>NC_142489.1:61880599-62493249 GCF_049115385.1 Moschus berezovskii
TTAGAGTTTGTCATATTTCTCAAATTATATCGAAACAGAATTTCTTCCATGAAATGTTAAATACTCTGTATTGACTGCATTCAATCATAGGTGTTAATTCTCCACTTTGGAAGTTGGACTCCTCTGTATTTCATATTGGAGATCAGAATGGAAACTTCCCTTGGAGAAATATGGAGTTCTCTAAATTTGATATGAAGCACTGGTTCTTCAGCTACAGAAACACCTATGGTCCCTGTTTGTTATGTTTCCCTGTGCCTTTGAACATTTGTGTGTACATGCGTGGGTAGACATGGCAGTGTTTGTGTGTGTTTCTGTATGTGGATGTTTGTCCAACCACATCCGACGTAGAGATGAAGGTGAGAAATCACGAGGCATGCAGCAAGCAGAAGGAGGCACGAGGCGTCCACAGACTGGGGAAGACTGGCCCATGCATCTCTGAGGTGCTCCTGTTCAGCACAGGAATGAGGAAAGGATGGCCAGTGACAATTCAGGAAAATGGGTCAATAAATCTGGGTTTACCTCAAGAGACATAAAGGAGCTCACAGTTTGTGCCACGTTGATGTGTGTATTTCTACCAGGAAGCAGATGGGGAAGTTTTGAGAACTCACCCAGTGTAAATTCAATGTTGTGGGTATTTTAAAGCATAGCGTTTGAACCCTTTAGTCTATGGGAAGTGGGGTATCCTGTGGAAATGGTGGGCATGGCTATAACAGGATCCATGACAGTGAAGAGGTGAAGGTCCTTCCGAAACGAACAGAGACTGGAAGGAGGAGGAACAGAAAGATAGCCTACTGAACTGGAGAATTTTTACACGTTAGAGGAAGGCCCTGGCCTACTGCTGCCTCAGAGCAGTCCACCAGGCAGCAAACTCCCTCGCTGATGCGGCCAATAATAGCATGGTGTGAGACAAATGACATGATCAGGTAGTCTCCTTCATTGTGAAACCACAGGCATCCTAGCATACCGTGTGCGAGCATGCAATCCATCCAGGTGCTGATGCATAACTGGCGGTGTAGAAAGGTGAAGAAAGTGCAGCCGTGGGGTATATGAATTTTCTCCTTTGCCAGTGTGTGCCTGTGAGGGAGCAAAGATAGCCAAGTAGAAGGGTGTTCACTTATCTTTTCCTGAGAGAGCTCCAAAATTGCAGCTTGCTACTGAATGATGAAGGACAAGAGAAGGTCAGGCCCCACCAAAAAGATGTACACCATGTCCAGTGGGGAAGGAGACATCCCAAGAAGACTGTAGGAGGGGTGACTTTGTGTTTATCATCAATACCTTCCAGCCACACTCAGAGGGCTCATAGAAAACATTTTGTGCACCAATACGCAGAGACTTCCAGACACAGAGTGAGACCTGTCTTTCAGTGATTGAGTGTCTCCTGCAGAGGCATGGGTCAGCAGTAGCCTGACAGGGGAGAGGGTCTCTGGCTGCTACAGACCTGGGTCATGCAGTTTATGGCATATGCCCTCTTGGAGGAGTTTTCCATTCAATCCACAATAAAGCCAGCTAGCAGACATCCACAAATTGAAAAATAAATATGCCGAAGAAATTCTCGTACTGTTAAGGAAGTTCTAGGAGCACTGCACAATTCCTCACCTGGGGGTCTGGCAAAGGGATTGAGAACCCCACAGGAAATTTGACTTTGGAGGACTTGATTACAGAACTTCCACAGAACTGAAGCAGTTGCAGGGCACAAACAAAATCTTGTGTGCACCAGGAGCCAAGCATAAGGAGCAGTGTCCCCACAAGAGTCTGAGCCAGATTTGCCTGTAAGTGTGGGCCGAGACTGGGCTGCAGGAGGATGAGGGGCACTGAATACAACAGTGCTTGCACAAGCCCTTTTGAAGAAGATCACAAGTACATTTCTCATACCAAAGTTTGTCCTCAGTTCAAACAACAGGGCTGGAACACAGCCCTCCCCACCCCTCCCCGCAACAGAAAATCGGATTAAAGCTTTACTGAACATGGCCCCACCTATCTAAACAAGACTCAGGTTCACTCACTGTCTGTCCCTCCCATCAGAAAGCTTCTATAAGCCTTTTATGCTTATCCGTTAGAGGGCAGACGTAATGGAAACCACAACCACAGAAAAATAACCAAACTGATGCAGTGGACCACAGTCTTGTCTAATGCAATGAAACTATGAGTCAGACTCTGTAGGGCCATCCGGGATGGATGGGTCATGATGGAGGGTTCTGAGAAAACGTGGGCCAATGGAGAAGTGAATGGCACAGCTTCAGTATTTTGCCTCGAAACCCCATGAATAGTATGAAAAGGCAAACAGAATGGACACTGAAAGATGAACTCCCCGGGTTGGTAGGTGTCCTAATATGCTTCTGGAAATCAGTGGAGAAGTAACTCCAAAAGTAATGAAGAGATGAAACCAGAGCAAAAAACAAAAAACAAACAAACAAAAAAAACCCAGCTGTGGTAGTGACTGGTGATGGAAGTAAAGTCTCATTCTGTAAAGAACAATAGTGCATAGGAACTTAGAAAGTTAGGCCCATGATTCAAGTTAACTTGGAATTCGTCAAACAGGGGATGTCAATGGTGAACAGCAACCTTTCAGGAATCAGTGAATTAAAATTGACTGGAATGGGCAAATTTAATTGAGATGACCATTTTATCTACCACGGTGGGCAAGAATCCCTAGAGAAGAAACGGTGTATCACTCACAGTCAACAAAAGTGTGTGAAATGCTGTTCTTGGGTGCATTCTCAAGAATGCAGAAAGATCTCTGCTGATTCTCAAGACAAACTATGCAATAGCACAATAATCCAAATCTATGTCCTGACCAGCAATGTTGAAGTAGAAATTGAGCTGAAGGTCGGTGAGAAGCTGAAGTTGAGTGGTTCTATGTTTACCAATAGGATCTTCTAGAACTAACACACACACACACACACACGCACACATAAAGATATCATTTGCATCATTGGGGACTGGAATGCAAAAGTAGGACATCAAGAGATAGCTAGAGTCATAGACAAGTTTGGCCTTAGGCTACAAAATGAACCAGGGCAATGTCTAACACTGTTCTGCCAAGACAAGGGACCGTCATAGGAAACTTTTTCCAACAACACATGAGACGACTCTACACATGCACACAAGAAGACGGTTAATACCAAAATCAAACTGATTATATGCTTTACAGCTGAAGATGGAGAAGCTTAATGTAGCCATCCAAAACAAACCGGGAGCTGACTGTGGCTCAGATCATCAGCTCATACTGAAACATTCAGATTGATTTCAACAAAAGTAGGGAAAATCCCTAGATCATTCTGGTGTGATCTAATTAAAAGTCCTTTTGATTATAATTGGAAATCTAATAGAGTTCTTGTAGAACTAAGGGCAGTGGTTCGTGACATTGTACAGGAGCAGCAATGAAGACTATCCCCAAGACAAAGAAATGCACAAGGGCAAAACGGTTTTCGAAGACACCTTACACTAGCTGAGAATAAGAAAAAAAGAAAAAGGAGAGAGAGAAGTGGAAGTGAAATGAGAATGGGAAAGATATACCTATTTGAATGTAGAATACTGAAGAATAAGTAGGGCAGATAAGAAAACGTTCCTCATTGATCAATGCCAAGAAAGTGAGGTTAACAATAGAATCAGATAGACTAGAGATCACCTCAAGAAAATTAAAGATACCATGGGAAGATTTCATATAAAGAAGTGTACCACAAAGGTCAGAAATATTGGGGACCTAACAGAAACAGCAACAATTAAAAGATGTCAAGAATACACAGAAGAACTCAACAAAGATACTCTTCGTGACCAGATAATCATGATGGTGTCATCACTCAACTAGACCCATGTCACGGTCTTCGTAAACCAGGATCTGGTGACTGGAATTGACAAGAAGAAAGATGCAGGGGACAGAAGACTCGAGTGAAACAAGCGTGCTTTTTTTTTTTTTTTTTTTTTGCAGAAACGCATGCTTATATATCTATAATAAAATTATCATTCTGCCCTGAAAAATAATGAAATTCCACCAGTTGCAACAAAATCGATAATCCTTTACGTTCAAGGTCACTGAAGGGAGACACTGAAGGGAATCCAAGCAGGTGTCCTCTCCCATGATCCCAGTACTGAGGACTGCGTGCAGCTCTGCTCGTCCCTGTTTCACAGGAACTGAGAATGAACAGAGTCCTTGAGAAATGCTACACAAAGGAAGAAAACCTATTGGATCCCTTAAAGTTGAACGTCCCCTGGCGATTCTCCCTGTTTTATTTATTCATAATTGGGGGTGACTGCATATACTTCTGTGAAAAAGGCACTGACCAATTGAGTCTCTTTAGTTTGAATATTTTAGTTGAAAGGCATCAGTATACTACAGATACTAACGACCATGATAATTTTCAGGTTTATAGTTCCAGATCCAATACGAAGTGTAATGCTTTGAAATCATCCTCAAGTGACTAACCCAGATAATTGATCAGCTAGCTGATCAGCTAAGGTTTCCAAATTTTTGGAAGAGGATAGACTCTTAGAGAAGAGTTCAAAGATTTTCTCTTGCAACAATTGTATATTTAAGGAGCATTATTATGTGTACCTTGTAAATGAAACTTGACTTGTTCCCAGTTGTAAGCACTATTGTTGAACCAAACAGGAGTAATGCAAAACTGTCCAATCACATTTTAATAATACTTGCTTTTTAAAATGTATTAATTGTTCTCTGACCCACTGGATGCCTGTTTTTAATTCTTGTATTTTATCCTGAACGTCCTCATCCATCTGAGTCTGTGTGGCCCACATAGTATCAGCATCTTTAGTCCAAAATTGAATAAAGTTTTGGGTTTGAATTGAGGTTTGTAAAGCAATGCCTGCAACTGCAGCAGTGATGCAAATGGCTATTAATCCCAAAATGCCAAGAATTAGCCATCCAATGAATCGCTTAGATCATTGGAGTAATTTAGAGAGTAACCGGCAGGCAAGTCCTACCATGGGACCTTCTTCCCAGGGTATTTGGAGATCTACTTGGTAACCACAGACTACACCGAGATCGAAGAATCAAAAGGGATTCATTTTTTTAAAGGAATTTAGACAAGTATACAATCTGCAATCTATACAAGTGACAGAGCATAAAGTCTTATTAAACTGTGAGTTCCCTATGGCTATAACAAAAGGAAGGGGGATGGAAGCTTGTATAAAATATGAATGATTATAACGGAAGGAAGAGTTACTATGACAACGGCTGGTCCCTGTGGCATATCCAGTCCAAGTTCCAAGTTTTTAAGTACGTGCATCATGTTTCCAAATGTCCTGTTGTTCATGTCCAATTCATATATTGAGGATGATTCGAGGGCGAGGAGTTGCCCTTTCACTGTCAATCCAGCCAAAGAGGCCTTTGTCATGGAAGTTTTCCATTGAACTATTGGTAATCTTCCATTCTTCTTGAGTAGCATATCACACATTGTATTATTAAGATCATCTGAGCAGTTAGATGATTGGGTTCCCCAATCAACAGTGGTGTAATTGGCCAAAAACATTAATTTCCCTGATTTAGCTTGACATCTATCCCAGTAAACAGGAATATATGTAAAGTCCTTATACGTAAACCCCTTACATTTCAACTTTTGTCCTTTTCCGAAAGATTTGGTAGTACTGACATGGTTTTCATAAAGGGACAGGGTAGTAAACAGTCCAAGCAATGTACTGAAATTCTTTGTTGGAGGCAGGATGGAAGTCCACTTTTGTTGACTAACATTAATACATAATTCTGCTGGGCCCATGCACAAAGGAAGGATTTCATAGCCTAGAGAAATGTTTATTAGTCTTCCATCTTCCTCTGGAAGAGAGGAGACGACCCGTCAAATCTCCAAGGAGGAGGCGTATGTACTGTGTCATTAGTGGATATGACAGGTCCTATATCTGTCCATTTTACAACTTGCAATAACTGGGGCTTAGGTATATAAGCCCTATAAGTGTGATTATTCAAGCCAGCCTGAGCGGGGAAAGCAAAAGCAAGGAAAGCAAGTGTAGCCACAAAAATATTCTCAGAATCCCAGGTCATTTCCTGTTGAGAACCCAGATTTTCAGGTTGATTAATAAGATTTTTATCTGTCTCCAAGTAGGGAGATCATGAGGTCGATGACGTCGAGTGTGGCATTTCTTAGAAAGTTTAAAAGCCGGCATGGCTTGTACTGAAATCTCCTCCTCCCGGGGATTTCACCTTTTTCTCTCTATCTTAGCTTCCTTGGGTGAATCTTCTGAAGAGGGAACCAAATGAATTCGTTGGATCCATCTGGAGAAATACAAGCGAGTCCCTTTCCTGGTAATATTAATTTTCCACATCCATTGTTTAGTCACCCCGTCTTGATACAAAATAGGTAGAGGAACAGAAGTGTCCTTCAGTTCCAGGAAACAGTTTTCTGCTTTTGTCAAAATATCTCCTTGCGATAAGTTTAAAAAATTTAAAACAAACAAAGCTGCATTAACGATAATTTTAAGATTAGAGAATATATTGCATTGGGATCTAGACAGCGTATTAAAAAGCATGGACATTACTTTGCCAACCAAGGTCCCTCAAATCAAGCCTATGTTTTTTCCAGTGGTCAAGTATGGATGTGAGAGTTGGACTGTGAAGAAAGCTTGTAGCCGTGGAATTTATGCTTTTGAACTGTGGTGGTGAAGACTCTTGAGAGTCCCTTTAATGCAAGGAGATCCAACCAGTCCATTCTAATGGAGATCAGTCCTGGGTGTTCATTGGAAGGACTGATGCTGAAGCAGAAACTCCAATACTTTGGCCACCTCATGTGAAGAGTTGACTCACTCGAAAAGACCCTGATGCTGGGAGGTATTGTGGGCAGGAGGAGAAGAGGACAGCAGAGAATGACATGGCTGGATGGCATCACCGACTTGATGGACATGGGTTGGAGTGAACTCAGGGAGTTGGAGATAGACAGGGAGGCGTGACGCGCTGTGATTCATGGGGTCACAAAGAATCTGAAACAACTGAGCCAGCGACTGACATGAACTGAACTGAACTGAACTGAACTGAAAGTCTGCTCTGGATAAGGAACACAAAATTGATCCTGTGTATTCCCCCTCTATATTTACTTTTTTAATTTGTGCTTGTGGAGAGTTTAGGGAGCACAGGAAGATGGCAGAGGAATAGGACATTGCGACAAATTTTCCCCCCACAAAATCAGCAAAAGAACATTTGAATGCTGAGTAAATACTATAAAACAACTTCTGAATACTGACAGAGGACATCAGACACCCAGAAAAGCAGCCCATAATCTTCGAAAGGAGGTAGGAAATAATATAAAAGATAAAAAGAGAGTCAAAAGAGGGAGGGACGGAGCTCCGTCCTAGGAAGGGAGGCTTAAAGAAAGAAAGGAAAAAAAAAAAGAAGAAGGTACCTAACACCTGGAAACACTGGTGTGTCTGTGGCGAGCCTTGGAACTTCAGAGGGCCACATAACTGGGAGAAAAACGCATACATACATAAATATTTAATTAATAATTAAATAAATAATTAAAACCCACAGACTAAGTGCCCAGAGGAAACTCTCAGCAGAGAAGCGGCACAGATGCCCGCACCACCCTCTAGCAGGCGGGGTATGGGAAGGGATGCAGGGCGGCCTGCCTACTCATCACAAACATGGAATTAGTGGCTATAATCAGAAATCTTCCAGCAAACAAAAGCCCAGGGCCAGACGGCTCCACAGCTGAATTCTACCAAAAATTTAGAGAAGAGCTAACAGTTATTCTACTCAAACTCTTCCAGAAAATTGCTGAGGAAGGGAAACTTCCAAACTCATTCTATAAGGCCACCATCAACCTAATCCCAAAACCTGGTAAAGATCCCACAAAAAAGAAAACTACAGGCCAATATCACTGATGAACATAGATGCAAAAATCCTTAACAAAATTCTAGCAATCAGAATCCAACAGCACATTAAGAAGATCATACATTATGATCAAGTGGCTTTACCCCAGGCATGCAAGCATTCTTCAATATCCGCAAATCAATCAACGTAATACACCACATTAACAAACTGAAAAATAAAAATCATATGATTATCTCAGTAGATGCAGAGAAAACCTTGGACAAAATTCAACATCCATTTATGATAAAAACCCTCCAGAAAGTGTGAATAGAAGGGACATAGCCCAACATAATAAAAGCTATATATAACAAACCCACAGAAAACATTATCCTCAATGGTGAAAAACTGAAAACATTTCCCCTAAAATCAGGAAAAAGACAAGTGTGCCCACTATCACCACTACCGTTCAACATAGTTCTGGAAGTTTTGGCTACAGCAATCAGAGCAGAAAAAGACATAAAAGGAATACAAATTGGAAAAGAAGAAGTAAAATTTCACTGTTCACTGATGACATGGTCCTCTACACAGAAAACCCTAAAGACTCTACCAGAAAACTACCAGAGCTAATCAGTGAATACAGTAAAGTTGCAGGATATAAAATCAACACACAGAAATCCCTTGCATTCCTATACACTTAATGAGAAAATAGAAAGAGAAATTATGGAAACTATTCCATTCTTTGTTGCAACGAAACGAATTAAATACTTAGGAATATATCTACCTAAGGAAACAAAAGACTTGTACATAGAAACCTATAAAACACTAGTGAAAGTAATCAAAGAGGACATTAATAGATGGAGAAATATGCCGTGTTCGTGGATTGGAAGAATAAATATAGTAAAAATGAGTATACTACCAAAAGTAATTTACACATTTAATGCAATCCCTATCAAGCTTCCAACGATATTTTTCACAGAACTAGCAAAAATAATCTCACAATTTGTATAGAAATACAAAAAACCTCGAAGAGCCAAAGCAATCTTGAGGAAGCAGAATGGAACTGGGGGAATTAACCTGCAGGACTTCAGGCTCTACTACAAAGGCACATTCATCAAGATAATATGGTACTCCCATAAAGACAGAAATATAGATCAATGGAACAAAATAGAAGACCCAGAGATAAATCCACACACCTTTGGACACCTTATCTTTGACAAAGAAGGCACTTCCTAACACCATACACCAAAATAAACTGAAAATGGATTAGAGAACTAAATGTAAGACCAGAAACTCTAAAACTCCTAGAGGAGAACGTAGGCAAAACACTCTCTGACATAAATCACAGCAGGATCCTCCAAGACCCACCTCCCAGAATATTGGAAATAAAAGCAAAAATAAACAAATGGGACCTAATTAAAATGAAAAGATTCTGCGCAGCAAAGGAAACTATAAGCAAGGTATAAACACAGACTTCAGATTGGGAGAAATTAATAGCCACTGAATCAACTGACAAAAAATTAATCTCCAAAATATACAAGCAACACCTGCAGCTCAATTCCGGAAAAATAAACGACCCAATTAAAAAATGGGCCAAAGAATTAAACAGACATTTCTCCAAAGAAGACAAGCAGATGGCTAACAAACACATGAAAAAATGCTCAATATCCCTCATAATCAGAGAAATGCAAATCAAAACCACAATGAGATACCATTTCACACCAGTCAGAATGGCTGCTATCCAAATGTCTACATGCAAATAAATGCTGGAGGGGGTGTGGAGAAAAGGGAACCCTCTTACACTGTTGGAGGGAATGCAAACTAGTACAGCCACTATGGAGAACAGTGTGGAGATTCCTCGAAAACCTGGAAATAGAACTAATATGTGATCCAGCAAATCCACTCCTGGTCTTACACACTGAGGAAACCAGAAATGAAAGAAACACATGTACTCCAATGTTCACTGCAGCACTGCTTATAATAGGGAGAACATGGAAGCAACCGAGATGTCCATCTGCGGATGCATGGATCAGAAAGCTCTTGTACATTTACACAATGGAGTATTTTTCAGCCATCAAAAAAAATGCATTTTTGTCATTTCCAATGAGGTGGATGAAATTGGAGCCTATTTTACAGAGTGAAGTAAGCCAGAAAGAAAAACATCAATACAGTATACTAATGCATATATAGGGAATTTAGAAAGATGGTAGCCTAAACCCTGTATACGAGACAGCAAAAGAGACATAAGTGTATAGAACAGTCTTTAGGACTCTGTGGGAGAGGGTGATGGTGGGATGATTTGGGAAAATGGCATTGTAACATGTATATTATTTGAACTGAATCACCAGTCCAGGTTCGAGGCATGATACAGGATGCTTGGGGCTGGTGCACGGGGATGACCTGGAGGGAGGATATGGGGAAGAGGGAAGTGGGCTGGGGGTTCAAGAAAGGGAACACATGTACACCCGGGGCAGATTCGTGTCAACGTATGGCAACCCCAATCAATATATTAATGTAAAGTAATTCGCCTCCAATAAAAAAATAAAATAAAATGTTACAGTTTCCAGTTTAAAAAAAAAATTGTTTGTGGATTATAAGGGATGCTTGTAATATATTTAATAGAAAATGATTGTAGGAATTGTTTGAATTGCCTAGAAATACAGGCAGGGCTTTTTTTTTCTGTTTTTATAGAACTAGGTGTTCCCATTATAGGAAAAGAAGTTAACAGGTGGGTTACAACATGTCGTGTAGCCTCACCTTGAAGAGGTGTGACCCATATTAAAAAGGAATTTGTGTCGATTGAGATATATAAGAAGGAAGAGCGAGAAATTTCAGGGCAATGCATTGCACCCATTGGCCATAGTTCGTTAGGATGTAATCTTTGAGCATTAATGCCTTGTGCAATAGATCGAAGATGTAAGGGCCTTCAAGTAGGGGAACTAATAATAATTTCTTTAGCATGGCAGTATGGAATTTTCCAAGTTTGGTGGAATGAACCAGCATTATTGCAAAATAGATCATGTGGCTCTTCAGGAGCAGCGAAATGACAAGCTTATCAGCTTGTTCGTTGCCATGAGCCACATGGTCAGAAAACAAGAATGTGCTCGGATATGGGTAATATGAGTAGAGGAAGTGCAGTTCTTAATAAGAGATTGTAGTTCGATAAAATGTTGAATAATAGACTGATTAGAATTTATGATTGAAGTATCGATAGATTGTAATACAAATATTGAATATAAAATATCATAAACTGTATTAATATGGTAAGGATGTAGGTGAATAACCTGAATGAGAGCATATAATTCATTTTGTTGAGAAGAGTGGGATTTAGTGTAAAGAACGTTATACTCTTCGAGAGACCAGAATGAGGCTTTAGCATTTTTAGTCCCGTCTATATAAAAATCTGTACAATTTTCATGCAAAGATGGGCTCGATAAAGGACAGAAATGGTATGGACCTAACAGAAGCAGAAGATATTAAGAAGAGGTGGCAGGAATACACAGAAGAACTGTACAAAAAAGATCTTCACGACCAAGATAGTCACGATAATGTGATCACTGACCTAGAGCCAGACATCTTGGAATGTGAAGTCAAGTGGGCCTTAGAAAGCATCACTACGAACAAAGCTAGTGGAGGTGATGGAATTCCAGTTGAGCTATTTCAAGTCTTGAAAGATGATGCTGTGAAAGTGCTGCACTCAATATGCCAGCAGATTTGGAAAACTCAGCAGTGGCCCCAGGACTGGAAGAGGTCAGTCTTCATTCCAATCCCAAAGAAAGGCAATGCCAAAGAATGCTCAAACTACCGCACAATTGCACTCATCTCACACGCTAGTAAAGTCATGCTCAAAATTCTCCAAGCCAGGCTTCAGCAGTATGTAAACCGTGAACTCCCAGATGTTCAAGCAGGTTTTAGAAAAGGCAGAGGCACCAGAGATCAAATTGCCAACATCCGCTGGATCATGGAGAAAGCAAGAGAGTTTCAGAAAAACATCTATTTCTGCTTCATTGACTATGCCAAAGCCTTTGACTGTGTCGATCACAATAAACTGTGGAACATTCTGAAAGAGATGGGAATCCCAGACCACCTGACCTGCCTCTTGAGAAACCTGTATGCAGGTCAGGAAGCAACAGTTAGAACCAGTCATGGAACAGCAGACTGGTTCCAAATAGGAAAAGGTGTACGTCAAGGTTGTATATTGTCACCCTGCTTATTTAACTTATATGCAGAGTACATCATGAGGAACGCTGGGCTGGAAGAAGCACAAGCTGGAATCAAGATTGCTGGGAGAAATATCAATAACCTCAGATATGCAGATGACACTACCCTTATGGCAGAAAGTGAAGAGGAACTCAAAAGCCTCTTGATGAAAGTGAAAGAGGAGAGTGAAAAGGTTGGCTTGAAGCTCAACATTCAGAAAACAAAGATCATGGCATCTGGTCCCATCACTTCATGGGAAATAGATGGAAAAACAGTGGAAAGAGTGTCAGACTTTGTTTTTTTGGGCTCCAAAATCACTGCGGATGCTGATTGCAGCCATGAAATTAAAAGACGCTTGCTCCTTGGAAGGAAAGTTATGACCAACCTTGATAGTATATTGAAAAGCAGAGACATTACTTTGCCGACCAAGGTCCGTCTAGTCAAGGCAATGGTTTTTCCCGTGGTCATGTATGGATGTGAGAGTTGGACTGTGAAGAAAGCTGATCGCCGAAGAATCGATGCTTTTGAACTGTGGTGTTGGAGAAGACTCTTGAGAGTCCCTTATACTGCAAGGAGATCCAACCAGTCCATTCTAAAGGAGATCAATCCTGGATGTTCATTGGAGGGACTGATGCTAAAGCTGAAACTCCAATACTTTGGCCACCTCATGAGACGAGTTGACTCACTGGAAAAGACTCTGATGCTGGGAAAGGTTGGGGGCGGGAGGAGAAGGGGACGACGGAGAATGAGATGGCTGGATGGCATCACCGATTCTGTGGACATGAGTTTGAGTGTACTCCGGGAGTTGGTGATGGACAGGGAGGCCTGGCGTGCTGTGATTCATGGGGTCGCGGAGAGTCGGACACGACTGAGCGACTGAACTGTACTGTACTGTACAATCATAAGGGATTTGATTTAGGTCATATGTGAATGGTCTAGAAGTTTTCCCTACTTTCTTCAATTTAAGTCTGAATTTGGCAATAAGAAGTCCATAATCTGAGCCACAGGCAGCTCCTGGTCTTGTTTTCTCTAACTCTATACAGCTTCTCCATCTTTGGCTGCAAAGAATATAATCAATCTAATTTCGGTGTTGACCATCTGGTGTTGTCCATGTGTAGAGTCTTCCCTTGTGTTGGAATTGGAAGAAGTTGTTTGCTATGACCAGTGGGTTCTCTTGACAAAACTCTATAGCCTTTGCCCTGCTTCATTCCGTGTTCCAAGGCCAAATTTGCCTGTTACTCCAGGTGTTTCTTGACTTCCTCCTTTTGCATTCCAGTCCCCTATAATGAAAAGTACATCTTTTTTGGATGTTAGTTCTAAAAGGTCTTGTAGGTCTTCATAGAACCGTTCAACTTCGGCTTCTTCAGGGTTACTGGTTGGGGTATAGGTCTGGATTACTGTAATAATGAATGGTATGCCTTGGAAACGAACAGAAATCATTCTGTCGTTTTTAAGATTGCATTCAAGTACTGTGTTTTGGACTCTTTTGTTGACCATGATGGCTCCTCCATTTCTCCTAAGGGATTCCTGCCCACAGTAGTAGATATGATGGTCATCTGAGTTAAGATCACCCATTCCAGTCCATTTTAATTCAATGATTCCTAGAATGTCTATGTTCACTCTTGCCATCTCTTGTTGACCACTTCCAATTTGCCTTGATTTATGGACTTAACATTCCACGTTCCTATGCAATATTGCTCTTTACAACACCGGACCTTGCTTCTATCACAGGTCACATCCACAAATTGGTATTGGTTTTGCTTCTGCTCCATCCCTTCATTCTTCTAGAGTTATTTCTCCACTGATATCCAGTAACATTCTGGGCACCTACCGACCTGGGGAATTCCTCATTCAGTATCCTATCAATTTGCCCTTTGATACCGTTCATGGGGTTCTCAAGGCAAGTATACTGAAGTGGTTTGCCATTCCCTTCTCCAGTGGACCACATTCAGCTGTGGTCCATGCGATCAGATCGACTAGTTTCCCGTGATTATGATTTCAGTGTTTCTGCCCTCTGATGCCCCCTCGCAATACCTACTGTCTTATTTGGATTTCTCTTACCTTGGGCGTGGGATATCTCTTCACAGCTGCTCCAAGAAAATTGCAGCCGCTGCAGCTTAACTTGGATGAGGGGTATTTCCTCAAGGACGCCCCTCCTGACCTTGAAGGTGGAGTAGCTCCTCTCGGCCCTCCTGCGCCCGCGCAGCCACGGCCTATTGGAGGTGGGGTAGCTCCTCTTGGCCACTGGCCCTGGCCTCAGTCTTGGGGTACCTCCTCACGGCCGCGCCTCTTTGCGTGGTCGGTTGCGCCGGGGATAGCTTCTCTGGTGTCTGCTTTGCTAGAGGCGCCGATTATACAGTGGAAGTGAGAAATAGATTTAAGGGACTAGATCTGATAGAGAGAGTGCCTGATGAACTCTGGACGGAGGTTCGTGACACTGTACAGAATACAGGGACCAAGACCATCCCCATGGAAAAGAAATGCAAAAAAGCAAAATGACTGTCTGAGGAGGCATTACAAATAGCTGTGAAAAGAAGACAAGTGAAAAGCAAAGGAGAAAAGGAAAGATATAAACATCTGAATGCAGAGTTCCAAAGAATAGGAAGGAGAGATAAGAAAGCCTTCCTCAGTGATCAATGCAAAGAAATAGAGGAAAACAACAGAATGCGAAAGAAAAGAGATCTCTTCAAGAAAATTAGAGATACCAAGGGAATATTTCATGCAAAGATGGGCTCGATAAAGGACAGAAATGGTATGGACATAAGCGAAGCAGACGATATTAAGAAGAGGTGGCAAAAATACAAAGAAGAAATGTACAAAAAAGATCTTCACGACCAAGATAATCACGATAACGTGATCATTGACCTAAAGCCAGACATCTTGGAATGTGAAGTCAAGTGGGCCTTAGAAAGCCTCACTACAAACGAAGCTAGTGGAGGTGATGGAATTCCAGTTGAGCTATTTCAAATCTTGAAAAATGATGCTGAGAAAGTGCTGCACTCAATATGCCAGCATATTTGCAAAACTCAGCAGTGGCCACAGGACTGGAAAAGGTCAGTCTTTAATCCAGTCCCAAAGAAAGGCAATGCCAAAGACTGCTCAAAAGACCGCACCAATTGCACTCATCTCACACGCTAGTAAAGTCACGCTCAATATTCTCCAAGCCAGGCTTCAGCATTGTGTGAACCGTGAACTCCCAGATGTTCAAGCAGGTTTTAGAAAACATAGAAGCACCAGAGAACAAATTGTCAACATCCCTGGATCATGGAGAAAGCAAGAGAGTTCCAGAAGAGCATCTATTTCTGCTTCATTGACTATGCCAAAGAATTTGACTCTGTAGATCACAATAAACTGTGGAACATTCTGAAAGAGACGGGAATACCAAACCACCTGACCTGCCTCTTGAGAAACCTGTATACAGGTCAGGAAGCAACAGTCAGAACTGTACATGGAATAAAAGACTGGTTCCAAGTAGGAAAAGGACTACGTCAAGGCTGTATATTGTCACCTTGCTTATTTAACTTTTATGCAGTGTACATCATGAGGAACGCTGGGCTGGAAGAAGCACAAGCTGGAATCAAGATTGCTGGGAGAAATATCAATAACCACAGATATGCAGATGACACTACCCTTATGGCAGAAAGTGAAGAGGAGCTAAAAAGCTTCTTGATGAAAGTGAAAGAGGAGAGTGAAAAGGTTGGCTTGAAGCTCAACATTCAGAAAACAAATATCATGGCACTTGGTCCCATCATTTCATGGGAAATAAATGGAAAAACAGTGGAAACAGTGTCAGACTTTATTTTTGGGGGGGCTCCAAAATCACTGCAGATGCTAACTGCAGCCATGAAAATAAAAGACGCTTACTCCTTGGAAAGAAAGTTATTACCAACCTTGATAGCCTATTAAAATGCAGAGACATTACTTTGCCAACCAAGGTCCTTCTAGTCAAGGCTATGGTTTTTCCCGTGGTCATGTTTGGATGGAGAATTGGACTGTGAAGAAAGCGGATCGCCAAAGAATTGATGCTTTTGACAGTGGTGCTAGACAAGTCTCTTGAGAGTCCCCTGGACTGCAAGGAGACCCAACCAGTCCATTCTGAAGGAGATCAATCCTGGGTGTTCATTGGAAGAATGCTAAATTTGATGCTAAAGTTGAAACTCCAATACTTTGACCACCTCATGCGACGAGTTGACTCACTGGAAAAGACTCTGATGCTAGGAAATGTTGGCGGCGGGAGGAGAAAGGGACGACCGAGAATGAGACGGTTGGATGGCATCACCCACTCTGTGGATATGAGTTTGAGGGAACTCCTGGAGTTGGTGATGGACAGGGAGGCCAGATGTACTGTGATCCATGGGGTCGCGGAGAGTCGGACACGACTGAGCGACTGAACTGAACTGATAAAAAAAAAACATCAGCTTGAGGTATAAGTTGTGATGTGACAATGCGACAGATAATATATTCAGTACTTTTGAAGAAATTGCAAAGTGTGTTAAAGGATAATGAAATGAAAATTTCCAGAATATTTTCAAAAGGCTATTTGGAAGATAGTAGAAGTTTGCAAACCACTCCCAAATTGAGATTTACTAATAGGTACTACATTGGAAGCACTGATGCTAAAGCTGAAACTGCAACACTTTGGCCACCTCAAGCGACGAGTTGACACTGGAAAAACCTCTGATGCTGGGAAAAATTGGGGGTGGGAGGAGAAAGGGACGACAGAGAATGAGACACCTGGATGGTGTCGCCGACTCTATGGACATGAGTTTGAGTGAACTCTGGGAGTTGGTGATGGACAGGGAGGCCTGGCGTGCTGTGATTCATGGGGTCGCGGAGAGTCGGACACGACTGAGTGACTGAACTGCACTGAACTCAATTACAATTTTATAAGAATCAGAGCCAGTTAGAGCTCCAGTTCTATTTATCCCACTGATAATTACTTTAGCAATCAAATCAAGAGAGAGTGTAAGTGATCTTGTCCCTGTGAAAAAGGGTATATATCCATTCTATCAGGCGTTCTTGCTGGGCAAGAAGTCCTGTAGGGGACTGGAGAGAGGGAAGGGTAAATAACTCTAAAGGTACCTCAAGTCTGATAGGAGAAAGAATTTGCTTTTGTAATTTATTTTGCATTATGCAGAATTCTTCTCGTGCCTCTTGAGAGAGTGAACGAGGTCTATTTTGATCAGAAACTCCTTTTAAAGTGTTAAATAAGTCAGTTGATACTCTGTAATACCCAAAGTAGGTCTACTCCAGGTTATATGCCTAAAATTTTTAAAATCAAAAAGTCAAGGTTGATAATTTATCAACACGAATCTGTGCAAGATGAGGAGTGATAAGTTGTCTAATAGCGTTAAATCCCAAGTAATTGTAAGGTGCAGAGGATTGAATCTATTCAGGGGCAATGATTAATCGAGACTCTTTTAAGTGTTGTTGAGCTACATCAAATATCTGCTGAGTTTCTAAAGTAGAAGGAGCTGAAAACAATATATCATCCGTATAGTGAACAATAGCATAGTTATGAAATTGCTTTCACACAGATTAAAGAGCTTTGGCTACACAACGTTGAAACATGGCGCAAGAATTTTTCATTCCTTGAGGCAATGCAGTCCATTGATACTGTTTGTGAGGCCTGATATGATTAGGATAAGGGAGAAAGTAAATATTTCTCGCTCTAGCAGGTGTAAAGGTATAGTAAAAAATCAATCCTGCAAGCCTATGATAATAATATGCCAGTTTTGAGGAATAGTGGCAGGTGATGGAATTCATGGTTGCACTGCACAGATAGGTTTCATGGATGCATTAATCTTTCAAAAGTCAGTTAAAAGACGCCATTTGTTAGATTTCTTCTTTATCACAAAAATGGGAGTATTCCAAGGAGAACATGATCCCTCAATATGTTTTAATTTCAATTGTGTATCCTCCATTGTCGTTCCTTCAGTTCAGTTCGGTTAAGTTGCTCAGTCGTGTCTGACTATTTGCCACCCTATGAATCACAGCGTGCCAGGCATCCCTGTCCAACACCAACTCCCGGCGTTCACTCAAACTCATGTCCACAGAGTCGGTGATGCCATCCAGCCACCTCATTCTCTGTCGTCCCCTTCTCCTCCTGCCCCCAATCCCTCCCAAAATTAGAGTCTTTTCCAGTGAGTCAATTCTTCCCATGAGGTGTCCAAAGTATTGGAGTTTCAGCTTTAACATCAGTCCTTCCAGTGAACACTCAGCACTGATCTCCTTCAGATTGGACTGTTTGGATCTCTCTGCAGGCCAAGGGACTCTCAAGAGTCTTTTCCAACACCACAGTTCAAAAACATAAATTCTTTGGCGCTCAGATTTCTTCACAGTCCAACTTTTGTAAGGGGCCACTGCTCTGTCCAAATAGGCTCGTCATATTTCAAAGTTATTTTAATTATTATATTGTTTATTAAATGAGCAGTGGCCCGTAGGAAAAATATGGAATATGTATTTGATTTTGTCATTGCATAAGTAAATCTCTTTTTATTAAATTAAGGGGATCATCGATCATATAAGGTTTTAAAGTTGTAGGTTGGCTTTCTGGTCACTCACGTGGATATATTTGGACATTTTAGTAAGCCTCCTGAACTTTAGTTTGAGATACTCCTGCAATTTAACAAAAATTTATTTGTAAATGCCCAGGTTTGGGCAATAAATGTTTTGTAATAATAGTAATATCGGATTCAGTAACAAGAACGCCAGAAAATCTTTTGCAATTAATTTTAATACTTATATTTGGTCGTGCCTGTTCAGATACTATTGATGTTCATAAGAGTTGTTTTTAATCTGATTTACCTAATTCACCTTTCTGTATATCATTCAGTTCAGTTCAATTCAGTCGCTCAGTCATGTCCAACTCTTTGCGACCCCATGAACTGCAGCACGCCAGGCCTCCCTGTCCATCACCAACTCCCGTAGTCCACCCACCATGTCCATCGAGTCAGTGATGTCATCCAACTGTCTCATCCTCTGTCGTCCCCGTCTCCTCCTGCCCTCAATCTTTCCCATCATCAGGATCTTTTCAAATGAGTCAGCCCTTCACATCAGGTAGCTGAAATACTTGAGTTTCAGCTTAAACATCATTCCTTCCAATCAATAACCAGGACTGATCTCCTTTAGGATTCACTGGTTGGATCTCCTTGCAGTCCAAGGGACGCTCAAGTCTTCACCAACACCACAGTTCAAAAGCATAAATTCTTCGACGCTCAGCTTTGTTTATAGCCCAACTCATCATCCATCCATGGCCAGTGACTAGCCTTGACTAGACGGACTTTGTTGGCAAAGTAATGTCTCTGCTTTTTACTATGCCTTCTAGCTTGGTCATGATTTCCTTCCAAGGAGAAAGAGTCTTTTAATTTTATGGCTTCAATCACCATCTTCATTGATTATGGAGCCCAGAAAAATAAAGTCAGCCACTGTTTCCACTGGTTCCCTATCTATTTGCCATTCAGTTCCGTGCAGTTGATGCATTAAAGGAGTTAATAGAAATGTAAGGTAAAAGAAGTAATTGGGCTATTTGCCCCCTTTTTGAATTATGATAGTTTCTGAGATGATATCATAATTTTACTTTCTCCCTTATAATCTGAATCAATGATTCCAGAATGAATAGAAATTGCCTTAGAATTCAGACTATATCTGCCAAATACAAGGTCAAAGTTTTGTGGGAGTTAAGTGTCCATAAAGTCCGGTAGGTATTCTAGAAGGGACTGTTTGAGGAAAAACAAAAAATCTTTCAGGGCTTGTATGTTGACAGCAGCCCTGCCAAATGTTGACGGTTTGAGAGACAAGGTGGAGTTTGCCCCTGATTTTTGTTGATGGGGACCCGGGGAATCCCCATCTTTGAGTTTCCCAAAATAGGGTTCCCTTCAAATGATATTTAGATCACGGTTGTACCCATTTACAACATCGATGGAAGATTCCTGGAGGCTTTTTAGTAGTTTTACTTTATTCTGTGTATCTTTTAGGGCAATCAGTTTTTGGTTTTTTTTTTTTTTAATGCTTCTTATCCCCACAAACAAAACGCCCTCCATTCCCCCTTTTAAAGGAAGTAGTCATTGCTTAAGCTAACATTTGCATTTTCTGAGTTTCTAACCCTAAGGTGCAATAAGCCTTCAAATAATCAAGAACATTCCTGGTCTCACAAATCAGAGTGATGGCTCTCTGACAATCCTGATTTTCATTCTCCATACACAAGCAGTTTTTCAAATAGCATGTTGGCCTCCTTTCTGACAACAATAAAGGAGATAGCAACTCCCAGTGTAGCTAAAGAATAAAATAAAATTCAAATAGAAGAAACTATAGTGTTTAGAAGTTACAGCCTTTTCCATTTGTTGTATGTGAGAAAAAATCAATGCCTTTGTATTGAGGCATTAGTTACCCTTGAGAATTATCATTTCTCAACAAAGGAGAGAGAAAAAGATCATCGGCCTCAGAGACTCGAGGTTGCAAATCCAGTAATTCAGAAAGCCTTCGTCATGAAGGAGAATGAGTGCATCGTCTGTTTTTACAAATTTGAGTGCGTGTTAGGGGCTTTTCATTGTTATATATATATATATATATATATATATATATATATATCCATATATCATTGTGAAAGTAAAGTCGCTCAGTCGTGTCCGATCCTTAGCGACCCCATAGATGGCAGCCAACCAGAATACTGGACTGAGGTGCCATCGCCTTCTCCCAATATGTCATATATGTATGATTAGGAGGTTGAAAAGCTGAAACCTAAGAAACATAGTTGATTCTATAGCTTGAGGATCTATGCTAATATCTGTGCATAAAATTGGTGTGTCATTGAGAAAATCCTTTTTTTTTTTTTTGCAGGGGGGTGGGGAGTCTGAGCCTTCGTTAAAGGTACGGGTAAATTTTCAAATAATGGTTCTCTGTTTCCTGAGTTAGCTTATGTAGATGCCTCTTAATGATATCGTTACACTTTTTCTACCTTTCCTGAAGATGGGAGTTGGGTTAGTAATATTCTATTCATATAACTTTTGACACTCCTTCAGTTACAAAACTTTTGAAAATGGAGTCACTCTTGCTCTGAATTGTAGAGTTTAAGATCCCTCTTACATCATGAGAAGTCAGTACAGTAAGATTTTGTCCATTCCTTAAACTCAGGCTGTAATGGATACTGCTTTTGACATGAAAAGAGGTCTTTGAGCATGGTATACACAGGGTCTTTGAGGTTGGTAACAACAGGAACAGCATTTGCGCTCGACCCATACTTTTTCCCATCAGCCCACACCCTAACATTTACATTATTGTTCATATTAAAAGAAAGGGTTCCGTATTATGAAAACAGAGGCCTGGATCTTGTTCAGCATATTCTTCCCCCAAAGGGATAAGAGAGGCTCTGGCATCATTAGAAACCCATGAGGAAATAAAAGAGAATCCGAGTTGCAGCTTAATGGTGAATGAAATAACAGCATTTGGCTCATCCTGACAGCTCCATTATAACAGTGGATGGGAGGAAATTGGAACAGAGGCTTCAGTGAGCACAGAGTAGCTTGCTGTGGTTTCCAAAAGGAATCAACAGATTAGCCCCCGCACCGTGCTTAATACATGGTGTTCTTAAGATATCATTAAGATGAGACCTTTTGTGTACTCCCAATCCTCTTGAGAGTCTGATGACTGGGGCCTATACCTCTGAGGTCAGTCTCTCTATGGTGTGGTCTTTTGCAGACAAGACAGGGAGCCAGAGGTGTCTTAGATGCCTGAAGGGAACCCCTCTGGAGATGCCCCTCCTTTCCACAGTAATAGTAAGCCTATCCCTTTTCACCTGTGTCCCTCTGGTTATTTTTCTCAGGCTGTTTCAGAGCAGTTCTAACAGACATTGTTGGGGTTTCAGTCTTTTGCTCAATTTTTTACCCCTATTTTCCTCCTCATATTCTTTACAATAATATAGCATCTGAAACGTTTGCAACAGTTGTTCAAGGTTTCAGTTCAGTTCAGTAGCTCCATCGTAACTCTTTGCGACCCAATGTATCACAGCACACCAGGCCTCCCTGTCCATCACCAACTCCTGGAGTTCACTCAAACTCATGCCCATCGAGTCGGTGATCACATCCAGCCATCTCATTCTCTGTGGCCCCTTCTCCTCCTGTCCCCAACCCCTCCCAGAACCAGTCTTTTACAGTGAGTCAACTCTTCATATGAGGTGGCCAAAGTATTGGAGTTTCAGCTTTAGCATCAGTCCTTGCAATGAACACCCAGGACTGACCTCCTTTAGAATGCACTGGTTGGATCACCTGGCATTCCAAGGGACTCTCAAGAGTCTTTTCCAACCGCACAGTTCAAAAGCATCAATTCTTTGGCTATCAGCTTTCTTCACAGTCCAGCTCTCACATCCATACCTGACCACTGGAAACACCATAGCATTGACTAGACGGACCTTGTTTGTCATAGTAATGTCTCTGTTTTTTAATATGCCTTCTAGGTTTGTCATAATTTTCTAAGGTTTAATTTTGTCCAATTACCTGTTTTCGTAAATTATGGCAGATATCAGGAGCCAAATGAGTGAGAAATCTATTTTTCAAATAATTTCTCCTTCTGTAGTATTAAGGTGAATGTCAGTAAAATTATGGAGAGATTCCCGTAGTCTATAATCAGTGGGGGGTGAGGGGTGCGATCCTAAGATGGCAGAGGAATAGGACGGGGAGACCACCTTCTCTCTCACTGATCCATTCAAAGAACATTTGAACACTGAGCAAATTGCACAAAACAATTTCTTTACACTGGCAGAGGACAAAAAACCCCCATGGGGCCAATATTCTTCAAAGGAGGTAGAACAGAATATAAAAGATAAAAGCAGAGAAAAAGGAGATAGTGATGGAGATCCATCCCAGAAAGGAAGTCTTAAAGTGGAACAGTATCCTAATACCAGAAACCCTCTCTCCGGCAGATGTGTGTGGAGTTTTGGAATCTCAGAAAGCAACGAACCTGGGAGGAAAAACACATACGTACATATATACATAAACAAACCCCACAGATTATGTGCGTAACGACACCTCCCAGCAGAGAAGTACCCCCAGAAAATCGCATATACCACCAGGGAAAAGGAGGCTGAACAACGAAGAGTGGGCTACACTGCTTAGGTTAAGGACCAGGCCTGAATACCCTGAGGGCAATCTTATGGAGCTATCATGAGAAAAAAACTTTAACTTTCTGATAGCCAGGGAAGGGGGTGAGAGGTGGGAAGAGAGGGAGACCTATCCCGCAAAAAGACCTAACATATTTCAATGGACTGGAATGGGTGAATTTAACTCAGATGACCATCATATCTACTACTGTGGGCAGGAATCCCTTAGTAGAAATGGAAGAGCCATCATGGTCAACAAGACAGTCCGAAATTCATGACTTGGATGCAATCTTAACAATGAGAGAATGATTTCTGTTCATTTCCAAATCAAACCATTCAATATTACAGTAATCCAAGCTTATGCCTCAACCAGTAATGCTGAAGAGGCCGAAGTTGAATGATTCTATGAAGACCTATGAGACCTTTTAGAACTAGCATCCAAAAAAGATGTCTTTTTCATTATAGGGGACTGGAGTGCAAAAGTAGGAAGTCAAGAAACATCTGGAGTAACAGGCAAATTTGGCCTTGGAGCACGGAATGAAGCAGGGAAAAGGCTAATAGAGTTTTTTCAAGAGGAGGCACTGGTCATAGCAAACACCCGCTTCCAACTACACAAGAGAAGACTCTACACATGGACATCACCAGATGGTCAACACCAAAATCTGATTGATTATATTCTTTGCAGCCAAAGATGGAGAAGCTCTATACAGTTAGTATAAAGAAGACCAGGAGCTGCCTGTGGCTCAGATTATGAACTCCTTATTGCCAAATTCAGACGGAAATTGAAGAAAGTAGGGAAAACCACTAGACCATTCAGATATAACCGAAATCAAATCCCTATGATTATACAGTGGAAGTGAGAAATATATTTAACGGACTAGATCTGATAGATAGATTGCCTGATGAACTATGGATGAAGGTTCGTGACATTTTACAGGAGACAGGGACCAAGACCATCGCCAAGGGAAAGAAATGCAAAAAGCAAAATGGCTGTCTGAGGAGGCCTTACATATAGCTGTGAGAAGAAGAGAAGCAAAAAGCAAAGGAGAAAAAAAAAGATATAAGCAGCTGAATGCAGAGTTCCAAAGAATAGCAAGGAGAGATAAGAAAGATTTCATCAGTGGTCAATGCAAAGAAATAGAGGAAAACAACAGAATAGGAAAAACAATAGATCTCTTCAAAAAAATTAGAGATAACAAGAGACTATTTCATGCAAAGATGGGCTTGATAAAGGACAGAAATGGTATGTATCTAAGAAAAGCAGAAGATATTAAGAAGAGGTGGCAAGGATACACAGAAGTACTGTACAAAAAAGATCTTCAAGACCAAGATAATCACGATGGCATAATCACTCACCTGGAGCCAGACATCATGGAATGTGAAGTCAAGTGGGCGTTAGAGAGCATCACGACAAACAAAGCTAGTGGAGGTGATGGAATTCCAGTTGAGCTATTTCAAATCCTGGAAGATGACGCTGTGAAAGTGCTGCACTCAATATGCAAGCAAATTTGGAAAATTAAGCAGTGGCCACAGGACTGGAAAAGGTCAGTCTTCATTCCAATCCCAAAGAAAGGCAATGCCAAAGAATACTCAAACGACCGCACAATTGCACTAATCTCACACGCTCTTAAAGTCATGCTCAAAATTCTCTAAGCCAGGCTTCAGCAATATGTGAAGCGTGAACTCCCAGATGTTCAAGCAGGTTTTAGAAAAGGCTGAAGCACACAAATTGCCACATCCGCTGGATCATAGAGAAAGCAAGATAGTTCCAGAAAAGCATCTATTTCTGCTTCATTGACTATGCCAAAGCCTTTGACTGTGTGGATCACAATAAACTGTGGAACATTCTGAAAGAAATGGGAATACCAGACCACCTGACCTGCTTCTTGAGAAACCTGTATTCAGGTCAGAAAGAAACAGAACTGTACATGAAACAACAGACTGGTTCAAAATAGGAAAAGGAGTACGTCAATGTTGTATATTGTCACCATGCTAATTTAACTTATTTGCAGAGTATATCATGAGGAACGCGGCGCTGAAAGAAGCTCAAGCTGGAATCAAGATTGCCAGGAGAAATATCAATAACCTAATTGTCACCATGCTAATATAACTTATATGGAGAGTACATCATGAGGAACGCGGCACTGGAAGAAGCACAAGCTGAAATCAAGATTGCCGGGAAAAATATCAATAACCTCAGATATGCAGATGACACCACCCTTATGGCAGAAAGTGAAGAGGAACTAAAATGCCTCTTGACGAAAGTGAAAGCGGAGAGTGAAAAGATTGGCTTGAAGCTCAACATTCAGAAAACAAAAATCATGGCATCTAGTCCCATCACTTCATGGGAAATAAATGGGGAAAGAGTGGAAACAGGGCAGACTTTAATTTCGTGGGCTGCAAAATCACTGCGGATGCGGATTGCAGCCATGAAATTAAAAGACGCTTACTCCTTGGAAAGAAAGTTATGACCAACCTAGATAATATATTAAAAAGCAGAGACATTACTTTGCCAACCAAGGTCCAGATTTGTAGTCATAATTAAGTCTATGGTTTTTCCCATGGTCATGTATGGATGTGAGAGTTGGATTGTGAAGAAAGCTGATCGCAGAAGAATTGATGATTTTGAACTGTGGTGCTGGAGAAGACAATTGAGAGTCCCTTGGACTGAAAGGAGATCTAACCAGTCCATTCTAAAGAAGATCAATCCTTGGTGTTCATTGGAAAGACTGATGCCTAAGCTGAAACTCCAATACTTTGACCTCCACATGAGATGAGTTGACTCACTGGAAAAGACTCTGATGCTGGGAGGGATTGGGGGCATAAGGAGACTGGGAGGACAGAGAATGAGATGTCTGGATTGCATCACCAACTCGATGGGCATAAGTTTGAATGAAGTCCGGGAGTTGATGATGGACAGGGAGGCCTCGGGTGCTGTGATTCATGGGGTTGCAAAGAGTTGGACTCAACTGAGCGACTGAACTGAACTGACCTGAAGGTACTGCAGGTCAAGCTCAGAGAACAAAGGACTGAGCGAATACCAGTGGAAAGTTAGCAGGATGTGGACAGTCCATCAACTGCAAGAGGAAGGCGGGTGGAAGCCAGAGCAAGAAAGGGGCCAACTCGGTCCCAGAGAAAGCATTCCCTGTCAAACGGCAAACAGGCTTTCAGTTACTAACCAAGACTTCCTGGGATCCTAGACAGTTGACATCTATTGGGAGGGTGCCAGCTAGAGATCATCTCCCCAGTGGAGACACATGGCACACAAGAAATGGTTCAGTCTATCACCCAGTAAACCAAGCACTTGGGACACAGGAAGTGATAAGACGCACTCACTGCCCAGGGAGTGCACACTCGCCAAGCACCTGGTTGCCTGACCTGTTCAGAAATGGGAAGGGTACAAAGAAAAACCCAACTGAGTCTCCGTCTTTGGGGAGTAACAGAGAACCTGAACATGAGTGACCTAGTTCAGGAAAGTGCACACAACTCGAGGCCTGCTCCCTGCAGGGTTATCTGGAGCCTGAGCAGTGTAGACTGGGAAATCTCACACACCAAAAGCAGGGGCAAATACAGGGTGTCCAAGACACTGGGAGAACTTCCCCCACACGCTAGTGATATTTGTTTGCAGTGTTCCTCCCTCCACACAGCATGATTGAAAAAGTGAGACTAAATAAGAGCCCACATCTCGCCCTTATGTTAAGGTGGAAATTAGACACTGAAGAGACCAGCGAACAGAAGAAACCAACCTAACAGAAGGAACCATGGTTGAAGTGACAGGTGAAACAGAATAAACACTGTAGATAACAGCAACTACACTGGAGGGGCCTTATATCGTCTAAGCTGGAATAATGAACTATCTGAAACTGAACTGAGCCCACACTCTCTGCAACAGCTCCAGAGGAATTCCTAGATGTATTTTTACTACAATCATTTTTTTTAAATTTTTATTTTTAAAGATCTCTATTCTGTCTATAATTCTCATTTTTATAACATACTATTACATTACCCAAACCAAAAAAGTAGAGGTTAGACCATCAAAACTACAACATTAAACAAAAACGAAAGCAAAATCCCCAAAAGTATATATATTTTTTTGTTTTCTTTTGCTTTAATATTGCATTTTTGAGAGTCCAACTTCTAATTTAGATTTTTAATCTTTGCTTTTTGGTAGCTGTTATCAATTTTTTACCTTTATGAATCTAACCTTAAGTATCCATTTTTATTTAGGAGTGTGATTACTCACTTGATTATTCTCTCCCCTTTGGACTCTCCTTTTTCTACAACAGGTCGCCTCTATTTCTTCCCTCCATCTTCTCTTCTCTACCCAACTCTGTGAAATTTTCTGTGTATTCTGGGCTCTGGAGAAGATAGTACTACCTTGATCTATCTCTCTCCTTTTGATTCCCCTTCTTCTCCTCCATGTCACCTCTATGTCTTTCCTCCTTCTTCTCTTCTCCATATAACTCTGTGAGCCTCTCTGAGGATTCCAGGCTATGGAGAGCACATAGGGAATCGTTTACTGGCTCTATTGCTCTCTCCCTCTGTGATTCCCCCTCCCCGCCTTTTGGTCATCTCGATCTCTCTCCTCCCTCTTCTCTTCTCCTTGTAATTCTTCAAACTTCTCTGGGTGTGCCTCACTCTAGAGAGTCTTTTCATTGTTAACCTAGAAGTTTTATCATTAATGCCGTATCGAGGTAGAAGTCTTGAGGCTACTATGAGAATAAGACTCTAAACAAGAAGCGGGAGGCTTAAGCCCAAAACCTGATAACACCAGAGAACTCCTGACATCAGGGAACATTAACCAATAAGAGATCATCCGAATCCTCCATACCTACACTAAGAGCAAGGGTCACCCATGAGCCAACAAGTTCCAGAGAAAGACATACTACACAAATTCTCCAGCAACACCGGAACATAGTGCTGAGCTTCAATATACTAGGAAAGGCTGATGGCTACCCTAATTACCAGGTGAATCTAGACAAACTGAAAAAATGTTGTCATTAAATCTTATTTAAAGTCTGTTAGTTTGAAAATTCTGTAATGAACTGATTTGCTAGCATAAACATATAGAGTATATCTCTTTGTCTTTACAATTCTTTAGAAGTTTCCTTATCATAAGCATCATCTTATGTCTTAGTATTCATTTACAAACATAATTTTTTTCCTTTCCTTATGTCTTTGTGGTGAGGATATCTAGATGAGTTAACAACAAACAAGCAAACAAAAACTGAAATTTGGTTTCATCTATATTATACCTGCACAACACATTTTTCTTAACCAGTTGCTTTCTGGGTTCAGGAGTCCTGTCTACTGGTGTGAACATGGTAAACAGATGCATATACAGCAATACCAAATGGAAAGAAGAGACTCAATATTATACAATGAGTTGTTTTCTCTTGAAATTCGTATGTTGAAGCTCTAACTCTCTGTACTTTATATTTAGTGAAACTGTGAGGATATTACAGTTCCTATTTGGAAATAGGACCTCTAGATTGGTAGTTGAGTTAATATGTTTGGCACTTTATAAGAAAAGCAGATCAGTCAGAGAAAAAAACAGAAACATTACTATGTGAAGACAAAGCCAGAAAATGGCCAGGAAAAATCCAAAAGAGGCCTCAGACGAAAACAAATTTGCTGAATTTGATTACTGCCTTGAACCTTAGAAGTTTGGAGCACATTTATTGAAGCTCCCTGGTATAGGACACTTTGTTATGGCAACTTTAGCAAACCAATATATGCACTTCTCTTGAAAAACATCTGTCAATACCAAAAGCATTCTCCTTTTCTTACATAAGTTTTCAGGGAATGGAAACTGGCAAAAAACTCACTTATCCATCCATTGATTACCCCCACAAAGTCCTAGTGCTCCCTAAGAGTTTTCATTCTTTCTTTAGAGATTCAGCTGTGTTAAAATTTATTCCTACTTCATGGTTAAAGATGACATAGGAAATATTAGAAAGATCATAGTTTACAGGAACTGGTAGAAGAAAATAAACACAAGGGAAAACAGGCTGACATTGAAAATACACAACCCTCTCCACTTATCTTTTCCATACATCATGTTTAATTCCCCAGGATAAAAGTGGTAGTGGCCTAGGTTTTGCTTCCTATTGCTTTGGGGAAATCACAAAGTTGTGAAGTTGTGGTAACCATGCCAACCTAAACATTCCCAAACCAAGACACTAGGCTGCAGTAGCCATGGGGCAGCCTAGAGGATAACAAATCCTCCCAAACCGTTGGAGCCACCTTGCCATTTACACCAGACAATTGGCCAGGGATATTGGCATCAGCATCTCTATGGCAGGATTTGTGGTTTATGACTGCCACTCTTATCACCAGCCCTCTAGATGCCTGAGAAGCCCAAGAGACCACCGTTCTAGGTTTTAGACTAGATATCTTAAATAAACAGGAATAAAATTCAGTCCAAACTGAAGGGCTCCAACCAAAGGAGATGCATAGATGGTCCTCAGCCACACAAAGGGCTGTTATGAGCAGCAATACCACAGCTCCAGGCAAGTTCACCATTAACACCTGCAGCCCATGCCAGACACATATCCCCAGTATCGATGGAGAGAATAGATTTGAAGTCCACTATCAACTAGAGGCCACATCCCTGGTAGTTCAGATGGTAAAACGTCTGCCTATAATGCGGGAGATCTGGGTTCAATCCCTGGGTAGGGAAGATCTCCTGGAGAAGTAAATGGCAACCCACTCCAGTACTCTTCCCTGGCAAATCCCAATGATGGAGAAGCCTGGTAAGCTACAGTACGTGGGGTCCCAAAGAGTCATACACGATTGAGCAACTTCATTTTCACCAACTAGAGGGGAAAAAAAAACAAAACCTCTTGACCTTCTATCTTAGTCAAATTTAAAAGACAGAGTCTGCGCTCCAGCACATCATGCCCAAGACATACATAATTGATAATATTTGTAGGTAACAGTACCAGGTAGAGGACACCTTGGATCTGTCGTACAACCAAAGTGAAGTAATATAGAAGAATTTAGTGCCAGTTTCAGAGAGAAAATGGTCATCTCCCAGATGACCATAGGATTCAAATCACTAAAAAGGCAGTGCAGGTTCCCTCTATGGAACTTAATCAAGAAGTTTCAGTACAGGCCTGTTTGCAGGTTCAAATTTCCATTTCTCAAATGTTTCCATTCAATCTTCTGACAGCTCAAAATATGGACAATATACATGCACTCTTGGAAGATGATTAAGACTGCAAGAACACAGAACATTTCCGGGGCAAGCGACAGAGAGTGCTACAAGTCGTTGATTAGATGGAAGAAGAGGGACAGCAGAATCAGAGATTTCAGAGCTTAGATCTGACTGTTTGATTTGGTGGGAACAATGCCAAACCTGCCTGCAGACCTAGAGATGCTTTTCAAATAGGTAACAAACTAATGTGATCTTTGGCCTCAGCCAAGTTTAACAATCTTCAGACCTCAGAATACTATAGTAGACCAAGTTCAGTGCCACCACTTAGAAATTCAGGGGATAGTATTTTTTGGGTGGGGGACTTGTAGGAGACTTCTCTATCAGATTTGTTCCAACACACAGCATACTTAATAGAGCTGGAGCCATGATTCACCCATAGATGACACGTCTCTCAGAAATATTTTAATTGAGTTATCTTCAGTGGATGATTCATATCTTTGTGACTCCCATGGACTGCAACATGACAGGTTTCCCTTTTCATTACCAACTCCTGCAGTTTCTCAAACTCATGTTTACTGAGTCGGTGATGCCATCCAACCATCTCCTCTAGCCTGCAATATATTCCGGGTATCAACGTCTCTTCCATTGAATTTGAACTTTGCGTCAGCTTCAGTATCAGTCCATCCAATGAATATTAATGGCTGATCTCCGTTAGGATTGACTGGCTTGATATTCTTTCAATCAAAGTGACTCTCAAGAGACTTCTCCAACACCACTGTTCAAAAGCATCAGTTCTGCACTCAGTTTTTTTTGTGGTCCAACACTCACATACATTCATACATGACTACAGGAACAAACATAGCTTAGACTCCATAGACATTTGTTGGTAAAGTACTGTGTCTGTTTTCTAATGCACTTTCTAACCTTATCACAGTTTTCCTTCAAAGGAACAGGCTCTTTGAAATCATGACTACAGTCACCAACTGCAGTAATTTTGGAGCCCAAGGAAATTAAATCTCTCATTGTTTTCACATCTATTTGTAATGAAGTAATGGGACTGCATGCCACAATCTTCATTTATTGAATGTTGGATTTTAAGACAGATTTTTCAATCTCGCCAAGAAGTTCTTTAGCTAAATTTCATTTTCTGCATGAAGGGTGGTGTTATCTGTATATTTGAGGTTATTGCTGTTTCTACCAGCAGTCCTGATACCATATTGTGCTTCATCCAGTTCAGCATTACTCATGATGTACTCTGCATATAATTTAAATAACCAGGGTGAAAATATACAGCCTCGTTAACTGCTTTCTTGCAAGTTGGAACCCGTGTATTGCTCCTTGTCTCTTTCTAACTGTTGCCTCTTGACCTATATACAGATTTCTCACAAGGCAGATAAAGTAGTCTGGTATTTCTGTCTCCTTAAGAATTTTCCAGTTTGTTCTGATGTACACTATCAAAGTCCCTGGCATGAAAAATGAAGTAGAAGTAAATTTGTGTTCTCTGGAATTCTCTTGTATTTTCTATGGTCCAGTAACTATTGCCAATTTGTTTTCTTGTTCTTCTGCCTATTCTAAATTCAGCTTGAACATCTGGAAATCATCAGCTTACTTTCTCTTGTAGACTAGATTGGAGAATTTGAGCATTACTTTGATAGCGTGTGAGGTGAGTGTAACTGTGTGAAAATTTCAAAATGTTTTCTGTGACATTTCTTTGAAATAGGAATGAAACTGATGTTTGCTTGTCCTGTGGCCACTGCTAATTTTTCCTAACTGGCTAGCATATTATGTACAGCTCATTATTTGGGATTTGAAATAGTTTAGCTGGAATTCCATCATCTCCAATAGCTTTGTTTGTAGTGATGCTTTGTAAGGACTTCTTGACTTCATATTCCATGATAGCTAGCTCAAGGTGAGTGATCACACCACTGTGGTTATCATAAGATCTTTTTTCTAAAGTTCTTCTGTGAATCCTTGCCACCTCTTCTTAACACCTTCTGCTTCCTTTAGGTCCATACCCTTTTGTCTTGTCCTGCCCATCTTTACATGGGATATTCCCTTGTTATGTCTACTTTATTGGAAGAGATCTGTAGCTCTTCTCAGTCTGTTGTTTTCATGTGTCTCTTTATATTTATCACTTAGGAAGGCTTTCTTAGCTCTCCTTGTTATTCTTTGTAACTCTGCATTCAGATGGACATATCTTTTCATTTTGCCTATCGTCTTTCCCTCTCTTCTTTGGTAGAAAGAAATTTGAAAGTCCTCCTCAGACAACCATTTTGCCTTTTTGCATATCTTCTTGGGGATGATTTTGATCACCACATCCTGTACAGTGTTATGAACCTCCATCCCTCAATCGTTCATATTGGGCACCTAGCAGCCTTGGGAATTCACTGTTCAGTGACCTTTCTTTTTACCTCACCGAAGAGGTTTGACCTTAATGTATCCAGTAGACCATGTTTCATGAGAATTCCCACCATGACCTGACCATCTTGGGTGGCCCTACATAGGATGATTCAGAGCTTCATTGAGTTAGACAAAACTCTGTCCAATGATCACTTTGGTAAGTTTTCTGCATTTGTGGCTTCCATTTTTTCTGTCCTCTCAAAATGTGTACTTTGAAGATGATGGCATCACCGAATCGATGGACATGAGTTTGAGTGAACCCTGGGAGTTGGTGATGGACAGGGAGGCCTGGCGTGCAGTGATTCATGGGGTCACAGATAGTCGGACATGACTGAACGACTGAACTGAACTCACTGTACCTTGTACAGAGTCAAAATTGTGAGCAATGTATAATTTCTATCTGAACATTTTTGCCAATAGGGTTTTTAGGTAGATATTTTGATATACAGGACTGGGTTTTTACAAGGAAAGGAGAGCAGACACAGAAAACACAGAGACATTAATATGTGGAGACAAAGCCATGTGAAGATGGTTTACCATCCAAAAGAGGCCTCAGAAGAAAGAAAATCTTGTAACCCTTTGATTACTGGCTAGATCCCTGGAAGTATGAGAAAATCTTTATTGAAGCTACCTGCTATATGGCATGCTGTTACAGCAAACCTTGAAAAGACATACACCACTACCTCTTGAAAATAAGCTTTAAAGTTCAAAAGAAGCCCACTGGTCAACACCGAAATCAGATTGATTATATTCTTTGCAGCCAAAGATGGAGTAGCTGTATAGAGTTAGAGAAAACAAGACTAGGAGCTGCCTGTGGCTCAGATTATGAACTCCTTATTGCCAAATTCAGATTTAAATTGAAGAAAGTACTAGGAAAGAAGTTTCAAATCTTGGATGGAGAAAAAGAAGCATAAGACTCTCCACATAGGATACATTTTCATTTATTTCTTCTTCTTTTTCTCTTTTTTTGAAGGTAAAGAAACAGCCAGTGGACTTTAATAAAGTCACAGAGATAATTTAGAAAAATGTTAAGCCCTTCAGGGTGAGTGACCGAAAGTCCTATGAGAGAATATATAGAACACAATTGCATCTGACTCTAAGTTACATGTTTGTTTGTATGTTCAGTCTTGTCCAACTCTGCAACGAAATGGAATGTAGAACACCAGGCTCCTCTGCTCATGGGATTTACCAGACAAGATAGTTGCTTTCTGTGGCCATTTCCTACTCCACTGTTAGATGTATACAATGAATAAAAATATTATCCATGATTTTCTTGCATCTCTTTCAACACAAAATATATTATACAGGCTCTTTGCTCCAGTGAATCTTTCTGAAATTCCAAAGATACCATTGTGAATGAGAAATGGTTGAAATATTTTGGACTCTCATGATCACAGCAAGGCAGATACAAGTTAAAGGAAAAGGTAAACCTCGAAACCTGACCTACCTTATAATTCAGTGAAGCTCATTTTTTGTTAAACAAATAACAGAATTTCCCTTCTTTATCTCCTTTTAACAGCTAAAGATGGAGAAATAGGTAGATAGACAAAGTAGAGCTCAGAGAAGTGGGACAGAAATCTCTGCATATGACCCAGTCAGTTTTCAAGGGTTTCACCTTTGTTTTCTTGCCTGTTTGCTTGTTTGCTTTTAAAGAACTCATTTCCCAGAACTTCATAGAAACGTTAATGATGCTGAAGATCTTGTGTCACCTTCGTGTTGGTGGGAAATATGACCATGAGCAAGTGGCACTGATTTTCCCTCAGGGCTCCAGGTATAAATCAGTATGTCCAGTGTTTATGTTCTCACTAAGAGGAACCACAAATCAAATATCCAAAATCCGTGGGATCATGAAAATAACAAGACAGTTCCAGGAACAAACAAACAAATAAACATATTCTTCTACTTCATTGTTTATAACAAAAGTTTTGACTGTGTATATCACAACAAACGGTGGAAAATTCTTAAAGTGATAGCCACAGCAGATCGCCCGACCTGCCTCTTAGGAAATCTGTATGCAGATCAAGAAGCACCAGTGAGAACTGGATGGAAAACAGACTGCTTCCAATTAGGGAAAGGATTATGACAAGGCTACATATTGTCACTCTGTTTATTTAAATTATATGTAATGCTCACTTCAATCACTCAGTCATATCCGACTCTTTGTGACCCATTAACCACAGCACACCAGGCCTCCTTGTCCATTACCAACTCCTTGAGTTTATGCAAACTCATGTCCATTGAGTTGGTGATGCTATCCAATTATCTTATCCTCTGTCATCACTTTCTCCTTCCTGCCCTCAATATTTCACAGCCTCAGGAAATTTCCCAGTGAGTCACTTAATCGCATCAGGTGGCCAAAGTATTGCAATTTCATCTTCAACATCAATCACTCCAATGAACACCCAGGACTGATCTCCATTAGGATGGACTGGTAGATCTCCCTGCAGTCCAAGGGACTCTCAAGAGTCTTCACCTACACCACGGTTCAAAAGCATCAATACTTCAGCACTCAGATTTCTTTATAGTACAACTCTCATATCCATACATGCCCACTGGAGAAACCATATGGACCTTTGTTGGCAAAGTAATGCCTCTGCTTTTTGATATGCTGACTAGGCTGGTCATAACTTTCCTTCCAAGGAGTAAGCGTCTTTTAATTTTATGGCGGCAATCACCATCTGCAGCAATCTTGGAGCCTAAGAAACCGTGAGTAACGATTTCCACTGTTTCCCCACCTTTTGCCATGAAGCAATGGGACTGTATACCATGATGTTAGTTTTCTGAATGTTGAGATTTAAGCGAATTTTTCCCTATCCTCTTTCAATGTCATCATGCGGTTCTTTAGTTATTTTTCACTTTCTGCTGAAAGGGAGGTATCATTGGCATATCTGAGGTTATTGATATTTCACCCAGAAAACTTGATTCCAGCTTGTGCTTACTCCAGCCCAACACTTCTCATGATATCCTCTGCATATAAGTTAAATAAGGAGAGTGATACTATACATCCTTGATGTACTCCTTTTCCTATTTGGAACCAGTCTGTTGTTCCATATCCAGTTCTGTTGCTTCGTGACCTGCATATTGGTTTCTCAAGAGGCAGGTCAGATGGTCCGGTATTCCCATCTCTTTCCAATTTTCCACATTTTATAGTGATCCACGCAGTCAGGGGCTTGGCATAGTCAGTAAAGAAGACATAGATGCTTTTCTGGAGCTCTCTTCCTTTTTCGATGATCCATCAGATGTTGGCAATTTGATCTCTGGTTCCTCTGCTGTTTTTAAAACCAGGTTGAAAATCTGGATGTTCACAGTTCACGTATTGCTGAAGCTTGGCTTGGAGAATATAGAGCATTATTTTACTATTACTAGTGTGTGAGATGAGCGAAATTGTGCGGTAGGTTGCACATTCTATGGCATTGCCTTCCTTTGGGATTGAAAACATATTGCCCTTTTCCAGTCTTGTGGCCACTGCTGAATTTTGCAAATTAGCTGTTATATTGAGTGCAGCGCTTTTAAAGCATCATCTTTCAGGATTTGAAGAAGTTCAACTGAAATTCCAACATCTACACTAGTTTAGTTTGTAGCGATGTTTCCTAAGACCCACTTGACTTCACATTCCAAGATATATGGCTGTAGATGAGTGATCACTCCATTGTGATTATCTGGGTCGTGAAGATCTTTTTTGTAAAGTTCCGTGTATTCTTACCACCGCTTCTTAATAATTTCTGCTTCAGTTATTTCCCTACCATTTCTGTGCTTTATTGAGCCCTTCTTTGCATGAGATGTTCTCTTGGGATCTCCAATGTTCTTGAAGAGATCTCCCGTCTTTACCATTCTATTGTTTCCCTTCTTTTTTTGCACTGATCCCTGAGGAAGGCTTTCTTTTCTCTCCTTGATTTTCTTTAGAAATTTGAATTCAAATGGATATATCTTTCCTTTTCTCTTTTGCTTTTTGTTTCGCTTGTTTTCACAGCTATTTATAAGGCCTCCTCAGAGAGCCATTAATTTTTTTTTTTGCATTTCTTTACCTGTGGATGGTCATGATCCCTGTCTCCTGTACACTCTCAGGTACCTTCATCCATAGCTCATCAGGCACTCAGTCAATCAAATCTAGTACCTTAAATCTAATTTGCATTTCCAGTGTAGTGTTATAAGGGATTTGATTTAGGTCATACTTGAATGGTCTAGTGGTTTCCTCCAGTTTCTTCAACTTCTGTCTGAATTTGGCAATAAAGAGTTCAGGATCTGAGCCACAGTCAGCTTCCTGTCTTGTTTTTGCTGACTGTATAGAGCTTCTTTATTTTGGCTACAAAAACATAATCAATCTGATTTCAGTGTCGACCATCTGGTGATGTCCATGTGTAGAGTCTTTTCTTGTGTTGTTGGAAGAGGGTGTTTGCTTGACCCGTGCGTTCTCTTGGCAGAACTCTATTAGCCTTTGCCCTGTTTCATTTTGTAGTTCACAGCCAATTTGCCTAGTAGGTGTTTCTTGACTTCCTACTTCTGCTTTCCAGTCCCCTATACTGAAAAGGACATCTTCTTTTTTGTTAGTTTTAGAAGGTCTTGTAGGTCTTCACAGAACTTTCAACTTCAGCTTCTTCAGTGTTACTGATCAGAGCATAGATTTTGATTACCATGATATTGAATCGTTTGCCTTGGAAAAGAACAGAGTTCATTCTGTCGTTTTTGATATTGCTCCCAAGTACTGCATTTTGGACTCTTTTGTTGACTATGATGGCTACTCCATTTCTTCAAAGAGATTCCTGCCCACAATAATAGATATAATGGTCATGTGAGTTAAATTCTCCCATTCCAGTCCATCTTCGTTCACTGATTCCTAGGATGTCAGTGTTCACTCTTGTCATCTCCTGTTTGACCACTTCCAATTTGCCTTGATTGATGGACCTAACATTCCAGGTTCTTTTGCAATATTGCTCTTGACAGCATCAAACCCTGCTTCCATCACCAGTCCCGTTCACAACTGGTGGTAGATTTTGTTTTGACTCGATTGCTTCATTATTTCTGGAGTTATTTACCCACTGATCTCTAGAAGCATAGTGGGCAGCTACCTATGGTTCATCTTTCAGTGTCCTTTCTATTTGTTTTCATGGTTTTCATTGGGTTCTCAAGGCAAGAATACTGAAGTGGTTTGCCATTCCATTCTCCAGTGGACCACATTCTTTCCGTTTTGGTGAAGGGCTGTCATCAAAGTAAAAGACAATTTCTTCTTGGAGAAAACTCTATGCAAACCTAAACATTGTATTTAGAAGAGACATTCACCTTGGTAACAAAGGCCTCCACTTCACAAACCCCTGTTGTTTATCCAGTAGTCATGTGCAGATGTGGGAGCTGGGATATAAAGAAGACTGAGAGGACATTCTATGGCTTTCAACTGTGCTGCTGCCGAAGAAACTTCAATTCAGTTCAGTCACTCAGTCGTGTTCAACTCTTTTTGACCCCACGAACCGCAGCACACCAGGCCTCCCTGTCCAACACTAACTCCCAGAGACCACCCCAACTCATGTCCATTGATAGGCAATGCCATCCACACATCTCATCCTCTGCCATTCTATTCTCCTCCTGCCCTCAACCTTACCCAGCATCAGGGTCTTTTCCAATGAGTCAGCTCTTAGCATCAGCTGTCTAAACTATTGGAGTTTCAGCTTCACCATGAGACATTCCAATGCACACCCAGGGCTGATCTCATTTAGGATGGATTGGTTGGATCTTCTTGCGGTCCAAGGCACGCACAAGAGTCTTCTCCAACACCACAGTTAGAAAGCATCACATTTTCGTCTCTCAGCTTTTCTTACAGTGTAACTCTCACATTCATACATGACCACTGAGTAAACCACAGCCTTGCCTAGATGGACCTTTGTTGGCAAAGGAATGCCCCTGCTTTTTAATATGATATCTAGGTTGGTTGTAACTTTCCTTCCAAGGAGAAAGGGTCTTTTAATTTCATGGTTACAATCACCATCTGCAGTGATATTGAATCCCCAAGAAATAGACTCTTAGGGGTCCCTTGGACTGCAAGGAGATTAAACCAATTCATCCTAAAGGAAATCAACCATAAGTATTCATTCGAAGGCCTAATGATGAAGTTGAAACTTCAATTTTGGCCAGCTGATGCAAAGTGTCCCTTCACTGGAAAAGTCTATGATGCTTTTTAAGATTGATGGGACTGTATCAGAAACACAATAGGTATGCATTTGAACAAACTCTGGAAGATAATGAAAGATAGAGAGGCCTGTTGTGCAACAGTCTATGGCGTCAAAAAACAGTTGAAGACAACTTGTTGACTGAACAATGACACTCAATATCTCTAGAGTTACTTCTACAAATCACTCTAATATACTTAAAGAAAGTAGTAACAAATAACAACTAAGGTGATATAATAGAAGATGGTTTAATGAATTTTTTTTAAATATGGGAACTGTAGACTCTGAAAGAAACAAAGCTTAAAATTGAATAAATTTTAAGTATTAGTGTGAGGGAGGAAACAGGATGATGGAGGAGGAATATGATGGGGAGACAACTTTCTCCGCCACAAATTCATCCAAAGGACATTTGAACACTGAGTAAATCCCACAAAGCAACTTCTGAATGCTGGTAGAGGACATCAGGCACCCAGAAAAGCAGACCATTGTCTTGGAAAAGAGGTAAGAAATAACATAAATGCTAAAAAGAGAGGCAAAAGAGGGAGGGATGGAGGTACATCAAGAGATGGGAGGCTTAAAAAACAGAGAAGTTTCCAAACACCTGGAAACACTCACTAGTGAATCTGTGGCAATCTTTGGAACCTCAGAGGTCAACATAACGTGGAGGAAAAATAAATACATAATTAAAATCTACAGACTACATGCTCAGCAGTAACTCCAGGGGAGAAGCAGCGCAGCCGCCCACATCGCCAACTAGCAAGTGGGGACTGGGAAGGTAGGCACGGGCTGAGTCCCTTAGAGTAAGGACCGGTCCTGAAAACACTGAGGGCAATCTGAAGGAGCTAACTTAAGATAGCTAAGCAGACTGAGTGATAGCTACCCCGTGAAAGGCAAAATGCCCCAAGCTAAGACAATGCCAGACTTTCTCATAGAACAACAGACTGAACAGAGCTAGCCAGGTGAGGTCAGCCCATCCACCATCCCACGCTGAGACAGGCAGGGAAGGGCAGCCAGAGCTGGAAGTGGTTAATCTCAGCTCCAGAGAGGCATCCAATATCAAGCTGTAAGCAGGCTTCTTTGGTAACCAAGACTTCTTGGGTTCTGGCCGGTCGATATCCGACTGAGAAGGTGCACTGATTGTACACCCGGAAAACCAAGCAACAGTGACGGGGGAGGCAATAAGTCACAGCGACTGTGCTGGCCAAACACCTGGTACCTGAGCTGCTCAGACTGGGCAAGGGCACAAAACGTAGGCCCAACCAAGTCTGCACCTTTGTGGAGTATCTGAGAACCAGAAACTGAGAGGCTTAGACCAGGAATGTACATCCAACCCAGTGCCGGCCTCGGAAGCTCCCCGGTAGAGTAACTTAAAGCCTGTGCAGTGTAGACTGGGACAGCAAACACACTGTGAGCGGGGGCAAACCCAGTGTATCCAAGACACTTCAAGCACTCCCCACTGATGCCACTGATATTTGTCTGCAGCTTACCTCCCTCCCCACAGTACTACCGAACAGGTGAGCTTAAAAAAGTGTCTACCACAGCCGTTGTGTCAGGACAGGAAATAGACACCAAAGAAACCATCAAACAGAAGAAGCTTAAACAGAAGGAACTGAAATGGAAGAGACAGATGGAGAAGTCTTGAGCCTACTGCAAGAATAAGACTGAAAACCAGAGACAGAGGCTTAAGTCCAAATCCTGAGAACACCAGAGAACTGCTATTCTAGGTAACATTGATTGACAAGAGCTCATCAAATGCCTCCATACCTTCACTGAAACCAGGCACCACCCAAGGGTCAACAAGTTCCAGAGAAATATATACCAAGCTAATTCTCCAGCAACACAGGAGAATAGACCTGATCTTCAATATAAAGGCTGCCCAAAGCCACTCCAACCCCAATGACATCTCATAATTCATTACTGGACACTTCATTGCGCTACAGAGGGAAGAATTCCAACTCCACCCCGCAGAACACCGACACAAGTTTCCCGAACCAGGCAACCTTGACATGCTACCCTTCCAAGGCCACACACAGCAATGAAACTACACAATAAAGAAAAATCCATACACTGCCAGAAGACGGAAATGGTACCACTAACAGAGCAATATAAGCAAGACGAAGTGGCAGAGAAATATCCAGAAAGTAAAGGAACAGGATAAATGTGCACCAAAAAAAAAAGAGTAAGATATAGGGAATCTACTTGATAAAGAATTTCGAATATTGATAGTGAAAATGATTTAAAATCTTTAAAACAAACTGGAGTTACAGATAAATAACCTGGAGACAAGGATTAAGAAGATGCAAGAAAGGTTTAATAAGGATCTTGAAGAAATAGAAAAGAGTCAATATACAATGAATAATGCAATAGATGAGATCAGATAGAGTCTGGAGGGAACCAACAGTAGAATAACGGAGGCAGAAAACAGTTGACAAGTGACCTAGAAGACAGAATTGTAGAAATAAATGATTCAGAGAGGAAAAAAGAAAAATGATTGAAAAGAAATGAGGACCATCTCTGAGACCTCTGGGACAATGTTAAATGCCCCAATATTGGAATCATAGAAGTCCCAGAAGAAAAGACAAAAAGAAAGGCCATGAGAGAATACTTGAGGAGATAATAGTTGAAAACTTCCTTAAATGGGGAAGGAAATAATCACCCAATTCCAAGAAACACAGAGAGTCCCTAACACAATAAACTCAAGGCGAAATACTCCAAGACAAACATTAATCAAACTAACAAAGATCAAACACAAAGAACAAACATTAAAAGCACAAGGGAAAACCAACAAATAACACACAAGGGTTTCCCATAAAAATAACAGCTTATCTTTCCACAGAAACTCTTCAGGCCAGGAGGGAATGGCAAGACATACTTAAAGTGATGATATAAAATATCCTACAGCCAAGGTTACTATACCCATCAAGGATTTCATTCAAATACGAAGGAGAAATCAAAAGCTTTACAGACAAGGAAAAACTGAGAGAATTCATCATCACCAATCCAGCTCTCCAACAAATGCTAAAGGATCATCTCTAGACAGGAAACACAGAAACGGTATATAAACTCGAACCCCAAACATAAAGAAAATTGCAACGGGGTCACACTTATCAATAATTATCTTAAATGTAAATGGGTTGAATGTCCCAACCAAAAAACAAAGGCTGGCTGAATGGATACAAAAGCAAGACCCCTATATATGTTGTCTGCAAGAGACCCACCTCAAATCAAGGGACACATACAGACTGAAAGTGAAATGCTTGAAAAAGATATTCCACTCAAATAGAGACCTAAAGAAAGCAGGAGTAGCAATACTCATATCGGATAAAAATAGACTTTAAAACAAAGGCTGTGAAAAGAGACAAACAAGGACATTACATAATGATCAAAGGATCAATCCAAGAAGAAGATATAGCAATTATAAATATATGCACCCAACATAGGAGCACCACAATATGTAAGACAATTACTAGCAAGTATGAAAGGGGAAATTAACAACAATACAATAATAGTAGAAGACTTTAATAGCCCACTCACACCTATGGATAGATCAACTAAACAGAAAATTAACAAGGAAAGACAAACTTTAAACGATACAATAGACCAGTTAGACCTAATGGATATCTATAAGACATTTCACCCCCAAACAATGAATTTCACCTTTTTCTCAAACACACACAGAACATTTTCCAGGATAGATCACATCCTGCTCCATAAATCTAGGCTTGGTAAAAAAAAAAAAAAAAAAAAAAAAAAACTGAAATCATTCCAAGCATCTTTTCTGACCACAATGCAGTAAGATTTGATCTCAATTACAGGAGAAAAAATATTAAAAATGCCAACATATGGAGGCTTAAAAACACACTGCTGAATAACCAACAAATCATAGAAGAAATCAAAAAAGAAATCAAAATGTGCATAGAAATGAATGAAAATGAAAACACGGCAACCCAAAACTTATGGAACACTGCAAAAGCGGTGCTAGGCAGAGTTTCATAGCACTACAGGCATACCTCAAGAAATAAGAAAAAAGTCAACTAAATAGCCTATCTCTACACCTAAAGCAAATAGAAAAGGAAGAAATGAAGAAGCCCAGGGTTAGTACAAGGACACAAACATTAAAATTAGGGCAGAAATAAATGCAAAAGAAACTAAAGAGACCATAGCGAAAATCAACAAAGCCAAAAGTTGGCTCTTTGAGAGGGTAAATAAAATTGACAAACCAATAGTCAAAGTCATCAAAAAACAACAAGAAAAAACCCCAAATCAATTAAATTAGAAAAGAAATGGGAGAGATCACAACAGACAACACAGAAATACAAAGGATCATAAGACACTACTATCACCAATTATATGGCAATAAAATGGACAACTTGGAAGAAATGGACAAATTCTTAGAAAAGTACAACCTTCCAAAACTGAACCAGGAAGACATAGAAAATCTCAATAGACCCATCACAAGCATGGAAATAGAAGCTGTAATTAGAAATCTTCCAGCAAATAAAAAGCCCAGGGCCAGACGGCTTCACAACTGAATTCTACCAAAAATTTAGAGAAGAGCTAACACCTATTCTACTCAAACTCTCCCAGAAAATTGCTGATGAATGTAAACTTCCAAAATCATTCTAGATCCCACCATCACCATAATCACAAAACCTGGCAAAGATCCCACATAAACAGAAAACTACAGGCCAATATCACTGATGAACATAGATGCAACATTCCTTAACAAAATTCTAGCAATCTGAATCGAATAACACATTAAGAATATCATACATTATGACCAAGTGGGCTTTATCCCAGGAATGTAAGAATTCTTCAGTATTCGCAAATCAACCATTCTAATACAGCACATTAACAAAAAGGAAAAAAAAAAAAAACACCATGTGATTATCTCAAAAGATGCAGAGAAAGCCTTGGACAAAATTCAACACCCCTTTATGATAAAATCCCTCTAGAAGGTGGGAATAGAAGGGACATATCTTAACATATTTAAAGCTATATATGACAAACACACAGGAAACATTATCGTCAATGCTGAAAAACTGAAAGCATTTCCCCTAAAGTCAGAAACAAGACAAGGGTGCCCACTCTCACCACTACTACTCAATATAGTTCTGGAAGTTTTGGTCACAGCAATCAGAGCAGAAAAAGAATAAAAAGGAATCCAAACTGGAAAAGAAGATGTAAATCCCTCACAGTTCGCCAATGACATGACCCTCTACACAGAAATCCCTAAAGACTCTACCAGAAAAATACTAGGGCTAATCAATGAATACAGTAAAGTTGCAAATTTTAAAATCAACACACAGAAATCCCTTGCATTCCTATTCACTAATAATGAGATAATAGAAAGATAAATTAAGGAAACTATTCCATAAATTGTTGCAACATAAATAATAAAATACTTTGGGATCAGTTCAGTTCAGTAGCTCAGTCGTGTCTGACTCTTTGCGACCCCATGAACCACAGCACGCCAGGCCTCCCTGTCCATCACCAACTCCCGGAGTTCACTCAAACTCATGTCCATCGAGTCGGTGATGCCATCCAGCAATCTCATCCTCTGTTGTCCCCGTCTCCTCCTACCCTCAATCCCTCCCAGCATCAAACTGTTTTCCAGTGAGTCAACTCGTCATGTGAGGTGGCCAAAATAATGGAGTTTCAGCTTTAGCATCAGTCCTTCCAATGAACACCCAGGATTGATCTCCTTTAGAATGGACTCTTTGGGTCTCCTTGCAGTCCAAGTGGCCCTCAAAAATCTTCTCCAGCACCACAGTTCAAAGGCATTAATTCTTTGGCGATCTGCTTTATCACAGTCTAACTCTCACATCCATACATGACAATGGGAAAAACCATAGCCTTGACTGGACGGACCTTGGTTGGCAAAGTAATGTCTCTTTTTTTTAAATGCTATCTAGGCTGGTCATAACTTTCCTTCCAAGGAGTAAGCGTCTTTTAATTTCCTGGCTGCATTCAGGATCCGCAGTGATTTTGGAGCCCCCCAAAAATGAAGTCTGACACTGTTTCCACTGTTTCCCCATCTATTTCCCATGAAATGATGGGACCACATGCCATGATATTCGTTTTCTGAATGATGATCTTGAAGCCAACCTTTCTACTCTCCTCTTTCACTTTTATCAAGAGGCCTTTGAGTTCCTCTTCACTTTCTGCCATAAGGGTGGTGTCATCTGCATATCTGAGGTTATTGATATTTCTCCCAGCAAGTTTGATTCCAGCTTGTGCTTCTTAAAGTCTAGCGTTCCTCATGATGTACTCTGCCTATAAGTTAAATAAGCAGGGTGACAATATACAGCATTGACTTACTCCTTTTCCTATTTGAAACCAGTCTGTTGTTCCATGTACAGGTCTAACTGTTGCTTCCTGACCTGCATATCCACCTAAAGAAACAGAAGACTTACATATAGAAAACTGTAAGACACTGGTGAAAAAAACAAAATAGGACACTAATAGATTGGGAAATATACTGTGTTCGTGAATTAGAAGTTAAATATTGTGAAAATGTGCATACTGTTTAAAGTAATTTACACATTCAATCCAATCCCTATCAAGCTACTAACTGTATTTTTCACAGAGCTAGAACATATAATCTCACAATTTGTATGAAAATACAAAAAAATCTCGAAAGCCAAAGCAATCCTGAAATAGAATGGAACTGAGGGAATCAACCTGCTGGACTTCAGGCTCTAATACAAAGCCACAGTCATCAAGACAGTATGGTACTTGCATGAATTCAGAAATATAGATCAATGGAACAAAATAGAAAGCTCAGAGATAAATCCACGCACCTATGGACACCTTATCTTTGATAAAGGAGGCAAGAATATAAAATGGAGAAAAGACAGTCTCTTTAACAAGTGGTGATGGGAAAACTGGTCAGGCACTTGTAAAACAATGAATCTGGAACACTTCCTAACACCATACACAAAAATAAACACAAAATGATTTAGAGAACTAAATATAAGACCAGAAACTATAAAACCCTAGAGGAGAACATAGGCAAAACACTCTCCGATATAAATCACAGCAGGATCCTCCATGACTCACATTCCAGAATATTCGAACTAAAAGCAAAATAAACAAATGGGACCTAATTAAAATTAAAAGCTTCTTCACAACAAAGGAAACCATTAACAAGATGTAAAGACAGCCTTCAGAATGGGAGAAAATAATAGCCACTGAAACAACTGAAAAAGAATTAATCTCCAAAATATACAAGCAGCTCCTGTAGCTCAATTCCAGAAAAAAAAAATAAAGACACAATCAAAAAATGGGACAAGGAACTAAACAGACATTTATCCAAAGAAGTCATACAGATGGCTATGAAGCAAGTGAAAAAATGCTCAACATCCCTCATAATCAGAGAAATACAAATTAAAATCACAGTGAAGTACCATTGCACACCAGTCAGAATGGCTGCTATCCAAAAGTCTACAAGCAATAAATGCTGGAAAGGGTTTGGAGAAAAGGGAACCCTGTTACACAGTCGGTGGGAATGCACACTAATATAGCCACTATAGAGAACATTGTGGAGATTCCTTAAAAAACTGGAATTAGAACTGCCATAAAATCCAGCAGTCGCACTCCTGGGCACACACACTGAGAAACCAGAACTGAAAGAGACACATGTATTCCAATGTTCATTGCAGCACGGTTTATAATAGCAAGGTCATGGAATTAACCTAGATGTCCATCTTCAGACCAATGGATAAGAAAGCTTTGGTACATATACACAACGGAGTATTACTCAGCCATTAAAAAGAATACAATTGAATCAGTTCTAATGAGGTGGATGAAAATGAAGCCTATTATACATAGTGAAGTAAGCCAGAAAAAAAAAAAAAACAAACACCAATACAGTGTATTCATGGATATATATGGAATTTTGAAATATGGTAATGATAACCCTCTATCAGTTCACTTCAGTTCAGTTCAGTCGCTCATTCATGTCCAACTCTTTGTGTCCCCATGAATCACAGCACGCCATACCTCCCTGTCCATCACCAACTCCCGGAATTCACTCAAACTCATGTCCATCGAGGCGGTGAATCCATCCAAACATCTCATTCTCTGTCGTCCCATTCACGAGACAGCAAAAGAGACACAGGTATAAAACAGTCCTTTGGACTCTGTGGGAGAGGGATGATTTGGGAGAATGGCATTGAATCATGTGTATTATCATATGTGAAGTGAATCACCAGTTCAGGTTCGAAGCAGGATGTAGGAAGATTTTGGCTGGTGCACTGTGTTGAGCTGAGGGAGTATAATGGGAGGAGAGATGTGAGAGGGGAGTTCAAGAAGGGGAACTCATGTACAGCGGGGGCGGATTCATGTCAATGTACTGCAAAACCAATATAATATTGTCATTAGTGGTCAATAAAAAATAATAATTATAAATAAAAATAAGTAAAAGAATAAGTGTGCAGGTAAAATTACATCCAAGCAATAAGCAATAAAGGAACACTCGTGGCTATCCTAATAGTAGACAATTAAGTCTTTCAAGCAAAAATGTTTTGAGACAAATGGCATTCAATATTATTATACAACATTTTTTAAAATTTGTTTTAGTTGGGGTATAATTAAAGTATTGTAGTGGATTTTTCCCTTCATTGATATGAATATGCCATGGGATTAAATATGTTCCCAATCCTGAGCCCCCCTCAGGATTAAGTCTGGCTGAAGAAAACACAATTCTCAACTTTTTGGCTGGGCATTTTTCCCAATCAGTAGAACAAATTTCAGGATTTTAAAATAAGTGATTCTTGTACAGCACCTCAACTTTCAAACTATATTTCTAATTTCCTACTTAGGATAGTCCTGAATATCAGAGGCTTACTAATAGGTACTAAAATATGAAGGAATTCATGTTTCTATAAATTGGTGACATCAACTGATAATCCTTCCTTACTTTAAGAAAAAACAAATGGAGGGAGGGAAGAAGATGGTGGAGGAATAGGATTGGGAGACCACTTTCTCCTGAATACATTCATCAAAAGAACATTTGAACACTGAGCAAATTCCACAAAACAACTGAATGCTGGCAGAGGACATCAGGCACCCAGAAAAGCAGCACATTGTCTTATAAAGAGTTGGGAAAAAACATAAGATAAAAAGAGAGACAAAAGAGGTAGTTATGGGAGCTCCGTCCCAGGAAGGGAGGCATAAAAAAGAAAGAAGTTTCTGAACACCAGGAAGCACTCTCACTTGTAAGTCTGTGGAGAGCCTTGGAACCTCAGAGGGCAACATAACCGGGAGGAAAAAGAAAGAAACAATCAAAACCCACAGATTACTCACCCAATGGTAACTCTTAGCAGAGAAGCAACACAGAAGCCCACATCCACCAACAGCAAGTCGGGGCTGGGCAAGGAGGGGCAGGCTGCACTGAGGACCCGGCCTGAATTCCTCAGGGCAATCTGAGAGCTAACTGGAGATAGAAAAACAGACTGTGGAATAGCTACCCCATGAAAAGGCGAAAAGCCCAAACCTAAGACTCCGCCAGACCCGCTCACAGAACAAAGGACTGAGCAGAATTAACTAGCTGCGAAAACCCATCCCCCGCTGAGACATGCAGGGGAGAGCAGTCAGAGCCAGAAGAGGGCAATCGTGTCCCCAGAAAAGCGTCTGATTCCAAACTGCAGGCAGGTTTCATTGCTGGCCAGGACTTCTTGGGTTTCTGGCTGGTTGACATACGCCTGAGAAGGTGCACTGGTTGTACACTCAGAACACCCAGCAGCAGGGACCACAGAGATCATAAGTCGCAGCGACTGTGCTAGCCAAACACCTGGTCACCTGAACTGCTCAGATCAGGGAAGGGCACAAAACGCAGGCCCAATCAAGTGTGCACCTTTGTGCAAAACCCAAGTACCTGAACCTGAGTGACTCAGGCCAGAGATGTGCATCCAACCCAGAACCTCTGTGGAAGAGGGTGAGGGTGGGATGATTTCGGAGAATGGCATTGAAACATGTATATTATCATATGTGAAACAAATCGCCAGTCCACATTCGATGCATGATGCAGGATACTCGGGGCTGGTGTACTGGGTTGAACCAGAGGGATGTCATGAGAAGAGAGGTGGGGGGCTTTCACGATGGGGAACACATGTGCACCCGGGGCAGATTCATGTCAATATAGGGCGAAACCAATAAAATAATGTAAAGTAATTAGCCTCCAATTAAATAAATTTTTAAAATATTAAAAAACATAAAAGAAAAAAATGGGAATCAAATGAAGTGAGGAATATTTATGTCTAGAGTCTGAATTTATTCTATTTTAGCTCGGAATTTTAAGTTTTTGCTTTATGGTTTGTCTACACATACTAAAGCAGTCCTCGGTGCAGATTTTACTTGACAAATGCGCTGGTACATATTTTACTTGACATGTGCACTGTGATGCATTTCTTGCCACTTGCCCAAGTTGGCCAATGACTGACTCATTTTTCAATTTAATAAGCAATTTGAAATTGGAGAATAATAGCTTTACAATGTTTGTTACTTTCTGCTGTACCACAATGTAAATCGGCTATCAGTATATATACATGAGCTTCCCTTTTGAGCAGCCCTCCCACCTGTTCTTGAGCCTGCTCTGCTACCCCACAGTCCACTCCTCTAGGGCACCCCAGAACCCTGAGGAGGAGCTTCTCACCAGCTAACTACTCCATACTTGGTATTGTACATATGTCAGGGCATCCTGCTCAAATTGTGCCACTCTCGACTTACACTTCTTTGTCCAAGTCTGTTCTTAAACTATGCATTTCTTTTCCCACTCTTCAGATAGATTCTTCAGAACCAGATTTCTAGATTCCACATATATGCGTTAATCTACAATATTAGACTTTCTGTTTCTAAATTACTTCACTCTATATGATAGGCTTTAGATACATCCATATCTCTAGAACTAATCCACGATTTTCCTCTATCTGGATGAGAAATGTTCCACCTTAAGGATGTGCCATAACTTCTTTATCCATTCATCAGTAGATGGACACCTAGATTGTTACATAACTTGTTTAACGTAAATGGTATTGCAGTGGATACTGGGATGCACTTTTTTTTTTTTCTTTTTCCAATGGTGGCTTCTTCTTTGTATATGTCAAACAGTGGGATTTTGGACATATGGTAGTTTTATTAATAATTTTCTAAAGAATATTCATACTCTGCTCTATCTTGGTGGAAGTTGGTGATGGACAGGGAGGAGTGGCGTGCTGTGATTCATGGGGTCACAAAGAGTCGGACACAACTGAGCGACTGAACTGAAATGAACTGATCTGAAAAACACTGTAGACTGTTCCATTTCCTTCACATCATCTCCTATATTCATTGTTTTAAGGTTTATGTGTGTGCGTGTGTGTGTATATATATATATATATATATATATTTAAAATGTTTGTTAATTTATAATGTAAATATTTGCATATTATATTTATAAATTTGTATATTATTTTAATTTTATTTTATTCTTGGGGTTCTCAAGGCAAGTATACTGAAGTGGTTTGCCATTCCCTTCTCCAGTGTATATATATAAAATGATTGTTAATTTAAAATATAAATATTTGCATATTATATTTATATTATACATTTCTATATTATTTTAATTTTATTTCTATATTTTAATTATATTTGTATTATATTTTTAAATTGTATTTTATATGTATATATAAATATACACATCACACACACACACACACACACACACACACATTTGCTTCATTATTTGGTTACACCAGGCCTTAAATGCTGCATATGGAGTCTAGTTCCATGACCAGGGATCAAACATGGAACCCCTGATTTGGAATCATAGTGTCTTAGCCACTGGACCATCAAGGAAGCATCCTACTGTCGATTTTATGATGATCACCATGCAGAATAGTGTATGATACCTCACAGTTGTTTGGATTTGTATGCCTTTACTATGTTGAGGTAATGTTTGCTACGCTCAGTTTCTGAAAGATTTTTTATCACACATGCTTGTTGGATTTTATTAAAGTTTCATTTTTTTTCTATTGAGGTGATCATTAAAAAAAGGTGGCAAAAATACGCAGAAGATCTGTACAAAAAAGATCAAGTTAATCACGATGGTGTGATCAATTACCTAGAGCCAGATTTCTTGGAAGGTGAAGTCAAGTGGGACTTGGAAAGCATCACTATGAACAAAGCTAGTGGAGGTGATGAAATTCCAGTTAAGCTATTTCAAATCCTGAAAGATGATGCTGTGAAAGTGCTGCACTCAATAGGCCAGCAAATTTGGAAAACACAGAAGTGGACACAGGACTGGTAAAGATCAGTTTTCATTCCAAACCCAAACAAAGCCAATACCAAGGAATGCTCAAACTACCGCACAATTGCACTCATCTCACATGATAACAATATCATGCTCAAAATTCACAAGCCAGGCTTCAGCATGCATGAATGGTGAACTTCCAGATGTTCATGCTGGTTTTAGAAAATGCAGGGGAACCAGAGATCAAATTGCCAACATCCGCTGGATCATGGAAAAAGTGAAAGAGTTCTAGAAAAACATCGATTTCTGCTTTACTGACTATGTCAAAGTCTTTGACTATGTGGATCACAATAAACCCTAGAAAATTCTGAAAGGGATGGGAATACCAGACCACCTGACCTGCCTCTTGAGAAACCTATATGCAGGTAAGGAAGCAACAGAACTGGACATGGGACAGACTGGTTCCAAATAGGAAAAGGAGTATGTCAAAGCTGTATATGGTCACGCTGATTATTTAAGTTATATGCAGAGTACATCATGAGGAACGCTGGGATGAAGAACCAGAAGCGGGAATCAAGATTGCTGGGAGAAATACCAATAACCGCAGATATGCAGATGACGCCACCCTTATGGCAGAAAGTGAAGAGGAACTAAAACACCTCTTGAGGAAAGTGTAGGAGGACAGGGAAAGAGTTGACTTAAAGCTCAACATTCAGAAAACTAAAATCATGGCATCTGTTTCCATCGCTTCATAGCAAATTGATGGGGAAACAGTGGAAACAGTGTGAGAGCTTTCTGGGGCTACAGAATCACTGAAGATGCTGGACACAGCCATGAAATTTAAAGACGTTTACTCCTTGGAAGGAAAGTTACCACCAGCGTTGATAGCATTTTAAAAGAGTGGAGACTACTTTACCAACAAAGGTCTTTCTAGTCAAGGGTATGGTTTTTCCAGTAGTCATGTAAAGATGTGAGAAGTGGACTGTGAAGAAAGCTGATCGCCAAAGAATCGATGCTTTTGAATTGTAATGTTGGAGAAGACTCTTGAGAGTCCCTTGGACTGCAAGGTGATCCAACCAGTAAGGAGATCAGTCCTGGGTGTTTATTGGAAGGACTGATGGTAAAGTTGAAACTCCGATATTTTGACCACCTCATGCAAAGTGGAAAATACTTTGATGCTGGGAGGGATTGGGGGCAGTAGGAGAAGGGGACGAAAGAGAATGAGATGGCTGGATGGCGTCACCGACTCAATGGACATGAGTGGAGTGTACTCCGGGAGTTGGTGATGGACAGGGAGGCCTGGCGTGCTCTGATTCATGGGATCACAAAGAGTCAGACACACTGAGAAACTGAACTGAACTGAGGTGATCATATGGTTTTAATCCTGAAATTTGTTATGATGCATCTCATGGATTAACACACAGTCACCGGAGAATGTCTGCATATCTGGGGAAAAACCTCAATATTAAAATTGTTCGATAATTTTAAAGTGTTGATGAAATCTTCTTGGGATGATTTTGTTGAGGATGTTTGCCTCTATATTTGTCTATGTGATACTGGTCTATAATTTTCCTTTTCTGTGTTAACGTTGTCTTTGCTTTCAGGTGATGCTGACTCGTAGGATGAGTTTGTGGGGTTTCCTACCGTTGTAGTATTTTGGAAATGTTTAAGAAGCCCATATGTTAACATTTAACTTAAAGGTTCATAAAACACCTGTGACATCATCTGGACCTTGAATGTCGTTAGCTGACAAATTTTTCATAGCAGTAGCAATATTAGTGGTTGTAATGTTGTGTTCAAATTTGCTGGTTCCTCTTAGCTGAGTTCATAAGAAGTAGTCTGTGGTTTCCAGATTCTACATTTTATTGGCTTAAAGTTCTTTGTAGTTATCTATCATGATCTTTAGGTATTTCTGTGCTATTGGTTATAATGTGTCCTTTCTGATGTATGACTTTATTGATTTGAGTGTTTTCCTTTTTTTGTTGATGGCTCTGGCTCATGTTTTATGTATTTTCTTTATTCTCTCCAAGAGCCCCCTTTTAGTATTATTGATCTTTGTATTATTTTCATCTCTTCCCCGCCCCACCCCCCGCTCTTCTCTGTTTTTTTTTTTTTCCCAAAACCAATTTTTGGTTTTGTGTTTATTCTTCTGTCTAATTGCTTTAGTTGTAAGTTTAATTAGTGTTTTATCCTGTTTCATGTGTTTTATGAAATCAAAATTTCATTGTCATTAGTTTCTATGAATATGTACTTCATGGAAAATAGACGGGGAAACAGTGGAAACCGTGTCAGACTTATTGTTTTGGGCTCCAAAATCACTCTGGATGCTGATTGCAGCCATGAAATTAAAAGATGCTTACTCCTTGGAAGGAAAGTTTTGACCAACCTAGATGGCATAATAAAAAGCAGAGACATTACTTTGCCAACAAAGTTCCATCTAGTGAAGCCTATGGTTTTTCCAGTGGTCATGTACAGATGTGAGAGGTGGACTGTGAAAAAAAACTGATCGCCAAAGAATTGATGCTTTTGAACTGTGGTGTTGGAGAAGGCTCTTGAGAATCACTTGGACTGCATGAAGATCCAACCAGTCCATTCTAAAGGAGATCAGTACTGGTTATTCATTAGAAGGACTGATGCTAACAGTGAAACTCCAACACTTTGGCCAATTCATGAGAAGTGTTGACTCACTGGAAAAGACTTTGATGCTGGGAGGGATTGGGGGCAGTAGGAGAAGGGGACGACAGAGAATGAGATGGCTGGATGGCATCACCGACTCAATGGACATGAGTTGAGTGAACTCTGGGAGTTGGTGATGGACAGGGAGGCCTGGCGTACTGCGATTCATGGGGTCACGAAGAGTCAGACAGACTTAGAGACTGAACTGAACTGAACTGAACAGAACTGAGGTGATCATATGGTTTCAATCCTGAAATTTGTTATGATGTATCTCATGGATTGATATGCAGCTATTGGAGAATATCTGCATATCTGGGGAAAACCTCAATATTAAAGCTTTTTGATACTGTTAATGTATTGTTGGATTCTTCTTGGGATTATTTTGTTGAAGATGTTTGCCTCTATGTTTGTCTATGTGATTCTGGTCTATACTTTTCCTTTTCTTTCTTAACTTTGTCTTTGCTATCAGGTGATGCTGTACTCATAGGATGAGTTTGTGGGGTTTCCTACCGTTGTAGTATTTTGGAAATGTTTAAGAAACCCATATGTTAACATTTAAATTAAAGGTTCATAAAACACCTGTTACAATATCTGGACCTTGAATGTTGTAAGCTGACAAATTTTTCATAGCAGTATCAATATTAGTGGTTGTAATGTTGTGTTCATATTTTCTGTTTCCTCTTAGTTGAGTGCCTAAGAAGTAGTCTGTGGCTTCCAGATTCTACATTTTATTGGCTTAAAGCTCTTTGTTGTAATCTATCACAATCCTTTGATATTTCTGTGCTGTTGGTTATAATGTCTCCTTTCTCATGTATAACTTTATTGATTTGAGTGTTCTCCCTTTTTTGTTGATGACTCTGGATCATGGTTTATGTATTTTCTTTATTCTCTCCAAGAGCCCCCTTTTAGTATTATTGATCTTTGCTACAATTTTCATCTTTTTTTTTTTTTTTTTCCAGTTCTATCCTCTATGTTTTTTTTTTTTTCCGAAAACCAATTTTTGGTTTTGTGTTTATTCTTCTTTCTCTAATTGGTTTAGTTGAAAGTTTAGTTAGTTTTTAACCTGCTAATTGAGTTTTATGCAATCACAATTTAATTGCCATTAGTTTGTATGAATATATACTTCATGGGAAAAAGATGGGGTAACAGTGGAAACCGTGTCAGACTTTTTTTTTGGGGCCTCCAAAATCACTGTAGATGCTGATTGCAGCTATGAAATTAAAAGACGCTTACTCCTTGGAAGGAAAGTTATGAGCAACCTAGATAGCATAATAGAATGAGAGACATTTCTTTGCCAACAGAGGTCAGTTTATTCAAGGCTATGGTTTTTCCAGTGGTCATGTACAGATGTGAGAGTTGGACTGTGAAGAAAGTTGATCGCCAAAGAATTGATGCTTTTGAATTGTGGTGTTGGAGAAGACTCTTGAGAATCCCTTGGACTGCATGTAGTTCCAACCAGTCCATTCTAAAGGAGATCAGTCCTGGTTGTTCATTGGAAGGACTGATGCTGAAGCTAAAACTCCAATAATTTGGCCATGCAAAGAGTTGACTCACTGAAAAAGACTCTGATGCTGGGAATTGGGGACAGGAGGAGAAGGGGAAGGAAGAGAATGAGATGTCTTGATAACATCACTGACACAATGGATGTGAGTTGAGTGAAATCTGCGAGCTGGCGATGGACAGGGAGGCCTGGCATGTTCTGATTCATGAGGTCTCAATGAATCATATACGACTGAGTGACTGAGCTGAACTGTTACACAAACACACACACACACACACACACACATATATATACATATTTTCTCTCTGATTCTTCAATGATTTCTTGGCCATGAAGAGGTGTATACATGAACCTCAATGTATTCATGCTTTTCAGTTTTTTCTTTGTTATTTATGCTTCGTTTTTTTTTTCTCCCCCACCCATGAATGACATATAAATCATAACACCGTGGTTTAAAAAAAAAAAAAAAGTCTGATATAATTTTGATTATTTTAAATTTACCAAGTCCTGACTGGTGATCCAGGTTTTTATTTATTTAGAAATATTTCTTTTCACCTTGCGAAGAAACTACACTCTGCGGGTTTTGGGTGAAATCTACTTCAGTATCAACTGAATTGTCAGGTCTGATTGTTATATAAATTTATTTTCTTCTACTACTTCATTTAAAAATTGAAAGATAATTGTTTTCCAATGTTGTTCTGGCTTCTGCAGTACAAAGGCATGGAACAGCCTACAGTACACATATGGCAGTTATTATGCTATCATCCATTTCTTGTTGTTTAGTTGTTCCATGACCTTCGTAAGTGTTTCTTGCATGATCTCCATTTATTTTCGAAGAGGTTTGATCATCTTTCCTATCGTTACTCTCAATTTTTTTTTCAGTGACAATATCTATTTCCTCTTTAATTATGACATATGTATTTTTACCTTGTTTCTTTGCCTGCAAAATATTTTACGGTCTTCATATTTGCTTAGCTTACTATGTAACTAGTCTTTCCTACCCGGGGTATAGGATGGTAGTACTTGCTTCCAGTCTGTATTGTGAATGTATAAGTTTGGTCCAGTGGTTTGTGTGTCCATGGAGGGGGAGGGACTGGCAACTACATTCTTGTAGCCACAGCTGATGCTTCTCTCTCTCATGGTGGGACCGTGTCAGAGGAGTCTTTTTCAGGTGTGTATGGGTTTAGTGTACTTTAGACAGTCCATCTGGGAATGATTTGGCTTGTGTTTCTGTCTTACATTATGTGTGGTGTGAGGCAGCATCTCTGGGTAGTATAGACTTTTGGGTGGAATGGTTCTTCGTTTCAGATGGAGGCCTTCATAGAGACTCTCACCAATTAATATTCATTAGAGCTGGAAATTATCTGGTGGTCTATGATACATTGTTGAAGCCCTAGGTGATCAGGACCAACTTCCAGTCAGAGAACCAAGATCACATAGTAAAAGATTAGACAGGGGAATAAAGGAAAACAGACAAATGGTAAGAAATCAAAATCAAACCACAAGTAAAATAATAGAAGCAGTAATGACAATAGGGAAGAACACAGAATCAAGAGAACTAAGCAAATATCTTGTAAGACATAAAACAACACCAGAGCAGAGTGCCACCTGAAGAATAAAGGAAAAAAACTCTGACAAAATAATAAGAGCTTTCCCACAGAATAAGAGAAAAGCACAGTTAATAAGGAAATATATGTTTATTAAAACAAAAATGACAAGAAACAACAAATAACATCAACAAAAGGCACAGAAATCAGGAAAAGAAAATACTGATTTTGAATTGTGGTGTTGGAGAAGACTCTTGAGAATCCCTTGGACTGCATGTTGTTCCAACCAGTCCATTCTAAAGGAGATCAGTCCTGGTTGTTCATTGGAAGGACTGATGCTGAAGCTAAAACTCCAATAATTTGGCCAACTCATGCAAAGAGTTGACTCACTGAAAAAGACTCTGATGCTGGGAATTGGGGACAGGAGGAAAAGGGGAAGGAAGAGAATGAGATGTCTTGATAACATCACTGACACAATGGATGTGAGCTTGAGTGAACTCTGCGAGCTGGTGATGGACAGGGAGGCCTGGCATGTTCTGATTCATGAAGTCTCAATGAATCGTATACGACTGAGTGACTGAGCTAAACAGTTACACACACACACACACACACACATATATATACATATATTTTATATATAACTAAACTTTCAACTAAACCAATTAGAGAAAGAAGAATAAACACAAAACCAAAAATTGGTTTTGGAGAAAAAAAAAAACATAGAGGATAGAACTGGAAAAAAAAAAAAGACGAAAATTATAGCAAAGATCAATAATACTAAAAGGGGGCTCTTGGAGAGAATAAAGAAAATACATAAACCATGAGCCAGAGTCATCAACAAAAAAGGGAGAACACTCAAATCAATAAAGTTATACATGAGAAAGGAGACGTTATAACCAACAGCACAGAAATATCAAAAGATCATGATAGATTACAACAAAGAGCTTTAAGCCAATAAAATGTAGAATCTGGAAGCCACAGACTACTTCTTAGGAACTCAACTAAGAGGAATTTGGTGTCTTCACCAAATAGATACATGCCAATATAAACAATCTTAAAACACCAAATAAGCAAGGATAATAAGAAAGCTTTTAAGTGAGACAGAGAGTGAACCACCACGCGTCATAGTAAAACATCGGAAGTACAATGAATGTTACCTAGGGTCCCTGGGTTTTGGTCCTGAACATGCGCCACAGCACAAATTCACCTCTCTAGAAAACTCACCAAATGTGGGCAGAACTTAACTCTGGATCTTCAGTAAGGACAGGTCAGACTCTAAACTGGGATTACTCCTTTATTCTGAGAGCTGCAACAGTCTGCGTATTTTCATTCGTTGAAAATCTATTGTCTTTTTTATCCCATAGCGAAAGCATCTGCAGAGTTGATTGCATGTATTTAATCTGCGGCCTGCTCAGCTGGTGGGAAAGTTTTCAATCCTTTTCCTTCATTTCCCTGATCCTGAGTCTCAGATGTAGTTTGATAACAACCTCTCCGTGTGGTCACCAGAGAAGGCTGTCCCCAAGACCCCTGTGGAACACTTGGGCCTGCCTTGGTGAGCACAGGAGCAAGAGGTAAAGCTTCTGGGACTGTAGGAACCCTGGTGGTTCAGTTTTGCAGAGGAGTCAGCGACCATGGGCAGAAAAATTATGGCCCTCATGGGATAGTTTTCTAGCCTGTGGTGGCAGAAACATGTGTGATAGTTCTAGTTAGTCCTTTTCTATTGCCTGATAGTAGGTCTCAGCATGTGGCACGAGGGGGAAATTCATTGCTGTCACCATATCCTCTGTGTGACTGAGTACTAAGGTCCCACTCTTTGTCAGTTTGGGATTTTTCAAAGGCATTCCTTTCTACACAATTTGTCATCCCAGTTGCATAATTCCATCTTCACATAGTCAAGCAGTTCCCTCACAAGTTGTCTTTCTAACCCCATGCTTGATCTTCCACGCCCTTGTACACTAGTTGACCTGGCCTGCCATTTAGGGCATGCAGGACAACACCACACATTCTCTGTTTGATTTTCACTATAGGCAAACTATATTTCATCAGCTTCTTCACTTTGCTTCCTTTCAGTCAAAATTAATTTAAGTTTAGTGAGGTCGCTTGCTTGAATCCTCAATCTATTCCCTGATTCTCCATCTCCCACCGCAAGACACAGGCTTGGTTCTATTCCTCTCGTCCTCCTCCCATCTTCCCTCCATTCTTCTCAGTTATGTCTGCTTTCCATATAGACCTCACTATTGAGCAAGATCTTCTGCTAATATCCATTTGATGATCTGGAGGAAGTGTTGTCTTGATAGAAGGATTATTTGTCATGCCTCCATGGAGAGATTTGCACTCAATGTCCTCTTATTTTCTGCGAAATCAGAAATTCTGATCTTATTTCTAGGCAAGCTCTGTAATTCCTTTATGCATGCTGGTGAAACAACAAACTATAGCTGACATGAATTAATCAGTTTGATGGGCGGTTACATACATAGTTACGTAATTGTTGCATCATTGATTCTGAACACGCAAATAATCACATTTATTTTTCTTGAAATTTGTGCTAATGAGGAATTGTCATCTGATTAATGGCTCAGATGTGAAAGCATCTGCCTGCAATGAGGGAGACTGGGTTTGATCCCTGTGTTGGGAAGATCCCCTGGAGAAGGAAATGGCAACCCACTCCAGTATTCTCGCCTGGAAAATCACATGGACAGAGGAGCCTGGTGGGCTATACTCCACGGGGTAGCAAAGAGTCAGACATCACTGAGTGACTTCACTTCACTAAGGAACTGTAGCTCTTTCCAGAATGAGAGGTGGTACAGGAATTGGGCTCAAAAAGTCAGTCCCTGAAAATATCTAGCTATTTTTCAAGCTGTCCTGACATTTTCCCAGAGCACAGATTCCTTATTTCAGCTCTGGAAACTTAACTGTTTTAAGTGGGTATCAAAGGTCAGAGAGTGGCATGGGCATAATTTAATTCTTGTATAGGAAGATGGCAAGGGCCCAGGAATGTGACAATTGGTAGATAATAGCTTAAAAGAGAGAGACAGAGAAAAAAAGTGCATAACAAAACAAAGCAAAACAGGGAGGTGTAGTTAGTCATTTAATCGTAAGGAAAACCTTAATTGGAGTTTGGATCATAGTGAAAGCAAGGGGATTTCATAAAGTTATCTACATTTTCTTTATTGTCTCTGTTACTGGCATAGACTGCGTGTGAAAATGAGGTCATTTAGGTGTGTTTGACTCTTTGTGACCCAATGGACAGTAACCTACCATCTCCTTTTGCTGGGCATCTTCTAGACGCAGTGATCAAAACTGTGCCTGCCCCATTGCAGGCAGATGCTTTAGCATCTGAGCCACCAGGGAAGCCCTTTGACTGCGTGGGTCACAACAAATTGTGGAACATGCTTAAAGGAATAAGAATACGGGACCACCTTACCTGTTTCCTGGGAAACGTGCATGCAGGTGAAGACACAACAGTTGGAATTGGAAAAGGAACAATGAACTAATACATAATAGGGAAGGAAATACATCAAGGCTATATATTGGTACCCAGCTCATTTGAACTCTGTGCAGAGTGCATCATGGAAAGTAACTTGCTGAAAGAATCTGAAGCTGGAAACAAAATTACTGTGAGAAGAATGAATAACCTGAGTTATAAGATGATAACACACAAATGGCTGAAATATACCAGGAAGCAAAGAGCCTTCTGACGAAGGTGAAAGGGGAGAGTGGAAAAGCTGGATTAAAACTCAATATAAAAACAAACACTCACAAAAAATAAGCTCATGGAATTTGGTCCCATCAATTTGAGATATATTGATGGGATACAATTGAATTAGTAACAGGTTTCCCTTTCTTGACCCCCGATATCACTGCCGAATTGACTGCAGCCATGAAACTTAAAGGAACTTGCACATTGATGAAAAGCTGTGACCAATCTAGACACCATGTTGAAAAGCTGAGAGCTTACTGAAAAAATCCTGACTAGTCAAAGTTGATTTTCGGGAGGAACGAGTGGAGGAATAAGCAGAACCAGAAGAACTGAGTGCCATAGTATTGATGTTTTGCAACAAAGCCTGGAGAAGATGTGTGAGAGTTCCGTGGTGAGCATGGAGTTCAAACTGGAAAAGCGTGAAAGAAACTGTCTCTGACTGTCTCAGAAGGACTGATGCTGAACAGGAAGAGCCAATATATCGGCCACATGAGGCCTAGAGCAAAATCACTGGGAAGAAACCGATGCTGGGAAAGATTGGGCACAGGAGAAGTAGGGAAGGGCAGAGGTCGAGATGACCGCAAAGCATCACTGACTCAAAGGTCAAGGATTTGAGAAAGTTCCGGGAGATTTGAAGGGCAGACCATCCCCGGATTCTTTCTGTACATGTAGTCACAAAGAATTAGACAAGAGTGAGTGACTGAACTACATCAAAAAATTAGTCTTGGCAGTGCTGGGAAATAGTTCAGATAGAATGGTAAGCCTGTCATTGTACCTGGGATGATAAGTGATATTCAGGATAATTAGAAAGAGCAAAGCTCTTGTCAGTTTACTTCTTTTCCTCCCTCACATTGTACTTCTCACAATGTTTTTGGAGAGCTTCCCAGAAAAGGAGAACTCCTGCGGAGTCATGTCGTATCCTGAGACAGAAACCATACCGCATCAGCCACTTGGATCTACAATCTTGGTCTTAGGCAGAAGCAGGTATTGTCTGTAAGTGTCTGCTAGAACTGCCCATCTTCTGATGTGTTAACAGGCTGATATTTGATCTTAAGGATGAGGTGAGAGTTAAGGAAACATATCTTCTCAAACTCTGTAATCCTGGGAGAAGCACCTTTGACTTGTGTATTCTAGTTACCCTTAGGAAAGCTTACAAGAGGTTACATTACTGAGCATGGATGTAGGTAGGAGACTGGATCCATTTAAACTTTGCTACTTGCCTTCTCTGTACATAGACTATTCCTCTTTTAGTGTCACAGTTTTTGTCTTCAGATGAGGGTTGAGAATTGTGGAACTGTGTGAATGTATCTGAAGTCCCATGAAACAGAAGACAGGGAGTACACAGTTTTCCTCTTTGAATCATATCTCAAGATTTTTGCTTAATCGATTTTCACTATCAGTGCATCTCAAATATTCATACATTCTTTTTATTTATTTATTTATTTTAATTGGAGGCTAATTACTTTGCATTATTGTATTGGTTTTGGCATACATTGACATGAATCTGCCCCGGGTGCACATGTGTTCTGCATCTTGAACCCCACTCCCACCTGCCTCCCCAACCAATTCCTCTGGTTTATCCCAGTACACCAGCCCTGAGCATCCTGTATCATGCATCGAACCTGGACTGGCGATTTGTTGTATATATGATCATATACATGTTTTAGTGCCATTATATGATGATTGCCACACAGAGCTGAAACCAGAATTCATATATAGTCATTATTTTATCAGTGTGGTAGGGCTTGGATATTGAAGATTTTATCTACGAAATATGTGGGCCATGTTATCACTTCCTTCTATTTAATTGTCTATTTTAACTGATACCCTTGTGAAGGAGGAAGGCCACTTCTGCCATGTGGGAACAGAATTACAGATTTCATCATTAGTTTCTTTGATCCCTAAGAATGCTATTCATAATGGTGAGTGTGCCACCTCCAATAGGATTGTAGTATCCTATTATAAGAAAACCTGGTTGAAACTCCACGCACCTACTTAGCTTCTCTGGTATTGCTTAATTAGTAGGTGGTTGTTTTTGTTATTGCCAGACAACACAGACTTCTAAGGCCCCTCTCAACTTTGCTGGGCTGATTGTGACAGTGCCATAGATTTTAAGTATCTTAGGGTGGAGTCGCTTGATTATTACTGAGATGCTTTCACTCTCTGAGACTCATCCATTTGTCTTGTACTTTAAAATACTAAAGCAGACTTTTGAATGGACATTTTAATTTCTGCCTCTTTATACTATTGAATTAGCCGTTTCTTCAGCCAAAATCTCCAACATAAACGTCCAAAAGAGAACCCAGACGTACACTCACAATCACATTCTTAATCTGATACACACACATACACACACACACAAGGAGAGTCACAATCTTACATGCCCAGAACACAATTATGAAAGGAAAAGAAAACCAAAGTACTCACTGAAGGACATCTATGAAATGCACTGAGTTCTCTGTTATCTGTTTCTAGGCTTAATGTTGGAAGTTATTTTGTAGTTAAAGGATTTCACTCTAGGGACATATTAAAACAATATGTTTCAAAAGATAGAACATTGATCTACATCCCATGGGATCTTAGAATATTTGCATGAAAAACTATTCTGTGATTTGATGAGAATAAAGTTTTAGTGTAACAATATTTAAGTCATATTGACTTCTTTAGGCCCTTCAGTGACACACTTGCTTGTTATATTTTAAGTATCCAATTTCATCCCCTGACCTTGTCCCATCAATTTTTCTACTTTTTGCCCCAAACTTCTGTATTTACCTCACTTAATTTTTGTTTTCAGTTTTACAATTTTAGGCACCAATTATAAACTAAATACATAAAGGAAAGGAAATTGAATTCATGTACAATGCTTCCCTAAGGTATTGAGCTATTTTTTCTATAAGCTTTGGAGAATGACAGGTACTGATATTTTAAAGCCATATGGCAATTGATAACAAAGGGAATGGATCATATAAACAGGTTTCCCTTGGTAGGACAATTGAAGTACAGGTTAATGCTGTTAGTACAGGTTAGTACTGTTTTGTTTCAGGAGGGAAGAAAAACAGTAGCTTTTCAACACGATATATTGAGTGTCCTTGTCCATGTCTTTTCCAAGTTATCACAGAGGACTAAGTGTATTATTCCTGTTCTTTATGAGAAGGACCTGCCAGTCAAAGCAGAACGTGAAAAGAAAGTAAAAGGGACTGAGAACGAATATTCAGTACATGGCAATGAAATAGCAAATGGAATCACCTTTAAGGTGATATTTCTCAAAGGATGCAAATTGGACTACATCGTCAGTCAGTGTGTCAGTTCAGTTGCTCACTCCTGTCTGACCCTTTGCGACCCCATGAATCACAGCATACCAGGCCTCCCTGTCTATCACCAAAACCTGAAGTTCACTCAAACTCATCTCCATCAAGTCGGTGATGCCATCCAGCCATCTCATTCTCTGTCTTCCCATTCTCCTCCTGTCCCAAATCCCTCCCAGCATCTGAGTCTTTTCCAGTGAGTCAACTCGTCGCATGAGGTGGCCAAAGTATTGGAGTTTCAGCTTCAGAATTCCAATGAACACTCAGAACTGATCTCCCTTAGAATGCACTGGTTGGATCTCCTTGCAGTCCACGGGACTCTCAAGAGTCTTCTCCAACACCACAGTTCAAAAGCTTCAAGTCTTCGGCTATCAGCTTTCTTCAGAGTCCAACTCTCACATCCATACATGACCACTAGAAAAACCATAGCCTTGACTAGCCAGACCTTGGTTGGCAAAGTAATGTCTCTGCTTTGTATATGCTATCTAGATTCATCATAACTTTCCTTCCAAGGAGTAAGTGTCTTTTAGTTTCATAAAAAAACTGAAATCTAAAACAAGAGCATTGAACTTTGGGCTTGAAATCATAACTAAGGACACCAATTTCAATAACACTTACCATTGCTTCAAAATGCTCACCCCTTGAATGTAATTTTTCAGTGAAAGAAAAAGTGTGTTTGCTGACCACTCCTTTATCTACACAGATATTCCACAGATTTCACTGTTCATTAGCTGCAAGAATGAAAGTGGTCAACTTAACTTGATGTTGTCCTATGTGGGTAACCATCCCAAAACAGTTATCTGACTTGATGTTGCCACCAACATCTAAAGGAATGACCCCAAATTTGAGATTGTAAAGATTTCTAGATAGTGTTCATGATATCTGGATAGTTCAACAAGCAGACATTTTGTTCAGAGTATTTCGTTGTGAAATATATTAGGGATCAACCATTGATATTGATCCCTGCTTACTCCATGACTTTTCTAGATTATTAAAATTAATGATTCTTTTATTATTATTATTATTCATGTCTCCACAACTACTATTGAATTTTAGGGTACTGGGTCCTGAAACTACATGCTTAGAATCGGTTCTTATAGACTGTAAACTTCATGATAGCAGCAGTCATTTTATAGTTTGAATTCCCACATTTAACATTCGTTTAAATAAAATAAATATTTATCAACTTGGAAAAAGTTATCAGTAAAGAGGAAAGGCCAATTTTGATAAAACTGACGGTTATAGGAATAAGTTGAGTAATGTATACAGCATTTGATTGGTTATGACATTTCTTTTTTGATAACTTAGTAAGTACCTAAAATGTATCATTTGCAGGCTCTAATTTTAGCTGATGTGAGAGATACATAAAGAGAGTAGACCCAAAACACATGGAAGACCTGAATGGCAGTTCCTTCCAACCCCGAGAAAGAGTTGAGACAAAATTGTGAGAAGGGGTTTAGCATGACTGAAATTAGGTTGAGAGATTGTAGCTCCGGAACCACAGTATAAGAGAAAGATAATGAAATTATTAAGAAAAAAAGATACCATGTCTTCACAGAACTTGTTCATCACACTGATGTGCTGCAATAACCACCAGGAATTTATTATGTCTCTGTGGGAACCGATAAGCAACATCTAAACATGCATTAGGAAATATAGGGTGGAATCTTGGTTTCAGGAAATAAAGGTGTGCCTCAAGGACAGCATCTTCCCTGGTGGCTCAGACAGTAAAGCGTCTGCCTGCAATGTGGGAGACCCGGGTTTAATCCCTGGGTTGGGAAGATCTCTGAAGAAGGAAATGGCAACCCACTCCATTATCTTTGCCTGGAGAATCCCATGGATGGAGGAGCATGGTAGGCTACAGTCCACAGGGGTCGCAAAGCGTCGGTCACGAGTGAGCTACTTCACTTTCGTTTTCACTTAAGGCCAGCAGAGCAAAAATGACCCTATACAATATCATTTGTAAAATGCATATCTTGTGCTGACCATGGGCCAGTCACTGGTTATGTCATATTTTCTTTGGTATCACAGTGACAGTACAGTGTTGATCATGATTTTGATGATCATGATTTTATATTTTCAAGTACATAATGAATTTCTATACTGAAGATAACCTGCTGTCCACCCTTTTAAGACTCTACCAGTATCTAATAGAATATAATGCAACTGTGAATGCACTAAGGTGCATACTATGCATTTTCATTTCTTTGATTTTATTTGTATCTTTTCCTTCACCCATACACTCCTTATATAGACACCCGTTCATTTCAGCAGGGATGATTTCAGAAATCACGTTACATCCATTACCTCTTTTCTCTTTGTTCTCATTTTCTTGCTTACAAATATTAGATCAGGTGTCATTGACCTAGGATACATAATGAATGTTTTCTTGTCCTGAAGAGTTTATAAAACAGTGCAGTAAAATAGCCAGACATTAAACTAAGCCTCGTTTTTCTTTTCATTGTTTGAAAAAAGAAAATGAAACTGTGAAGATGAACATGTAAGTTTATTGTTCAAATACAAGAATTGTAGGTATTTGTTGACATCTCCCAACAAAAATTTCAATCTTCATTAGGCTCCATAATCTGACAGTTATTTGATAGGTCCGTTTTAATTAGCATGGTTTTCACATAACGATGATTCTTGATGAGTTGACTTGAAAGAGAGGAGGCAGATGTGTAAGTGATCTTTGGTACTGAGGGCCACGAATTGCCTCTCTTTTGAAGGTCACGGAAAGGACTGTCATGGGCTGACATATCACTATATCTATCTGGAAACTTAGAAGTCTCCACCATCAGTCTAGAATAACTGCTCTGTAATGGAGATAGGATGTGGTTCTGAGAATTCGATGTAGATATCGTAGGCAAGTCCTCAAAGTGGCCATTTACCTGAGTGTAGCTGCTATGTGAGTGCCACGTAAAAATGCTCAACTGATTTAAAACAGCAGGTTGATCTCCCAAAATCTGTTCTGTTTGGCTAACTGATATTGATGATGGGGAAGGTAAGTCACACAGAGCTAGAGCTCTTGTATTAGCGACTATCTGACTGGTGTGAGGCTTTTCTATGAAAGACACACTTAAAGTGGTGGAGGCTGAAAATGTACTCTCTCCACTAGTTTCAGGAAGAAAATCAGAGTTATGATCATCTATGTTGACACTTTCTTTAACATGCTTCTTCTTGCAATCTCGAACTAATGAAGATATTGCAGACACATTTTTAATCCCAACTCTTCTTTTCATTCTTACTAAAAGTTGAGGATACTCTCTTTTGAAATTTGGATTATAGTAGATCTGTAACTAAAGTCAAAGTATACAATTATTTAATTTCTTTATAAAGCAAGGTAAAACTACCATAAAAGCTAAACTATAAAAGTTTATTCTTTCATACAGATGGCTAACAAACACATGAAAAGATGCTCAACATCACTTATAATCAGAGAAATGCAAATCATAACCACAATGAGGTACCATTTTGTGCCAGTACGAATGGCTTATATCCCAAAGTTACAAGAATAAATACTGGAGGGGGTGTGGAGAAAAGGGAACCCTCCTATACTGTTGGTGTGAATGCAAACAGCACAACCACTATGAAAAACAGTGTGGAGATTCCTTCAAAAACTGGAAATGGAGCTGCCATAGGACCCAGCAATCACATTCTTGGGCATACACACCAAGGAAACCAGAATTGAAAGAGACACATGTGCTCTAATGTTTATTGTAGCACAGTTTATAATAGCCAGGACATGGAGGTAACCTACATGTCCGTCTGCAGACGAATGGATAAAAAAGCTGTGGTGCACATGCGCAATGGAATATTGCTCAGCCATGAAAAATACATCTGAATCAGTTCCAATGAGGTGGATGAAACTGGAGCCTATTATACAGAGTGAATTAAGGCAGAAAGAAAAACACCAATACAGTATACTAACGCATATATGTGGAATTTAGAAAGATGATAACAATAACCCTGTAAATGAGACAGCAAGAGAGACAAAGAAGTGTAGAACAGTCTTTTGGAATCTGTAGGAGAGGGCGAGGGTGGGATGATTTGGGAGAATGGCACTGAAACATGTATATTATCATATGTGCAATGAATCACAATTCCAGGTTCGATGAATGATACAGGATGTGCGGGGCTGGTGTACTGGGATGAACCAGAGGGATGGGATGGGGAGGGAGGAGGGGGGGAGGTGGGAGTGGGTTCAAGATGGGGAACACATGTACACCTGGGGCAGATTCATGTCAATGTATGGCAAAGCCAATACAATACTGTAAAGTAATTAGTCTCCAATTAAAAAATAAAATTAGGAAAGAGTAAATAATTCCTTCAATGATACCAATTAAATTCCATCAAATTAAAGGCCTCCAGATTAGTTTTAACAGCTAACATGTTAGAAACAAATGTGCTCCTCGACTAAAAATATGTTGTATATATATAGTAAATACCATAAGTAGCTTCAAGACTCGTATCTTGTTTCAAGTTGATTGGAAAGTTTGTTTCAACATCAAATATTGTATCCTCCAGCTGTCTCAATTTCAAACAATAAAGCTTTTTCAAAAAATTGCTATGTCAATTTTGAATTCTGTTTTAGCTACATATGGTAACATGATTTCTAGGTCACATGATTTAATCTTACATATTGCTAATAAGTGAAAAATTTGGGATACCTTGCTCAAAAGAGAGATGTTGTTTTCTTCTTCCAGAAAGTCAGATAGTGAAGCAGATCTTTGAAGAGGTTGTCGCTTTTTACTAAACCCATAAAGGTTCAGCTGTCAAACTAAACTTTTCATATTATTGGTTTCAAATATTCTGAAAGGCGCCTTTCTTTCCAAGACTTCTTTCTTGAAGAGTTCTTCATTGATCACTATACAAGTGCCACTCTCATCCCACCAAATAGATTGAAATTGATGAATTTCCACTATATTCCACAATTTTTGTGGAAAAGTGAGTGGAAGAAAATCATTCAGCTCACCTGTTTCAGAGACAAAAAAATGTGTAACATGGCCTTTTCATCAGAACTTCCTCAGACAAAGCCTGAAAATCATATTCTTCAATAAGAGATGGCAAAACCAAGTCCCCAGAAAGTGTAGAATCATACAAAGGTCTGATGGAGGTTTCTGAACCAGTGGATTCATCGTTAGGAGGCACATCAAGAATTTCTGAAGAAATATGTGCCATCTCAGAAAAATCTTTCTTCAGATACTTTTCTCATTTTTCTGATATTAAACACAACAAATTCAAATTCTGCTTGGCTGGCCTAAGGGGGAAACTCCCTAGACCATCACAGTGGTTCCAAAATGCACTGGTCTCCTAGCAATGGAAGAGTAGCTGTGACATCACAAAGTCACTGGTCTACTAGCAAGTGAAGGGTAGCTGTGACATAACAACGTCACTGGTCTCCTAGAAACTGATGGGCAATGTTCAACCAGTGTTTATACTTCAGCATCAACTTAAAATACAGGTTCCTTACACAAATAACAACAAAAACCATGAGCCTGCAAAATCTCATTCCTAAAGAATTTTTATATGCATAAATCAAATCAGTAAATCCATTTGGTTTCTGAAATAAAAGTGATTCTTGGCAGCGGCCAAGAGGAGCTACCCCAAGCCCAAGGCCAGGGGCAGCAGCCGAAAGGAGCTATCCCACATCCAAGTGGCACTGGCTGTGCTGGCACAGGAGGGCCGTGAGGATCAACTCCACACTCAAGATCAGGTGGGGCAGCCGTGAGGAGATACCCCTCGTCCAAGGTAAGGTGCAGTGGCTGTGCTTTGCTGGAGCAGCCGTGAAGAGATACCCCACAACCAAGGTAAGAGTAACCCAAATATGATAGTAGGAATTGCGAGAGGGTATCAGAAGGCAGACACACAGAAATTGTGATCATAGAAAGCTAGTCGATCTAATCACATGGACCACATCTTTCTCTCACTGATCTCTAACTGAATGAATCTAAGCCATTCTGTGTAAGGCCACCCATGATGGGCCGGTTATGGGGGAGAGGTATAACAGTATGTGGTCCACTGGAGAAGGGAATGGCAAGTCACTTCTGTATACTTGCATCGAGAACCCAAAGAACAGTATGAAGAGGCATAATAATAGGATACTGAATGAGGAGCTCCCCAGGTCGGTGGGTTTCCAGTATGCTACTGGCGATCAGTGGCGAAATAACTTCAGAAAAAATGAAGGGATGGAGCAAAAGCAAAAGCAATGCCCAGTTGTGGATGTGACTGGTGATATAAGCAAGGTCTGATGATGCAAAGAACAATATTGCATAGGAACCTGGAACGATAGGTCCATGAATCAAGACAAATTGGAAGTGGTCAAACAAGAGATGGCAAGATTGAACGTAGACATTCTAGGAATCAGTGAACTAAAATGGACTGGAATGGGTAAATTTAACTCAGATGACCATTATATATACTACTGTGGGCAGGAATCCCTTAGAAGAAATGGAGTAGTCATCACGGTCAACAGAAGATTCCGAAATGCTGTACTTGGATGCAATCTCCAAACGAACAGAATGATCTCTGTTCATTTCCAATGCAAACCATTCAATATTACAATAATTCAAGCCTATGCCCCAACCATTAACACTTAAAAAGCCCAAGTTGAACGGTTCTGTGAAGACCTACAAGACCTTTTAGAACTAACGCTTAAAAAAGATGTCCTTTTCATTTTAGGGGACTGGAATGCAAAAATAGGAATTAAGAAACATCTGGCGTAACTGGGAAATCTGGCCTGGGAGCACAGAATGAAACAGGACAAAGGCTAATAGAGTTTTGCATGAGAACACACTGGTCATAGCAAGCAAGTTCTTTTAGCAACAGAAGAGAAGACTAGACACATGGACATCACCAGATGGTCAACACCAAAATCAGATTGACTGTATTCTTTGCAGCCAAAGTGGAGAAATACTATAAAGTTAGCAAATACAAGACCAGAGCTGACTGTGGCTCAGATCATAAACTCCTTACTGTCAAATTCAGACTTAAATTGAAGAAAGTAGGGAAAACCACTAAACTATTCAGATATGACTTAAATCAATCCCTTATGATTATACTGTGGAAAGGAGAAATAGATTTAAAGGACTACATCTGATAGATAGAGTGGCTGATGAACTATGGACGGAGGTTCATGACATTGTAGAGGAAACAGGGACCAAGACGATCCCCATTGAAAAGAAATGCTAAAAAGCAAAATGGCTGTCTGGGGAGGCCTTACAAATAGCTGTGAAAAGAAAAGAAGCAAAAAACAAAGGAGAAATAAAAAGGTATAAGCATCTGAATGAAGAGTTCCAAAGAATAACAAGGAGAAATAAGAAAGCCTTCCTCAGCAATCAATGCAAAGAAATCGATGAAAACAACAGAATGGGAAAGACAAGAGATCTCTTCAAGAATATTAGAGATACCAAGGGAACATTTCATGCAAAGATGGGCTCGATAAAGGACAGAAATTGTAGGGACCTAAGAGAAGCCTCAGATATTAAGAAGAGATGGCAAGAATACACAGAAGAACTGTACAAAACAGATCTTCACAACCAAGATAATCATGATGGTGTGATCAATGACTTCAAGCCAAACATCTTGGAATGTGAAGTCAAGTGAATATGAAGACAAGTGGGCCTTAGAAAGCATCAATATGAACAAAGCTAGTGGAGGTGACAGAATTCCAGATGAGCTATTTCAAACCCTGAAAGAAGATGATGTGAAAGTGCTACACTCAATAATCCAGCAAATTTGGAAAACTCAACAGTGGCCACAGGAATGGAAAAGGTCAGTCTTCATTCCAATCCCAAGAAAGGCAATGCCAAAGAATGCTTAAATGACCTCACAACTGCACTCATCTCTTAGGCTAATAAAGTCATGCTCAAAATTCTCCAAGCCAAGCTTCAGTAATATGTGAACCGTGAACTTCCAGATGTTCAAACTGCTTTTAGAAAAAGCAGAGGAACCAGAGGTCAAATTGCCAACATCCTCTGGATCATGGATAAAGCAAGAGAGTTGTAGAGAAACATCTATTTCTACTTCGTTGACTATGCCAAAGCCTTTGACTGTGTGGATCACAATAAAATCTGTAAAATTCGGAAAGAAATGGAAATACCAGAAATACCAAATGGAAATACCAAATGCCCTGCCTCTTGAGAAACCTGTATTCAGGTCAGGAAAAAATAGTTAAAACGGGACATGGAACAACAGGCAGCTTCCACATAGGAAAAGGAGTATTTCAAGGTTGTATATTGTCACCCTGCTTATTTAACGTCTATGCAGAGTACATCATGAAAAATGCTGGGCTGGAAGAAGCACAGGTTGGAATCAAGATTACCACGAGAAATATCAATAACCTCAGATATGCAGATGACATCACTCCTACTGCAGAAAGTGAAGAGTAACTAAAAAGCCTCTTGATGAAAGTGAAAGAGGACAGTGAATACATTGGCTTGAAGCCAACATTCAGAAAACTAAGATCATGGCATCTGGTCCCATCACTTCATGGGAAATAGATGGGGAAACAGTGTCAGACTTTATCACTACGGATGCTGATTGTAGTTTTGAAATTAAAAGATGCTTACTTCTTGCGAGGAAAGTTATGACCAACCTAGATAACATATTAAAGAACAGAGACATTACTTTGCCAACAAAAGTCCGTCTAGTCAATGGTATGGCTTTTCAGTGGCCATATATGGATGTGAGAGTTGGACTGTGAAGAAAACTGATCCCCGAAGAACTGATGCTTTTAAACTGTGGTGCTGGAGAAGGCTCTTGTGAGTCCCTTGGACTGCAAGGAGATCCAACCAGTCCATTCTAAAAGAGATCAGTCCTGGATGTCCATTGGAAGGACTGATGCTCAATCTGAAGCTCCAGTTCTTTGGCCAACTCATGAGACGAGTTGACTCACTGGAAAAGACTCTGATGCTGGGAGGGATTGAGGGCAGGAGGAGAAGGGGACGACAGAGTATGAGATGGCTGGATGGCATCACAGACTCGATGGAGGCAGGTCTGAGTGAACTCCGGGAATTACTGATGGACAGGGAGGACTGGCATGCTGTGATACATGGGGTCGCAAAGAGTCGGACTCCACTGAGCGGCTGAACTGAACTGAACTGAACTGAACCCAACTAAACTTTGATTACTCACTTCTCTGAAATAGTTTATTGTAGAACCAAGTAAGCTGTCCTAGCAGCTGGTCCATCAAAGACCCACACTCCCCGAATATTTTCAGGGGAACGATTTTAATGACACAGTGAGGTTGGGCATGGGGTGTGTGATATACTTTGGGGACATTCTACTAGTGACCTGTTACTGAGGATATTGGAAGTCAACATCATTGCCCATCTGGTTCTAACTACTCTGTGGTCTAGGTACTTACATTTCAGCCAGGTTGGGGCTTTCAGTTCAGTTCAGTTCAGTTCAGTCGCTCAGTCGTGTCCGACTCTCCGCGACCCCATGAATCACAGCACTCCAGGCCTCCCTTTCCAACACCAAATCCCAGAGTTCACTCAAACTCATGTCTGCAGAGTTGGTAATGCCATCTAGCCATCTCATTCTTTGTCGTCCCCTTCTCCTCCCGCCCCCAACATTTCCCAGCATCAGAGTCTTTTCCAGTGAGCCAACTTGTCGCATGAGGTAGCCAAAGTATTGCAGTTTCAGCTTTAGCATCAGTCCTTCTAATGAACAACCAGGATTGATCTACTTTAGAATGGACTGGTTGGATCTCCTTGCAGTACAAGGGACTCTCAAGAGTCTTCTCCAACACCACAGTTCAAAAGCATCAATTATTTGGGGATCAGCTTTCTTCACAGTCCAACTCTCATATCTGTACATTACCACGGGAAAAACCATAGCCTTGGCTAAACAGATCTTGGTTGGCAAAGTAATGTCTCTGCTTTTTAATATACTATCAAGGTTGCTCATAACTTTCCTTCCAAAGAGTAAGCGTCTTTTAATTTCATGGTTGCAATCAGCATCTGCAGGGATTTTTAGTATCTCTAAAACGGTTCACAGGATATTGCTCAGAATGTTATTTATGGCCCTTGAGGATGAACTAAAGATCCTTGACTTTGCTTAATGGCTAAAACATTATTATTCTATATCGTTTGATTAATTTCCTTTGTTTCTGTCTTTTCTATTTTCTCTGATTAATATTACTCTTGGAACACGAGGAAGTCTAGAATCTCCTATTTCTCTCTCTCGGTTTTCATACTTTTCAATCTTAAGAAGGGACTGATTAGAACAAGAAAGGAAATAAAGTGTTGGATTTAGAGCGTGATCATATGTGACTGAGAATCCCAGTTCCGGGTTCGATTTTTAATCAGGATCCCCAGTTCTTGGAGTGTTTGAGTCAACAACAACTTTGGCTCTTTCACGATGAGATGGAGCATGGAGTTGGAAATAATTCTGACATCTAAACTTGGTATCAATATTTTCTGTTAAGCAAACATATCTGTCTATTTTATATAGATATTTGTATATCTATTATGTATATATATATATATATATATATATATTTCCATAAGTGTTTATTTTTGTCATTAAACCTGGACAAACATTTGACAATTGGTAGATATTTATTAAAACGAAAGAGAGGAGTGATATAAAGGAGTCCTCATATTTTAGATGTAGCCAAAGAAACATATTTGGAAGTATATCCATTTACGTATATTCAATAACCGAATAGACTTTTGAATCATTCTGCTTTTGGGTTTGAATTTTTTTCCATTGCTGCTTTGCCTAACGGAATTAAAGCCATTGTACATTTCTCTATACACACACCCATACATACAAACATGCACATATGTGTATATATGTGTATATGTCAAAATATAATTTTAAACAACTTTATTTGAGTGGTCAAAATCATTGCTTGCTTCCAGTCTTAAATGAACTGTTTGGGTACCCCAACAGTACTTAATAACTTTCTGGCTGATTAATATAGATCCTATTGCTGAAAGACTATCACTTAATCGAGCTTATCTTCCAATATTCTTTGTGTAAGAGATGGGGTTCATACATATGAGGACACCTTGAGCACATAAAACTACAACTCTCATTTACTTGGAGATACAGACTGGTTCCAAATAGGAATAGGAGTACGTCAAGGTTATATATTGCCACCTTGCTTATTTAACTTATATGCAGATTACATCATGAGGAATGCTGGGCTGGAAGAAGCACAAGCTGGATTCAAGATTGCCAGGAGAAATATCAATAAGCTCAGGTATGCAGAATATACGACCTTTATGGCAGAAAGTGAAGAGGAACTAAAAAGCCTCTTGATAAAAGCAAAAGAGGAGAGTGAAAAAGTTGGTTTGAAGTTCAACATTCAGAAAACAAAGACCATGGCATCTGGTCTCATCACTTCATGGGAAATAAAACGTGTTACAGAGGAAAGTGTCAGATCCAAAATCATCGTGGATTCTGATTGTAGCCATGAAATTAAAAGACGCTTACTCCTTGGGAGGAAAGTTACGACCAACCTAGATAGCATATTAAAGAGCAGAGACATTACTTTACCAAACAAGGTCCGTCTAGTCAAGGCTATAGTTTTTCCAATGGTCATGTATGGATGTGAGAGTTGGACTGTGAAGAAAGAATTGATGCTTTTGAACTGTGGTGCTGGAGAAGACTCTTGAGACTCCCTTGGACTGCAAGGAGATCCAACCAGTTCATTCTAAAGGAGATTGATCCTGGGTTTTCTTTGGAAGGACTAATGCTAAAGCTGAAACTCCAATTCTTTGGCCACCTCATGCGAAGAGTTGACTCATTGGAAAAGACTCTGATGCTGGGAAGGATTGGGGGTGGGAGGAAAAGGGGACGACAGGGAATGAGATGGCTTGATGGCATCACCGACTGGATGGACATGTGTTTGAGTGAACTGCACAACTTGGTGATCGACAAGGAGGCCTGACATGCTGTGATTCATGGGGTGGCAAAGAGTCGGTGATGACTGAGCATCTGAACTCAAATGAACTGCAGAACATTCAAATTATATGATGTGTACATTAAAATCACTTGTCCATAATTCAGTATGTACATTTTTCTTTCATCCCTTTAAACTTCTGGTACGAAATATTTCAATAGAAATCATTGATGATCAAAATTTCTCTCCCTTCATGCCACAGGGGTTCAGCTTCATTCTGCCCTCCACATTATATCCTTATTTCTTGTCCTCCTTTGTATTTTTGTAGTTGCCACATCAGAGAAAACCTAACTAGATAACATGAACAGGCTCAATATATTATGATAATAGAGAAATGTAATATAGGCTGTGCATTTTGTCAACATTTTACAGAGTTGTCACAGAAGCATGACAGAAATGCTCCAAAAGGAAAATTAAAGCCAGCACTATTATGTATAATGAGTAGCGACCATCCTAGAACACTCTTAGAAAATAATTTCTTATCCAAATCATTGAGGGGAAAACAATGATAAAAGAATACAATAATTTTCAATGTTGAAAGGAAAACAGGGTAAACAATACACTTGAATTCTAAGTATTATACAAAATAAGATCATGGTATCTGGTCCCACTACTTCATGGGAAATAAAGGTGGGAAAAGCAGAATCAGTGACAGATTTCCTCTTTTGTGGCTCTATATTCACTGTGATGGTGATGGCAGCAATAAAATTAGAAGACAGTTGCTTCCTGGAAGCAAAGTTTTCACAAATTTAGTAAGTGTGTTAAAAAGTGAAAAGAACACCAAAGTGCTCTGCTTGGGATGACTTGTGAGTGTCCATTGAATTGCAATGAGATCAAGCTAGTCAAACATAAAGGAAATCAACTCTGAAGATGCATTGAATCACTGACGCGCAAGCTGTCTCCAAAGCTTTGACCACCTGAGCAAAGAACTGACTCACGAGAAAAGACCCTGATTCGTAGGAAATAATGAAATAAGGAGGACAAATGGGTTAGAGAGGAGGAGAAGGCTGTATCATTTCACCCATTCATGGACATGATCTCAGGTAGACCCTGGGAGATGGTGAGGGGTAGAGAGGCCTTGTGTGCTGCAGTCCAAGGGGTCACAAAGAGTCTGACATGGCTTTGTGACTGAACAACAACAAGATTTCAGTTAATAAAATGGATCTTCCAGGGTTGCGGTGGGGGTCTCATTGTGTTAGAGGAATAGGAGCCTGAGTCCACTTTCTCCCACACAAATCCATCAAAGGATAGATTGCACGTGGAACACCTTCCAGAAACCAATTTGTGACCGATGTTGATGGGCCCTAGAAACTGATAAAGGAAAACCAGTCTCTTAAAAAGTAGGTAAGAAAAAATAAGTGATGAAAGGGAGGAAATGTTTTTAAGGATCGAGACTCTTCTTGGAGAAGGAGTCTTAAAGGAGGAGAAATTTGCACAAAATAAGAAACCCTCTCTCATAGGTGTCAGTCGGGGAAGAAAGAGAACTGGAGAGAGGAAGAACAAAAACACAGCTTATGCCAATAAATCCGATCACTAGCCAAGGAATGATTCAGATACTCTCGTCCACTGTCATACATGGGGCATTGAAGGCAGGTCTGGGATGTATCAAACACAGTATGGTTAAAAGCAGGCTTTAGTGCCCTGAGGACAATGTGACGAAGCTAAGATAACACACAAACCTAAACCATGGGGACACTGGAGACAGAAATTTTAGAAAGGACCTTTCCTGTGAGAAGGCTCTAAGGCCACATTGAACCATGGCATTCTCACAGAACAGAAGATTGTGCACTAGAAAATACCAAAGGAGACCAAGCCAGTGTCCATTTAAGACCCTTTCCTCCACAGATTGAGAGAAGAACGTGTACGACTGCAAGAGGCAGAAGGAAAGAGATTACTAGTATCTTGGCCCCAGAGACATCCCCTACCAAGCTCTAAGCTGGCTGACAGTTGCTAATGATGAATTCCTCACTTCATGGACAGTTCACGTAGGCCAGGGACATGACAGCCTGGGTCAGTTAGCCTGAGGAGAAACATGGCACACTTGAGACTGTGCCCTCTGGCACAGGCAGCAAACTGAGTGACTGAGACCAGAGAGCTGCATAAGATGCATGGCCGACCTGGGACTGTGCCTTGCCTCCAACCAGTCACCCGAGATTTTGGACTTGGGAAGAGCACAAAGCACATAGCCAACCGTTGTCATGGCCCTTGCCAAGCACCTGACTGCCTGATTGGCTGGGAAGTGCATGTAACACAGGGCCCACTTGGGACTGTGCCCTCATATATCAACCAGGAATCTGAGCAGTGTGGACCCATAAAGCACATGTCACATTTGTCATTCAAAAGCCCAATGTGATCAATCCACCTCAACCACCCCCAATATCCCAATGGTATTTGATTTCTGTGTCCCACCTCTCACCCCCCAAAGCACTGAACAAGTGAGCACGAATATGAGGCTACTGCACCGTCGTTTCATGGTGAAAACGAGATATGGAGAGGTTTTCAAATAAAAGAAGGAAATATAAACAAAGAAACAAAAACCAACCCAGAAGTGACAGGTTCAATGGAATAAGTCAGCAATATATGCCCAGACTGTTCAACTGAGGAACAGCAGTCAGCTTTGACAATACAAGCTTCAACAAGAGACTATCTGACACTCTATTGAAACCAGAAGTCACACAACTGCTTTGAAACTCTGCGATCTATTTCCATATGATTTCTTTAACTTTAAACTATTTTAGACTTTATTATACCCTAAACTTTTATTTCTATTAACTATTATTATCTTTCAAACAAAACACATATAAATCTATTTTTAAACACATTTTTTATATATGAGAGAATAAATTTAAACGCCATTTTCTTTTTTTACACTATTTTTCTTGTTTCTTAACGTTTATTTTCCCAAAATTGATAACAATGTTGTGACTTTAGTAACAAAATATTTATGATCTGATTTCATTTATGGATTCGTTTCCTTAATTGATTGCTGTTTTCCATTTTAACACTCCCCTATCTCCTCCTAGGCACCTCTTTCACACTCCTCCCTTTTCTCTGCTGTCTGAAATTCTGTGCATCCTGTTGATACTTTCTGGATGAGGAGAGTTCTGCCACCATTAACCTGAGGTTTGTCTTCTGTGTTGTGTGGATGTAGACTTTTGATGTTACTGCAACCTGGAAAAAGAAACCCAGAGGCCAGGATATCGATTCCAGAACTTTAGAGCAACATCGAACTCCTTACCTCAAGGAACTTTAAAGGACAAGCACACACCCCAGAATTTCCATGTCTACATGGAAAGCAATATCCACTCTTGAGTCAGTAAGGTCAGTACAAGAGAAACCACACCTATTCTCCAGCAAACAGAAACAAAACGGTGAATATTATAAAAGGGGGTGCACTAAGCCATACCAAACCCACAAATACCCCAAAGCACTGTCCATGGACAATTTATTGAATTTCAGAGAGAAGAGACACAGATCCGCATGCCAGTGCACAGACACAAATGATCCGAAGCATTAAACCTGGAGAAGTCACTGGTCCAATCCCACCCACAAAGGACAGGATCCACAACATATTGGAGCTATAACCCTCCGGCCTGCAGAAAGGGGACCCAAATCACAGTAATCAAAGCAAAATGAAAAGGGAGAGAAATATGCAGCTGCTGAAGGTAAATGATAAAAACCCACAAAGACAAAGAAAAGAAGAGTTAGGAAATTTTCCTGAAAAATAATTCAGAATAATGAGAGTAAAGATGATCAAAATCTTGAAAGATACGTAGAGTTGCCAGTAAATACACTGGAGGACTGGAATGAGAAGAAATAAACATGTTTACCATGGATCTAGAAGAAATAAAGAAGAGTCAAAGAGCAATAATCCATGCAATAACTGAGATTAACAACACCCTGGAAGGAACCAACAGTAGAATAACTGAGACCGAGAAAGAACTAATTAGGTGGAGGTAGAAAGGAGGAAATAAATGAAGCCCGGTGAGATGAGCAACGAAAACAACAACAAGTTAAACAGGCAAAGCTCTGACTGGGGCAATGATAAATGTCCCACAATGAGAAACTTAGGTGTCTAGATGGAGAACACCAAAAACGAAAAGGGGTGGGGTACTTGGAAAATGATTGAGGAAGTAAAACTTGAAAGCATCCTTAAATGAGTCAAGCCGCAAGAGTTGGGACCAGACATGGAACAATTGAATGTTCAAAACTGGGAAAAGAGAGTGACAAATCTCTAAATTGTCACTCTGCTTATGAGAATCTTAAGTAGAGTATACTATTAAAATAATAAATGAGTAAATCACAAGCTGGTATCAAGGTTTGGGAGAAACATCAACAGCCTCAGATATATAGATGGCAACTATGAAACAAATAGAAAGTGAAGAAGAAATAAAGAGTCTTTTGATGAGGGTGAATGAGAAGAGTGTAAAATCAAGCTGACAATTCAGCATTCATAAAAACAAAGATAAGGGCCTCTGGTTCCATCACTACTCTGCAAATAGAAGGAGTAAACGTGAACTTCCAGATGTTTAAATTGGTTTCAGAAAAGTCGGAGGAAAGAGAGATCAAATTGCCAAATTCCGATGGATCATTGGAAAAGCAAGAGAGTTCCAGACAAAAACCTCTCTTTCTGCCTTATTGACTATGCAAAGCCTTTGACTGTGTGGATCACAATAAACTGTGAAAAATTTTGGAAGAGATGGGAATAGCAGACAACCTGACCTGTCTCTTAGAGAACTATATGAAGGTGAGGAAAGAGCAGTTAGTGATGTACATGGAACAACAGACCAGTTCAAAACAGGAAAAGGAGTATGTCAAGACTGTTTATTGTCACTGTGCTTTTTTAATTTATGCAGAATACATCATGAGAAACACTGGGCTGGAAGAAGTACAAGCGGGAATCAAGACTGCCGGGAGAAATATAAAAACCTCAGATATGCAGATGACACCACCCTTATGGCAGAAAGTGAAGAGGAATTAAAAAACCTCTTGATGAAATTGAAAGAGGAGAGTGAAAATGTTGGCTTAAAGCGCAAAATTCAGAACATTAAGATCATGGCATCTGGTCCCTTCACTTCATGATAAATAGATGGAGAAACAGGGGAAAGAGTGTCAGACTTTAATAATTTGGGCTCCAAAATCACTGTAGATGCTTATTGCAGCCATGAAATTAAAAGAGACTTACTCCTTGGAAGGAAAGTTATCACCAACCTAGATAGCATATTAAAAAGCAGAGACATTACTTTGCCAACAAAGGTCTGTTTAGTCAGGGCTATGGTTTTTCCAATGGTCATGTGTGGATGTGAGAGTTGGAATGTGAAGAAATCTGAGCGCGGAAGAATTGATGCTTTTGTGCAAAATTCTGTAAAATAATTATCCCTAAGTGAAAAATAAACAAACTAAAGTAATTCCTCAAAGCATGGAATTCTGTATATTTCATATTTCAACATCTAAGTGCAGATGTTTCTAACTGAAGTAAGGAATACTCCATATCTCTCATATTTAAAATTGTAAGCAGAGTCTCCAATAGGTGGTAATGAATACTCTATAATTGACGTATGAAAAACTGTTGAGGAATTTTGGACATGGAAAGGTGGGATTTTTGCTCCTTAAATGTGAAAACCAGGGAACACATTGTCTTATAAGCCATGAACTATGCTTATTTCAGATATGAAAATATTGTGTAGAAATTTTACATGAAATGTGCATCTAGTCAAAGCTGTTGTTTATCCAGAAGTTATGTATGCATGTGAGAGGTGGACTATAAAGAAATCAGAGCAGGAAAATTAATGCTTCTGAACTGTGGTATTGGAGAAGACTCTTGAGAGTCTCTTGGATGCCTAGGTGAAATCCAACCAGACCGTCCTAAAGGATATCAGTCCTGAATATTCCTTGTAAGGACTGGGGCTAAAGGTGAAACTCCAATACTTTGGCCACCTGATGTGAAAAATGGGCTCACTGGAAAAGACCCTGCTGCTGGGAAAGGAACAAGGTGGGTGGAGGAGGGGCAGCAGAATATAGTTGGATGGCATACCGAATCAATGGACATGAGTTAGAGTAAACTCAGTGAGTTGGTGATGGATAAGGAGGCCTGCCATGCTGCAGTTTACGGGGATGCAAAGATTTGAACAGGACTGAGCCACAAAACTGAACTCAACTGAACATGGACCTGTCCATCTGAATAAGAACCAGTTTTCCCCTCAGTTAGTCTCTCCCATTAGGAAGCTTCCACAAGCCTCTTATCTTTCTCCATCAGCGGGAAGACAGAATGAAAATCATAATCACAGCAAACTAACCAAACTGATCACCTGCTCCATAGCCTTGTCTAACTCAATGAAACTATGAGCGAGGCATGTAGGGCCACACAAGATGGCCGGGTCATAGTGAAGGGTTCTGACAGAATGTGGTCCTTGGAGAATGGAATGGAAAACCTCTTCAGTATTCCTGCCTTGAGAAACACATGAGCAGCATATAATGGCAAAATATAGCATGCAGAAATAGGAACTCCCAAGGTTGGTAGTTGACAAAGATGCTACAGCAGATCAGTGCAGAGGAAAGAATGAAGCAGATCACAGAAAGAATGAAGGCATGGAGCCAGAGTAAAAAGAGAACCCAGTTGCAGATGTGACTGGAGATAGAATGAATTCTGTTGCTGTAAAGAGTAATATTGCATAGAAGCCTGGAAGGTTAGGTCCGTGTATTAAGGTCATTCAGAAGGGGTCAAACAGGTGATGGCAGGAGTGAGAATCGACATTTTAGGCATCAGTGAATTAAAATGGACTGGAAAGGGTGACTTTAACTCAGATGACCTTTATGCCTACTATTGTGGGCAAGAAGCCCTTACAGAAAATGGAGTAGCTGTCATAGTTAATAACGAGTTCAAAATGTAGTCTTGGAGGCAATCTCAAAGACGACAGAATGATCTCTGTTCGATTCCAAAACAAACCAGTCAACATCACAGTAATCCATGCCTGTGCAACAAATAGTAATATCCAAGAAGCTGATGTAGTGCAAATTTGTGAAGACCTACAAGAACTTCTAGAACTTACACCCATAAAAGATGTCCTTTTCATCATAGGGGAATAGAATGCAAAAGTAGGAAGTCCAGAGATACCTGGTGTAACAGAAAAATTTGGCTTTGGACGACAAAACGGAGCCAGTGAAAAGAAATAGAGCTTTGCCAAGGGAACACACTGCTCATTGAAAGCACTCACTTCCAGCAACACAGGACAAGATTCTATACATGGACATTATCAGATGGTCAAAACTGAAACCAGATTGATTCTTTTCTTTGCAGCAAAAGATGGAGAAACTATATACAGTAAGCAAAAATAAGACTGTGATCTATTGTGACTCAGATCATGAATTCTTTATTGCCAAATTCAGATTTAAATTTAAAAAAGTAGCGAAACCACTAGACTACTGATGTGAGACCTAAATAATATCCCTTATGATTGCACAGTGAAAGTGACAAATAGATCCATGGGATTAGATCTGATAGAGTTCCTGACTAACTACAGAGGTTTGTGAAATTGTGCAAAAGACAGTGATCAAGACCATCCTCAAGAAAAAGAAATGTAAAAAGGCAAAATGGGTGTCTGAGTATACCTTACAAATTGCTGAGAAATGAATACAAGCTAAAACAAAGGAGAAAAGGACAGATATATCCATTTGTGCAGAGTTTCAAAGAAGAGGAAGGAGAGATAAGAAAGTCTACCTCAGTGAACAGTCCAAAGAAACAGAGGGGAAAAAACGGCATGGAAAAGGCTAGATCTCTTCAAGATAATTAGAGATACCAAGGGAACATTTCATGCCAATATGGTCAAAATAGAGAACATAAATGGTGCGGACCTAACAGAAGTAGAATATATCAAGACGAGGTGTCAAGAATATACAGAAGAACTATAGAAAAAGGATCTTCAATACCCAGATAAACTCGATGGTGTGATCATTCATCTAGACCCAGACATCTTGGAATGTGAAGTAAAGTAATCCTTATGAAACATCATATGGAGAAAACTAGTGGAGCTGATGGAATGTTAGTAGAGTTATTTCACAGGCTAAAAATGATTCTATGAAAGTGCTACACTCAATATGACAGCAAATTAAAAAAACTCAGCAATTGTCACAGGACTGGAAAAGTTCAGTTTTCACTCCAATCCCAGAGAAAGGCCAAATCCCAAGGAATGTTCACACTACCACACATTTGCCCCCATGTCAAGCAGTAGAAAGCAATGCTCAATATTGTCCAATCCAGATTCAAGTGTACATGAACAATGAACTTCCACATGTTCAAGCTTGGTTTAGACAAGGGTGGGGAATGAAAGATCAAATTGCCAACATCCATAGGATCATTAAAAAAGCAAGAGATCTCCAAAAAGGAAAAGCAAAACTGAAACCGAAACCTCTACTTCTGCCTCATTTTTACGCCGAAGCCTGTGACTGTGGAGATGACAACAAAGTGTGAAAAATAATAATAATAATAATAAAGTGGTGGGAAAACCAGATCATCTGACCTGCTTCTTGAGAAATCTATATCCAGGTCAAGAAGCAACAGGATACGGGATAACAGGCTGCTTTCAAATCAGGAAAAGATTGTGCCAAGGCTGCATATTGTCACCCTGCTTAATTAACCTCTATGCAGTGTAAAACTTGTGAAATGCCAAGCTGGATGATGCACAAGCTTGAATTAATACTGCTGGGAGAAATACAAATAAACTCTGTGAAGAAGATGACATCACCCTTATGGCAGAAAGTAAAGAGTAACTAAAGAGCCTTTTGATGAAAATGAAAGAGAGGAGTGAAAAATTTGGCTTAAAAACTCAACTTTCAGAGAACTAACACCATGACATCCAATCCAATCAATGCTCAGCAAAGGGAGAAACAATGGAAAGAGCAAAAGACTCTACTTTGGGGGCTCTAAAATTACTTCTGATGTTGACTGCACCACGAAATTAAAAGATGTACTCCTGGGAAGAAAGCTATGACCAAACTAGACAGCATCTTGGAAAGCAGCAACATTGCTTTACCAAGTCCCACATAGTCAAAGCTATGGTTTTTCCAGCAGTCATGTATCGATGTGAGATTTGGACTCTAAAGATGTGCAGAATTCTTGATGCTTTTCAAATAGTTATGCTGAAAACTAGTGTCTCTTGGCCTTAAGGAGGCTAAAAGAAATCAATCCTGAATATTCATTGGAAGGACTGATTTTGAAGGTGAAACTCCAATAATTTGGCCACCTGATGAAATAACTGACTCATTTGAAGAGACCTTGATGATTGGAAACATTGACGACTGAAGCACAAGGGGACAACAGAGTAGGAGATGGTTGGGAGGAATCACTTACTCGATGGATGTGAGTTTGTGTATGCTCCGGGAGTTGATGATGGACAGGGAAGCATACGTTGCTGCAGTCCATGGTGTCGCAAAGTGCTGAACATGATCCAGAGACTGAACTGAACTAAAATCAAATGTAGAATCACCTACATTTTTACATGTGAATATAGTGATGCTGGTTTTACTACAGGATACTTGGCATTTTTTAAATTTCATTCATGGAAACATGGAAGTTCTTTTCCTTAGGTGAAATGTGGAATTCTCTACACCTCATGTATGAAAATCCAGTTAGTGATCTCTACCATTAAATGAGGAAATATGTATATTTCACATATGAAAATCTTGTCACTGACTTTCTGAAGATAAGGAGAACCAGTATGAAATTTCAATTTTCTCTATTGCACAAATGAAAATCTGGACACCACTGTTATTTCATAAAGTAGAGAATCTTTACATTTCTCAAACATATAGCAAAAAAAAGAGTTTCTTCCATGAAATGTGTGATGTCCTGTATTTACTGTATTAAAAGTTAGGTGCTAATTTTCCATCTTGGATGTTAGACTTCTCTATATTTCGTATTTGTGATCAGAATGGATATTTTTCAATAAAAAAAACAAAACTGGAAATCTCTATATTTCATATGATGCACTGGTTCTTCAGCTAAAGAAACACCTATGTTCCCAGTTTTCCTGTTTTCCTGTGCCTTGAACATTTGTGTGTGTCTACACATGTGAGTTTGTGAGCTGTGTTTTTCTGTTTTTTTCTATGTAGATATGTGTATTTTCACAGCTGAAGAAGAGATGAAGGTGACAGATCATAAGATGTCTAACAAGCAGAAGGATCTTTGCTCATTTCCAAGACAAAGCATTCAATAGTGTAGTAATCCAATTCTGTGTCCTGACCAGTTATGCTGAAGTAACTGAAGTGGAACAGTTCTATGAAGACTTATAAGACGGTCTAGAACTAACACCCCCAAAAATGTGTCCTTTTCACCATAGAGGAATGGAATGCAAATGTAGAAAGTCAAGAGATACCTGAGTAACAGGCAAACTTGGCATTCGAGTACCAAAGGAACCCAGTCAAAGGTTAACAGAGCTCTGCTAAGACAGCACACAGCTTATTGCAAGCACCCTGGTCGACAACACAAGAGAAGACTCTACACATGGAATTATCAGATGTGCAATACTGAAATCAGGTTGATTCTTTTCTTTGCAGCTGAAGATGGAGATGCTATACATAGTCAACAAAAACAGGACTGAGAGCTAACTGAGGCTCAGATCATGAAGTCCTTATTGCCAAATTCAAACTTAAATTAGAAAAGGAGGGAAAACTACTAGACTATTCATATATTATCTAAATCAAATCCTTTAGGATTAAACATGAAAGTGACAAAGATTTTCAAGGGATTAGATCTGATAGAACGTGTGACTGAGGAAATACAGACAGAGATTTGTGGCTCTGTATAAGAAGTAGTGACCAAGCCGTCCTCAAGAAAAAGAAATACAAAAAGGCATAATGGCTTTCTAAAGATGACTTACAAATAGATAAGAAGAATAGAAGCTGAAAGCAAAGGAGAAAAGGAAAGATACACCCATTTTAAGGCAGAGTTCCAAAGTACAGGAAGGAAGGAAAAGAAAGGCTTCCTCAGTGATTAAAGCAAAGAAATAGAGGAAAATAATAGGATGGGCAAGACCAAAGATCCCTTCAAGAAAATTAGAGATACCAAAGGAATATTTCATGCAAAGATGTTCAAAATAATGTACAGAATTTTCATGGACGTAATGGAAGCAGAAGATACTAAGAAGAGGTGGCAACAATACATTGAAGAACTATACATAAAAGGGTGTTTGTTACCCAGATAACCAAGACGTTTTCATCACTCACCTAGAGCCAGACATCTTAGAATGTGAAGGCAGGCAGTCCTTATGAACATCCATATGAACAAAGCTAGTGGGATTGATGGAATTCTAGTTGAGTTATTTAACAGCTATGTAAATGCTTCACTCAATATGCCATCAAATTTGGAAAACTCAGCAATGGACACAGGCCTTGAAAAATTCATTCCGATCCCATAGAAAGATACTCCCAAAGACTGTGCATACAAACATACAGTTGCCCTCATCTCAAACGGAAGGAAAGTAATGTTCACAATTCTACAAGCCATGAAACAGTACATGAACCATGAAATTCCAGATGTTCCAACTGGATTTCGTAAAGGCAGAGGAACCAGAAATTAAATATCCAACATCTGTGGGATAATCAAGATAACAAGAGAGCTACAGGAACAAACAAACTAACAAAAATCTACTTCTACTCATGCTTATATCAAAGGTTTTGACTGTGTGGATCACAAGACACTATGGAAAACTCTTAATGTGATAGGAATACCAGATCAATTGACCTGCCTCCTAGGAAATCTGTATGCAACTCAAGAAGAAACTGTTACAACTGGATGTAAAGCAATGGACTGCTTTCAAATAAGGAAAGGATTATGACAAGGTGCATATTGTCACCGTGCTTATTTAAAATATATGTAATGTCCACTTCAGTCACTTAGTCGTGTCCGACTCTTTGTGACCCCATGAACCGCAGAACGCCAGACCTGCATGTCCATTACCAACTCCTTGAGTGTACCCAAACTTATGTCCATTGAGTCGATAATGCTATCCAGGCATCTCATCCTCTGTCATTCCTTTCTCTTCCTACCCTCAATCTTTCACAGTGTGAGGATCTTTTCCTTTGAGTCAGTTGTTCGCATCGGCTAGCCAGAGTATTGGAGTTTCAACTTCAACATCAGTCATTCCAATGAACATCCAGGACTCATCTCCTTTAGGATTGGCTGGTTGCATATTCTTGCAGTCCAATGGACACTCAAGAGTCTTCTCCAACACCATAATTCAAAAGCATCAATTCTTGGCACTCTTTAAAGTCCAAATAAGACATCCATACATGACTACTGCAAAAAAACCATAGCTTGACTAAACAAAGCTTTTTTGGCAAAATCGGGTCTCTGCTTTTTAATATGCTGTCTAGGATGGTCATAACTTTACTTCCAAGGAGTAAACATTTTAGTTTCATGGCTACAATCAACATCTACAGTGATTTTGGAGTCCCCCTCCCCCAAAAAAATAATATTGGAAGCCATTCTTTCCACTCTTTCCCCATTTGTTTGCCAGAAGTGATGGGACTGGAGGCCATAATCTGAGTTTTTAAAATTTGAACTTTAAGCCAATGTGTTCACTCTCATTACGTTACTCAAGAAACTCTTTAATTTTTCTTTAGTTTCTGCCACATGAGTGGTGTCACCTGTATATGTGAGGTTATTGTTATTTGAGGTAATTGATATTTCTCTCAGCAATCTTGATTCCAGCTGTGCTTCTTTCAGCCCAGCTCTTCTCATGATGTACTCTGCAAATAAGTTAAATAAGCAGGGTGACAGTACAGCCTTGATATGTTCATTTTCCTATTTGGAACCAGGATGTTGTTCAATATTCAGTACTAACTATTCATTCCTGACTTGCATACAAGTTTCTCAAGAGGCAAGTCTGGTGGTCTGATGTTTCGATCTCTTTCAGAATTGTCCATAGTTCTTTGAGACCCACACAGCCAAAGGTTTTTGCATGGTGATTAAAGCAGAAATAGATGTTTTTCTGGAACTCTCTTCCTTTTTCGATGATCCAGCAGATGTTGGCTGTTTGATCTCTGGTTCTTCTACCTTTTCTAAAACCACCTTGAACTTCTGGAAGTTCACGGTTCACCCATTTTTGAATCCTGGCGTGGAAAATATTGAGCATTATTTACTAGCAAGTGTGTGAGATGACTGCAGTTGTGCGGTAGGTTTGAGCATCTTTGGAATTGACTTTCTTTGGGATTGTAATGAAATCTGACCTTTTCCAGTCCTGTGGTCTCTGCTGAGTTTTCCAAGTTTGCTGACATATTGAGTGCAACACTTTCACAGCATCATCTTTTAGGATTTGAAATACCTCAACTGAAATTCTGTCACTTCCACGGGCTTTGTTCACAGTGATGTTTCCTAAGGCCCACTTGGCTTCCCATTCCAGAATGTCTGGCCCTAGGGGATGATAAGTGATCACAGTATCTTGATTATATAGGTGGTAAAAAATCTTTTTTGTATACTTCTTCTGAGTATTTGTTGCACCTCTTCTTAATATCTTCTGCTTCATTAGGTCCATACCATTTCTTTTCTTTATTGAGCTATTATTTGCATGAAATATTCCCTTGGTATCTCAAATTTTCTTGAAGGGGATCTAGTCTTTCCCATTGTATTGTGCCCATCTATTTCTTTGCGTTGATCACTCAGGAAGGCTTTCTTAACTCTCCTTGCTATTCTTTGCAACTGTGCATTCAAATGGATAAATCATTCCTTTTCTCCTTTGCTTTTAGCTTCACTTTTTTTCACAGATCTTTGTAAGGTCTTCTCAGACAGCCGTTTTTCTTTTTGCTTTTCATTTTCTTGCTGATGGTCTTGGTTCCTGTCTCCTGTACAATGTCATAAACCTCCACCCATAGTTCATATGTTGTATACAACATGCTAAATGCCAGGCTTTAAGAAGCACAAGCATGAATAAAGATTGCTTCGAGAAATATCAACAGCCTCAAATACTTGATGAAATCACTCTAATGGCGGAAGATGATGTAGTTATAAAGAACCTCTTGATGACAATGAAAGAGGAGAGTGAAAATTTTGAGTTAAAATTCAACATTCAGAAAGCTAATATCATGACATATGGTGCCATCCAGGCTTAAAATATGAATGGAGAAACAATGGAAATACTGATAGACTTTATTTTGGGGGGCTCTAATATAATTGCAGATTGTGACTGCAGCCGTAAAATTAAAAGGCACTTGGTACTTGGATTAATTGCTATGAACTACTTAGACAGCATATTGAAAAGCAGAGAGATTGCTTTGCCAGCGAAGGTCCACCTGGTCAAAGCGATGGTTTCTCCTGCAGTAATTTACGGATGTGAGATTTAGACTGTAAAGACAGCTGAGCATGGAAGAATTGATGTCTTTAAAATGTGGCATTGTATTTCTGTGTTGTCAGTTGTGATCTCTCCATTTTCATTTCTAATTTTATTGATTTGGTTCTTCTCCCTTTGTTTCTTGATGAGTCTGGCTAGTGGTTTGTCAATTTTATTCACATTCTCAAAGAACCAGCTTTTGGCTTTGTTGATTTTTGCTATGGTCTCTTTTGTTTCTTTTGCATTTATCTCTGCCCTAATTTTTGTGATTTCTTTCCTTCTACTGACCCTGGGGTTCTTCATTTCTTCCTTTTCTAGTTGCTTTAGATGTAGAGTTAGATTATTTAGTTGACTTTTTTCTTGTTTCTTGAGGTGTGCCTGTATTGCTATGAACTTCCCCCTTAGCACTGCTTTTACAGTGTCCCAGAGGTTTTGGGTTGTTGTGTTTTCACAATAATACAATAATACAAAGGATTATTAGAGAATACTATCAGTAATTATATGGCAATAAAATGAATAACCTGGAAGAAATGGACAAATTCCTAGAAAAGTACAACTTTCCAAAACTGAACCAGGAAGAAATAGAAAATCTGAAAAAACCCATCACAAGCACGGAAATTGAAACTGTAATCAAAAATCTATCAGCAAACAAAAGCCCAGGTCCAGACGGCTTCACAGCTGAATTCTACCAAAAATTTAGAGAAGAGCTAACACCTATTCTACTCAAACTCTTCCAGAAAATAGCTGAGGAAGGGAAACTTCCAAACTCATTCTATGAGGCCACCATCAACCTAATCCCAAAACCTGGTAAAGACCCCACAAAAAAAGAAAACTATAGGCCAATATCACTGATGAACATAGATGCAAAAATCCTTAACAAAATTCTAGCAATCAGAATCCAACAACACATTAAGAAGATCATACATCATGACCAAGTGGGCTTTATCCCAGGAATGCAAGGATTCTTCAATATCCGCAAATCAATCAACGTAATACACCACATTAACAAACTGAAAAATAAAAATCATATGAGTATCTCAATAGATGCAGAGAAAGCCTTCGACAAAATTCAACATCCATTTTTGATAAAAACCCTCCAGAAAGTGGGAATTGAAGGGACATACCTCAACATAATAAAAGCTATATATGACAAACCCACAACAAACATTATTCTCAATGGTGAAAAACTGAAAGCATTTCCCCTAAAGTCAGGAACAAGACAAGGGTGCCCACTCTCACCACTACTCTTCAACATAGTTCTGGAAGTTTTGGCCACAGCAATCAAAGCAGAAAAAGACATAAAAGAATACAAATTGGAAAAGAAGAAGTAAAGCTTTCACTGTTTGCTGATGACATGATCCGCTACACAGAAAACCCTAGAGACTCTACCAGAAAACTACTAGAGCTAATCAATGATTACAGTAAAGTTGCAGGATATAAAATCAACACACAGAAATCCCTTGCATTCCTATACACTAATAATGAGAAAATAGAAAGAGAAATTAAGAAAACTATTCCATTCACTGTTGCAACGAAAAGAATTAAATACTTAGGAATATATCTACCTAAGGAAACAAAAGACTTGTACATAGAAAACTATAAAACACTAGTGAAAGTAATCAAAGAGGACACTAATAGATGGAGAAATATACCGTGTTCGTGGATTGGAAGAATAAATATTGTAAAAATGAGTATACTACCCAAAGTAATTTATACATTCAATGCAATCCCTATCAAGCTACCAACAATATTTTTCACAGAACTAGAACAAATAATCTCACAATTTGTATGGAAATACAAAAAACCTCGAATAGCCAAAGCAATTTTGAGGAAGAAGAATGGAACTGGGGGAATTAACCTGCCGGACTTCAGGCTCTATTACAAAGCCACAGTCATCAAGATAGTATGGTACTGGCATAAAGACAGAAATATAGATCAATGGAACAAAATAGAAAGCCCAGAGATAAACCCACGCTCCTATGGACACCTTATCTTTGACAAAGGAGGCAAGAATATAAAATGGAGAAAAGACAGTCTCTTTAACAAGTGGTGCTGGGAAAACTGGTCAGCCACTTGTAAAACAATGAAACTAGAACACTTCCTAACACCATACACCAAAATAAACTCAAAATGGATTAAAGATCTAAATGTAAGACCAGAAACTATAAAACTCCTAGAGGAGAACGTAGGCAAAACACTCTCCGACATAAATCACAGCAGGATCCTCCAAGACCCACCTCCCAGAATATTGGAAATAAAAGCAAAAATAAACAAATGGGACCTAATTAAAATCAAAAGCTTCTGCACAGCAAAGGAAACTCTAAGCAAGGTGAAAAGACAGCCTTCAGAATGGGAGAAAATAATAGCAAATGAAGCAACTGATAAAGGATTAATCTCCAAATTACACAAGCAGCTCCTGCAGCTTAATTTCAGAAAACTAAGTGACCCAATCAAAAAATGGGCCAAAGAACTAAACAGACATTTCTCCAAAGAAGACATAAAGATGGCTAACAAACACATGGAAAAATGCTCAACATCCCTCATCATCAGAGAAATGCAAATCAAAACCACAATGAGATACCATTTCACACCAGTCAGAATGGCTGCTATCCAAAAGTCTACATGCAATAAATGCTGGAGAGGGTGTGGAGAGAAGGGAACCCTCTTACACTGTTGGTGGGAATGCAAACTAGTACAGCCACTATGGAGAACAGTGTGGAGATTCCTCAGAAAACTGGAAATAGAAGTGCCATATGATCCAGCAATCGCACTCCTGGGCATACACACCGAGGAAACCAGAATTGAAAGAGACACATGTACTCCAATGTTCATCGCAGCACTGTTTATAATAGCCAGGACATGGAAGCAACCTAGATGTCCAACTGCAGATGAATGGATAAGAAAGCTTTGGTACATATACACAATGGAGTATTTCTCAGCCATCAAAAAGAATGCATTTGAATCAGTTTTAATGAGGTGGATGAAATTGGAGCCAATTATACAGAGTGAAGTAAGCCAGAAAGAAGAACATCAATACTGTATATTAACGCATATATAAGGAATTTAGAAAAATGGTAACCTGAACCCTGTATAAGAGACTGCAAAAGAGACATAGGCATTTAGAAGAGTCTTTGGTACTCTGTGGGAGAGGTTGAAGGTGGAATGATTGGGGAGAATGGAATTGTAGCATGTATATTATCATAAGTGACCAGTCCAGGTTCGACGCATAAATTTTCCTCTGTTCATTTCTTTGCATTTGTGCTTTTTTAATAAAAATACTTTTAACTATATAAATTAAAAAATAAAAATAAAATGTGGCATTGGTGAAAAACCTTGAGAGTCTCTTGGACGTCAAGGAGGCTAAAGGAAATCAGTCCTGAATATACATTGGAAGCGCAGACGCTGACACACATACTCGAATATTCCCGACCCCTGATGCAAGGAACTGACTCATTGGAAAAAACTCTGATGCTGGGAAACATTGAAGGCAATAAGAGAAGAGGACGACAGAGGATGAGATGGTTAGATGGCATCACCGACATGACAGACATGAGTTTGAGTAATCTCTGGGAGTTGGTGATTGACAGGAAACATGACAAGCTGAAGTTCATGGGGTAGCAAAAGTTGAACACGACTGAAAGACTGGACTGAATTGAACTCAAATGGAGAATTACCTACATTTTTGCGTGCAAATATGGCGATGCTTGTTTTACTCCATGATATATTGCATTTTTTTTTCTTCATTTTAAGAAAATCTGGAATCAGTTTTTTTTTTTTTTTTTTTTTTTTGTAATGTGAAATGTGGACTAGTCTACACCTCATACATGAATCCTCCTGGTGGTTGTCTAACATCAAGTGGAAAGTTCTGGATATTTCAGATATGAAAATCTTATCACTGCTTTTAAAGTCATGGAAAACCAGTATGTAATTGGAACTATCTCTATTGCACAAGTGAAAATATGGGCACCACTGTTTCTTCATGAAGTAAAGAGTTTGTTGTATTTCTGAAAACATATACCAAAACAAGAATGGATTCCATGAAGTGGGAAATGACTCGTATTTACTGTATCAAAACCTGGGGGGAAGTCTCCGTCATGGAATTTGGACTTCTCTACACTTCATATTTGAGTTCAGAATGGATATTTTCCTATAAGAAATATGGAAATCTCTATATTTCACATAAGGCACTGGTTCTTCAGCTGCAGAAACACCCATGTTCCCTATTTGCCTAAGTTTCCGTGTGCCTTGCACATTTGTGTGTGTAGCCACGTAGGCTTGTTTCCAATGTTTGTGTGTTTTTCTCTGTGGATATGCGTCCAATCACAAATGACAGAGAGGTGAAAGTTACAGACCATGAGATATGGAACAAGCAGAAGGAGGCACCAGGCATCCACAGACTGGAAGAGACTGCTCCATGCATCTGTGAGACATGGAATAAGGAAAGGATGACCAGTGACAACTCAGGACTGTGAATTCACAAATCTGGGTTTACATCAAGAGACATGAAGAAGCTCACAGTTTCTGCTGTGGTGATGTGTGTTTGTACCAGCAAGAGGATGTGGAACGGTTAAAGATCCATCCAGTATAACTCCAGTGGTGTGGGGCTTTTAAAACATAGCCTGTGGACCCCTCAGTCTGTGGGAAGTAGGCTGGCCTGTGGAAACGGTGGACATGGCTATAACTGGAAATAAGAGTGTGAAGAGGTGAAGGTGATTCAGGAAAGAGTAGAAACTGAAAGGAGGAGGAATAGAAAGAAAACCTGTTGCACTGGAGAATTTTTCCAAATTAGTAGAAGGCCCTGGGATAGTGCTGCCTCGGATCAGCCAATCAGGTAACACACTCTCTTATTACGAGTGACCAACAATAGCGTCATGTGAGACAAATGACATGAAAAGGTAGGATCCTTCATGGTGAAACCACACACATCCTAGAAAATACAGGGTGACCTTGGCTCTGTCCAGGCACTTCAAGCCCATCTGACAGCTCAGAATGGTGAAAAAATTTCAGATGTGGGATGGAGGCATTTCCCCCTTTGGCAGTGTGTGCCTGTAAGGGAGAGAAGATGGGAAAGTAGAAGGGTGTGAACCCAACTTTTCCTGTGCGAACTCCAAAATTACAGCTTGTTTCTGAAGGACCATTGACACAAGAATGTTGGGTCCCACCAAAAAGAGCAACAACAACAACAACAGATTTCCAAGGGAAAAGGGAAAGCCCCAAGAAGACTGTAGCAGTGGTGAATTTGCATTTAGAATCAATAAATACCAGCGAGGCCTCAAGTGCTCAATAAAACGTTTTGTGCACCTATACCCAGAGACCGCACAAAGACAGAGTCAGAACTGCATTCAAGTGATTGAGTGTATCCTGCAGAGGCATGGGTCAGCAATGGCCTGACAGGGAAGAGAGGCTCCAGCTGCTACAGACGTGGGTCATGCAGTTTGTGACATAAGCTCTCTCACAGAAGGTCACCTTACAACCTAACATAAAGCCACCTAGCACACAATCCACAAGTTGCAGGAAATGATTCCAAAGAAAGTTTCATACATTTAAGGAAGCTCTAGGACTCCTACAGTTTTCTTAATCCTGGGATCTGGCAAAGGGACTGAGAACCCTAGGTAATTTGACTCTGGAGGCCACTGGGATTTGATTATACAACTTCCACAGGAGTGAAACAGACTGTTGGAGGGCACACTCAAAACCTTGTGTGCACGAGGAATCAAGAATAAGGACTAGTGTCCCTAAAAGAGACTGAGCCAGACTTGCTTGTGAGTGTCAATAAGTCTCCGGCAGAAAGTGGGATGCAGAGGTGTCTCAGGCCCTGAATACAAGAGTGCTTGCTCAAATGCTTTTGAAAGAGGTCCAAATGACTTTCGTTTCCCATATGATAGTTTGGGCTCAGTTCAGACAACAAAGCCTGAACACAGCCACACCCATCAAGAGTATATTGGATTAAAGATCCACTGAATTTGGCCCCATATATCAGAGCCGGACCGAGGCTCACTCACAGTCAGTTTCTCCCATCAGGAATTTTACATAAGCCTCTTACCTTTATCCATCACAGGGCAGAGAGAATGAAAAGCACAATCACAGAAAACTAACCAAACTGTTCAAATGGATCACAGCCTTGTCTACCTCAATAAAGCTATGATATCTGCCGTGTAGGGCCACGCATGATAGATTGGACATAGTGGAGAATTCTGGCAAAATGTGGTCAAATGGAGAAGGGAATGGAAAACCACTTAAGTATCCTTGCTTTGAAGAACACATGAAAGATATGAAAAGCCAAAAAGATAGGACATTGAAAGTGAACTCTCCAGGTTGGTAAGTGTCCTGTATACTTCTGGAACTCAGTGAGGAAGTAACTCCAGAGAAAACGAAGAGATGGAGCTAAAGGAGAAACAACACCGAGGTGTGGATGTGAGTGGTGTAAAAGTAAAGTTTGATGCTGTAAAGAATGATATTTCATAGGAACCTAGAAAGTGAGGACCATGATGAAGGTAAAATTTACGTGGTCAAACAGGAGATGACAAGTGTGACAATCAAAGTTTCATCAATCAGTGAATTAAAACTGAATGGAATGGGCAAATTTAATTCAGATGAACATTTTATCTTCTAAAGTGGGTAAGAATCCCTAGAGAAGAAATGGAAGAAGCTGCCCTCATCCATAAATCAGTGTGGATTTCAGTACTTGATTGCAATATAAAAATGAAACATCTCTGCTTGTTTTCAAGGCTAACAATTCAGTAGCACTGTAATCCAAGTCTGCGTCATGACCAGTAAAGCTAAAGTTGAAGTTGAGCTGCAGGCCAGGGTGAAGCTGAGGTTGAGTGGGTTTGTGATTACCAGTAGGACATTCTAGGATGTACACATGAAAAACAAGATGCTATTTTCATCGTATGGGACTGGAATGTAAAAGCAGGAAATTGAGAACTCCCTAAAGAAACAGACATGTTTGGTCTTCGGGAACAAAATAAACCAGGGAAAAATCTATCACAGTTTTGCCAAAACAAGTTACTGTCATTGGATACACCCTCTTCCAACAACAGGAGATGTGACTCCAGACATGCACATCATCAGATGATCGATACCAAAATCAAACTGATAATATACTATGGAGCTGAGGATAGAGAGTCTCTTTCAGTTCAGATAAGTTCAGTTCAGTCGCTGAGTCATGTCCAAGTCTTTGTGACCCCATGAACCGCAGCACAACAGTTCTCCCTGTCAATCAGCAACTCTTGGAGTTACTGAAACTCATGTTCATAGCGTGGGTGAGGCCATCCAACCATCTCATCCTCTATCGTCCCCTTCTCCTCCTGCCCCCAATCCGTCCCAGCATCAGGATATTGTCTATTGAGTCAACTCTTTGCATGAGGTGACCAAAGTATTAGATTTTCAGCTTTAGCATCAGTCCTTTCACAGATCACCCAACACTGATCGCCTTTAGAATCAGTCCTTTAGGACTGGTTGAATTTCCTTGCAGTCCAAGGGACTCTCAAGAGTCTCTCCAAAACCACAGTTCAAAAGCATAATTTTTTTTGCACTCAACATTCTTCACCATCTAACTCTCACACCCATACATGACCACTGGAAAAACAATAGACTTGACTAGATGGACCTTTGTTGGCAAAGTGATGTCTTTCATTTTTAATATAATATCTAGGTTAGTCATCACTTTCCTTCAGAAGGGGTAAACGACTTTTACTTACATGTCCACAATCACCATCTTCAGAGACTTTGGAGCTCCTCCCCCCCCCCAAAAAAAAAAAAAAAAAAAAAACCCTGAGACTGTGTCTACTGTTTCCCCATCTATTTACATGAAGTGATGGGACCAGATGCCATGATCTTAGTTTTCTGAAAGTTGAGCTCTAAGCCAACTTTGTTACTCTCCTCTTTCACTTTCATCAAGAGACTTTTCAATTCCTCTTCACCCTCTGCCATTTGGGTGGTGTCATCTGCATACCTCAGGTTATTGAAATTATTCCCGGCATTCTTGATTCCTGCTTCTTCCAGCCCAGCGTTTCTCATGATGTACTCTGCATAGAAGTTAAATAAGCAGGTAACAATATAGAGCCTTGAAATACTCCTTTCCCTATTTGGAATTAGTCTGTTGTTTCATGTTCGGTTTTAACTGTTGATTCCTGATCTGCATATTAGGTTTCTTAAGAGGTAGGTCAGGTGACCTGGTATCCCCATCTCTTTCAAAATTTTCCACAATTTATTGTGATCCAAACAGACAAATACTTTGGCATAGTCAATAAAGCAGAAATAGATGTTTTCTGGAACTCTTATGCTTTTTTGGTGATTGAGCCAATGTTGGCAATGTAATCTCTGGTTCCTCTCCCTTTCCTAAAAGCAGCTTGAACACCTGGAAGTTCACAGTTCATGTATTGCTCAAGTCTCTATACAGTCAGCCAAAACAAAACTAGGAGTTGACTGTGGCTCAGATTAACCACACATATTGATAAAAATTTGTACTTACATTGAAGAAAATAGGGAAAACCCCTTGATCATTCAGGTATATAAAATATCTTTTGAGTGCAATCGCAAATGTCAAATTGATTCCAGGAATTAGATCTGAAAGAGAACTTTGTACAGAAGTTTGTGATATTGTACAAAGTGAAGCAATGAAGAATATCCCCAACAGAAAGTAATGCAGAAGGCAAAATGGTTACCTGAAGAAGCCTTAAAAACAGCTGAGGAAAAGGAAACAAAAAGAGAGAGAAAGAGAGAGAGAAGTGGAAGGGAAAAAAGAACAGGAAATTTACACCCATATGAATGCAGAGTTTTGAAGAATAGCTATGGCTTATAAGAAAATCGTCCTCATTGATCTATGCCAAGAAATAGAGGAAAACAATAGAAAAAGAAATACTAGAGATCTCCTCAAGAAAATTAAATATACCAGGGGAACATTTTATGCAATGAAGGGCACAATAATGGACACACATATTAGGGAACAAAGGGAAGCAGAAATATTAGAAGAGGTGGCTAAAACACAAAGAAAATGGTCAACCCTGAAAAGCACGATGGTATCATCACTCACCTAGACCCAGATATCCTAGAATGCATAGTCAAGAAGGCTTTAGGAAACAGTAGTGAGAACAAACCTGGTGGAGGTAATGGCTATACAGTTGAGATATTTCAAATCCTAAAATATGATGCTGTGAAAGTGCTGCACTCAATATGAAGGCAAGTTTGGAGAACTCAGCAGTGGCTACAAGACTGAAAATGATCAATTTTCATCACATTCCCAAAGAAAGGCAATGTCAGACTCTTTGAACTAACACACAATTTCATTCATCTCACATAAAGCAAAAAGTAATGCACGGAATTCCCCAGGACGTTTTCAACAGTATGCAAAGGAAGAATTTCCAGAGGTTCAAGCTGCATTCAGAAAAGGCAGAGGAACCAGAGATTAAATTGCCCAAACCCGTTGTATGCTCAAAAAAGCAAACAAGTTCAAGAAACACATCCACTGCTTTATTGACTAGGTCAAAACCTTCGGCTTGTGGAACAGAAAAAGTGTGGAAAGTTCTTCAAGAGAAGGGAATACCATACCACCTGACATGCCTCCTGAGAAACTTCTTTGCAGATAATGAAACAACAGCTTTCATGGATGGGGAACAATGGGCTGGTTCCAAGTTGGGCAAAGTAGCAACTCCAGGCTATATATTTTCACCATATTTACTTATGTAGACTGCGTCATGTGAAATACCAAGCTGGATGAAGCACAAGCTGGGATCCCGTTTTTCAGGAGATATAGAAACAAACACAGATATAGGATGATACCACCATTACGGCAGAAAGTGAAGAGAAACTAAGAAATCTCTTAATGAAAGTGACATTGGAGAGTGAAAATTTTGGTTTCAACCTGAACATTCAATGACTGAAGTTCATGGCATCTGGTCCCAACTCTTCATGGCAAAGTGACGGGGAAACAGTGGAAATCATGACAGGCTTTGCTTTCTTGGACTTCAAAATCACTATAGATGGTCACTGCGGCCCTAAAAGCTAGACAAATATAGACAGCATTTTAAAAAGCAGAGACATTACGTCCATCTAGTCAAAGCTATGGTTTTTCCAGTAGTCACGTACGGACGTGAGATTTGGACCTTAAACCTGACTACCGAAGAACTGATACTGTGATCAATCGTATTGGAAAAGACGATTGAGATTTGCACTGCATGTAGAAGGAACGAGTGAATCCTAAAAGAACTTGGTTATGAGTATTTGGAGAAATGCTGAAGCTGAATCTTCAATATTTTGGCCACTTGATGTGAAGAAAGACACTGTAAAACACTCTGATACTGGGAAAGACTGACGACAGAAGGAAAATTGGGCGACAGAAATTGAGAAGTTTGGATAGCATCCTCATTTTTCAAATAACAGCAAGAGAGATATTGCATCACCACTTCATGGAGATGTATTTGAGCAAGCTCTGGGAGTTTTAGATCAACAGGTAAGCCTGGCATGATTCAGTTGATGGGGTCATAAAGTGTAGGGTGAATGAGAGACAGAAATAACTTGAACTGAATGGTGGTGGGCTGTTTGCATCAAGGCATCCTAGGACAGTGATGTTCCTGAGAGCAGTTCAGAGCCTTCAGCTTTTCAGTCTTAGGGCGAAAGGAATAGCAGTCATCACAAAGATATCCCACTTCTTGAGCCAAAAATTCTGACATAAATTCCTTTCTTTCTCTGGGATCTCATCCTTGGCTGTGGATGGCAGAGAGGCAAAATGTCTCTCTGCACTTGAGGGATGGTTCTGAAACTCTCACTGGAGGACAATCTCTGATTTTTTTGTGGTAATCCTGAGTGAAATGTGCACCATGAGACTCTCTACCACAGCCTTATGAGGGCAAGAGAAAGAGAACCTTGGCATTTAGCAATTTAGGGAGGCCTGGCCTGGAATCATGCCCTCTTGGAACAGTTGGAAGAGGAATGCCACTTTCTGAACAATAGAGCCATGAGTTGTGGGCCCAGGGCAGGCAGGCTCTCCAGGGTGTGATCTGTGTGGGGGTTCTGTGTATGTGTGTGTAGAAGTAAACTGTGGTGTTGCCAAAAAAGGAAGCCACCTGACCTTTTGGACTTCACGTTCAGTGACTTGTTTCAGCAGAGGTCCTTTGGATCCATATGTACCTTCTTGATGATATTGCTTCAGACACAGTCCTGTCACATTCTCTTTGGCATTTTGGAGGCCTCGATTTGGACTTTCCCTGCTAAAGGGAGACAACCATAGGGAGAGGGAGGAGTGAAAACCTCTCCAAACAGACTATTACACAATCAGGAGGCACAGGGGCACCTCTCTCAGGTCTTGGGCCTGAGTGTGTACTGGGCCTACCATAAGAGCATGGCATTGACAAACAATTATTTTGAGAGAGCTTGTTGAAATGGGGTGCTCAAAATCAGTGCTGTATAAACTCCATGCTATTTCTGGTGTGGCTGCTGGAATGAAAGTGCATGGAATGGAATCATGCCAATGTGACTGGCACTGTGAACCAGTCAGTGTGATGGAGGAATACAGACTAGCACCACTCATTCAGTTGTCCACCATGAATGGGCACACAACAAAAGAGCCCACACAACACTTTGAATGTCAGTCCTCCTCATGAGCAAATCCCAACACTTTGTAACCTTCCAGAATAAACAATATAGATAGAAGAGGACACTAACTTGATTAACAAGTAAATGGAAGAAAACCACCAGAGAAAATGAGAGGTGCTTATCCAAGTCCATTATCCTGGACAAGCAAAGGTATGGTTCTGCATCCGTGAAAATTTCCTTTTAGCATTGGGTGTATCTGTGTCTCTGTGTGCACTCACTGTTTCAACACTGCATGAAAACTGTCAGAACTGGCCTGGCTGGCAGATTGAAGCCAGGCAATCGAACCCAAGAATATCAGAGTGGCAGGAAGAGAGCACTCAGGGCCATTTAAGGAGATGCAAAGCAGCCAAGAAACAGAATGGCCCAGATTACAAAGCAAAGTAATGGGGTATGCAGAACCCCTACAAAGAGCTTTCTGTCTTTCTCAAATGCAGCAGTATTCTTTCAGCCACAGGACCAGGCACATCTTTTTTTATGTAAGGTTTGGGAGCCTAATGGCTCTGTAGCATAAGGTGATGCTGCCTCCTGAGTAGAATTGCCCAAGAAAGGCAATGCCAACGAAGCTCAAGCTACCACTCAGTTACACTCAACTCGCACATGAGGTAAGTAATGCTGAAAATTCTCCAACCAGACTTCAGCAATACGTGAATCATGGACTTCTAGATGTTTAAGCTGGCTTTAGAGAAGGCAGAGGAACTAGAGATCTGATTGCCAACATTCTCTGGATTATCGCAAAAGCAAGAGAGTTCCAGAAAAACATCTATTTCTGCTTTATTGACTATGCCAAAAACTTTGACTGTGTGGATCACAATAAACTGAGGAAAATATTGAAAGAGTTGGGGATACCAGACCAGCTGACTTACGTCCTGAAAAATCTTCATGAAGGTCAGGAAGCATCAGTGAAAACTGGACGTGGAAAAACAGACTGTTTCCAAATAGGAAATGGAGTATGTCAGGCTGTATATTGTCACCCTGCTCATTTAACTTATATGCAGAATACATCATGAGAAACACTGGGCTGGATGAAGCACAAGCTGGAGACAAGATTGCCGAAAGAAATATCAATCACCTCAGATATGAAGATCATACCACCCTTATCGCTGAAAGTGAAAAGAACTAAAGAGCCTCTTGATGAAAGTGAAAGAGGAGAGTGAAAATGCTGACTTAAAGTTCATCACTCAGAAAACTAAGATCATGGCCTCTGGTCTCATCGCTTCATGAGAAATAAATGGGGAAAGAATCGAAAAAGTGGTTGCCTTTATTTGTTTGATCTCCAAAATCACGGCAGATGGTGACTGCAGCCATGAAATTAAGAGACACGTCCTCCTCAGAAGGAAACTTATGACCAATGTAAACAGCATAGTAAAAAGCAGAGAAATTACTTTATCAACAAAGGTCCATCTTATGAAGGCTATGGTTTCTCCACTAGACATGTATGAATGTGAGATTTGGACTATAAAAAAAAAACAAAAACTGAGCACTGAAGCACTGATGCTTTCCAACTGTGGTGTTGAAGAAGACTCTTGAGAATCCCTTGGACTTCAAGGAGTTTCAAACAGTACATCCTCAAAGAGAGCAGTCCTAAGTGTTCTTTGTAAGGACCATTGTTGAAGCTGAAACTCCAGTTATTTGGCCACCTTATGTGAAGAACTGACTCACTGGAGAAGACCCTGTGTTGGGAAAGATTGAAGGCAAGAGGAGAATGGGATGACAGAGGATGAGATGACTTGATGGCATTATCGACTCAATAGAGATCAGTTTGAGCACACTCCTGTACTTGATGATATACAGGGAGGTATGGCATACTGAAGGCCATGGGCTCATGAATAGCAGGACACGACTGAGCGCCTGAACTGAACTGAACCTGCAGAATTTGCCAGTTTCCAACATCACTCAAGTCTTCGCAAAATTTTTAAGCATCAGTGCTTTGTAGTGGATGGCTTAGGATGATCCTCCTGCTGCTCCCAGCCCCAAAGGGCTAAGGTGATAGGATTAGCTGGCATGTGTTCTCACTTGGAGGCAGGAAGAAAACAGAACCACTTTGAAAGGTCCCCTGTACAGTAAATGAGCTGACTTCAATGCCCTGGCACTGATGAGTCATGTCCCTTAGCGGGATGCTGACTTTGATATCCCTTAATTAGAGCTTCTTCATCTGTAATTCTCTTTATATATAGAGAATTCCATCTCTAAATAGGGAATTCTCTGTAGGTCGCATATTGGCCTAAGTGCAAAATGTTTCTATGTGAAGCACAGAAATTAGTGTTTCAAATATGAATGTATGCATGTAAATTCCATGTATGAAATATGGAATTCCCTATATTGCATATGTGAATTTCTCAACCCTCAATTTCCACAATGAAAATGGATATCTCACTTGATCTTAGCCAAAAGGGTGCACAGTTTCATGTTCAGTTTTTTGTGAATCCATTTGGTAAGGGATAATACAGTTGTTTACCAAACCTTGGCAGGAATTGCTGATGCAATTTGCAGTGGGAGAGTGAATTTCTATCTCCTTTTATAAGCTGCATATTACAGCTGTGAATCTTCCCCTCTCTGCATTGCCTACAGCTGTGCACTAACTAAGGCATCACACAGAAAGGTAGATTTCATCCTGTCACCTGTATAGTACCTAAAACCATAGGAATGACATTACCAAGAATGTTCCCAAAGTTTAGAGAACATTAAACAAGACTAATGGTTCTAATGGTGGGAATCACTCACACACACACACACAAACACACACACACACACACACACACACACACACACACATAATGATCTCCTAATTAAGTAACAAATCTTACTGGTTGTAGTTCAGACAAGAACCCTCCCAAATCAGGCAGCACATGTTACTACAAATTAGCATCTGGATAACTAATATAATTTTACACCTCTTCATTAAGCTAATTACTGAACAGTGCTGAATGTCATCAGAACACAATACTTAACAACGTGCATAGCTAACATTGTATATCTTCAATTGTGTCTCAATAACTAGTCAGGTAATAGACATTTTAGGAAGGATAAAAAAGTTGGCTTGGAGATTTTAGGGAGGATTTCCCTCATTTGAAATAATCATTTAAATGTTAAAGTTGAAGTATAGCTCTTATTTCATCCCAGTAGTTGACAAACGTGGTACTGAGAGCCCTTCTAGCTAAATTTTAACTTCTGTGAATACATTACTCAATCTCTAGTTAATCCCTTTACCCGAAAATCGGCTCAGACATTCTAAGTAGGGACTGATCAAGTACCTACAGGCCATTGCATACACCCAGAGGAACTCCTGTATTATCAAATTTTCTAATTCACGTCACAAATCAGTAAGTCCAGCAAGAAACCCCGAGAGCTAAGTGTGTCAAATAGGACCACTGGGAAAACAGCACTATAGGAATTACAAGGCTAAGACCCTGTGTTGCTAGGCGAAACGGGAATTTTTATTGAGAATAGAGTTTGGATATTCGTCATATCCAGTCTTTTCTTTCTTAATGTGGTCCATTTCAGACTGGTACAAGTACTGCATACAATTCAGTTTAATGCAGAAGGCAATTCACTTTTTTGAACAAGAGGGAACAAAATAACACCCCAAGAGATGTTGAATCAGGGCCTCAACTTGACAAAGTAGGCTTTTTCAGTCTGGGTTTTAAGTATACTGACCATATCTAGAAGAAGGTCAGCATTCTAGATCACACCAAGGACTTATTCAAATAACAGAAATTGGGAAACTCTCTTATAATAATCTAAAAGAAACTTTTAAAAGATCTTTCTTCTAAAAAAGAAACTTCTTTTCTCCTAGATATTTCTACATAATTGACCAATAATTGTCTCCAATTTAGCATATCTTGCCTTGCTCCTAAACCTGCTTTAGTATTTTTCTCAAAAAAATGGGAACTCAGTTCCAATTGTTTAAAAAAAAAATGGCACAGTCATCATTGACTTTATTCCTTCACAGGCCACATTTCAGTCTTTGGTAAATCTAGCATTTGAACACTTCTCATCTTCTTCACTTATAGTGAAGGTTTCAAGTCATCATTACTGCTAACCTTCTTTATTTATTGTTGTTCCGTCATTAAGTCATGTCTGACTCTTTGTGATTCCATGGACTGCAGCACACCAGGCTTCCCTGTCCATCACCAACTCCCAAAGCTTGCTCAAAATCATGTCCATCCTATCGGTGATACCATCCACCCATCTCATCCTCTGTCATCCCCTTCTCCTCCTGCCTTCAATCTTTCACAGCATCAGGGTCTTTTCCAATAAGTTGGCTCTTTGCTTCAGGTGGTAAAAGTATTGGAGCTTAAGTTATAAGTCCTTTTAATGAAATTTTAGGACTGATTTCCTTTAGGATTGGCTGGTTTGATCTCCTTGCAGTCGAAGGAACTCTCAAGCATATACCCAACCATCAGAGTTTGAAAGCCTCAGTTCTGCCACTCTATCCTGTCAATTCATTTTATTCCACTGTTAGTACCCCTCAGTGATTTTCTGTATCATTTTGAGTAAAAATAAAAGTCTTTGCAGTTAAAATAAAAAAAGAAGAGAAAAAGAAAACAATGAAAATCTCTTTATTTCATATGAAATTCTGTATGCATATTTTTCTACATGAAAATGGGAATTAAATGTATTTCACCTATACATTCAGTTCAGTTCAGTCTCTCAGTCCGACTCTTAGCGACCCCATGAATCACAGTACGCCTATACATAACTGGATGCTAAATTTCCTACATGACATCTGGAATTTTGTGTATTTCACTTATTAAATGCTAGCCATTGATTTTAGTATACAAAACAAGGAATTTTAATTCTTTCACATATGTCAATCTGGGCACAGATTTTCTTCCTTTAAATATGGAATTCTCTATATTTCACACATAAAAACCCAATCGCAGTTGGACTCCATTAAAAAATGAATTAACTATATTCCATTTAGCAAAATATGGGCCCAAATTCCAGTTGTCTGTATTTCACAAATGAAAATCTCACTCTGATTTTCCTACATGAAATATGGATTTCTATATTTTCCGTATTTGAAACTCTAGGCATGGTGCTTTTTTCCATGAAGTATGAAATAATTTTGTTTCATATCACCTATACAGTTGCCAGATTTCCTACTAGAAATATGGAATTATTTATTTCACATAGGCAAAGCAATGCCTATATTCCTATTTGAAATATCAATTCTCTGCAATTTACATATGAATATTTGGTGAACATTTTTTTTTCCTACATTACATATAGAATTTTCTACACTTCGCAGCTAAAAATCAGGGTAGTTATTTTTCCTACAAGGAATGAGGAGTTCTTTTTCTTGAACAAGAACATCTGGGTGAAGATTTTCCTACATGAAAAATGGAAATCTCTGCTTTTCAATTCTTTACCATCTATGCCACTAGGGAACTTGAATGGTTTTAGGAAGACTTGCAATCTCTTTCTAAAATTAACCCCGAGAAAGGATGTCCATTTCATTATAGGGTTCTGGAATGTGAAAACAGAGAATCAGAAGATACCTGGTGCCATGCGCATGTTTGGCCTTGGTGTATGAAATGAGGTGGGACAAAGTCTAGCAATGTTTTGGCAAATAGAAAGAATGAAAATGAAAATAGTGACAGACAGTTTTCTTCGGTTCCAAAATATCTGGGGACAGTGACTATATCCACGAAAATAAAAGACCCCTGCTCCTGGGAAGAAAAGCTATGATAAGCCTAGACATAGATACAATGTAATGAAAAGGAGAGACATCTCTTTGGCAATAAAGGTCCATATAGTCAGAGCTATGCTTTTACCAGTAGACATGTATGGATGTGCTGCTGCTGCTGCTGCGTCACTTCAGTCGTGTCCGACTCTGTGCGACCCCATAGACGGAAGCCCACCAGGCTCCCCCGTCCCTGGGATTCTCCAGGCAAGAACACTGGAGTGGGTTGCCATTTCCTTCTCCAATGTGTGAAAGTGGAAAGTGAAAAGTGAAAGTGAAGTCGCTCAGTCGTGTCCGACCCTTAGCGACCCCACGGACTGCAGCCTACCAGGCTCCTCCATCCATGGGATTTTCTAGGCAATAGTACTGGAGTGGCTTGCCATTGCCTTCTCCGATGGATGTGCTAGTTTCACTATAAGGAAGGCTCATTGCCGAAGAGTTGAGTCTTTGCAACTGTGTGCGAAAGATGGCTCTGGAAAGATCCTTGTCCAGTAAGGAGATCAACCCCACAAATCCTAAAGGAAACTAACCCTAAATATCCATTGGAAAGACTGAGGTTGAAGTTGAAATTACAATATTTTGGCTACCCTGGTGTGAAGAAATAATACATGGGAAAAGATTGAGGTTCTCCCTTGTCACTGAAAAAAATAATAATTATCAGCTCTGATATGGGTAGATGGAGGACAGGAGGAGAAGGAAACGACAGAGGGTGTGATCGTTGGACAGCATCACTTGACTCCATGAACATGAGTCTTAACAAAGTATTGGAGATAATCAGAATAGGGATAGCTGGAGTGCTGCTGTCCACAGTCTTGCAAACAGTTGGACATGACTGAGTGAGAGAATATCACCAACAACTGTATTTCACATATATCAATCGGGATGAGATTTTTCGACCTTGAAACATGAAATTCTGTATATGTCCATTAAAAAATTAGATATTCCTGCTTTCTCTACTTCTTTAATGAATGTCTTGGTACAGAACTTACCTCCTAAACTATGACAGTTTGAATATATCATGCACCAAAATCTGAATTAAAATATTTTGACATGGAATATGGACATGGAAAATGACATGGAATATTTGATATTTCAAATATGAAAATCTATGGATAAATTTTCATATGTGAAATAACATGTGATTATGGATGCATTACCAAATTTTCTGTTTCATATATTGAAATTACACTAGAGAGTCTTACATGAAAGATAAAGTTCTCAGTTTCACATAAGAACCACTACGTGCAGGTTTTAGGACATGAACAATCAAAGCCTCTAAAATTCATAAATGAAAATCTGGGGACAGGTTTTTCAATTAAAACTAGGGAATTTTCTGTATATTATATGAAAATATGGACACAGAATTTTCTGCATGAAATAGGAAATCTTGATGCAATTTGCAGATTTCTCATTTGAAAATCTGTGTGCCGCTTTTGTCATGATATACAGATTGCTCTGCATTTCATATTTGAAAAATGGCATCGTTTTGCTACAAAAAATATGGAATCTTCTATTTCATATAAGACAATGTGATTTTCATGTTTGAGCAATAAAACTCTCTATATTTCACTGAAACAATCTTCCGACAAGAAATACGGAATCTGGTATAATTCACATTTGAAAATCTGAGGACAGATTTGCTCATATGAATTACAAAGCCTCTATTATTCACATTTAAAAAGCTGTGTCAGATTTTTCGCACATAAAATACGGAATTATCCATAATTCAGAAGAGCTGACTCATTTGCAAAGAACCTGATAGTGGGAAAGATTGAAGGCAGGAGAAGGGGACGACAGAGAATGAGATGGTTAGATGGCATCATGGTTTAAATGGACATAAGTCTGGTTAAACTCTGAGAGTTGGTGATGGACAGGGAAGCCTGGCGTGCTGTCGTCCATGGGGTCGCTAGAGAGTCAGACACAACTGAGCAAATGAACTGAACTTATGATTCAAAAATAAAGATCTTGGATGAGCAAAAAAATATAGAATCAACTTATTTCTCGTCTGACTGATACCTGATTTCCCTATTTACATTTATAATTCTCTGTATTGCATTGATGAAAGTCCATGTGAAATTTTCCCAAAATGAAATACGAAATAAACTCTATGTGTCACATGAAAGTCTGGGTACAAATATTTCTACAGGGAAATGTGTACATCTCTATAGTAACATGTGAATTTTTAGATTTTGGATTCCCCACATGGCCAGTGGAAATCTGTATATTTCACATGTAAAAATTTTGATGCCATTTTCCTCCATGAAATATGGAATGATCCCTATTTCTTGTTGCGAAAACCTGGACAAAATCTTTCGCACACGAAATATGGAATCTCAGCAATTAATTCATGAAAATATGGGTGTAGATAGTCTCATATGCATTTTGGAATCCTCTAAATTTCACATATAAAACCAAGGCACTTACTTCCTGACATGAAATATGGTAGTCTTTATATTTTTTATTTCACCATTTAGGTGTAACTATTTCAAGCTGATATTTGGAATTCTCTGTATATCGCTATTTAGATCTGCTAGCAGATGTACCTGCAAGCAATATGGAATTCTCTATATTTCACATATTAAAATGACGTCTTTTAAACATGAAATAAGAATTTTTGTTCATTTCACATAAAAAACCAGGGTGCAGATTTTCTGACAAGACATATGATCCTTATATAGTTCAGATGTTGGTAATTTGATCTGGGTTCCTCTGCCTTTTCGAAAACCATCTTGAAAAGACAAAGGAATGAGAGATCAAATTGCTAACATCTGCTGGATCATTGGAAGAGCAAGAGAGTTCCAGAAAGACATCTATTTCTGTTTTATTGACTATGCCAAAGCCTTTGAGTGTGTGGATTACAATAAACTGTGGAAAATTCTGAAAGAAATGGGAATACTAGAGCACCTGACCTGTTTTTCAGAAACCTATATGTAGTTCAGAAAGCAACAGTTAGAACTGGACATGGAACAACAGAGTGGTTCCAAATAGAAAAAGGAATATATCAAGGTTGTATATTGTCACCCTGCTTATTTAACTTATATGCAGAGTACATCGTGAGAAACTCTGGGCAGGAAGAAGCACAAGCTAGATTCAAACTGCTGCGAGAAATATCAATAACCAGATATATGTTGATGACACCACCCTTATTGCAGAGAGTGAAGAGAAACTGAAAAGCCTCTTGTTGAAAATGAAAGAGGAGAGTGAAAAAGTTGGCTTACAGCTCAACTTTCAGAAAACTAAGATCGTGGCATCTGGTCCCATCACTTCATGGAAATAGATGGAGAAACAGTGGAAACAGCATCAGGCTTTACTTTGGGGGGGGCTCCAAAATCACTGAAGATGGTGATTGTGGACATGAAATTAAAAGATGCTTACTCCTTGGAGGGAAAGTTATGACCAACCTAGGTAGCATATTAAAAAGCAGAGACATTACATTGCCAACAGAGGTCCGTCTAGTTAAGGCTATGGTTTTTCCAGTGGTCCTGAATGGATGAGAGATCTGGACTGTGAAAAAGGCTGAGTGCTGAAGAATTGATGCTTTTGAACTGTGGTTTTGAAGAAGGGTCTTGAGAGTCCCTTCGACTGCAAGGAAATGCACCCAGTCTATCCTAAAGAGATCGGTCCTGGGTGTTCACTGGAAGGACTAATGTTGAAGCTGAAACGCCAATATTTTGCCACTTCATGCGAAGAGCTGACTCATTGGAAAAAAACCCTGATGCTGGGAGGGATTGAGGGAAGGAGGAGAAGGGGATGACAGAGGATGAGATGACTGGACGGTATCACTGACTTAATCGATATGAGTTTGGGTAAACTCCGGGAGTTGGTGATTCACAGGAAGGCCTGGGGTGATGTGTTTCACAGGGTCACAAAGAGTGGGACACGACTGAGCGACTGAACTGATAGTTGATTTGAGAACTGGATGCGTTAATAAATATCAGATTTTCTTGTACCTACAGCCATCATGGGAATGTAATTCAACATATCAATATAACCGGTTAAAGATTTTTGTAAACCTAAATTCCTGTGAATGAAGAACTATTGTTTTTGAAATAAATAATAAAGGAGATTTAAAAGAGCACACAGATTGCCATTCATCCATAACAGAAATGCAAAGACGTTGTGTGACAAATACAATGAACATCTCAAAGACGTAATGCAATAGAATTAAATACAACAAATTAAAAACACTAGAATATATAAAATGCACAAATACTAGACAGAGTTGATTGTTAATGGTTCTGTCCCACCTATTTTATGGTAATTTTTCTTTTGGGGAAAAATTTTCAATCTTCAGACATGCACATATGCAGAAAAATATAATGTACAGTCACTTTAATTTTTATTGCTGTTTTCTTAATAAGTGTGTTATGAATTTAGATATAGTTTTCTGAGATTTGCATTGCATTTCTCATTAAGGTGCACGCATTTTCAGTTGTACTTTTGACTTCCAAGATAATGTGAAATTCATTAAGAATAATGATGTTTAAAAAAGATTATTATATTTTAAAACTTATTATTATTATTTTTTGGAGTATACTTGATTTATATTGTTTGGTTAATTTCTCCCCTAAAGCAAATTAGGAAATGCTGCAGTCCTTCAGGTCATGAACACTAGTAAACAAGATAGTGACTAAACAGCAACCACACATATATCTCCATGTTTTTGACTTCTTTCTAAATCTGGTCACCACAGTGCCTTAAGTAGACTTCCCTATGCTGTACATATAGATCAAAAGTATATATGCTTCTGTTGTAATCTCCCAGTTGCTACGACCACCAGGCATTACATCCTTGATAACCGTGTATTTCTTCTCCATTGCTGTGTCCCTATCTATGCTTCTCATAGAGAATCATCTATTCCAGTTTTACCTAGATCCCATATATTTGTGTTAATATCTGATATTTCTTTTCATCTTTTGTCTTAGCTTTATTGTATCTGACACTGTCTCTGTCCTTCTACATCTATGCAATTTACCTCATTTCATTCCATCCTAAGACTATGGTATGTATGTACCAACTCATTTTATCCATTCCTGTCTAGATGAATGGATATTTCTGTTGCTTCCATGTGCCGCTATTGCAAATATTGCTGCCATCAATATTGAGGTTGTGCATCTTTTGGAATTATTATTTTCCTCATGAAAATTATTGGCAATTATTGGGATTTATTGAACATATGGTAGCTTCATTCGTATTTCTAAATGAACCCTGTTCTATTCTCCATTTTAATCGATCATTGTGCCTTCCAGCAACAGAACAGGGTTGTTTTGTCTACTCCACACCCTCTCCAGAATGAGTTTTGTGTGGATTTTTTTTTTATATAAGTATTCAGACAAATGTAAGTTGATACCCTCACTGAAGACTTTATTTCACTAACTCTTACAATTATTGATGCTGAGCATATTTTTCATTATTGTTGGACGTCTGTATGTCTTCTTAGGAGAAATGTCTATTTTATCATCTATTCATTTGTTCCAATTCGGTTGTTTGTTTTGCTATTATTGAGCCACATTAGGTGCTTCCATATTTTGGAGATTCTTCTGTTGTCATATCTTCAGTTGCAAATGTTTTTCCCATAATGAGACTTCATTTTTATCTTGATTATGGGTTGGCTGTGCTATATGTTTAAGTATTATTAGGTCTCTTTATTTAATTTGGGTTTTATTTTCATTTCAATGTAGGTAGGCAAAAAAAAAGTTGCTGCTGCATTTCATGTCACAATGTATTCTACCTATTTTTTCCTCAAATATTATTGATTTACAGTTTCTGGCCTTATATGTAGGTCTTTAATCCATCTTGAATTTGTCTTTTTCTATGGTGGCATCACTAACTCAATGGACATGAGTTTGAGTGAACTCCGGGAGTTGGTGATAGACAGGGAGACCTGGCATGCTATGATTCATGGGGTCGCAGAGAGTCGGACATGACTGAGCGAATGAACTGAACTGAACTGAAGGAGTGACTGAACTGAACTGCACTGAAAGGAGTGACTTAAGTTGATCCACTGGAGGAGTGAGTGGCTAACCACCCCCTTTATACTTGCAACGGGACTTCCACGAACTATATAAAAAGGCAGCACGGTATGACTCCAAAACATGGTCACCCAGGATGGTAGGTGCCAAATATGCTGCTTGGGAGGAGCAGAGGGTACTAACTAATGTTTCCAGAAAGCAACAAATGGTTGCCCCAAAATGGAAATAAACCTCATTGTTCATGTGTCTGGTGATGAAAGTAAAATGGAAAGCTATAAAGAACAGTATTTCAGGGCAATCTGGAATGTTAGATCCATGAACAATTTAAATTGAATGTGGTATAATAGGAGACGGCAATAGCCAACTCATTACAAAAAACCTGATTCCGGGGAAGATTGAAGGCAATAGGAGAAGGGGAAAAGAAGGATGAAATGACTGGATGGCATCACCTATGCAATGCATATGAACTCGGGAAAACTCCAAGAGGTGGTGAGGGACAGCAAGGACTGGCACGTTGCAGTTCATGGCATCCCAAAAAGTCAGACACAACTCGGTCACAGAAGAATAACCAGGTACTGTTCTAACTGTAATCTTTTATGTGTCCAGTTTTCCAGCTTAACTTGTCAAATATATTATCTTCTTGCCATTGCATATTGCTGCTTTCTTTGTCATAGATTAGGTGATCATTTGGGAAAGAGATTGTTTTAGGGTTTACTATCTGTTCCATTGGCTTTAATCCCAATATCGTGCCCATTACAAGCCAGGTTGAAAATTAAAAGTTTTTTTATAGACTGAAGTGAGGAAACCTGAGTCCTGCAGATCAGTTTTTCTTTCTTCAGTTTGCATGGTTATTCAAAGTCTTTGTGTTTCCATCAAGTTGTAAAGACTTTCTGTTGTTCTGTTTCTGTGAAAACTGTCGTTGGTAATTTAATATGGATGACATTGAATCTGTAACTTCGTTTTTTTTTTTTTTTAATTTTTAATATTTTTCATTTTTATTAATACAGAATATACTAACAGTAAGTTATCTTTCAATATAATCAAGGTTACAAATAAACTGTTACTAATCAATAAACAAATAATAGTCACTTGACTCTTCTCTTGGTTGAATAATTCTCTATTAGGTAGTACAGTTATTTTTACCAATTTATTTTTAAACTGCTTTATGATTTCAAAGAAATTTCTTAGTCTTTACTTATTAAATAATTCCATCAATTTGGAACTTCATATATCACAATTATTTCCAGCAAGTTAATGCATTCTTCAATACTTCCTACTCAACCTAGTTGTCTTAAAATGCATTCTGATACTTTGAAAGCTGAGTATGACATCAGTGTTTCCAAAAGGTGAGCATAAAGCCCATAAGAAAGAAATGTTTTCCTTCCTTCCCCCAGTCACAGAGGCCATATGAGTGTTCCACATTCTTCATATTTAGCAACAGGAATCCCTTACAACTCAAATGGCAGCAGACAAGGGAGAACTTAGGCCATCAATGTACTTGTAAAACAGATAAAACTCCAAATATATTTTAAGATTCCATCTTCACCACAGATGACAAAGGGTTGGCGAGTCTCTTCGACTTTTCTGTAGCAGCAATCCTGGCCCCCCAGTTAGAAAAAGAAACGCAGGATGGCAGTCCTTCTTAAACAGCACAAACTCAATGTAACCTCGTTTTTATAGTGTAGCTAGTTTCACATATTGATTTTTATAGTCCAAATAATAGTATATCTCTCATTCCATTTGTGTCGTCTATGATTTGTCTCATCCGGGCCACAAGTATTTTCTCTGGTTCGGCAGGTTCATTTTCAAGGATTTTATTTTTCTTGTTACAATGGTGAATCAGATTGTTTCCTTAATTTTTGTTTTTTGTTTTCTCTTGTTATTTATAGGAATGCAGGTGATTTTTTCCTGTTTATTTCTTTACCCAACCACTTCCGTATTAATTTTCTGGTGCAATCTTAGGAATCTCTGAAATATAACTTTTTTCAGCAAACAGTGACATTTTTACGTCTTGTTTATCAGTTTGCTGGTATTATTTCCCCCTTCACTGATTGCTGTAGCTAGAAATCCCAAGATTATGTTGAATAACAGTGGTGAGAATGGCAAACTTTGTCTTTTTCACAAACTTAGGCAACATGCTTTCAGATTCCACCTCTGAAAAACATAGTAGTGCTGGGTTTATTCATATATGGCCTTTATTAACTTGAAGATGATCCTCTCTGTTCCCACTTCTTGAACAGCTTTTATCATAAATGAGTCTTTAATTTTGTCAAAGGTGTTTTCTGCATTGTACCTTAGATGTGTTCAAGAGCTTAACTTGGAAACGTTTACTATCTTTCATTGTTCTTTTCTTCTCTGGCCACCTGATGCAAAGTGCTGTCTCATTAGAGAATGCTCTGATAGTGGGAATAATTGAAGGTAAAAAGAGAAGTGTGTAACAGATGATGAGAGGGTTAGATAGCATCACAAACCCTATGGACATGAGTCTGAACAAATTCTGGGAAATAGGCAAGGTCAGACTGACGGGACACAGTCCATCGGGTGGCAAAGGGATGGGCATGAATAACTGAACAACAATAGCAAAACATTCTTTCCTGTTATTGACAGTAGTAGTTATCCATGATTACTTCATTTTCTATCTTGCCATACCCTATCTATATCTCAGTTGCACTACTTTCACCACGTACCATGCAAAGATTCAGCCATGTTTGTTGCTATTACTGTCCCCCAAATGGACCAAAGTATATGTGATTTCTCAACTACACATGATCCAATGGTCTCCTAACCATTCTCCAGCATCCATTTATGTTCCTTAAAATCTCTCTACCTTGCTATAGACAGAGAAAATTGTCACTCATTAGCGAAGCCATGCGATAGAAAGCAAGTTCTTGAGAATAAATACCTTTTCAGGCTTCTGTATTCTAACTTTGTCTCCGTCTTCACATTGTTCGCTTAAGTCTCATTTCTTAAATCACACTGAAGTTTCATTGTGTTCTGTTCTTCTCAGTCTCACTGTGCAGACACTGTTCCGTTTTTCTTGATTTTTCTTTTTAATTAATGTCTATGAGATCTTATTTTAAATTCCTCAGGAAACTACTTTTCACTTTACAGATCATTTTGAGATTTTAATTTTAGATTGACCTTTTTGATGAGCTTTGATAGACTGTCCTCTCTAAAAGGAATAAATTATGACAACCCACATCTATTTTAGCTTGTGATTCTACTCGCCTCTATTCAGGATTAAAGGATTGTATTTGAGTAATACATCCTGAATGGGAGTGCATCATAGTCACTGAGTTATGCCCAACTCTGCAAACTCAAGGACTGCAGCCCAACAAACTCGATTGTCCATGGATATTCCAGGAAATTATATTGGAGTGGATTGCCATTTCCTTCTCCAGGGCAACAAGAATACTGGAACTATTAAGAAATATATTTTTTCAGCTTAGAAATCTTAATAAATTCTGAATTTACAGAGATAATTCATACCAAAGAAAAAGAGTATCTTGATTGCAAGTTTAAATCACCAACTTTTGCTGTCTATCCCACAATAAGGTGTAAAAAAAGCATTAGCATATCTGAAAAGCATATTTTTCGATTATTAATATGACTAAGGAATATTAAAAAAAAAGCAAAAAGAAATCTCAGAGATCTATATCATGGTTAGTAAATAGAGGCATATAATGGCATTTCTCTTCAAGAGAAATTGAGGCTAGAATATGAATCTTTCTCACTTTTTTTTTTCTTGATAAATGTTATTTGGCATTCCCGGTCATAGTTTTTCATCAGGATCCCTTCAATCAGGGTCCACACTTGTTTTTCTAGTGAATTATTGGTGGGTGCTTTCAGGAAAAATGAAATGAGGGAAGCAAGATACAGCAGAGTGAAACTAAATCCAATCTCAAGTGGAGGCTAAATCTCACTGGGTGCAGAATTTTCTACATCAAATGCGTAATTGTGTATATTTTACATATGAACGTCCTAGTGCAGATTTTCATCTTCATATATGGAATTCTCGATATATCATGTATGAAAATCTGAGTGAAAGTCTTCTGACAACACATGAAAATTTGCGTATTTGGAATGCAAGGATTCTTCTATATTCGCAAATCAATCAATGTAATACCCACATTAAAAAAATGAAAAATAAAAACCATATGATTATCTCAATAGATGCAGAGAAAGCCTTTGACAAAATTAAACATCCATTTATGATAAAAGCCATCCAGAACGTAGGAATAGAAGGAACATTCCTCAACATAATAAAAGCTACATACGGCAAACCCACAGCAAACATTATCCTCAATGGTGAAAAATTGAAAGTGTTTCCCCTAAAGTCAGGAACAAGACAAGGGTCACCACTCTCACCACTACTATTCAACATAATCTTGGAAGTTTTGGTCACAGCAATCAGCGCAGAAAAAGACATAAAAGGAATCCAAATTGGAAAAGAAATAAAACTGTCACTGTCTACAGATAACATGATCCTCTACAAAGAAAACCCTAAAGACTTTACCAGGAAACCACTAGAAGTAATGAATACAGTAAAGTTGAGGATATAAAATCAACACACAGAAATCTCTTGCATTCCTATACACTAATAATGAGAAAATAGAGAAGTTAAGGAGATAATTCCATTCACCATTGTAATGGAAAGAATAAAACACTTAGGAATGTATCTACCTAAAGAAACAAACAAAAAATAAACTATGTATAGAAAACTATAAAACACTGGTGAAAGAAATCAGACAGGACACTATTAGATGGAGAAATATTTCCTGTTCATGGATTGGAAGAATAAATATTGTGAAAATGAATATATTATCCAAAGTAATTTATAGGTTCGATGCAATCCTTATCAAGCTACCAACAGTATTTATCACAGAGCTAGAAAAAATATTTTCACAATTAGTATGGAAAAACATAAAACCTCGAATAGCCAAAGCAATCTTGAGAAAGATGACTGGAACTGGGGGAATCAACAAGCTGGACTTCAGGCCCTACTACAAAGTCCCAGCCATCAAGACAGTTTGATACTGGTATAAAGAGAGAAATATAGATCAATAGAACAAAATAGAAAGCCCAGAGATAAATCTATGCACCTGTGACACCTATCTTTGACAAAGGAGGCAAGAATATTCAAAGGAGAAAAGACAATCTCCTTAACAAGTGATGCTTGGAATACTGGTCAACCACTTGTAAAAGAATGAAACTAGAACACTCCCTAACCCCATACACAAAAATAAACTCAAAATGGATTAAAGATATAAATGTAAGACCAGAAACTATAACACTCCTAGAGGAGAACATAGGCAAACCCTCTCCGACATAAATCACAGCAGGATCCTCCATGATTCACCTCCCAGAATATTGGAAATAAAACCAAAAATAAACAAATGGGACCTAATTAAACTTAAAAGCTTCTGCACAGCAAAGAAAACTATAAGCAGGGTGAAAAGACAGCCTTCAGAATGGAAGAAAATAGCAAATGAAGCAACTGACAAATAATTAATCTGAAACATATACAAGCAGCTCCTGAACTCAATTTCAGAAAAATAAATGGCCCAATCAAAACATGGGCCAGAGAACTAAACAGAGATTTCTACAAAGAAGACATACAGATGGCTAACAAACACATGAAAAGATGCTCAACATCACTCAGAGAAATGCAATACAAAACCACAATGATGTACCATTTCATGCCAGTCAGAATGGCTGCTGTCCAAAAGTCTACAAGTAAAAAATGCTGCAGAGGGTGTGGAGAAAAGGGAACCCTCTTACACTGTTGGTGGGAATGCAAACTAGTACAACCACTATGGAGAACAGTGTGGAGATTCCTTAAAAACTGGAAATAGAACTTCCATACGACCCAGCAATCCCACTGCTGGGCATATACACCGAGGAAACCAGAATTGAAAGAGACTCATGCAATCCAATGTTGATCGCAGCACTGTTTATTAAAGCCAGGATGTGGAGGCAACCTGGATGTCCATCTGCAGATGAATGGATAAGAAAGCTATGGTACATATACACGATGAAATATTACTCAGCCATGAAAAAGAATGCATTTGAATGAGTTCTAATGAGGTGGATGAAACTGGAGCCTATTATACAGAGCGAAGTAAGCTAGTGCTGGGAGCCAGCGAGGGAAATCCTACCCATGGCAAAGGTCAATTGGGGAAGAGGCCTGACAGGCAAAGGCTAATCAGGGCTCGAGGAACCCCCTGGACTTACCTGAGCATCTACCCCAAAGAAAACTGGAGTCTGACTGCTTTACTATCTTACGCCTCTTACCAAGTCCTCTAATACTTACAGGGGCTTCCCCCCCAACCACCTTTCTCTGAAAACTTTAATTCAGAGCTGTAGTTTAAAAGTTCTCCTCGGCTTAATAGGAGTGTTCCAATCCAAGCCCCTCTGATAGCTTTCTAACTTGCATGACAAGTTTGTCCGGGCTCTTACAACTATGAGTGTGACTGTTTATAGCCTCCCAGCCATGCAAGGACAGAAAGCCTAATATTCTAAAATACAGGAATCTGTTGAAGAAGTTAAAATCATTAGAATAGTACTAGAAAAGATTTCATTGTTGAATCAATGCTTGCTGAAGTTTCCTCTATCTATTGTATTCTTGGAAATATATTAATCCTTTGATTTAACCACATCAGATCTTAAGTTAATAAATTCCTTTCTTGCAGCTCACTACACCGGTGCCTTATAGGAATGTAACTTTGTCATGTTTCTACCACCTAACTTTAGGAAAGTCACCTTAAAAGAAAAGTCTTTTACTTGCTAACTAACCTATTGTCAGGAGAGAGGGCCATAAAACTGTTAGCAGGCCCCCTGGCCAGAAGATGATGTAAATCACCTAAAACTTTTATCACACAAAAATAAGCCCTGATCCTGATAAGGGTCAAGACTGCTGACCCCACGTGATTTTGGTGTGAATCTATACCTCCCTTTCTCTGTTTCTTATGCGCATAACTTAGGGTATAAAAGCAGCACTGGAAAATAAAGTTTTGGGTCTTGCTCACTGAAGCTTGGTCTCCCCATGTCGTTCTTTCTCTTTTTCCATCCTTTTCTCTATTCTCCTTTTTCTGGTTGAGATCCTTGGAGCACTGGGCCCTCTGAGCTTACTTATCTGCCTGGGCTTCTAAGACCCACTCGAGGGGGTGCCCTGGTGGGTTGCCTCCAGTGATTCGAGAGGGCGCCTGCGGCCTACGTAAACAGAGCAAGCCCCTTGCTGGGGTTTTATTGGTTTCCAGCATAAACCAAGGAATCATCAGCCCCTGTCTCTCTCTCTTTCTCTCTCTCTCTCTCTGACGCCGACGCCATTCATCCCGAGGATACCCTGGGTCATATCGAGGCTGGACCCCGATAAGCCAGAATGAAAAACATCATTACAGTATACTAATGCATATACATGGAATTTAGAAAAATGATAATGATAACCCTGTACACGAGACAGCAAAAGAGACACAGATGTATAGAACAGTCTTTTGGACTCTGTGGGAGTGGGCAATGGTGGGATAATTTGGGGGAATGACATTGAAACATATATATTATCATATATGAAATGAATCACAAATCCAGGTTTGATGCATGATACAGAATGCTCAGGGCTGGTGCACTGGGATGAACCAGAGGGATGGGATGGGAAGGGATGAGGGAGGAGGGTTCAAGATGGGGAACACAGGCACACCAGGGGCAGATTCAAGGCAATATATGGCAAAACCAATACAATAATATAAAGTAAAATAATAATAATAATAAATTAAAAAAAGAAATGTGGTGTATTCCTGATAGTCAGATTTTCACATGTGCAATAATGAAAAATGCATATTTCTCATTAGAAACTTAGTGCCAAGATGTTGGCATATGAAATGTACAAAATTCCACATAACATGTTGGTCTATCTGCGAGCAGATGTTCATAAGTGAAATGCAGACTTTTCTTTAATTTATTATGGAAATTATGAGACTCCATTTTCAATATGAAGTGCAGATGCCCCAACTTCACTTAAGAAAATCTGTGATTGCATTGCCATATGTAATATTCAGAGAAAGCCATTTTTCATAACATTCTGCACCAGGATTTTCATCTGTGTAGCAGAGAGAATATCGTATTTCATGCAGGAATTATTGAACTTAGATTAACATACATGAACTTAGAAAATTCCATGATCCAGGGACCACTAGTCACTCCCAGGTTTCCAAGTGTGAAATATAAGGATTCTACCTTTCATGTTGGAAATCAGCACCAAGATTTTCTTATGTGGACTGTAAAAAATTCTACATTTCATGATGGAACATTTTTACACAACATTCATCATACAGGAGAACCAGTTAGTTGTTTTTCTTATGTGAATATCAACATAAAATTTTGTGTGTAAACATACCGAAAAAATGTCATGCTATATGTAAAATACACAGAGTTGCATTTGGGATGACTGATTTTAGAGTTTTGCCTATGAAATATAAACATTTCCAAATTTCATCTAAATTTTTATTTTTTGCCTAAATTTTCATGTGTGAAATACCGAGAATGTTATAGGTCATGGAGGAAAAGAAAATCTAACCCACTTTTTAAATGTGAAAGAGTACTCCATTTTTCATGAAGGATAAGGTATTTCCAGATCCTCACATGTTAGTTACACACAAGGATGTTATATTTCTTGTTCAACAGAAATACTATGCCCAGGATTTAATATATTGAATTTATAAAATGTCATGTTTCAGTAGAGAATCTGTCCTCAGATTTTCTCATGCAAAACATAGAGAAGTCTTTATTTTTTATAAGGTAATTTGTGTCCAGGTTTTCTCAAACTGAACACAGAGATTTCCATATTTCATGTAGGAAAATCAGAGTGCAGCTTTTCATGTGTCATGTTGAAGAGTCTGCATATTTCATGTAAGATAAAATGTGTTCAAAATTTCATATGTGAAATATACAGTATTCTATGTCTCAGGTAGTATGTCTGATACCCAGTTATTCATATTTAAAATGTATAGAATTCAATATTCCGTGTTAAAATTGCAGCTCAGTTGTTCATATATCAAGCACAGAAAATTCCAAATTTCTATAATTAAACGTTGTGTGCAGTTTTTCAAATGTGAAATAGTGTTTATTCCATAATTTATTAGAATAACATGCCCTCAACACTCAGATTACCAAATTAAAAATATAGGAAAGTCACACTTCAAGCTTGAAAATATGAAGTGATATTTTCATATACAAAATATCGAAGGTCCATAATATACATATGAATATCTTTGTGCAGTTCTGCTTATAAGCATTCAGACTTTCTAATTACATGTTTGAAAATGTATCCACATTTTCTCCTATTAAAAACAAAACAAAACACAAAACTGTATTTCAGGTCTCAACAATGAACCTATAATGCTACATGTGAAATTCACAGTTCATATGTCAGATGAAAAAATCACCAGCCTTTCTTATTCCAAATATGCAAAGTTTCATGTGTTGTCAGAAAACATTCATTCAGATTTTCACATTTGATGTATCAAGAATTTCATAATGAAGATGAAAATCTTCACTAGTATGCTCATACATAAAATATACATAATTACACATGAGTTGGTGATGGACTGGGAGGCCTGTCGAGTTGTGATTCATGGGGTCACAAAGAGTCAGACATGACTGAGCAACTGAACTGACCTGAACTGAACTGACACATTTGATGTAGAAATTCTACACACAGCGCAATTTTGCCTCCACTTGAGATTAGATTTATTTTCACTCTGCTGTGTCTTGTTTCCCTCATTCCATTTCTTCCAAAAAACCTCACCAAAAATTCACTTGAAAAGCAAGTATGGACCGTGATTTAAGGGATCTTGATGAAAATTTATCACTAGGAATGCCAAATATCATTCACCAAGTAAAAGAAAGAGAGAAAGTTTAACAATCTAGCCTCAATTTCTCCTGAAGAAAAATGCCATTATTTGCCTCTATTTGCTATCTATGATATAGATTTCTGATATTTATTTTTGCTTTTTTTTAATATTCCTTAGCCATTTTAATAATTGAAAATTATGATTTTCAGAGAAGCTATTGATTTTTTCTATACCTGATTGTGGGAAAGACAAAAAAAATTGGTGATTTTAACTTGCAATCAAGTTACTTTTACTCTTTTTAGGGAATTAACTCCTCAAGTTCAGAATTTATTAAATTTTATACGTTAAAATTTTCATCTCTTATTTCCATTGTTCATATTGTGCTGGAGAAGGAAATGCAACCCACTCCAGTATCTTAACTGGAAAAGCCCATGTATTGATGATCCTGTTGGGCTGCAGTCCATGAGGTTGCAGAGTTGGGCATGACTCAGTGACTAAGTTTTACATCCATTCAGGTTGTATTATTCAAATACAGTCCTTTACTCCTGAATACAGGTGAGTAAATCACAAGCTGACATAGATGTGTGTTGTCATAATTTATTCCTTTTAGAGAGGACAGTCTATCAAAGCTCATCAAAAAGGTCAATCTAAAATTAAAATCTCAAAATGATCTGTAAAGTGAAAACAAGTTTCCAGAGGAATTTAAAATAACATCTCATTCAGTTCAGTTCAGTTCAGTTCAGTCACTCAGTCGTGTCCGACTCTCCGCGACCCCATGAATCACAGCACGCCAGGCCTCCCTGTCCATCACCAAATCCCGGAGGTCACTCAAATTCATGTCCACAGAGTCGGTGATGCCATCCATCCATCTCATTCTCCGTCGTCCCCTTCTCCTCCCGCCCCCAAACTTTCCCAGCATCAGAGTCTTTTCCAGTGAGTCAACTCGTCGCATGAGGTGGCCAAAGTATTGCAGTTTCAGCTTTAGCATCAGTCCCTACAATGAACATCCAGGATCGATCTCCTTTAGAATGGACTGGTTGGATCTCCTTGCAGTATAAGGGACTCTCAAGAGTCTTCTCCAGCACCACAGTTCAACAGCATCTATTCTTCGGCAATCAGCTTTCTTCACAGTCCAACTCTCACATCCATACATGACCACGGGAAAAACCATTGCCTTGACTAGACGGACCTTGATTGGTAAAGTAATGTCTCTGCTTTTTAATATATTATCAAGGTTGGTCATAACTTTCCTTCCAAGGAGCAAGTGTCTTTTAATTTCATGGCTGCAATCAGCATCTGCAGTGATTTTGGAGCCCAAAAAAATAAAGTCTGACAATGTTTCCACTGTTTTTCCATCTATTTCCCATGAAGTGATGGGACCGGATACATCTCATAGACATTAATAAAAAAGGAAAATCAAGGAAAACAGAAGAACAGTGTCTGCACAGACAGTGAGACTGAGAAGAAGAGAACACAGACTGAAACTTCAGTGTGACTGAAGAAATGAGACTTAAAAGAACAATGTGAAGACTGAGACAAAGTTAGAATATTGAATCCTGAAAAGGTATTTATTCTCAAGTACTTGCTTTCTATCCCATGGGTTCGCTAGTGAGAGACAATTTTCTCTGTCTATAGCAAGGTAGAGATTTCTGAGGAAAATAAATGGATGCTGGAGAATGTTTAGGAGACCATTGGATCATGTGTAGTTGAGAAATCACATATACTTTGGTCCATTTGGGAGACAGCAATAGCAAGAAACATGGTTGAATCTTTGCATGGCACGTGGTGAAAGTAGTGCAACTGAGATATAGATAGGGTATGGCGAGATAGAAAATGAAGTAGTCACGGATATCTACTACTGTCAATAATAGGAAAGAATGTTTTGCCATTGTTGTTCAGTCAGTTATTCATGCCCATCCCTTTGCCACCCCATGGACTGTGTCCAATCAGTCTGACCTTCCCTATCTCCCAGAATTTGTTCAGACTCATGTCCATAGGGTTTGTGATGTTATCTAACTCTCTCATCATCTGCTACCCACTTCTCTTTTTACCTTCAATTCCATCACTTCATGGGAAATAGATGGAAACTGCAGATGCTGATTGCAGCCATGAAATTGAAAGACACTTACTCCTTGGAAGGAAAGTTATGACCAACTTAGATAGTATATTACAAAGCACAGACATTACTTTGCCAACAAAGGTCCATCTAGTCAAGGCTATGGTTTTTACTATGGTCATGTATGGATGTGAGATTTGGACTGTGAAGAAAGCTGGTCTGTGAAGAATTGATGTTTTTGAACTGTGGTGCTGGAGAAGATTCTTGAGATTCCCTTGGACTACAAGGAGATCCAACCAATCCATTCTAAAGGAGATCAATCCTGGGTGTTCTTTGGAAGGACTGATGCTGAAGCTGAAACTGCAATACTTTGGCCACCTCATGCGACTAGTTGACTCACTGGAAAAGACTCTGATGCTGGGAAAGGTTGGGGGTGGGAGGAGAAGGGGACGATGGAGAATGAGATGGCTGAATGGCATCACCGACTCTGTGGACATGAGTTTGAGTGAACTCTGGGAGTTGATGATGGACAGGGAGGCCTGGCGTGCTGTGATCCATGGGGTCGCAGAGTGTAGGCCACGACTGAGCGACTGAACTGAACTGAACTGAACTGATTCCCAGTATCAGGGCACTAGTTAATGAGACAGCATTTTGCATCAGGTGGCCATATGAGAAAAAAACAATGAAAGTTAATAAACGTTTCTAAGGAAAGCTGTTGAACACATCTAAGACACAGATGCAGAAAGCACCTTGGACAAAATTAAACACTTATTTATGAAAAACCCTGTGCAGGAAGTGGGAACAGAGAGGATCATCTTCATCTTAATAAAGGCCATGTATGGATAAACCCACCACTAAAATGCTTCTCATAGGTGAGAACTGAAAATATTTTGCCTAAGATCATGAGAAAGTTAAAGTTTGCCGTTCTCACCACTGTTACTCAAAATAATCTTGGGTTTGTTAGCTACAGCAATCAGTGAAGAAGAAGAAGAAAAAAAAATTACCAGCTAACTGAAAAATAAGAGTCACTGTTTTTCGACACAATTTATTATGTCACAGAATCCTAAGATAGCACCAGAAAATTAACAACAGTGACTTTAGGAAAGTAGTTGGATTAAAGAAAAATAAACAGGAAACTGTCTCCTGCATTCCTATACATAACAAGAGAAAACCAAAAACAAAAATTAAGGAAATAATCTGATTCACCATTGTAACAGGAAAAATGAAATACTTGGGAATAATCCTGCCTAAACTGAAAAAGGACTTTTGTGACAGAAATAATAAGGTATGGATGAGACAAATAAAAGATGATAAGCCCTTTGGAGAGGGTGCAGAGAAAAGGGAACCCTCTTACATTGTTGGTGGGAATGCAAACTTGTACAGCCACTGTGGAGAACAGGGTGGAGATTCCTTTAAAAAACTGGAAAATAGGACTGCCATATGGCAGATCAATCCCACTGCTGAGGATACACACCGAGGAAACCAGAATTAAGAAAGAGATTTGTACCCCACTGTTCATTGCAGCACTGCTAACAACCACCAGGACATGGAAGCAACTGAGATAGCCATCGGCAGACAAATGAATAAGAAAGCTCTGGTACATATACACAATGGAATACTCAGTTCACTTCAGTTCAGTCACTCAGTCGTGTCCGACTCTCTGCAACCCTATGAATCACAGCATGCCAGGACTCCCTGTCCATCACCAACTCCCGAAATTCACTCAAGGTCAATCTAGTCAAGGCTGTGGTTTTTCCTGTGGTTATGTATGGATGTGAGAGTTGGACTATGAAGAAAACTGATTGCCCAAAATATTATGCTTTTGAACTCTGGTTTTTTAGAAGACTCTTGAGAGTCCCTTGTACTGAAAGGAGATCCAACCAGCCCATTCTAAAGATGATCAATCCTGGGTGTACTTTGGAAGGACTGATGCTAAAGCTGAAACTGCAATACTTTGGCCACCTCATGCGGCGAGTTGACTCACTGAAAAAATAAAATAAAATATTACTCAGCTATTAAAAACAATGCATTTGAATCAGTTCTAATGAGGTGAATGAAACTAGAGCCTATTATACAGAGTGAATTAAGTCGGAGAGGAAAACAGCGATAGAGAATATTAACACAAATAGAATTTGTAAAAATGGTAACAATGAGCCCGTATTTGAGACTGCAAAATAGACACAGATGTAAAAAACAGACTTTTGGACTCTGTGGGAGCAGGCAAGGGTGGGATGATTTGAGAGAATAACATTGAAATATGTATATTACCATACGTGAAATTGATCACAAGTCCAGGTTTGATGCATGAGACAGGGTGCTCAGGGCTGGTGTACTGGAATGACCCTGAGGGATGGGAAGGAGAGGGAAGTGGGAGGGAGTTCAGGATGGAGAACACATGTACACCCATGGTTGATTCATGTCAATGAATGGCAAAAACCACTACAATATTGTCAAGTAATCAGCCTTCAATTAAAATAGATACTTTTTTTTTTTTTTAAGAAAGGTGACAGAAATGAAATAATAGATATACTATTTTGGGGGCTTTAAAATTCAATAGGTGAAAATGGCTACACTACGAAAAGGAGTTTGCAAATTCAGTGTCATCCCTATTAAAGTACCAATGACATTTTTCACAGAATAGAACCAAAAAGAAAAATATTTACAACTTGATGGAAAAACAAAGATTTGAATAACCATGCAAACTTGGGAAAGAGAAACTGAGCTACAGGACTCAGGTTTCCTCACTTCAGTCTATACAAAAAACATATAGTTTTGAAAACGCCATGCAATTAGCACAATATTGGGATTAAAGCCAATGGAACAGATAGAAAACACTAAAATAATCTCTTCCAATGATCACCTAATCTTTGACAAAGGAGGCAACAATATTCAATGGCAAGAAGATAATATATTTGACAAGTTAAGCTGGAAAATCCGGACAGCTATAAGTATTAGAATACAGTTAGAAAACGACCTGGTTATTCTTCTGTGGCTGAATCGTGTCTGACTTTTTAAGATGCCGTGAACTGCAACATGCCAGTCTTTCCTGTCCCTCACCACCTCTTAAAGTTTGCCAGAGTTCATATCTATTGCATAGGTGATGCCATCCAATCATCTCATCTTTGTTTTCCCCTTCTCCTGATGCCTTCAATCTTTCCCAGAACCAGGGTCTTTTTCAAAGGGTTGGCTGTTGCCATCTCCTGTTATACCTCATTCAATTTAAATTGTTCATGGATCTAACATTCTAGGTTGCCCTGCAATACTGTTCTTTACAGCATTTCATTTTACTTCCATCTCCAGACATATATACAATGAGGCTTATTTCCATTTTGGGGCAACCACTTGCTGCTTTCTGGAAACGTTAGTTATTAACCTCTGCTTCTCTCAAGTAGCATATTAGGTATCTACCATCCTGGGAGACTAATTCTTTGGTATCGCACATTGTTGCCTTTTTATACAGTTTATAGAGGTGCCATAGCAAGAATAATGCGGTGGTGTGCCATTCCCTGCTCCATTGGATCACATTTAGTCACTTCTTAGCACCATAGAATAAGACAAATTCAAGATGGATTAAAGACCTACTTATAAGTACAGAAACTGTAAATCAATAATATTTGAGGAAAGCATAGGTAGAATACATTGTGACATGGAATGCAGCATCAACTTTTTTTTTTTTAACTACCTCCTTGGGAAATGAAAATAAAACCAAAAATACATAAAGAGACTTAACTAAACTTAAATATGTTGCACAGGAAACCAATAGGCAAAACAGAAATGAAGTCTCATTATGGGAAAAACATTTGCAACTGAAGATAATGACAACAGAAGAATCTCCAAAATATGGAAGCAGCTCATGTGGCTCAATAACAGCCAAATGAACAACCCAACTGAAACAAATGAATAGGTGATGAAATAGACACTTCTCATAAGAAGATATACAGATGTCCAATAATATTTTTAAAAATGTTCAGCATCACTAACTGTGAGAGAAAGGGAAATAAAATCTTCAATGGTGGTATCAACTCACATGTGTCTGAATAACCATTATAAAAAATAATCAACAAAAAAAATGCTAAGAGAGGATTTTAAGTAAACAGAACAATCCTGTACTGTTGTTAGGAATGCACATTGATAGATTAGGATGGAGAAGAATATAGGGGATCGTTTAAAAATAAGAATGAAGCTACCATATGTTCAAGAAATCCAATAATTGTCAATAATTTTCATGAGGAAAATCATAATTCCAAAAGATGCACAACCTCAATGTTGATGGCAGCATTATTTGCAATAGCAGGACATGGAAGCAACAGAAATATCCATTCATCTAGAGAGGAATGGATAAAATGAGTTGGGACATACATACCATAGTCTTAAGATGGAATGAAATCAGGTAAATTTCATAGATGCAGAAGGACAGAGACAGTGTCAGATACAATAAAGCTAAGACAAAAGAGGAAAAGAAATATCAGATATTAACACAAATATATGGGATCTAGGTAAAACTGGAATAGATGATTCTCTATGAGAAGCATAGATAGGGACACAGCAATGGAGAAGAAATATACGGTTATCAAGGATGTAATGCCTGGTGGTAGTAGGAATTAGGAGATTACAACAGACAAACATATACTTCTGATCTGTATTCATAGCACAGAGAAGTCTTAATGCACTGTGGTGACCAGATTTAGAAAGAAGTAAAAAACATGGAGATAGATGTATGGTTGCTGTTTAGTCACTATCTCGTTTACTAGACTTTATGACGCTAAGTACTGCAGCATTCCCTAAATTTGCTTTAGGGGAGAAACTAACAAAATAATGGAAAACAAGCATACTCCAAAAAAATTAAGTTTTACAAGCATATTAGTTTTTTTATAAACATCATTATTCTTAATGTTCACATTATCTTGGAAGTGAAAAGTAGAACTGTAAATGTGTACACCTTAATGACAAATGCAATGCCAATATCGGAATACTACATCCAAATTCATAACACACTTATTAAGAAGACAGCAATAAAAATTGAAAGTGACTGTACATTATATTTTGCTGCACATGTGCATGTCTAAAGATTGAAAAATTTTCCCCAAAAGAAAAATTACCGTAAAAGAGTTGGGACAGAACCATGAACAATCAACTCTGTCTAGTTGACCCATCATATGTACTTGTGCATTTTGTATATTATAGTGTTTTAATTTTTATTGTATTTAATTCTATTGTATTGTTCTTTAAAATATTCATTATATTTGTCACACAACGTCTTTTACATGTTACCATATGTTATGAATGAATGACAATATACGTGCTCTTTTAAATCTCCTTTACGTATTTATTTTAAAAATGATAGTTCTTCGTTCACAGGAATTTAAGCTTTACAAAATCTTTAAATGGTTATATTGATATGTTGAATTACATTCCCATGATGGCTGTAGGTACAAGAAAATCTGAATTTTATTAAGGCATCCAGTTTAAAGGTATCTTTCTCCAATCAACTATCACTTGAGTTCAGTTCAGTTGCTTAGTGGTGTCCGACTCTTTGCGATCCCATGAATGGCAGCACGCCTGGCCTCCCTGTCAATCACCAACACCTGCAGTCCACCGAGTCAATGATCCCCTCCAACCATCGAATCCACCATCTAATCCTCTGTCGTCCCCTTCTCTTCCTGCTCTCAATCTTCCCCAGCATCAGGGTCTTTTCAAATGAGTCAGCTCTTCGCATCTGAAGGCCAAAGTACTGCAGTTTCAGCTTTAACATCAGTCCTTAAAATGCACAACCAGGACAGATCTCCTTTAGAATGGACTGGTTGCATTTCCTGGAAGTCCAAGGGACTCTCAATAATCTACTCCAACAACACAGTTCAAAAGAATCATTCTGCACTCGGCTTTCTTTATAGTCCAACTCTCAGATCCATGCACGACTACTGCAAAAACCATAGCCTTGACTAGACAGACCTTTGTTGGCAAAGTCATTCTCTGCTTTTTAATATCATGTCTAGGTTGGTCATAACTTTCCTTCCAAAGAGTAAGCGCCTTTTAATTTCATGGCTGCAATCACCTTCTGCAGTGATTTTGGAGCCCAGAAAACTAAAGTCAGCCTCTGTTTCCACTGTTTCCCCATCTATTTGCCATGAAGTGATGGGACCAGTATCTGAATGTTGTTCTTTAAGCCAACTTTTTATTCTCTTCTTTCACGTTCATTAAGAGGTTATTAATTCTTCTTCACTTTCTGCAATAAGGGTGGTGTCATCTGCATATCTGAGGTTATTGATATTTCTCCCTGCAATCTTGATTCCAGCTTGTGTTTCCTACAGACCAGTGTTTCTCATGATGTAATTTGTATATAAGTTACATAAGCAGGGTGAAATATACAGCTTTGATGTACTCCTTTTCCTGTTTGGAACCAATCTGTTGTTCCATGTCCAGTTCTATATATTGCTTCCTGACCTTCATACAAGTTTCTCCATATGCAATTCAGGTGGCCTTGTATTCCCACATTTAAAAAAAAAAAATTTACACAGTTCATTGTGATCCACAATTCAAAGGCTTTGGCATAGTCAATAAAGCAGAAACAGATGATTTCCTGGATTTCTCTTCTTTTACCGAAAATCGAGTGGATGTTGGCCATTTGATCTCTAGTTCCTCTGCCTTTTCTAAATCCACCTTGAACATCTGGAAATTCATGGTTCCCATGTTACTGATTCATGGCTTGGAAAATTTTAAGGAACACTTTAGTAGAGTGTGAGATGAGTGCAATTGTATTGTAGTTCAGCATTTTCTGCCATTGCTTTTCTTTGAGATTGGAGTGAAATCTGATATTTCCCACCCTGTGTCCACTGCTGAGTTTTGAAAGTTTGCCAGCATATTGCATGCATCATTTTCACAGCATCATTTTTCAGGATTTTAAATAGTTCAAATGGAATTCCATCATCTCCAGTATCTTTGTTCATAATGATGCTTCCTAAGGCCCACTAGACTTCACTTTCCAGGATGTCTGACTCTAGGTGAGTAATTTCGTGATTATCTGGGTCATGAAGTGTTTTTTTTTTTTTTTTTTTTTTTGTACAGTCCTTCTGTATATTCTTGCCATCTCTTCTTAATCTCTTCTGCTTCTGTTAGGTCCCTACCATTTCTGAATGTTTCTGCTGCTTTCCCAGATAACCTACAATTACAGTAATAAGTCTTAGAGAATGCTGTTCTGGCATACTGTCTCGGGTCACACAGAGTTCCAGGCCCAGGATACCACTTCCATTCAGATGCAGGCCAAGAGGAGTCACCCAGAGTCATGGCTCAGACACACACTAGTGGAGACATGCCGTGGCTTGGCTGGCACTGTGACTTTGGAGCGCGCCACTCCTCCCAGCCCACACGTCCCTCCACTCCATGGGTTTGCCTGTGCCCTCACCCATATTCCTCCTCCTGCTCCTTCTATTATCCTGAACAACCAACCCTAAGAAGCGGTAGTAAGGATATGACTTTGCCCCAGGAGCCAGGAATGCCCTCGATGATTCCACAAGCGACACTTTTCCTCTGATGGTTCTTCCACCTGAGTGGAGAGTAGGCCCTGCGGTAATTTTCACTCCCACAACTCAGCTCTACCTGCGGGAAAGCCAATGCCTCCACTGCACGAAGTGGGGGCAGTGGGAGCCAATCCCTCGGGGCTCCACAGCTTGGGTGTACCTGGTCCTGCTCCTCTGTGTCCTTCTCACACTCTTGAAAGTACAGCAGCTCCTGTTCCTCGCCAACCGACACCAGGTTCACCTTCTCGATGATGTCTTCCACCAGTGGCTGGAGGTCTTGCCGGAACCCCACTATTTCTCCTTCCTGTAAAGTTTCTCCTTCCTCCACAGCCTCCATCCTGAAGAGGGTGACCACCTTGACTGGTGCCCCCTGACCCCCGCTCTCTGTAATGTCCCTGATGGCCCCACCGAGCCGGCAGGTCGCAGGGCCCATGTGACATGAAAACCAGTCTCACAAGTAAGAAAATTCAGGCTCCTAAAAAACACTCCAGCCTTCCACTGGTCTTCCTTTCCTTCTTGCCCTTATCATGTTCCAGGTTTGTAAAGGATGTGGGCCTGGAAGCACAGCAACTGGCTGACACAGCGGGCCCACAGGCTTCAATCACTCCCCACCAATTGATTACTTGTGGACACTACCAGAAGGGAAGGTGAGACACACAGCAAGATCATTTTGTCATCACCCATGCATAGTATGTTGGTGGGAAGGGCCTGGCTTCTACACGCTGACCTTCTAAACACTTCAAGAGCCAATCAAATGGAATTTAAAGGCATTTCCTCAGGGGCACTCTGGCTGCAATGAGCCTGTGCCCATCTCTGATCAACACAGTTCCGTTCAGTTCAGTCGCTCAGTTGTGTCCAACTCTCCGCGACCCCAAGAATCACAGCACGCCAGGGCTCTCTGTCCATCACCAACTACCAGAGTTTACATAAACTCATGTCCACAGAGTCGGTGATGCCATCCAGCCATGTCATTCTCTGTCGTCCCCTTCTCCTCCCGCCAGCAAACTTTCCCAGCACCAGAGTCTTTTCCAGTGAGTCAACTTGTCGCATGAGGTGGCCAAAGTATTGCAGTTTCAGCTTTAGCATCAGTCCTACCAAAGAACACCCAGGTTTGATCTCCTTTAGAAAGGACTGGTTGGATCTCCTTACAGTCCAAGGGACTCTCAAGAGTCGTCTCCAAAACCACAGTTCAAAAGCATCAATTCTTCAGTGATCAGCATCCTTCACAGTCCAACTCTCTCATCTATTCATGACCACGGGAAAAACCATAGCCTTGACTGGATGAAACTTTTTGGTAAAGAAATGTCTCTGCTTTTTAATATACTATCTAGGTTGGTCATTACTTTCCTTCCAAGGAGTAAGCGTCTTTTAATTTCCTGGTTGCAATCAGCATCAGCAGTGATTTTGGAGCCCAAAAATATAAAATCTGACACTGTTTCCATTGTTTTTCATCTATTTCCCATGAAGTGATGGGACAAGGTGCCAAGATCTTGTTTTCTGAATGTTGAGCTTCAAGCCAACCTTTTCACTCTCCTCATTCGCTTTCATGAAGAGGCTTTTGAGTTCCTCTTCACTTTCTGCCATAAGGGTTGTGTCATCTGCATATCTTAGGTTATTGATATTTCTTCCAGCAATCTTGATTCCAACTTGTGCTTCTTCCAGTTCAGCATTCCTCATAATGTACTCTGCATATAAGTTAGACAAGCAAGGTGACAATATACAGCCTTGACGTACTCCTTTTCCTATTTGGCACGAGTCCGTTGTTCCATGTCCAGTTCTAACTGTTGCTTCCTGACCTGTATACAGGTTTCTCAAGAGGCAGGTCAGGTAGCCTGGTATTCCCATCTCTTTCAGAATTTTCCACAATTTATTGTGATCCACAGAGTCAAAGGGTTTGGCATAGTCAATGAAGCAGAAATAGATGTTTTTCTGGGTTTCTCTTACTTTCTCCATGATCAAGCATATGTTGGCAATTTGATCTCTGGTGCGTGTGCCTTTTGTAAAACCTGATTGAACATCTGGGATTTCACGGTTCACATATTTCTGAAGCCTGGTTTCAAGGATTTTGAGCATGACTTTACTAGCGTGTGAGATGAGTGAAAATTTGCGGTAGTTTGAGCATTCTTTATTATTGCCTTTCTTTGTGATTGGAATGAAGACTGACCTTTTCCAGTCCTGTGGCCACTGCTGAGTTTTCCAAATTTGCTGGCATATTGAGTGCAGCACTTTCACAGCATCATTGGAGCAGCTGTGAAGAGATATCCCATGCCCAAAGTAAGAGAAACCCAAATAAGACGGTAGGTATTTTGAAGGGACATCAGAGGGTAGACACACTGAAATCATGATCACAGGAAACTAGTCGATCTGATCACATGGAACACAGCCGAATGTGGTCCACTGGATAAGGGAATGGCAAACCACTTCAGTGTACTTGCCTTGAGGACCCCAGGAACAGCATCAAAGGGCAAAATGATAGGATACTGAATGAGGAATTCCCCAGGTCGATAGGTGCCCAGTTTGCTACTGTATATCCGTGGAGAAATAACTCTAGAAGAAATGAAGGTATGGAGCAAAAGCAAAAGCAAAACCAATACCCAGTTGTGGATGTGTCTGGTGATAGAAGCAAGGTCCAGTGCTGTAAAGAGCAATATTGCATAGGAACCTGAAATGTTCGGTCCGTGAATCAAGGCAAATTGGAAGTGGTCAAACAGGAGATGGCAAGAGTGAACATAGACATTCTAGGAATCAGTGAATGAAAATGAACTGCAATGGGTGAATTTAACTCAGATGACCATTATATCTACTACTTTGGGCAGGAATCCCATAGAATGGAGTAGCCATCATATTCAACAAAAGAGTCCAAAATGCAGTACTTGGATGCAATCTTAAAAACGACAGAATGATTTCTGTTCGTTTCCAAGGCAGATCATTCAATATTACAGTAATCCATGCCTATGCCCCAACCAGTAACTCTGAAGAAGCCGAAGTTGAACGGTTCTATGAAGACCTACAAGACCTGATTAACACAAGCATGCCCTAAATGGAAGCTATTTTCATGAGCAACAGTTTCAAAGTGCAAATAGGGGAGACAGGTGTTTCAGTAGCTGAAGACCCAGTGGTTCTTATGAAATATAGAGCTTTCCATATTTCTTACAGGAAAAGCTCATTTCTGATCTTCAACTGTGAAATATAGAGAAGCCCTACTTCCATGAAGGAGGATTAACTGAGATTTTTATACAGGAAATACAGAGAATTCTGTATTTCAGGGTGAAAATTGATTCTCTTGATATATGTTTGAGCAATATCAAGAATTCCATATCTCTTGAAGAAAGAGTGGTGGGCAGATTTTCATTTGCAAAATAGAGATGATTTCAATTCCATAACGATTCTCTGTATCTTATGAAAACCAATGCCAATGTTTTCATATGTTAAATATAGAAAATTCCATATTTCATTTAAGAGAATCACCACCCAGATTTTCGTATATGATATAAGGAGAACTCCACATTTGGGGTAAGAAAATATCGTGATACAGGATGCTTGGGGCTGGTGCACTGGAGTGACACATGGGATGACATGGGGAGGGAGGTAGGAGGGGGATTCAAGATAGGGAACACATTTAGACCCGGGGCAGATTCATGCCAATGTATGGCAAAACCAATAAATAATGTAAAGTAATTAGCCTCCAATTAAAATTTAAGAAAATCAAAAAAGAATATGATAAAAAAAGATTAAAAAAGGAAGAAAACCAATGCCAAGGTTTTCATATGTGAAATATAGAGGATTCCATATTTCATTTAAGAATATCACCACCCAGATTTTCTTATATGATATACAGAGAAATCCACATTTTGGGTACGAAAAATAGCATCCAGATGCTTATAACGTGAAATGCCAGAAAATTCAATGTATTATGGACTAAAAGCAGCATCAAGATTTTCACATGTAACATATACAGAGTTTGATATTTAATTGAGTAAAATTGTCACCATGATTTTTTCAGATGTGAAATATACAGAATTCCATATTTTATGTAGTACTATGACTGCACTGATTTTGGTGTCTGAAATGTACAGAATCCTAGATTTCTTGTGGAAATGATTTTTCATATGTGATGTACATAAATTTCAGTCTTCATCTATGAAAATTTTAGCAGATATTTTTGTATGTGATGTAGAGAGTATTTATATCTCATGTAAATACTATGTGGTCAGATTTCAAATGTGAAATATAGAGAATTCCACATTTTAGGGCATTTTCCTATAAGAAATATAGAGAATGTTTTCCATGGTTTTTGCGGTAATACCTGGGCCATGATTTCCATATGTCATACATGAAAAAATTCATATTTCTTGCCAGATAATCAGTTCACACATTTCTATAGGATACATGGAGGTTTTTCGTATTTCATTATGAAGGGCTATCTCCAGATTTCTATATGAGAATTATAGAAAATTACATATTTATGGCAGAAACTAATAATACAGATTTTTTATTATGAAATATCAGAATTTCATATGGCAAGGAAATATATATATGTATATATATATTTATATATATATATTCTGTCATCTGTAAAATAGACCTCATCGCATGTTTCTTTTAGGAAAATCTACACTTTGATTTTCACATGTGAAACATATCGAATTCCATATTTCACATTTGAAATTGAATGCCTCGAAAACGCTTGCTAATATTTAATTGTGTGAAGTATAGAGAATTCAATATTCAATGCAAGAAATATGATTACCCATATTTCCAATGGTAACACAAAGAATTACACATATCATGTAGGGAAATATGCACACTGATATTCATATATGTATTTTAAAGAATTCAGTGTTTAATTCCTCTATATAATATATCCACTATATACCATACCAAAACTCCATATTTTATGCAGGAAAATCTGTGCCTGGATTTTCAAGAGATATTTAGAGAATTCCATCTCATTATCTATTTTCCTTAAAGTAACATCAGCCATATTTTAGAGTGTGAACTGTAAAGAACCACGTATTTCAGAAAGTAAACCTGTGCTCATATTTTGATAAGGGTCATACAGAGAATTCCTTATTTCATACAGGGAAGTCTACACCCATCTTTTCATATGTAACATGTAGCAAATTGTGGAGAAAAATCAGTGTCCAGATTTCATAAATGAAATTATAAAGATTTTATATTTCATGTCATTGTATCTGAGATATTTCCATATTTGATAAATAGAAAATTCCATATCATGTACAAAAGCTGCACTCAAGTTTTCATATCTGTATGATACACAGCCTATGTGCCTTGTCAGAAAATCTGCACCCTGATTTTTTATGTGAAATGAACAAAAATCCATATTTCTGTGTCAAAACTTGCTCAACAGGTTTTTATATTTGAAATATAGAGAATTCCATACTGCACGCAGGTAAATCTGCTTGCAGATCTAAATAGTCAGATACAGAGAATTCCATATATCAGCTAGATAGAGTTGCACCTAAATGGTGAAATATTAAATGGAAAGACTACGATATTTCATGTAGGAAAGTATGTGCCTTGATTTTATATGTGAGATTTCAGTCAGTTCAGTTCAGTCGCTCAGTCGTGTCCGACTCTCCGCGACCCCATGAATCAGAGCTTACAGGCCTCCGTGTCCATCACCCACTCCCGGAGTTCACTCAGACTCATGTCCATCAAGGCAGTGATGTCATCCAGCCATCTCATTCTCTGTCGTCCCCTTCTCCTCCTGCGCCCAATCCTTAAATTGTAGTACCTATTAGTAAATCTCAATTTGAGAATGGTTTGCAAACTTCTACTGACTTCCAAATAGATTTTTTGAAATCAATCTTATTTCAGTATTAACCATATGGTGACGTACATTTGTAGTATTCTCTCATGTTCCCAGAAGAGGGTGCTTGCTATGAGCAGTGTGTTCTCTTGACAAACCTCTGTTAGCCTTTGGAAGACTTCATTTTGTACTCTAAGGCCAAATTTGCCTGTTACCCCGGGTATGTCTTGACTTACTACTTTTGCATTCCATTCCCCTATGATGGAAAGTTCATCGTTCTTGTTTGTTAGTTATAGAAAATCTTGTAGGTCTTTATAGAATTGTTCTAGTTCAGCTACTTCAGCATGACTCGTCAGGGCACAGACTTGGATTAGTGCGTTATTGAATGGGTTCCCCTGGAAAGAAACAGAGATCATTCTGTCATTTTTCAGATTGCCAACAAATACTACATTCTAGACTCTTTTGTTGACTATCATGGCTCCTCCAATTCTTCTGAGGGATTCTTTCCCACTGTAGTAGACATAATGGTCATCTGAGATAAATTCATCCATTCCCGTCCATTTTAGTTCCCTGATGCCTAAAATCTCAATGTTCACTCTTGACATCGCCGTTTTGACCCCTTCCTATTTAAATACCTTGATTCATGGACCTAATCTTTAAAGTTCCTATGCAATCTTGCTCTTTAGAGCATTGGGGTGTTCTTCCATCACTAGTCACATCTGCAACTGGGTACTATTTTGGCTTTGGCTCCATCACTTCATTCTTTTTGGAGTTTCTTCTGCACTGATCTCCCATATGATATCGGGCAGCTACCAACCCTGGAGTTTGTCTTTCAGTATGCTATATTTTGCCTTTACATGCTGCCCATGGATTTCTTCAGGCAAGAATACTGACGAGTTTGCATTCCCTTCTCCAAGGACCACGATTTGTCAGAACCCATTACCATGATCCGTCCATCTTGGGTGGCCCTACAAGCATGGCACATAGTTTCATTGAGTGAGTTAGACAAGGCTCTGTCCCATGTGATCAGTTTGGTTAGTTTTCTGAGATTATGGTTTTCATTCGAGGTTGTGGAAGCTTCCTGATGGGAACGACTGACTAAGGGAAACTGATTCTTGTTCTGAAGGGTAGAGCTATGCTTAGTTCAGTGCAGTTCAGTGGCTCAGTCATTGACAAATCTTTGTGGCCCTATGCATTGCAGCATGCCAGTCCTCCCCGTCCATCACCAACTCATCGAGTTTACTCAAACTCATGTGCATTAAGTCGGTGATGCTCTCCAATCATCTCATCTTCTGTCCACTGTTATCCTCCCACTCTGAACCTTTCCCAGTGTCAGGGTCTTTTCCAATGAGTCAGTTCTTCATACCACAAGTCCAAATATTGGAGTTTCAGCTTCAACATCATTCCTTCCATTGAATATGCCGGACTGATTTCCTTTAGGGTGGACTGCTTGGATCTCCTTGCCATCCAAAAGACTCTCAAGCCTCTTCTCCAACATCAGACTTCAAAAGCATCAATTCTTTGGCTTTCTTTATAGTCCAAATAGCTCAGCTTTCTTTATAGTCCAAATCTCCCTTCCATACATGACTACCGATAAAATTATAACTTTGACTAGACAGAAATATTTTGGAAAGTAATCTCTCTGATATTTGATATGCTATCTGGTTTGGTCATATTTTTTTACCAAAGAGAAAGCATATTTTAATTGTATGGCTGCATTTCCAATCTGCTGTGATTTTGAATACATCCCCACACACAAAACCCACTCCTGGCCAAAAAAAAAAAAAAAAAAAAAGGTCTCTCATTCTTTCCATTGTTTCCCCTTCTATTTGCCATGAAGTGATGAGACCGGTTGACATCATCATTGTTTTCTGAGTTTTGAGTTTTATGTCATCTATTTCACTCTCCCCTTTCAGATTCATCAAGGGGCTATGTAGTCCGTCTTCCCTTTCTGCCATATACATGGTGCCATCTCCAGATAAGAGATTATTGATATTTCACCTGGCTATCTTGATTCCAGCATGTGTTTATGCAACAAGGCATTTCGCATGATGCAATCTGCATATAATTTACATCATCAGCATGTCAGTATACAGCCTTGACATACTCCTTTCCCATTGGATTCAGACTGTTTTTTAATTTCCAGTTCTAACTGTGGCGTCTTGACCTGCATACAGAATTTTTCAGGAGGCAGGTTAGGTGGTCTTGTATTATCATCTCTTGAGGAATTTCCCATAGTTTGCTGTGATTCAGAGTCAATGGTTTTGGTTCAGTCGTTGATGCAGAAGTAGACTTTTTTCTTCTGGTACTCTCTTCCTGTGTTGTTGATCCAAAAGTTATTGACAATTTGATCTCTGGTTCCTCTGCCTTTTAAAAATCAAACTTAAACACCTGGAAGTTCATGGTTTATGTACTGTTGAAGCCTATTTTGGAGAATTTCGATCATTATTTTGCTAGTGTGTAAGAAGGCAATGGCAACCACCCCAGTTCTCTTGCCTGGAAAATCCCATTGACAAAGGAGCCTGGTAGGCTGCAGTCCATGCGGTCGCTAAGAGTTGGACACGGCTGAGCAAATTTACTTTCACTTTTCACTTTTATGCATTGGAAAAGGAAATGGAAACCTACTCCAGTGTTCTTGCCTGGAGAATTCCGGGGACAGGGGAGCCTGGTCGGCTGCCGTCTATGGGGTCGCACAGAGTCGGACACGACTGAAGTGATGTAGTAGTAGTAGTAGTAGTAGTAGGATGATTGCAATTGTGTGGTAGTGTGAGCATTCTTTGGCACTGGCTTTCTTTAAGGTTGAACTAAAACTGAACTTCTCCTTGCATAATTATGGGTCACTAATATGTGTATATGACAAAACCCATCCCAATATTGGATTATGCTTATCGTCCACTTAATTTTTTTAAAACTAATTTATGAAAAAGGAGTGAAGAAGATAAAATAATTCTACTTGGTGCTCTCTGTTGACCTAAATCTGAAGGAAGTCTAAAAATGCAGGGATTTATGTACACATAAGTGTCATTCATTTTGATATATTACAAAAAAGTAATAGAAGGTTGTATAATTTTTATAAAATAAAATTGCTTGAAGCAATATTACAAGTAAGCTGTACCTCAAGCAGTGAACAAATAAATGGTTCCATCATTTGCAATATTTGGGTCCTTGAGAACGTGATGAGAAGTAAAATATTTCAGTTACAAGGTGACAGAAACTTTAATCAGGTGATGATATAAATAATAATATTTGAATTTAGAAAAAGTGAGTTGAACTAGTTTGCATTCCCACCAACAGTGTAAGGTTCCTTAAAAAACTGGAGATAGAACCACTATATGATCCAGCAATCGCACTCCTGGGCATACACACTGAGGAAACCAGAATTGAAAGAGACACATGTACTCCAGTGTTCATCGCAGCACTGTTTATAATAGCCAGGACACGGAAGCAACCTAGATGTCTATCTGCAGATGAAAGGATAAGAAAGCTTTGGTACATATACACAATGAAGTATTACTGAGCCATTAAAAAGAATGCATTGGAATCAGTTCAAATGAGGTGGATGAAACTAGAGCCTATTATACAGAGTAAAATAAGCCAGAAAGAAAAACACCAATGCAGTATAGTAACGCATATATATGAAATTTAGAAAGATGGAAATGATAAACTTATACACGACACCGCAAAAGAGACACAGATGGATAAAACAGTCTTTGGGACTCTGTGGGAGAGGGTGAGGGTGGGATGATTTGGAAGAATGGCATTGAAACATGTATATTATCATATGTGAAACGAATCGCCAGTTCAGGGTCAATGCATGCTACAGAATGCTCGAGTCTGCTGTACGGGGATGACCCAGAGGGATCATAAGGGGCGGAGGGAGGTGGGAGGTGGGTTCAGGAAGGGGAACTCATGTACACCCCGGGTGGACTCATGTCAATGTATGGCAAAACCAACCAATATAATATTGTAAAATAATCCAGTTCAGGTCAGTATGGTTCAGTAGCTCAGTCGTGTCCGACTCTTCCCGACCCCATGAATCACAGCATGCCAGGCCTCCCTGTCCATCACCAACTCCCGGAGTTCACTCAAACTCATGAACATCCAGTCAGTGATGCCATCCAGCAATTTCATTCTCTGTCGTCCCCTTCTCCTCACACCCCCAATCCCTCCCAATGTCAGACTCTTCTCCAGTGAGTCAACTCGTCGCATGAGGTGGCCAAAGTATTGGAGTTTCAGCTTTAGCATCAGTCCTTTCAGTGAACATCCAGGACTGATCTCCTTTAGAATGGACTGGTTGGATCTCCTTGCAGTCCAAGGGACTCTCAAGAGTCTTCTCCAGCTCCACAGTTCAAAAGCATTAATTCTTTGGCGATCAGCTTTCTTCACAGTCCAACTTTCACGTCCAAACATGACAATGGGAAAAACCATAGCCTTGACTAGATGGACCTTGGTTGGCAAAGTAATGTCTCTGCTTTTTAATATGTTATCTACGTTGGTCATAAGTTTCCTTCCAAGGAGTAAGCGTCTTCTAATTTCCTGCCTGCAATCAGCATCTGCAGTGATTTTTGAGCCCTAAAAAATAAATTCTGACACTGTTTCCACTGTTTCCCCATTTATTTCCCATGAAGTGATGGGGCCAGATGCCATGATCTTCATTTTCTGAATGTTGAGCTTCAAGCCAAACTTTTCACTCTCCTCTTTCACTTTCATCAAGAGGCTTTTGAGTTCCTCTTCACTTTCTGCCATAAGGGTGGTGTCATCTGCATATCTGAGATTATTGACATTTCTTTCGACAATCTTGATTCCAGCTCGTGCTTCTTCCAGCCCAGCGTTCCTCATGATGTACTCTGCATAGATTAAAATAAGCAGGCTGACAATATACAAACTTGATGTACTCCTTTTCCTATTTGGAACCAGTCTGTTGTTCCATGACCAGTTCTAACTGTTGCTTCCTTACGTGCATACAGGTGTCTCAAGAGGCAGTTCAGGTGGTCTGGGATTCCCTTCTCTTTCAGAATGTTCCACAGTCTATTATGATCCACACAGTCAATGGCTTTGGCATAGTCAATGAAGCAGAAATAGATGTTTTTATGGAACTCTCTTGCTTTCTCCATGGTCCAGCCAATGTTTGCAATTTAATATCTCATTCCTCTGCCTTTTCTAAAACCTGTTTGAACATCTGTGAGTCCACGGTTCACATATTGCTGAAGCCTGGTTTGGAGAATTTTGAGCGTGACTTTAGTAGAGTGTGAGTAAAATAATTAGCTTCCAATAAAAATAAAAAAAAAATAAAATAAAAAATAAAATGTGAGTTGAAAGTCGTTATCTGATCCTATTCAAAATGGACCATGATTGTTCAAGTTACCAACTTGTATCGTAGGTCAAATATTTATTCAAGGAAGGTGTTCTAATAGAGACATGACGGACATAGATCTGCAGATCTTAGCTCAAGATTATTAGTGAAGTTGGAAATACAACTCCTATCACAGTCACACGTTCAATGGCATGTACTAGAATATATGTTGCTCCCATTGATTAGGGCTTTCTAGGCCTTCTACCCTAGGGCCAGGTAGTGAAAGGCAGAACTTCGGGTTAGGCAAAAGTCTGTGTGTTGCAGAGGCACAGTTCCCTTGATGGAGCCATTCACTGAGGCCTTTACCACGGTTCGAAAAAGTAGCAAACATGTCCGATGCTCACCTCCATGACCTAATGGTTGTGGCAAACTGTAGGGGTAACAGTCTATGACGCCCAGCCCTCTTCTCGATAGTATGAGAAGACAGAGGCCCAACTGTCCTTCGGGCACCTGATTCCCTCATTAAAATGACTGGCCAATGTATGAGAACCTTGGAAAGAGAAGGACACAGAGAAGAGACAGCTTCCCCTTCAGCTGGGACTGGGCACTGATGGGAGACCCAAGACCAGACATTGAGTTCTAACCTGAACCCAGACAGGACAACCAACCTTCAGAAAGAAACCCTCCTCTTAACCAGGATGTTGGATGATGAAAGTCATTTTAGCATACTTCTTTTCAGGATACGGATTGATATTTGCTTCAGTACAGGTTTACAGAAACAGTATTACCTGATCGTGACTTTACCTCAATAACAGAGGATCTGACAACAAGATAGTTTCAACACCTAATCACAATTCTCACTTACGTTTCCTCTAAGAGTGCTGTGTTGAAAACTTTGAGGAGTTTGGTGTAAGTAAAGTCATAAGCCACACGTCTTGCATTGTTCTGCAATGAAAACCTCTAGTATTTAAATGCCTATTTTTAGCAGTAGCATCCTACTTTTCAGTTATATGGATCAGAGAGTGCCTCATTTCAAAACCACATTCTCTCAGGTGTACATGAAAAGATTACCCTTTTCCAGTATAAAACAAATTAGCTGGTGCACTGGGATGAACCAGAGGGATGGGATGGGGAGGGAGGTGGGAGGGCGGTCAAGATGTGGACCGGGGCAGATTCAGGTCAATGTATGGCAGAACAAATACAATATTATAAAGTAATCAGCCTCCAATTAAAATAAATACATTTACAATAATAATAATAAAATCAAATTAGCAAACACTTATGGCTCTCCCGATTATCAAGTTAATTAAGGACCAAATTACTGTGACAGATGTCATCAGGTCTATTTGAAGAATACTTATAACTTTGAAAACATTGTAATGAACTGATTTGCTAGTATCAGTTCAGTTCAGTTCAGTCGCTCAGTCGTGTCCGACTCTCCACGACCCCATGAATCACAGCATGCCAGGCCTCCCCGTCCATCACCAACTCCCGGAGTACACTCAAACTCATGTCCACAGAGTCGGTGATGCCATCCAGCCATCTCATTCTCCGTCGTCCCCTTCTCTTCCCGCCACCAACCTTTCCAACCTTGATAGTATATTAAAAAGCAGAGACATTACTTTGCCAACCAAGGTTTGTCTAGTCAAGGCAATGGTTTTTCCCGTGGTCATGCATGGATGTGAGAGTTGGACTGTGAAGAAGGCTGATCACCGAAGAATCGATGCTTTTGAACTGTGGTGTTGGAGAAGACTCTTGAGAGTCCCTTATACTGCAAGGAGATCCAACCAGTCCATTCTAAAGGAGATCAATCCTGGATGTTCATTGAAGGGACTGATGCTAAAGCTGAAGCTGCAATACTTTGCTAGTATACATATATAATAGATATGTATTTTGACTTTACAAACATTTTGTCGTTTGTATATGTGCATCACAGTTTGGTTTAATACTTATACAAAATAAATATTCTTCTTTCCCTAATGTCTTTATGTATAGGATATCGAGGTTGGCAAGAAACTCTGAATCTTGTTTACAGTTGTATGAGTCCAAAACAACCCATTTTTCTTAGCAATCTTCATTCTGAATTGGGTAGATCTGATCAGTGTGGTGAACACTCAGAGACAGATTAGTATACAACAGTCACAAGTCAAAAGAGGAAAATCAATATTGTAGAATAATTTTGTCCTCTCAAAATGTATATTTTGAAGCCGATGGCATCACCGACTCGATGGACATGAGTTTGAATGAACTCTGAGAGTTGGTGATGGACAGGGAGGCCTGGCATGCTGTGATTCATGGGGCCACAGAGAGTCGGACATGACTGAGCTACTGAACTGAACTTACTTTACTTTGTAAAGAGTCAAAATTGTGAGCAATGTATAATTTCTTTCTGAGCCTTTTTGCCAACAGGGTTTTTAGGTAGATATTTTGATACACAGAACTGGGTTTGTATAAGGAAAGGAGAGCAGACACAAAAAAAACAGAGACATTTATATGTGAAGACAAAGCCGTGTAATGATGTGCCACCATCCAAAAGAGGCCTCAGAAAAGCAAATCTGATAACCCTTTTATTACTGGCTAGGTCCCTGGAAGTATTAGAAAACATTTATTGAAGCTACCTGCTTTATGGCATGCCTTTACAGCAAACCTTGAAAAGACTTACACCACTACCTCTTGAAAATAAGCTTTCAAGTTCAAAAGAAGACTACAGTTCATACCCAGGTTGTCACGGAAAGGAAACTGTTAAAGAACTCTCTGACCCATTAACTGATAATGCTTCAGAATTTTAAAGGAAAAAATTCCATTCTCCATTGAAAAGAGAAGTATAAAGTATTTAGGAATAAATTTACCTAAAGAAACAAAAGACCTGAATCTATATATCGAAACCTAAAACACTGCAGAAATAAAGATAATAGAAACAGAGAAATATGTCAGGTTCTTAAATCAGAAGAATCAATATATGAAAATGAGTACACCAGCGAAAACACCATAGGTTCACCGCTATCTCCCAGTGTTGTTGCTGTTGTTGTTGTTTTTTCCACAGAACAAGAACAAACAATTTCTACCTCTGATAGCCAAAGCAATCTTGAAAAAGAAGAATGGAAATAGTGGAATCAACCTGCCTGACTTCAGGTTTGCTACAGTCATCAAGAAAGAAAGGTACCGTCACAAGACAAAAATACAGATCAATGGAACAATATAGAAAGCCCAGAGACATATCCACACACATATGGACACTTTATCTTTGACAAAGGAGGCAAAAATGTATAATGGAGGAGAGACAATGACTTTAAAAAGTGCTCCTGGGAAAAAGGGTCAACAACTGTAAAACAATGGCACTAAAACACATTCTACCACCCTATACAACAATACACTTAAAATGGATTAAGGAAATAAACATAAGTCTAGAAACTATATAACTCTCAGAGGAAAACATAGGCAGAACAGACTCTAACACGAATCACAGCATGATTCTCTGTGACACAGCTGAGTGATGGAAATAAAAACTAAAACAAATATGGGAGCTCATTAAACTTAAAAGTTTTACACAATGAAGGAAACAATACTCAAGGTGAAAAGACAGCCTTCCAAATGGGAGAAATTAATAGTAAACAAAGTAACTGACAACAAACTAATCTCCGAAATATACAAGCAGCTCATGCATTTCAATACCAGAAAAATAAGCAATCCAATCAAAACGTGGGACAAAGAACTAAAGAGATTTCTTAGAAGGAGACATAAAGCTGTCTAACAAACACACGAAAATCTGCTTAACATCACTCATTATCAGAGAAACTCAAATCAATAGTACAGTGAGGTACCATTTCACACTGGCCAAAAAGCTACCATCAAAAACTGCCATCAAAAACCTCTACAAGCCAACAATGCTGGAAAGGGAGCGGAGAAAGGGAACCTTCTAACATTGTCGGTGGGAAGGCACACTAGTATGGGCACTATGGAGGAGAGTGTGGAGATTCCTTAAAAAAAAAAAAAAAGAAAATAGAATTACCATATGACCCAGCGAACCCACTTCTGGGTATACACACCAAAACAACTAGAATTCAATGAAACATATGTACTCCAATGTTCATTGCATGAAACAAACTTGATGTCTGGTTCGAAGATGAATGGTTAAGGATGATGCTATCCATATACACAGTGGAATATTCAGCTATTAAAAAAGGGACAGGTTTGAGTCATTGCTATGAGGTGGATGAAACTGGAGCCTATTATACAGAGCCAGAAAGAGAAACACCAACACAATACATGAAACCTTATACATGAAATTTAGAAAGAGGTAACAACGATGCTATAAGCGAGACAATGAAAGTGACACATATATAAAGAAAAGAATTTGAGTCTAGGTGGGAGAAAGTGAGGATGGGATGCTAGGAAAGAAAAGCATTGAAACATGAAACACTGAAACATGTATATTATCATATGGAGAACGGATAACCAGTTGAAGCTCATTACATGAAGCAAGGCATGCAAAACTGGTGCTGTGGGACAACCCAGAAGGATGAGTCCATGAGATGTCTGACTGATATAGTAGTGTGGAGGAAGCTCTGATGAGAATTCAGTAACCACAAAAGTAGTTCACTTGTATTACAGTAAAAGATAATATATATTTATGACTTCATTGCCATCCACATTTCTTTTACTGCAGCAATTAGTAGTCTAAACCACTGTGATTGAGGCCTTCAGATATGTCACTGTGCAGCCCATCCTTCTTTCTAAGATCATCTCCATGTTCCCCTGAGCATCAGATGTCTCCATAAGTACTTCTTATCTGTTGCTCATGAAGACAATTGAACAACCCTCATGACCTCTTATCAATCTCATTAAAGTGTGAAATAGACAAATATGCTAAAAAGGCCTGGAAATCTTCACTAATACTGAGAACTCCTGGAGAGGAGGGAGTCTCAGCCTTCCTGAAAAATTCTTGGTAAATGTTATGTAACTCGTGGGAAAGAATATGAGGAATATGCTCACTCTTGCCATGGAAAGAAGTAGGTAATAGGATGGAACTAATAAGCCCTTTCATATGTGACATAAAAAATGATGAGACAGCATAGGAAAGACAGAACTCAAAGCCACACATACGTGGGGGAAAGTTCTTGGGGTTCTTTTTTTCTACAACAGACCTGTTCAATGCATAAAGCAGCCTGTTCCTGGAAAGGACGAGATATATATGGGTATCAAGATTATCATTTCCTCTCAGTGCCAGATCTTTCTGTTGTGCTCCTTACTGGTCTAGACAAGGGAAAAGTTAAATTAGAGTTTATCATTCCCAAATAGGAAAAGAAACGTCCCAGTGGACCAATCTCTATCAAGTCAAAACAGTGTTTTTATTTCATATACTAGGAAAGAAGTTTCAAATCTTGGATGGAGAAAAAGAAGCATAAGACCCTCCACATAGGATACATTTTCGTTTATTTCTTCTTTTTTTTCTTTTTTTGAAGATAAGGAAAAAGCCAGTGAACTTTAATAAAGTCACAGAGATAATTTAGAAAAATGTTAAGCCCTTCAGTGTGAGTGACACAGTGTCCTAGGAGACAATAAATGGAACACAATTGCATCTGACACTAAGTTACATGTATGTTTGTATGTTCAGTCTTGTCCAACTCTGCAACGACATGGAATGTAGAACACCAGGGTCCTCTGCTCATGGGATTTACCAGGCAAGAATGTTGCTTTCTGTGGCCATTTCCTACTCCACTGTTAGATGTGTAGAATGAATAAAAACATTATCCATGATTTTCTTGCATCTCTTTCAATACAAAATAAATTATAAAGGCTCTTTGTTCCAGCAAATCTTTCTGAAATTTCAAAGATGCCATTGTGAATGAGAAACGGTTAAAATATTGTGGACTCTCATGATCACAGCAAGGCAGATACAAATTAAAGGAAAAGGTAAACCTCGAAACCTGGCCTACCTTATAATTCAGTGAAGCTCATTTTTTGTTAAACAAATTACAAAAGTTCCCTTCTTTATGTCCTTTTAACAGCTAAGGATGGAGAAATAGGTAGATAGACGGAGTAGAGCTCAAAGTAGTGGGACAGAAATCTCTGTATATAACCCAGTCAGTGTTCAAGGGTTTCACCCTTGTTTGCTTGCCTGTTTGTTTGTTTGTTTTTAAAGAACTCATTTCCCAGAACTTCATAGCAACGTTAGTGATGCTGAAGATCTAGTGTCACCTTGGTGTTGGCCGGAACCATGACCACGAGCAAGTGGCACTGATTTCCCTTAGGGCTCCAGGTATAAATCAGTATGTCCAGTGTTTTTGTTCTCCGTAAGAGGAGCCACAAATCAAATATCCAAAATCTGTGGGATCATGAAAATAACAAAAGAGATCCAGGAACAAACAAACAAATAAACATATTCTTCTACTTCATTGTTTATAACAAAGGTTTTGACTGTGTGGATCACAACAAACGGTGGAAAATTCTTAAACTGATAGGAACACCAGGTCACCTGACCTGCCTCCTAAAATATCTGTATGCAGATGAAGAAACACCAGTTAGAACCAGACGGAAAACAACAGATTGCTTCCAATTAGGGTAAGGATTATGACACGGTTGAATTTTGTCACTCTGCTTATTTAAATTATATGCAATGTTCACTTCAGTCGCTCAGTCATATCCGACTCTTTGCGACCCATTAACCACAGCACGCCAGGCCTCCTTGTCCATTACCAACTCCTTTGGTTTATGCAAACTCGTTTCCATTGAGTTGGTGATGCTATCCAATCATCTCATCCTCTGTCATCCCTTTCTCTTCGTGCCCTCAATATTTCGTAGCATAGGAAATTTCCCAATGAGTCACTTAATGGCCAAAGTATTGCAATTTCGTCTTCAAGATCAATCACTCCCATGAACACCCAGGACTGATCTCCATTAGGAGGGACTGGTTGGATCTCCCTGCAGTCCAAGGGACTCTCAAGAGTCTTGACCTACACAACAGTTCAAAAGCATCAATTCTTCAACGCTCAGATTTCTTTATAGTCCAACTCTCACATCCATACATGGCCACTGGGGAAACCATAATCTTTACTAGATGGACCTTTGTTGGCAAAGTAATGCCTCTGCTTTGTAATATTCTGACCGGGCTGGTCATAACTTTCCTTCCAAAGAGTAAGCATCTTTTAATTTTAATCGCTGCAATCACCACCTGCAGCAATCTTGGCGCCTAAGAAATAGTCAGTGACGGTTACAACTGTTTCCCCACCTATTTGCCATGAAGCGATGGGACCGGATACCATAATCTTAGTTTTCTGAATGTTGAGTTTCAAGCGAACTTTTTCAATACCCTCTTTCACTGTCATCAAGTGGTTCTTTAGTTTTTTTTTTTCTTTTCACTTTCTGCCAAAAGGGAGGTGTCATTGGCACATCTGACGTTATTGATATTTCTCCCAGAAACCTTGATACCAGCTTGTGTTTCCTCCAGCCCAGCACTTCTCATGATGTACTCTGCATATAAGTTAAATAAACAGGGTGATAATATACAGCTTTGACGTACTCCTTTTCCTATTCGGAACCAGTCTGTTGTTCCATGTCCAGTTCTAACTGTTGCTTCATGACGTGCACATAGGTTTCTCAAGAGGCAGTTCAGGTGGTCAGGTATTCCAACCTCTTTCAAATTTTCCACAATTTATAGTGATCCACACACTCAAAGGCTTTGCCATAGCCAGTAAAGAAGATATAGATGCTTTTCTGAAGCTCTCTTCCTTTTCCGATGATCCTTCGGATGTTGGCAATTTGATCTCCGGTTCCTCTGCCATTTTTAAAACCAGCTTGAACATCTGGAAGTTCAGTTCACGTATTGCTGAAGCTTGGCTTGGAGAATATAGAGCATTATTTTACTAGCATGTAAGATGAGATTTGGTGATGGGCAGGGAGGCCTGGCATGTTGTGATTCATGGGGTCGTGGAGAGTCGGACACGACTGAGCGACTGAACTGAACTGAACTGAAGATGAGTGCAATTGTGCGGTAGTTTACATATTCTATGGCATTGTCTTTCTTTGGGATTGAAATGAATATTGCCCTTTTCCAGTCCTGTGGCCACTGCTGAATTTTCCAAAATAGCTGGCATATTGAGTGCAGCATTTTTGAAGCATCATCTTTCAGGGTTTAAAATAGCTCAACTGGAATTCGAAAATCTACACCAGCTTAGTTCGTAGTGATGCTTCATAAGGCCAGCTTGACTTCACATTCTAAGATGTCTGGCTCTAGGTGAGTGATCACACCATCGTGATTATCTGGGTTGTAAAGATATTTTTGTACAGTTCTTCTGTGTATTACCACCTCTACTCAATAGTTTCTGCTTCGGCTAGATCCCTACCGTTTCTGTGCTTTATTGAGAACATCGTTGCATGAGATGTTCTCTTAGGATCACCAATGTTCTTGAGGCGATCTCTAGTCTTTCCCATTCTATTGGTTCCATTCTTTTTTCGCATTGATCCCTGAGGTAGGCTTTCTTTTCTCTCCTTGCCTTTCTTTAGAAATCTGCATTCAAATGGATATATCTTTCCTCTTCTCTTTCGCTGTTTCCCTTGTTTTCAAAGCTATTTGTAAAGCCTTCTCAGACATCATTTCATTTTTTGCATTTCTTTACCTGGGGATGGTCATGATCCCTGTCTCCTGTACAATGGCAGGTACATCCATCCATAGCTCATCAGGCACTCTGTCAATTGAATCTAGTCCCTTACATGTATTTTGCACTTCCAGTGTATAGTCATAAGGGATTTGATTTAGTTCATACCTGAATGGTCTAGTGGTTTCCTCCAATTTCTTTAACTTTTGTCTGAATTTGGCAATAAGAAATTCACGATCTGAGCCACAGTCAGCTTCCTGTTTTGGTTTTGCTGACTGTATAGAGCTTCTCTATTTTGGCTACAAAGAGTATGGTCAATCTGATTTCAGTGTCGACCATCTGGCGATGTCCATGTGTAGAGACTTCACTTGTGTTGCTGGAAGAGGGTGTTTGCTTGACCAGTGCGTTCTCTTGGCAGAACTCTACTAGCCTTTTACCCTGCTACATTCTGTACTCCAAGGCAAATTTACCTCATACTCTAGGTGTTTCTTGACATCCTACTTCTGTTTTCCATTCCCCTATAATGAAAAGGACATCTTTTTTGAGTGTTAGTTTTAGAAGTTTTTGCAGGTCTTCATAGAACTTTCAGTTTCAGCTTCTTCAGCATTACTGATCAGAGCATAGATTTGGATTACCATGTTATTGAATGGTTTGCCTTGGAAAAGAACAGAGATCATTCTGTCGTTTTTGAGATTGCTCTCAAGTACTGCATTTTGGACTCTTTTGTTGACTATGGTGTTTACTCAACTTCTTCAAAGGGATTCCCGCCCACAGTTAAAGATATAATGGTCCTGTGAGTTAAATTCTCCCATTCCAATCCATCTTAGTTCACTCATTCCTAGAATGTCAATGTTTACTCTGGCCATCTCCTGTTTGGCCACTTCCAATTTGCCTTGATTCATGGACTAACATTCCAGGTTCCTATGCAATATTGTCCTTTACAGCATCAAACCCTGATTCCATCACGAGTCCCATTCACAAGTGGTTCTTGATTCTGCTTTGGTTCAATTGCTTCATTATTTCTGGAGTTATTTCTCCACGGATCTCTAGAAGCATATTGGGAACTTACCGATGGTTCATCTTTCAATGTCCTATCTTTTTGTTTTCATGGTTTTCATGGGGTTCTCAAGGCTAGAATACTAAGTGGTTTGCCATTCCCTTCTCCAGTGGACCACATTCTTTCTACTTTGGTGAAGAGCTGTCATCAAAGTAAAAGACAATTTCTTCTTGGAGAAAGCTCTATTGCAAACCTAGACATTGTATTTAGAAGAGACATTCACCTTGGTAACAAAGGCCTCCACTTCACAAGCCCCTGTTTTTTAACCAGTAGTCATGTGAAGATGTGGGAGCTGGAATATCAACAAGACTGAGAGAAGGAGATTCGATGGCTTTCAACTGTGCTGCTGCCAAAGACACTTCATTTCAGTTCAGTCGCCCAGTCATGTTCAACTCTTTGCGACCCCATCAACCGCAGCACGCCAGGCCTCCCCCTCCAAAACCAACTCCCAGAGACCACCCCAACTCATGTCCATTGATCAGCAATGCCATCCAAGCATCTCATCCTCTACCATCCCCTTCTCCTCCTGCCCTCAATCTTACCCAGCATCACGGTCTTTTCCAAAGAATCAGCTCTTCACATCACGTGTCCAAACTATTGGAGTTTCAGCTTCACCATGAGACATTCCAATGGATACCCAGGGCTCATCTCCTTTATGATGGACTGGTTAGATCTTGCAGTGCAAGGTGCTCACAAGAGTCTTCTATAGCACCACAGTTAAAAGCATCAATTTTTCGGTGCTCAGCTTTTCTTACAGTCCAACTCTCACATTCATACATGACCACTGAATAAGCCTTAGACTTGACTTGATGGACCTCTGTTGGCAAAGGAATATCCCTGCTTTTTAGTATGCTATCTAGGTTGGTTTTAACTTTCCTTCCAAGGAGAAAGTGTCTTTTAATTTCACGGCTGCAATCACAATCTGTAGTGATTTTGAATCCCCAAAAAATAAAGACTTGTAGGGGTCACTTTGACTACATTGAGATTAAGCCAATTCATCCTAAAGGAAATCAACCCCTAAGAATTCATTCAAAGGACTAATGAAGTTGAAACTTCAGTTTTGGCAAGCTGATGCAAAGTGTCGATTCACTGGAAAAGTCCATGATGCTTTTAAAATTGATGACAGGAGAAGAAGGGAGAAACAGAGGACGAGACGGTTGGACCGTATGAGAAATACAATGCGCATGCATTTGAACAAACTCTGTGAGATAGTGAAAGATAGAGAGGCCTGTTGTGCAACTGTCCATGGCGTCACAAGAGTTGAAGACAACTTGTTGACTGAACAATGACACTCAATGTCTCTAGAGTTACTTTTTCAAATCACTCTAAAATATACTTAATGAAAGTAGTAAAAAATAACAACTAAGGTTGTATAATAGAAGATGACATAATGCATTAAAATATATATATATATATATATATATATATATATGGGAATGGTTGGCTCTAAAAGAAACGAATCTTAGAATGGAATAAATTTTAAGTATTAGTATGAGGGACGAGACATGAAAATGGAGGAGGAAAAGGATGCGGAGACAACTTTCACCCCCACAAATTCATCTAAACGACATTTCAACGCTGAGTAATTCCCACAAAACAACTCTGAATGACGGTAGAGGACATCAGCCACCCAGAAAAGCAGCCCATTGTCTTGGAAAGAGGTAGAAAATAATATAAAAGATAAAAAGAGAGACAAAAGAGGGAGGGATGGAGGTCCATCCCGGGAAGGGATGTTGAAAAAAAGAGAGAAGTTTCCAAACACCTGTAAACACTCACTGGTGAATCTGTGGCAACCTTTGGAACCTCAGAGGGCAACAGAACCAGGGGGAACAATAGATAAATAATTAAAACCTACAGACTACGTGCCTAGCAGTAACCCCAGGGGAGAAGCAGTGCAGCTGCCCACACTCCCCACTAGCAAGCGGTGGCTGAGCAGGGAGGCACGGGCTTCATCCCTTAGAGTAAGGACCGGGCCTGAATGACCTTAAGGAAATCTGAGACAGCTAAATTAAGATAGCTAAGCAGACTGTGTGATAGCTAATCCGCGAAAAGGCAAAAAGCCCCAAGCTAAGACACCGCCAGACCCACTCACAGAACAAAGGACTGAACAGAGCTAGCCAGCTGTGGTCAGCGCATCCACCATCTCCCGCCGAGACACATAGGCGAGGGCAGCCAGAGCTGGAAGTGGGCAATCGCGACTCCAGAGAGGTATCCAATACCAAGCTGAAAGCAGACTTCTTTGTTAACCAAGACTTCTTGGGTTCTGGCCGGTCGATATCTGCCTGAGAAGGTCCGCTGGTGGTACGCCCAGAAAACCGAGCAGCAGGGATGGGGGAGGCAATAAGTCGCAGCGACAGTGCTGGCCAAACAACTGGTCACCTGAGCTGCTTGGACCAGGGAAGGGCATACAATGCAGGCCCAACCAAGTCTGCACCTTTGTGTAGTACCCGAGAACCAGAACCTGAGTGACTTAGGCCAGGGATGTACATCCAACCCAGGGCCGGCCTCAGACGATTCCTAGCAGAGCAACCTAAAGCCTGTACAGTGTAGACTGGGACAGCACACATGCCGTGAGCGGGGGAAATGCCAATGTGGCTGAGAGACTGCAAGCACTCTCCACAGATGCTACTGATATTTGTCTGCAGCTTACCTTCCTCCCCATAGCACGACTGTACAGGTGAGCCTAAAAAGGGGTCTACCACAGCCCCTTGTGTCAGGATGGGAATTAGACATTGAAGAGACCAGAAAACAGAAGAAGCTTAAACAGAAGGAACTGCCTTGGAAGAGACAGATGGAGAAGTCTTGAGCCTACTGCAAGAATAAGACTGAAAACCAGAGGCAGAGGCTTAAGTCCCAATCCTGAGAACACCAGAGAACTACTGTTCCAAGGAACATTAATTGAAAGGAGCTCATCAAATGCCTCCATACCTACACTGAAACCAGGCAACACCCAAGGGTCCACAAGTTCCAGAGAAAGACATACCAAACAAATTCTACAGCAACACAGGAAAATAGACCTGAGCTTCAATATACAGGCTGCCGAAAGCCACTCCAAAGTAAATGACATCTCATAATTCATTACTGGACACTTCATTGCACTCCAGAGAGAAGAAATCCAGCGCCACCCACCAGAACACCGACACAAGCTTCCCTAACCAGGGAACCTTGACAAGCCACCCGTTGAAGGCCACACAGAGCAATGAAACTACACAATAAAGAAAACTCCACAAACTGCCAGAAGATGGAAAGGCCACCACAAACAGAGCAATATAAGCAAGACGAAGAGGCAGAGAAATATCCAGCAAGTAAAGGAACAGGATAAATGCCTTCCAAAAAATGAGTAAGATATAGGGAATCTACCTGATAAAGAATTTTGAATATTGATAGTGAAAATGATTCAAAATCTTGAAAACTAACTGGAGTTACAGATAAATAACCTGGAGACAAGGATCGAGAAGATGCAAGAAAGGTTCAATAAGGATCTAGAAGAAATAAAAAAGACTCGATATACAATGAATAATGCAATAGATGAGATCAGATACACTCTGGCGGGAACCAACAGTAGAATAACAGAGGCAGAAAACAGTTGATAATTGAGATAGAAGATGGAATTGTAGAAATAAATGATTCAGAGAGGAAAAAAGAAAAACTAATTAAAAGAAATGAGGACCATCTCTGAGACCTCTGAGACAGTGTTAACTGCCCCAACATTGGAATCATAGAAGTCCCAGAAGAAATGACAAAAAGAAAGACCATGAGAGAATACTTGAGGAGATAATAGTTGAAAACTTCCCTAAAATGGGAAAGGAAATAATCACCCAAGTCCAATAAATACAGAGAGTCCCCAACAGGATAAACCCAGGGGAAATACTCCAACACAAAAAATAATCAAACTATCAAAGGCCAAAAAAAAAAAAAGAACAAATAGTAAAAGCAGAAGGGGAAAACCAACAAATAACACACAAGGGCATTCCCATAAGGATAACAGCTCATCATTCAACAGAAACTCTTCAGGCCAGGAGTCCATGGCAAGACATATTTAAAGGGATGCAAGAAAATTTCCTACAGCCAAGATTACTATGCCCATCAAGGATCTCACTCAAGTATGAAGGAGAAATCAAAAGATTTAAAGATAAGGAAAAGCAGAGAGAATTCAGCATCACCAATCCAGTGATGTTAACTTTAACATCCTCACCAATGTTAAAGGATCTTCTTTTGAAAGGAAACACAGAAAGGGTGTATAAACTCGAACACAAAACAATAAAGAAAATGGTAACGGTATCACACTTATCAATAATTATTTTAAATGAAAATGGGTTGAATGTCGCAACCAAAAGACAAAGGCTGGCTGAATGGATACAAAAACAAGACCCCTATATATGTTGTCTGCAAGAGATCCACCTCAAAACAAAGGACACATACAGACTGAAAATGAAGGGCTGGATAAAGATATTTCACGCAAAGAGAGACCAAAAGGAAGCAGGAGGAGCAATACTCGTATCAGATAAAATAGACTTTAAAACAAAGGCTGTGAAAAGAGACAAAAAAGTACATTACATAATGATCAAAGGATCAATCCAAGAAGAAGATATAACAATTATAAATATATGCACTCAACATAGGAGCACTGCAATATGTAAGACAATTTCTAACAAGTATGAAAGGTGAAATTAACAATGCAATAATAGAGGAAGACTTTAACACCCTACTCAAACATATGGACAGATCAACTAAACAGAAAATTAACAATGAAACACAAACTTTAAATGATACAATAGACCAGTTAGACCTAATAGATATCTATAGTACATTTCACGCCGAAACAATGAGCATCACTTTTTTCTAAAGCGCGCACGAAACCTTTTCCAGGATAGATCACATCCTGGATCATGAATCTAGGCTTGGTAAGTTCAAAAAAGCTGAAATCATTCCAAACAACTTTTCTGACCACAATGCAGTAAGATTTGATCTCAATTATAGGAGAAAAAATATTAAAAATTCCAACATATGGAGGCTGAACAACAGATTGCTGAAAAACCAACAAATCATAGAAAAAATCAATACGTGCATAGAAACGAATGAAAATGAAAACAAAACAACCCAAAACTTATGGAACACTGTAAAAGCAGTGCTGGGGGAGGTTCATAGCAATACTGGCATACCTCAAGAAACAAGAAAAAAGTCAACTAAATAGCCTAACTCTACATCTAAAGAAACTAGAAAAGGAAGAAATAAAGAACCCCAGCGTTAGTAGAAGGAAAATAGTCTCAAAATTAGGGCAGAAATAAATGCAAAAGAAACAAAAGAGACCATAGCAAAAATCAACAAAGCCAAACGCTGGCTCTTTGAGAGGGTAAATAAAATTGACAAACCACTAGCCAGACTCATCAAGAAACAAAGGGAGAAAAGCCAAATCAATAAAACTAGAAATGAAAAGTGAGAGATCACAACTGACAACACAGAAATACAAAGGATCAGAAGAGACTACTATCAACAATTATATGGCCATAAAATGGACAACTTGGAAGAAATGGACAAATTCTTAGAAAAGTACAACTTTCCAAAACTGAATCCGGAAGACATAGGAAATCTTAATAGACCCATCACAAGCACGGAAATCAAAGCTGTAATCAGAAATCTTCCTGCAAACAAAAGCCCAGGGCCAGACGGCATCAGAGCTGAATTCTACCAAAAATTTAGAGAAGAGGTATCAACTATTCTACTCAAACTCTTCCAGAACATTGCTGAGGAAGGTAAACTTCCAAAATCATACCATGAGCCCAAATTCACCCTAATCACAAAATCTGGCAAAGATCCCACAAAAACAGAAAACTACAGCCCAATATCACTGATGAATATAGACGCAAAATTCCCTAACATAATTCTAACAATCGGAATCCAACAACACATTAAGAAGATCATACATCATGACCAAGTGGGCTTTATCCCAGGAATGCAAGGATTCTTCAATATCCACAAATCAATCAATGTAATACAGCACATTAACACATTGGGAAAAAATAAACCAACATATGATTATCTCAATACATGCAGAGAAAGCCTTCGGAAAAATTCAACATCCCTTTATGATAAAAGCCCTCTAGAAGGTGGGAATAGAAAGAACATATGTCAACATAGGCTACAGCAATCACAGCAGAAAAAGACATCAGTTCAGTTCAGTTCAGTCGCTCAGTCGTGTCCGACTCTCCGCGACCCCATGAATCACAGCACGCCAGGCCTCCCTGTCCATCACCAACTCCCGGAGTACACTCAAACTCATGTCCACAGAGTCGGTGATGCCATCCAGCCATCTCATTCTCCGTCGTCCCCTTCTCCTCCCACCACCAACCTTTCCTAGCATCAGAGTCTTTTCCAGTGAGTCAACTTGTCGCATGAGGTGGCCAAAGTATTGGAGTTTCAGCTTTAGCATCAGTCCCTCCAATGAACATCCAGGATTGATCTCCTTTAGAATGGACTGGTTGGATCTCCTTGCAGTATAAGGGACTCTCAAGAGTCTTCTCCAACACCACAGTTCAAAAGCATCGATAAGGAATCCAAACTGGAAAAGAAGAGGTAAATCCCTCACTGTTTGCTGATGGCATAATCCTCTACAGAGAAAACCCTACAGACTCTACCAGAAAACTACTAGGGCTAATCAAAGAATACAGTGAAGTTATAGGATATACAATCAACACATAGAAATCCCTTGCATTCCTATACACTAATAATGAGATAATAGAAAGAGAAGTTAAAGAAACTATTCCATACGCTGTTGCAATGAAAAGAATACAATATTTAGGGATATATCTACATAAAGAAACAGAAGACTTATATATAGAAAACTGTAAGACACTGGTGAAAGAAATAAAATAGTACACTAATAGATGGAGAAATATACCGTGATCAAGGATTAGAAGAAGAAATATTGTGCAAATGTGTATACTAACTAAAGTAATTTACATTTTCAATGCAATTCCTATCAAGCTATCAAAGGTATTTTTCACAGAGCTAGAAAAAACAATCTCACAGTTTGTATGGAAATACAAAAAAATCCTCGAAGAGCCAAAGCAATCTTGAAATAGCATGGAACTGAGGGAATCAACCTGCTAGACTTCAGGCTCTACTATAAAGCCACAGTCATCAAGAGAGTATGGTACTGGCATAAAGGAAGAAATGCAGATCAATGGAACAAAATAGAAAGCCCAGAAATAAATCCACGCACCTATGGACACCTTATCTTTGACAAAGGAGGAAGGAATATAAAATGGAGAAAAGACAGTCTCTTTAACAAGTGATGCTGGGAAAACTGATAAAAGAATGAGTCTAGAACACTCCCTATCACCATAAATGAAAATAAACTCAAAATAGATTAAAGATCTAAATATAAGACCAGAAACCATGAAACTCCTAGAGGAGAACATAGGCAAAACCCTCTCCGAAATAATTCACAACAGGATCCTCCATGATCCACCTCCCAGAATATTGTAAGTAAAAGGAAAATAAACAATTGGGACCTAATGAAAATTAAAAGCTTCTGCACAGCACAGGAAACTATTAACAAGATGAAAAGGCAGACTTCAGAAAGGAAGAAAATAATAGCCACTGAAACAACTGACAAAGAATTAATCTCCAAAAGATACAAGCAGCTTCTGCAGTTAAATTCCAGAAAAATAAACGACCCAATCAAAAAATGGGCCAAAGAACTAAACAGACATTTATCCAAGAAGACATACAGATGTCTAACAATCACATGAAAAAAATGCTCAACATCCCTCATAGTCAGAGAAGCGTAAATCATAATCACAGTGAGGTAGTATTTCACTCCAGTCAGAATGGCTGCTATCCAAAAGTCTACAAGCAATTAATGCTGGAAAGGGTTTGGAGAAAAGGGAACCTTCTTACACTGTTGGGGGGAATGCAAACTAGTACAGCCACTATGGAGAACAGTATGTTGATTCCTTAAAAAACTGGAAATAGAACTGCCATATGACCCAGCAATCCCACTCCTGGGCATACACACCGAAAAACCAGAATTGAAAGAGACATATGTACTCCAATGTTCATTGCAGCACTGTTTCTAATAGCCAGAACATGGAAGCAACCTAGATGTCCATCTGCAGATGAATGGATAAGAAAGATTTGGGACATATACACAATGGAGTATTACTCAGCCATTAAAAATAATACATTTGAATCAGCTCTAATGAGGTGGATGAAACTGGAGCCTCTTATACAGAGTGAAGTAAGCCAGGGGAAAAAAAAAAAAAAAACACCAATACAGTATACTAATGCATATAATAGCAATTTTGAAAGCTGACAACGATAGGCCTTTATAAGACACAGCAAAAGAGACACAGGTGTATAGAACATTCTTCTGGATTTTGTGGGAGAGGGATGATTTGGGAGAATGGCATTGAAACACGTATATTATCACATGTGAAGCTAATCACGAGACCAGATTCTAAGCATGATGCAGGACGTTTTCGGCTGGTGCACGGGGATGATCCGAGGTAGTATAAGGGAAGGAAGGATGTGGAAGAGGGGTTCAAGAAGGGGAACACATGAACACCGGGGGCGGATTCATGTCAATGTACTGCAAAACCAGTATAATATTATAAAGTAATTCAGTTCAGCTCAGTTCAGTCGCTCAGTAGTGTCCGACTCTCCACGACCCCATGAATCACAGCACGCCAGGACTCCCTGTACATCACCAATACCCGGAGTTCACTCAAACTCATGTACACAGAGTCGGTGATGATATCCAGCTGCCTCATTCTCTGTCGTCCTCTTCTCCTCCCGCCCCCAACCTTTCCTAACATCAGAGTTTTTTCCAGTGAGTCAACTCGTCGCATGAGGTGGCCAAAGTATTGCAGTTTCAGCTTTAGAATCAGTCCTTCCAACGAACACCCAAGATTGATATCTTTAAGAATGGACTGGTTGGATCTCCTTGTTGTGAAGGGGACTCTCAAGAGTCTTCTCCAACACCACAGTTGGCGATCAGCTTTCTGCACAGTCCAATTCTCTCATCCATACATGACCATGGGAAAAACCATAGCTTTGAATAGACAGAATTTTGTTGGCAAAGTGATGTCTCTGCTTTTTAATATACTATCAAGGTTGGTCATAAATTTCCTTCCAAGGAGTAAACGTCTTAATTTCATGGGTACAATCAGCATCTGCAGTGATTTTGGAGCCCGAAAAACTAAAGTCTGACACTGTTTCCACTCTTTTTCCATCTATTTCCCATGAAGTGATGGGACCAGGTGCCATGATCTTTGTTTTCTGAACGTTGAGCTTCAAGCCAACCTTTTCACTCTCCTCTTTCACTTTCATCAAGAGGCTTTTGAGTTCCTCTTCACTTTCTGCCGTAAGGGTAGTGTCATCTGCATATCTGAGGTTATTTTTATTTCTCCCAGCAGTCTTGATTCCAGCTTGTGCTTCTTCCAGCCCAGCGTTCCTGATGATGTACTCTTCATATAAGTTAAATAAGAAAGGTGACAATATACAGCATTGACGTACTCCTTTTCCTATTTGGAAACAGTCTGTTGTTCCATGTCCAGTTCTGACTGTTACTTCCTGACCTGCATACAGGTTTCTCAAGAGACAGGTCAGGTGATCTGGTATGCCCCTCTCTTTCAGACTTTTCCACAGTTTATTGTGATCCACACAGTCAAAGGCTTGGCATAGTCTATGAAGCAGAAATAGATGTTTTTCTGGAACTCTCTTGCTTTCTCCATGATCCAGCGGATGTTGGCAATTTCTGCCTCTGGTGTTCCTGCCTTTTCCAAAACCTGCTTGAACATCTGACATTTCACGGTTCACATATTGACGAAGCCTGGCTTGGAGAATTTTGAGCATGATTTTACTAGCGTGTGAGATGAGTGCAATTGTGTGGTAGTTTGAGCAATCTTTGCCATTGCCTTTCTTTGGGATTGGAATGAAGACTGATCTTTTCCAGTCCTGTGGCCACTGCTGAGTTTTCCAAATTTGCTGTCATATTGAGTGCAGCACTTTCACAGCATCATCTTTCAAAGTTTGAAATAGCTCAACTGGAATTCCATCACCTCCACTAGTTTTGATCGTAGTGATGCTTTCTAAGGCCCACTTGACTTCACATTCCAAGATGTCTGGCTCTAGGTCAGTGAACATGTTATCGTCACTATCTTGGTTGTGAAGATCTTTTTTGTACAGTTCTTCTGTGTATTCTTGCCACCTCTTCTTAATATCTTCTGCTTCTGTTAGGCCCATACCATTTCTGTCCTTTATCGAGCCCATCTTTGCATGAAATGTTGCCTTAGAATCTCTAATTTTCTTGAAGTGATCTCTTGTTTTTCCTATTCTGTTGTTTTCCTCTGTTTGCATTGATTACTGAGGAAGGCTTTCTTGTCTCTCCTTGCTATTCTTTGGAAGTCTGCATTCAGATGCTTATATTTTTCCTTTTCTCCTTTGCTTTTCACTTCTCTTCTTTTCACAGCTATTTGTAAGGCCTCCTCAGACAGCCATTTCGCTTTTTTGCATTTCTTTTCCATGGGGATGGTCTTGGGCCCTGTCTGCTGTACAATGTCACGAGCCTCCATCCAGAGTTCATCAGGCACACTATCTATCAGATCTTGTCCCTTAAATCTATTTCTCACTTCCACTGTATAATTATAAGGGATTTGATTTAGGTCATATCTGAATGGTCCAGTGGTTTTCCCTACTTTCTTCAATTTAAGTCTGAATTTGGCAATAAGGAGTTCATGATCTGAGCCACAGTCAGCTCCTGGTCTTGTTTTTGCTAACTGAATAGAGCTTCTCCATCTTTGGTTGCACAGAATATAATCAGTCTGATTTTGGTGTTGACCATCTGGTGATGTCCATGTGTAGAGCCTTCTCTTTTTTTGTTGGAAGAGGGTGTTTGCTATGACCAGTGCATTCTCCTGACAAAACTCTATTAGCCTTTGCCCTGCTTCATTCTGTTCTCCAAGGCCAAATTTGCCTGTTACTCCAGGTGTTTCTTGACTTCCTACTTTTGCATTCCAGTCCCCTATAAAGAAAAGGACATCTTTTTTGGATGTTAGTTCTAAAAGGTCTTGTAGGTCTTCATAGAACCGCTCAACTTAGGCTTCTTCAGCGTTACTGGTTGGGGCATAGGCCTGGATTACTCTAATATTGAATGGTTTGCCTTGGAAACGAACAGAAATCATTCTGTCATTTTTAAGATGGCATCCAAGTACTGCATTTTGGACTCTTTTGTTGATTATGATGGCTACTTCATTTCTTCTAAGTTATTCCTGCCCACAGTAGTAGATATAATGGTCATCCGAGTTAAATTCACCCATTCCAGTCCATTTCCATTCACTGATTCCTAGAATGTCTATGTTCACTCTTGCCATCTCTTGTTTGACCACTTCAAATTTGCCTTGATTCATGGACCTAACATTCCAGGTTCCTATGCAATATTGCTCTTTACAGCACGAGACCTTGCTTCTGTCACCGCCTAATTAGTAATTAGTAATAATAAATAAAAATAAATAAAATGATTAGTGTGAAAGTAAAATTTCATCCAAGCTATAAATAATAAAGGAACCCTAATGGCTATACTAATAGTAGACAAATAAGTCTTTTAATCAAAAATTTTTGACACAAATGACATTCAATATTATTATACAACCTTTTTTTTAATTTAATTTTTTTTTAATTTGGAGGATAATTAAGGTATTGTATTGGTTTTTGACATTCATTGATATTAATAAGCCATGGGTTTAAATGTGTTCCCCATCCTGATTCCCCCTCAGGATTAAAGTCTGGCTGAAGAAACACAATTCTCAGTCTTTTGGCTGTGAAGTTTTCCCAGTCAGTAGCACAAATTCCAGGATTTTAAAATAAGTGATCCTTGTACAGCACTTCCACTTTCAAAGTACATTTATAATTTCCTACTTAGCATAGTCCTGAATATCAGAGGCTTACTGTTTTGTACTAAAATATGAAGGAATTCATGTTTCTATAAATTGTTGACATCAACTGATAATCCTTCTTTACTTTTAGAAAAAAAAAATGGAGGGAGGGAAGAAGATGGCAGAGGAATAGGATGCTCAGTTCAGATCAGATCAGATCAGTCGCTCAGTCGTGTCCGACTCTCCGCGACCCCATGAATCACAGCATGCCAGGCCTCCCTGTCAATCACCAACTCCCGGAGTACACACAAACTCATGTCCACAGAGTCGGTGATGCCATCCAGCCATATCATTCTCCGTCATCCCCTTCTCCTCCCGCCCCCAAACTCTCACAGCATCAGTTTTTTCCAGTGAGTCAACTCGTCGCATGAGGTGGCCAAAGTATTGCAGTCTCAGCTTTAGCATCAGTCCCTCCAATGAACATCCAGGATTGATTTCCTTTAGAATGGACTGGTTGGATCTCCTTTCAGTATAAGGGATTGTCAAGAGTCTTCTCCAACACCACGGTTCAAAAGCATCGATTCTTCGGCGATCAGCCTTCTTCACAGTTCAACTCTCACATCCATACATGACGACGGAAAAAACCATTGCCTTGACTAGACGGACCTTGGTTGGCAAAGTAATATCTCTGCTTTTTAATATACTATCTAGGTTGGTCATAATTTTCCTTCCAAGCAGCAAGCGTCTTTTAATTTCATGGCTGCAATCAGCATCTGCAGTGATTTTGGAGCCAAAAAAATAAAGTCTAACACTGTTTCCACTCTTTTTCCATCTATTTCCCATGAAGTGATGGGACCAAATGTCATGATCTTTGTTTTCTGAATGTTGAGCTTCAAGCCAAACTTTTCACTCTCCTCTTTCACTTTCATCAAGAGGCTTTTGAGTTCCTCTTCACTTTCTGCAATAAGGGTAATGTCATCTGCATATCTGAGGTTATTTTTATTTTTCCCAGCAGTCTTGATTCCAGCTTGTGCTTCTTCCAGCCCAGCGTTCCTCATGATGTGTTCTTCATATTGGTTAAATAAGCAAGGTGACAATATACAACCTTGACGTACACCTTTTCTTATTTGGAACCAGTCTGTTGTTCCACGTCCAGTTCTGACTGTTTCTTCCTGATCTGCATACAGGTTTTTCAAGAGGCAGGTCAGGTGTTCTGGTGTTCCCATCTCTTTCAGAATGTTCAACAGTTTATTGTGATCGACACAGTCAAAGGCTTTGGCATAGTCAATAGGATGCTGAAACCACTTTTTCCCAAGAATTCATCAAAAGAACATTGGAACAGTGAGTAAATTCCACAAAACAACTTCTGAATGCTAGCAGAGGACATCAGGCACCCAGAAAAGCAGCCGATTGTCTTCCAAAGAGGTGGGAAAAAACATAAAAGATAAAAAGAGAGACAAAAGAAGTAGTGACAAAGCACAGTCTCGGGAAGGGAGGCATAAAAAAAGAGAGAAGTTTCTGAACACCAGGAAACACTCTCACTTGTGAGTCTGTGATGAGCCTTGGAACCTCTGAGGGCAACGTAACCAGGAGGAAAAAGAAAGAAATAATCAAAACCCACAGATTACTCGCCCAATGGTAACTCCCAGCGGAGAAGCAGCACAGATACCCACATCTGCCATTAGCAAGTGGGGGCTGGGCAGGGAGGTGTAGGCTGCATTGATGACCCGACCTCTGGTCCTCAGGGCCTCAGGGCAATCTGAAAGATCTAACTGAAGATAGCAAAGCAAATTGTGGGATATCTACCCCGCAAAACGGTGAAAAGCTCTAAGCTAAGACTCCGACAGACCCGCTCACAGAACAAAGGACTGAGCAGAAATAGCCGGCTGCAGAGGCCCATCCCCCACAGAGATAGGCAGGGGAGGGCAGCCCGAGCTAGAAGGGGCAATTGCGGCCCCAGAAAGGCATCGGATACCAAACTGCAGGCAGTCCTGCTGGCCAGGACTTCTTGTGTTTCTGGTTGGTCTACATACTCCTGAGACGGTGCACTGCTTGTATGCCCAGAACACCCAGCAGCAGGGACCACGGAGGTGATAAGTCACAGCGATCGCACTGGCCAAACACCTGGTCACCTGAGTTGTTCAGACGGGGGAAGGGCACAAAACGCAGGCTCAACCAAGTCTGTGCCTTTGTGGAGTATGCAAGGACCTGAACCTGAGTGGCTCAGACCAGAGATGTGCATCCAACCCAGCACCTCTGTGGAAGAGGGTGAGGGTGGGATGATTTGGGAGAATGGCACTGAAACATGTATATGATCATATGTGAAACAAATCGCCAGTCCACGTTCGATGCATGATGTAGGATACTCGGAGCTGGTGTACTGGGATGAACCAGAGGGATGGCATGGGAAGGGAGGTGGGAGGAGGTTCAAGATGGGGAACACTTGTGCACCCGGGGCAGATTCCTGTCAATGTACGGCGAGACCAATACAATAATATAATTAGCCTCCAATTAAAATAAATAAAGTTTAAAAATATCAAAAACATAAAAGAAAAAAATGGCAGTCAAATGAAATGAGGAATACTTAAATCTAGAGTCTGAATTTATTCTGGCTCTTTTAGCTCTGAATTTGAAGTTTTTGCTTTATGGTTTGTCTATACATACTAAAGCAGTCCTTGGTGCAGATTTTACTTGACAAACGCACCGGTACATATTTTACTTGACATGTACACTATGATGCATTTCTTGTCACTTGCCCAAGTTGGCAAATCACTGACTTTCATTTTTCAATTTAAGAAACAATTTGAAATTGGAGAACAATAACTTTACAATGTTTGTTACTTTCTGCTGTACCACAGTGTAAATCGGCTATCAGTATATATATACGAGAGCCTCCCTTTTGATCAGCCCTCCCATCTGCTCTTGAACCTACTCTGCTACCTGACAATCCACTTGTCTAGGGCACCTCAGAGCCCTGAGGAGGAGCTTCTCACCAGCTAACTACTTCATACTTGGTATTGTACATATGTGAGGGCATCTGGCTCAAACTGTCCCACTCTCTACTTACACTACTCTGTCTAAGTCAGTTCTTTACCTCCGCATTTACTTTTTCTTGCTTCAGAGAGATTCTTCAGAGACAGGTTTCTAAATTCCATATATATGCATTAATTTACAATGTTGGACTTTCTTTTTCTGAATTACTTGACTCTATATAATAGGCTCCAAATACATCCATATCTCTAGAAATAATGCAAGTTTTTCCTTTTTCTGGATGAGAAATGTTCCATCCTGTGGATGAAACATAACTTCTTTATCCATTCTTCAGTAGATGGACACCTAGATTGTTACATAACTTGTTTAATGTAAATGGTATTGCAGTGGATACTGGGATACACATGCTTATTTTTTTTTTTCCCAATGGTGGCTTCTTCTGTATACATGTCAAAGAGTGGGATTTTGGGCATGTGGTATTTTTATTAATTTTCTAAGTAACATTCATATTCTGCTCTATCTAAGTGGGAGCTGGTGATAGACAAAAGAGTCTGACACGACTGAACGGAACTGAACTGAAAAACAATGTAGAGTGCTCCCTTTCCTTCACATCATCTCCTTCATTCATTGTTTTCATGTTTATGTGTGTGTGTCTATATATATATATAATAGTTATTAATTCATATTATAAATATTTAAATGTTATATTTATATTATAAATATGTATATAATTTAAATTATATTTTATATATTTTATTTTATTTATATATTTTAGTTATATTTGTATTGTATTTTAAATTTGTATTATATATATATTATACATATGTATATAATTTAAATTTTATTTTTTATATTTTATTTTATTTATATATTTTAATTATATTTGTATTGTATTTTAAAATTTATATATATTTATAATATATATATATATATATATATATATATATATATACACATACACACACACATATTTCCTTCACTAGTTGGTTACACCAGGCCTTAAATGCTGCATATGGAGTCTAGTTCCATGACCAGGGATCAAATATGGAACCCCTGATTTGGAATCATGGTGCCTTAGCCATTGGACCACCAAGGAAGGACCCTACTGTCGATTTTTATGATGATCACCACAGAGAATAGTGTGAAATGATACCTTATTGTTGTTTGGATTTGTATGCCTTTACTATGTTGAGGTAATTTTTGCTGTGCTCAGTTTCTGGAAAGATTGTTTATCACACATGTTTGTTGAATTTTATCAAAGTTGTTGTTGTTGTTTTGGCATCTATTGAGGTGATCATTAAAAAGAGGTGGCAAAAATACACGGAAGAACTGTACAAAAATATCTTCACGACCAAGTTAATCACGAAGGTGTGATCAATTACCTAGAGCCAGATTTCCTGGAATGTGTATTCAAGTTGGCCTTAGAAAGCATCACTATGAACAAAGCTAGTGGAGGTGATGGAATTCCAATTGAGCTGTTTCAAATCCTGATAGATGATGTTGTGAAAGTGCTGCACTCAATATGCCAGCAAATTTGGAAAACTCAGCAGTGGCCACAGGACTGGAAAAGATCAGTTTTCATTCCAATCCCAAAGAAAGGCAATACCAAGGAATGCTTGAACTACCGCACAATTGCACTCATCTCACATGCTAGTAAAATCATGCTCAAAATTCTCCAAGCCAGGCTTCAGCAATATGTGAACCATGAACTTCCAGATGGTCAAGCTGGTTTTAGAAAAGTCAGAGGAACCAGAGATCAAATTGCCAACATCTGCTGCGTCATGGAGAAAGCAAGAGAGTTCCAGAAAAATATCTATTTCTGCTTCATTGACTATGTCAAAGTCTGACTGTGTGGATCACAATAAATTGTGGGAAATTCTGAAAGAGATGGGAATACCAGACCACCTGATTTGCCTCTTGAGAAACCTATATGCAGGTAAGAAAGAAACCGTTAGAACTGGACATGGAACAACAGTCTGGTTCCAAATAGGAAAAGGAGTACATTAAGACAGTATATTGTCACCCTGCTTACTTAACTTATATGCAGAGTACATCATGAAGAACGCTGGGATGTAGAACCAGAAGCGGGAATCAAGATTGCTGGGAGAAATATCAATAACCTCAGATATGCAGATGAAACCACCCTCATGGCAGAAAATGAAGAGTAACTAAAAAACCTCTGGAAGAATGTGTCAGAGGAGAGTGAAATTTTTTTTCTTAAAGCTAAACATTCAGAAAACTAAGATCATGGCATCTGGTCCCATCACTTCATGGCAAATTGATGGGGAAACAGTGGAAACAGTGTGAGTTTTTTGAGGGTTCCAGAATCACTGGAGATGCTGATTGCAGCCACGAAATTAAAAGACGCTTACTCCTTTGCAGAAAAGTTACCACCAACCTAGATAGCGTATTAAAAGAGTAGAGACATTACTTTGCCAACAAAGGTCCATCTAATCAAGGCTATGGTTTTTCCAGTGGTCATGTACAGATATGAGAGTTGGACTGTGAAGAAAGCTGATCGCCAAAGAATTGATGCTTTTGAAACGTGATGTAGGAGAAAACTCTTGAGATTCCCTTGGACTACAAGGTGATCTAACCAGTCTATTCTAAAGGAGATCAGTCCTGGGTGTTTTTTGGAAAGACTGATGGTAAAGCTGAAACTCCGATATTTGGCCACCTCATGCAAAGGGTTGACTCACTGGGAATGACTTTGATGCTGGGAGAGATTGGGGTAGTAGGAGAAGGGGACGGCAGAGGATGAGATGGCAGAATGGCATCACCGACTGAATGGACATGAGTTTGAGTGAACTCCGGGAGTTGGTGATAGACAGGGAGGCCTGGGGTGCTGTGATTCATGGGGTTGCAAAGAGTCAGACAGACTGAGAGACTGAACTGAACTGAACCGAACTAAGGTCATCATATGGTTTTAATCCTGAAATTTGTTATGCTGTATCTCATGGTTTGATACCCAGCTACTGGAGAATGTCTGCTTTTCTGGGGAAAACCTCACATATTAAAGCAGTTCGATACTTTTAATGTGTTGTTGGATTCTTCTTGGGAATATTTTATTGAGGATGTTTGCTTCTACGTTTATCTATATGATACTGGTCTATAATTTTCCTTTTCTGTGTTAACTTTGTCTTTGCTATTAGGTGATACTGTACTCGTAGGATGAGTTTGTGGGTTTTCCTACCGTTGTAGTATTTTGGAAAAGTTTAAGAAACCCATATGTTAACATTTTACTTAACGGTTCATAAAACATCTGTGACATCATCTGGTCTTTGAATGTTGTTAGCTGACAGATTTTTCATAGCAGTTTCAATATTAGGGGTTGTAATGTTGTGTTCCTATTTTCTGTTTCCTCTTAGTTGAGATCCTAAGAAGTAGTCTGTGGCTTCCATATTCTACATTTTATTGGTTTAAAGTTCTTTCTTGTAATCTATCATGATCCTTTGATATTTCTGTGCTGTTGGTTATAATGTCTCCTTTCTTATGTATAACTTATTGATTTGTGTGGTCTCCCTCTTTTGTTGATGAATCTGGCTCAAGCTTTATGTATTTTCTTTATTCTCTCCAAAAGCCCCCTTTTAGTAGTAGTGATCTTTGCTACTATTTTCATCTTTTTTTTCCTGTTCTATTCTCTATGTTTTCTTTTTTTCCCAAAGCCAATTTTGAATTTTGTGTTTATTCTTCTCTCTCTAATTGCTTTAGTTGTAAGTTTAGTTAGTGTTTTATCCTGTTTATTGGGTTTTATGCAATCACAAATTCATTGTCATTAGTTTTTATGAGTATATATTTCATGGGAAATAGATGGGGAAACAGTGTCAGACTTTATGATTTTGGGCTCCAAAATCACTGCAGATGCTGATTTCAGCCATGAAATTAAAAGACGCTTACTCCTTGGAAGGAAAGCTATGACCAACCTAGATATCATAAGAAAAAGCAGAGACATTACTTTGCCGACAAAGGCCCGTCTTGTCAGCCTATGGTTTTTCCAGTGGTTATGTACAAATGTGAGAGTTGGACTGGGAAGAAAGCTGATTGCCGAAGAATTGATGTTATTGAATTGTGGTTTTGGAGAAGACTCTTGAGAATCCCTTGGATGCATGGAGATCCAACCATTCCATTCTAAAGGAGATCAGTCCTGGGTGTTCATTGGAAGGACTGATGCTAAAGCTGAAACTCCAATACTTTGGCCACCTCATGCGACTAGTTGACTCACTGAAAAAGACTCTGATGCTGGAGATTGGGGACAGAAGGAGAAGGGGAAGGCAGGGAAATAGATGGCTGGATGGCATCACAGAATCTATGTATGTGAGTTTGAGTGAACTCTGTGAGTTGGTGATGGTCAGGGAGGCCTGAGGTGCTCTGATTCATGAGGTCGTAATGAGTCCTACACGACTGATGGACTGAGCTGAACTGATACACACACACACACACACACGCACATTTTTTTTCTCTCTCTGATTTTTTCATTGATTTCTTGACCATGAAGAGGTGTGTACATGAGCCTCAATATATTCATGCTTTTCAGTTTTTTCTTTGTTATTTATGCTTTTATTTATTTATTTTTTTTGTTTGCTTTTTTCTCCCCCACCCGTGAATGACATGTAAATCATAACACTGTGGTAAAAAAAAAAAAAATGATAAGGCCTGAAACATTTTTGATTATCTTAAATTTATCAAGTCCTGATTAGTGATCCAGTTTGTGATTTATTCAGAAATATTTCATTTGACCTTGCGAAGAAACTGCATTCTTCTGGTTCTGGGTGAAATCTACTTCAGTATCAATTGAATTGTCAGGTCTGCTTGTTATTTAAAGTTTGGTTTCTTTTATCACTTCATTTAAAACTTGGAAGATAATTGTTTTCCAATGTCGTTCTGGCTATGCTGTACAAAGGCATGGAGAAGCCTACAGTACACGTATGGCAGTTATTGTGCTATCATCCATTTCTTGTTGTTATTTAGTTGTTCCATGCCCTTTTGAAATGTTTCTTGCATGATCTCCATTTATTTTCAGAGAGGTTTGATCATCTTTACTATCGTTACTCTCAATTATTTTTCTGCGACAATTTCTATTTCCTCTTTAATTATGTCTTATGTGGTTTTACCTTGTTTCTTTGCCTGCAAAATGCTTCACTGTGTTCAGATTTGCTTAGCTTACTTTGTAACTAGTCTTTTCTGCCCGGGTTTGCAGTATGGTAGTACTTTCTTCCAGTCTGTATCGTGAGTGTATAAGTTTGGTCCAGTGGTTTTTGTGTCTTTGGAGGAGGAGAGACTAGCAACTACATTCTTGTAGCAACAGGTGATGCGTCGCTCTCTCATGGTAGAACCGTGTCAGAGGGGTCTTTTGCAGGTGTGCATGGGTTTAGTGGACTTTAGACTGTCCATCTGGGGATGATTTGGCTTGTGTTTCTGTCTTGCATTTTTTGTGGTGTGAGGCAGCAGCTCTGGATAGTATAGGCTTTTTGGTGGAATGGTTCTTCATTTTAGATGGAGGCCTTCACAGAGAATCTCATCAATTAATATTCGTTGGAGCCAGGAATTCTCTGGTGGTCTATGATACAGCACTGAAGCCCTAGGTGATCAGGCCCAACTTCCAGTCAGAGAACCAAGATCACATAATAAAATCTAGACAGAAGGAACAAAGGAAGACAGACAAATGGTAAGAAATCAAAATCAAACCACAAGTGAAATAATAGAAGCAGTAATGACAATAGGGAAGAACACAGAATCAACAAGAGAACCTAACAATTAACTTGTAAGACATAAAACAACACCAGAGTAGAGTGACACATGAAGAATAAAGGCTAAAACTCTGACAAAAACGACAAGGTTTTTCCTCAGAACAAGAGAAAATCACAGTTAATATGGTAATATATATTTATTAAAACCAAAATGACAAGAAACAACATCAACAAAAGGCACAGAAAGCAGGAAACAAAAGTAGACAATATAGACATACAAAAAATATATAGGATATAAACAATCTTAAAACACCAAGTAAGCAGGAATAATAAGAATGCTTTCAAGTGAGACAAAGAGTGAACGACCAAGTGGCATAGCAGAACATCATAAGTACAATGAATTTTACCTTGGGTCCCTGCTGTCAGGGTTCTGGTCCTGAACATGAGCCACAGCACAAATCCACCTCTCTAGAAAACTCGCCCAAATGTGGGCAGAACTTAACTCTGGATCTTCAGTAAGGACAGGTCAGACTCTAAACTGGGATAACTCCTATTGGTTCTGAGAGCTGCAAGAGCCTGGGTATTTTCATTCACTGGAAATCTATTGTCCTCTTTTATCCCATAGAGAAAGCATCTGCAGAGTTGATTGCATGTATTTAATCTGCAGCTTGCTCAGCTGGTGGGAAAGTTTTCAATCCTTTTCCTTCATTTCCCTGATCCTGAGTCTCAGATGTAGTATGAGAACAACCACTCCGTGTGATCACCAGAGAAGGCTACCCCCAAGACCCTTGTGGAACACTTGGGACTGCCTTGGTGAGCACAGGAGCAAGAGGTACAGCTGCTGGGACTTTAGAAACCCTGGTGGTATCAGTTTTTTGGGGAAGCCAGCGACTATGGGCAATAAAATCATGGCCCTAATTGGATAGGTTTCTAGCCTGTGGTGGCAGAAGCATGCATGATAGTTCTAGCTAGTTTTTTTCTCTTGCCTGATAGTAAGTCTTTGCATGTGGCACGAGGGGGAAATTTAATGCTGTCACCACCTCCTCTGTGTGACTGAGCCCTAAGTTCTCACTTCTTTGTCAGTTTGGGATTTTTCAAAATGCATTCCTTTCTACACAATTTGTCCTCCCAGATGCATAGCTCCATCTCCACAGTCAAAAGCACTTCCCTCCCAGGTTGTCTTTCTAACCCCATGTTTGATCTTCCAGGCTCTTTTACACTAGTTGACCTGCACTGCCATATGGGGCATGCAGGACCACACCACACATTCTCTGTTCGATTTTCACACTAGGCAAACTATATTTCATCAGCTTCTTCACCTTGCTTCTTTTCAGTCAAAGTTAAATTAAGTTTAGTCAGGTGACTTGCTTGGATCCTCAATCTACTCCCTGCTTCTGCATCTCCCACCCCAAGACACAGGCTTGGTTCTATTCCTCTCGTCCTCCTCCCATCTTCCCTCTATTCTTCCAGTTATGTCTAGTTTCCATATAGACCTCACTGTTGAGCAAGGTCTTCTGCTAATATCCATTTGATGCTCTGGAAGAAGTGTTTCCTTTATAGAAGGATTATTTGTGATGCCTCCATGGAGAGAGTTGCACTCAATGTCCTCTTATTTTCTGCGAAATCAGAAATTCTGATCTTATTTCTAGGCTAGCTTTGTAATTCCTTTATGCATGCCGGTGAAAGAACAAACTTTAGTTGACATGAATTAATCAGTTTGATGGGAGGTTATATACATATATATGCAATTGGTACATCATTGATTTTGAACATGCAAATAAACAGATTTACTTTTCCTGAAATGTCTGCTAATGAGGAATTGCAATCTGCTTAAGGAACTATAGTTCTTTCCAGGATGAGAGGTGGTACAGGAATTGGGCTCAAAAGTCAGTCCATGAAAATATCTAGCTATTTGTCAAACTGTGCTGACATTTTCCCAGAACACAGATTCCATATTTCAGCTCTGGAATCTTAACTGTTTTAACTGGGTGTCAAAGGTCAGAGAGTGGCATGGGCATAATTTAATTCTTGTATGGGAAGATGGCAAGGGCCCAGGAATGTAACAATTGGTAGATGACAGCTTGAAAGAGAGAGACAGAGAATAAAAGGGCAGAACAAAACAAAGCAAAACAGGGAGGTGTAGTTAGTCATTTAATCTTAATGTAAACCTGAATTGAAGTTTGGATCATAGAAAAATCAAGGAGATTTCATAAATTATTTACATCTACTTTATTGTCTCTGTTACATAGAGTGCTTGTGAAAATGAGGTCTTTCAGTTGTTTCTGACTCTTTGTGACACCATGGACTGATCAAAGCTGGGTCTGCCCCATTGCAGGCAGATGCTTTAGCATCTGAGCCACCAGGGAAGCTCTTCAACTATATCGGTCACAACAAATTGTGGGACTTTCTTAAAGAGATAAGAATATGGGACCACCTTACCGGTTTCCTGGGAAATGTGCATGCAGGTGAAGACACAACAGTTGGAATTGGACACGGAAAAATGAACTGGTACATCAAGGCTATATATTGTCACACAGCTCATTTGACTTCTGTGCAGAGTGCATCATGGAAAGTAATTTGCTGAAAGAATCTGAAGTTGGAAACAAAATTACTGTGAGAAGAATGATTCACCTCAGTTATAAGATGACAGCACAAAAATCGGTAAAATATACCAGGAAGTAAAGATCCTTCTGATGAAGGTGAAAAGGGAGAGTGGAAAAGCTGGATTAAAACACAATATAGAGACCAACACACACACAAAAATAAGCTCATGAAATTTGGTCCCATCATTTTGAGATATATCGATGGGATACAATTGGATTAGTGACAGGTTTCTCTTTCTTGACCCCCGATATCACTGCCGAATTGACTGCAGTTATGAAATTTAAAGGAACTTGTACTTTGATGAAAAGCTGTGACCAATCTAGACACCATGTTAAAAAGCTGAGAGCTTACTGAAAAATACCTGACTAGTCAATGTTGATTTTCAGGAGGAACGAGTGGAGGAATGAGCAGAACCATAAGAACTGAGTGCCATAATATTGATGCTTTGTAACAACGCCTGGAGAAGATGTGTGAGAGTTCCGTGGTGAGCGTGGAGTTCAAACTGGAAAAGCGTGAAGGAAACCATCTCTGACTGTCTGAGAAGGACCCATGCTGAACATGAAGAGCCAATATATCGGTCACATGAGTCCTAGCGCAAAATCACTGGGACGAAACCAATGCTGGGAAAGATTGGGCACAGGAGAAGAAGGGAACGGCAGAGGGCGAGATGGCCGCAAAGCATCACTGACTCAAAGGTCATGAATTTGAGAAAGCTCTGGGAGATTTGAAGGGCAGGCGAGCCCCGGGTTCTTGCTGTACATGGAGTCACAAAGACTCAGACAAGACTGAGTGACTGAGCTACATCAAAAAATTAGTCTTGGCAGTGCTGGGAGATAGTTCAGATATCATGTTAAGCCTGTCATTGTACCTGAGATGGTAAGTGATATTCAGGACAATTAGAAAGAACAATGCTCTTGTCAGTTTCCTTCTTTTCCTCCCTCACATTGTACTTCTCACAATGTTTTTGGAGAGCTTCCCAGAAAAGGAGAACTCCTGCGGAGTCACGTGGTATCCTGAGACAGAAACCTTACCGCATCAGCCACTTGGATCTACAATCTTGGTCTTAGGCAGAAGCAGGTATTGTCTGTAAGTGTCTTCTAGAACTGCCCATCTTCTGATGTGTTAACAGGCTGATGTTTGATCTTAAGGATGAGGTGAGAGTTAAGCAAACTTATATCTCCTCAATCAAACTCTGTAATCCTGGGAGAAGCACCTCTGACTTGTGTATTCTAGTTACCCTTAGGAAAGCTTACAAGGGGTTACATTACTAAGCAAGGATGTAGGTAGGAGACTGGATTCATTTAAACTTTGCTACTTGCCTTTTCTGTACATAGACCATTCCTCTTTTAATGTCACAGTTTTTGTCTTCAGACAAGGGTTGAGAATTGTACAACTGTGTGAATGCATGTGAAGTCCCATGAAACTGAAGACAGGGAGTACACTGTTTTCCTCTTTGAATCAGATCTCAAGACTATTGCCTTAATCATTTTCACTATCAGTGCATCTCAAATATTCATACATTCTTTTTATTTATTTATTTATTTTAATTGGAGGCTAATTCCCCAGGTCGGTAGGTGCCCAGTATGCTACTGGAGCTCAGTGGAGAAATAACTATAGAAGGAATAAAGGGATGGAGCAAAAGCAAAACCAGTACCCAGTTGTGGATGTGACCAATGATAGAAACAAGGTCCGGTGCTGTAAAGAGCAATATTGCATAGGAACCTGGAATGTTAGGTCCATGAATCAAGGCAAATTGGAAGTGGTCAAACAGGAGATGGTAAGAGTGAACGTCGACATTCTAGAAATCAGTGAATTAAAATGGACTGGAATGGGTGAATTTAACTCGGATGACCATTATATCTACTACTGTGGGCAGGAATCCCTTAGAAGAAATGGAGTAGCCATCATGGTCAACAAAAGAGTCCGAAATGCAGTACTTGGATGCAATCTTAAAAATGACAGGATGATTTCTGTTCATTTCCAAGGCAAACCATTCAATATTACAGTAATCCAGGCCTATGCCCCAACCAGTAATGCTGAAGAAGCCGAAGTTAATCGGTTCTATGAAGACCTACAAGACCTTTTAAAACTAACAACCAAAAAAGATGTCCTTTTCATTCTAGGGGACTGGAATGCAAAGTAGGAAGTCAAGAAACACCTGGAGTAACTGGCAAATTTGGCCTTGGAGCACGGAATGAAGCAGGGCAAAGGCTAATAGAGTTTTGTCAAGAGAATGCACTGGTCATAGCAAACACCCTCTTCCAACAACACAAGAGAAGACTCTACACATGGACACCACCAGATGGTCAACACCGAAATCAGATTGATTATATTCTTTGCAACCAAAGATGGAGAAGCTGTATACAGTTAGCGAAAACAAGACCAGGAGCTGACTGTGGCTCAGATCATGAACTCCTTATTGCGAAGTTCAGACTTAAATTGAAGAAAGTAGGGAAAACCACTAGACCATTCAGATATGACCTCAATCAAATCCCTAATGATTATGCAGTGGAAGTGAGAAATAGATTTAAGGGACTAGATCTGATTGATAGAGTGCCTGAGGAACTCTGGACGGAGGTTCGTGACATTGTACAGGACACAGGGACCAAGACCATCCCCATGGAAAAGAAATGCAAAAGAGTGAAATGGCTGTCTGAGGAGGCCTTGCAAATAGCTGTAAAAAGAAGAGAGGCGAAAAGCAAAGGAGAAAAGGAAAGATATAAGCATCTGAATGCAGAGTTCCAAAGAATAGCAAGGAGAGATAAGAAAGCCTTCCTCAGTGATCAATGCAAAGAAATAGAGGAAAACAACAGAATAGGAAAAACAAGAGACCTCTTCAAGAAAATTAGAGATTCCAAGGGAACATTTCATGCAAAGATGGGCTCGATAAAGGACAGAAATGGTATGGACCTAACAGAAGCAGAAGATATTAAGAAGAGGTGGCAGGAATACACAGAAGAACTGTACAAAAAAGACCTTCATGACCAAGATAGTCACGATAATGTGATCACTGACCTAGAGCCAGACATCTTGGAATGTGAAGTCAAGTGGGCCTTAGAAAGCATCACTACGAACAAAGCTAGTGGAGGTGATGGAATTCCAGTTGAGCTATTTCAAATCTTGAAAGACGATGCTGTGAAAGTGCTGCACTCAATATCCCAGCAGATTTGGAAAACTCAGCAGTGGCCACAGGACTGGAAGAGGTCAGTCTTCATTCCAATCCCAAAGAAAGGCAATGCCAAAGAATGCTCAAACTACCGCACAATTGCACTCATCTCACACGCTAGTAAAGTCATGCTCAAAATTCTCCAAGCCAGGCTTCAGCAATATGTGAACCGTGAACTCCCAGATGTTCAAGCAGGTTTTAGAAAAGGCAGAGGCACCAGAGATCAAATTGCCAACATCCGCTTGATCATGGAGAAAGCAAGAGAGTTTCAGAAAAACATCTATTTCTGCTTCATTGACTATGCCAAAGCCTTTGACTGTGTGGATCACAATAAACTGTGGAACATTCTGAAAGAGATGGGAATCCCAGACCACCTGACCTGCCCCTTGAGAAACCTGTATGCAGGTCAGGAAGCAACAGTTAGAACTGGACATGGAACAACAGACTGGTTCCAAATAGGAAAAGGTGTACGTCAAGGTTGTATATTGTCACCTTGCTTATTTAACTTATATGCAGAGTACATCATGAGGAACGCTGGGCTGGAAGAAGCACAAGCTGGAATCAAATTTGCTGGGAGAAATAAAAATAACCTCAGATATGCAGATGACACTACCCTTATGGCAGAAAGTGAAGAGGAACTCAAAAGCCTCTTGATGAAAGTGAAAGAGGAGAGTGAAAAGGTTGGCTTGATGCTCAACATTCAGAAAACAAAGATCATGGCATCTGGTCCCATCACTTCATGGGAAATAGATGGAAAAACAGTGGAAACAGTGTCAGACTTTGTTTTTTTGGGCTCCAAAATCACTGCAGATGCTGATTGCAGCCATGAAATTAAAAGACGCTTGCTCCTTGGAAGGAAAGTTATGACCAACCTTGATAGTATATTAAAAAGCAGAGACATTACTTTGCCAACCAAGGTCCGTCTAGTCAAGGCAATGGTTTTTCCCGTGGTCATGTATGGATGTGAGAGTTGGACTGTGAAGAAAGCTGATCGCCGAAGAATCGATGCTTTTGAACTGTGGTGTTGGAGAAGAATCTTGAGAGTCCCTTATACTGCAAGGAGATCCAACCAGTCCATTCTAAAGGAGATCAATCCTGGATGTTCATTGGAGGGACTGATGCTGAAGCTGAAACTCCAATACTTTGGCCACCTCATGCGACGAGTTGATTCACTGGAAAAGTCTCTGATCCTGGGAAGGGTTGGGGGCGGGAGGAGAAGGGGGCGACGGAGAATGAGATGGCTGGATGGCATCACCGACTCTGTGGACATGAGTTTGAGTGAACTCCGGGAGTTGGTGATGGACAGGGAGGCCTGGCGTGCCGTGATTCATGGGGTCGCGGAGAGTCGGACACGACTGAGCGACTGAACTGAACTGAACTGAACTGAACTGGAGGCTAATTACTTTGCATTATTGTATTGGTTTTGGCATACATTGACATGAATCTGCCCCGGGTGCACATGTGTTCCCCATCTTGAACCCCAATACCACCTCCCTCCCCATCCAATTCCTCTGGTTTAATCCCAATACACCAGCCCTGAGCGTCCTGTATCATGCATCGAACCTGGACTGGAGATTCGTTGCACATATAATCATATATATGTTTCGGTGCCATTATATGATGATTGCCACATCGAGCTAAAACCAGAATTCCTGTATAGTCATCATCTTTTCAGTGTGGTAGGGCTTGGATATTGAAGATTTTATCTACGAAGTATGTGGGCCATGTTATCAATTCCTTCTATTTAATTGTCTATTTTAACTGATACCCTTGTGAAGGAGGAAGGCCACTTCTACCATGTGACAACCGAATTACAGATTTCATCATTAGTTTCTTTGATCCCTAAGAATGCTATTCATAATGGTGAGTGTGCCACCTCCAATAGGATTGTAGTATCCTATTATAAGAAAACCTGGTTGAAACTCCGCACATCTACTTAGCTTCTCTGGTATTGCCAAATTAGTAGGTGTGTGTTTTTGATATTGCCAGACATCACAGACTACTAAGGCCCCTCTCAACTTTTGGTGGGCTGATTGTGACAGTGCCATAGATTTTAAGTATCTTAGGGTGGAGTAGCTTGGTTATTATCGAAATGCTTTCAATCTCTGAGACTCATTCATTTGTCTTGTACTTTGAAATACTAAAGCAGACTTTTGAATGGACATTTTAATTTGTGCCTCTTTATACTATTGAATTAGCCGTTTCTTCAGCCAAAATCTCCAACATAAAAGTCCAAAAGAGAACTCAGAAATACCCTCACAATCACATTCTTAATCTGATACACACACACACACACACACACACGGAGAGTCATAATCTTACATACCCAAAACACAATTATGAAAGGAAAAGAAAACAAAAGTACTCACCTATGAAATGCACAGAGTTCTCTGTTATCTGTTTCTAGGCCTAATGTTGGAAGTCATTTTGTAGATAAATGATTTCACTCTAGTGACATTTTAAATCAGAATGTTTCAAAAGATAGAACATTGATCTACATCCCATGGGAACTTACAATATTTTGCATGAAAAACTATTGTGTGATTTAATGAAAATAAAGTTGTAGTGTAACAATATTGAAGTCATATTGACCTCTTTAGGCCCTTCAGTGACACATTTGCTTGCTATACTTTAAGCATCCAATTTCATCCCCTGACCTTCTCCCATCAATTTTTCTACTTTTTGCCCCAATCTTCTGTATTTACCTCACTTATTTTTTTGTTTTCAGTTTTACAATTTTAGGCACCCATTATAAAGTAAATACATAAAGGAAAGAAAATTGAATTCATGTACAATGCTTCCCTAAGATATTGAGCTATTTCCTCTATAAGCTTTAGAGAATGACAGGTAGTGATATTTTAAAGCCATATGGGAATTGATAACAAAGGTAATGGACCATCTTACCAGGTTTCCCTTGGTAGGACAATTGAAGTACAGGTTAATGCAGTTAGTACAGGTTAGTACTGTTTTTGTTTCAGGAGGGAACAAAAACAGTAACTTTTCAACATGATATATTGAATGTCTTTCTCCATGTCTTTTCCAAGTTATCACAGAGGATTAAGTGGATTATTCCTGTTCTTTTTGAGAAGGACCTGCCAGTCAAAGCAGAACATGAAAAGAAGGTAAAAGGGACTGAGAACGAATAATCAGTACATGGCAATGAAATAGCAAATGGAATCACCTTTAAGGTGATATTGCTCAAAGGATGAAAATTTGACAACATCGTCAGTCAGTTAGTCAGTTCAGTTGCTCACTCCTGTCTGACCCTTTGCGACCCCATGAATCACAGCATACCAGGCCTCCCTGTCCATCACCAACACGTGGAGTTCACCCAAACTCATCTCCATCAAGTCGGTGATGCTATCCAGCCATCTCATTCTCTGTCGTCCCCTTCTCCTCCTGCTCCAAATCCCTCCCAGCATCAGAGTCTTTTCCAATGAGTCAACTCTTTGCATGAGATGGCCAAATGGAGTTTCAGCTTCAGCACCAATCATTCCAATGAACACTCAGAACTGATCTCCCTTAGAATGAACTGGTTGAATCTCCTTGCAAATCCAAGGGACTCTCAAGAGTCTTTTCCAACACCACAGTTCAAAAGCATCAATTCTTCGGCGATTAGCTTTCTTCACAGTCCTACTCTCACATCCATACATGACCACTGGAAAAACCATAGTCTTGACTAGCCAGACCTTGGTTGGCAAAGTAATGTCTCTGCTTTTTATATGCTATCTAGGTTCATCATAACTTTCCTTCCAAGGAGTAAGTGCCTTTTAGTTTCATTAAAAACCAGAAATCTAAAACAAGAGCATTGAAATTGGGGCTTGAAATCATAACTATGGACACCAATTTCAATAACATTTAGCATGGCTTCAAAATGCTCACCTCTCTAAACATGGCATTCTCACCTACATTGAATGTAATTTTTCAATGAAAGAAAAAGTATGTTTGTGGACCACTCCCTTATCTACACAGATATTCCACAGATTTCACTGTTCATTAGCTGCAAGAATTAAAGTGGTCAACTTAATTTGGTATTGTCCTATGTTGGTAACCACCGCGAAACAGGGATCTGACTTGATGTTGCCACCATCATCTAAAGAAATGACCCCAAATTTGAGATTTCAAAGATGTCTAGGTAGTGTTCATGATATCTGGATAGTCCAACAAGCAGGCATGTTGTTCTGAGTATTTCGTTGTGAAATATACTTGGGATCAACCATTGATATTGATCCCTGCTTACTCCATGACTTTTCTAGATTATTAAAATTAATGATTCCTTTTTTATATATGTGTCTCCACAACTACTATTGAATTTTAAGGCACTGGGGCCTGAAACTACATGCTTAGAATGGGTTCTTATAGACTGTAAATTTCATGAGAGCAGCAGTCTTATTATAATTTAAATCCCCACATTTAACATTCATGTAAATATAATAAATATTTATCAACATGGAAAGTTATCACTAAAGAGGAAAAGTCAATTATGATAATACTGAAGGTTATAGGAATATGTTGAGTAATGTATATAGCATTTGATTGATTATGGCATTTCTTTATTGATAATTTAGTAAGTACTTAAAATGTATCATTTTCAGGCTCTAATTTTAGCTGATGTGAAAGATACATAAAGAGAGTAGGCCCAAAACCCACGGAAGTCCTGATATCTGGGCTCAGCTTGGTAGGAGGGCAAACGGCAGTTCCTTCCAACCCCAAGAAAAAGTTGAGACAAAATTGTGAGAAGGGGCTTAGCATGGCTGAAATTAGGTTGAGAGATTGTAGCTCCGGAACCACAGTATAAGAGAAAGATAATGAAATTATTAAGGAAAAAAGATACCATGTCTACACAGAACTTGTTAATCATACTGATGTGCTACAATCACCACCAGGAATTTATTCTATCTCTGTGGGAACTGATAAGCAACATCTAAACATGCATTAGGAAATATAGGGTGGAATCATGGTGTCAGCAAATAAAGGCGTGCCTTAAGGACAGCATCTTCCCTGGTGGCTCAGACATTAAAAAGTCTGCCTGCAATTTGGGAGACCCGGGTTCAATCCCTGGGTCGGGAAGACCCCTGCAGAAGGAAATGGCAACCCACTCCAGTATCCTTGCTTGCAGAATCCCATGGATGGAGGAGCATGGTAGGCTACAGTGCACAGGGGTCGCAAAGCGTCGGACACGACTGAGCTACTTCACTGTCACTTTCACTTAAGGACAGCAGAACAAAAATGTCCCTATACATTATCACTTGTAAAATTCATATCTTGTGCTGACTATGGGCCAATCACGGATTATGTCATGTTATCTTTGGTGTCACAGTGACAGTACAGTGGTGATCATGATTTTGATGATCATGATTTTATATTTTCAAGTACATAATGAATTTCTATACTGAAGATAACCTGCTGTCTACCCTTTTAAGAATCTACCAGTATCTAATAGAATATAACGTAACTGTGAATGCACTAAGGTGCATACTATGCATTTCCATTTTTTAAAAAATTTTATTTTATTTGTATCTCTTCCTTCAGCCACATACTCCTAATGTAGACACCCGTTCATTTCAGCAGGGGTGATTGCAGAAATCACATTACATCCTTTACCTCTTTTCCTTTTGTTCTCGTTTTCTTGCTTACAAATATTAGATCAGGTGTCATCGACATAGGATGCATAATGAATATTTTCTTTTTCTGAAGAGTTTATAAAACAATGCAGTAAAATAGCCAGACATTAAACTAAGCCTCATTTTTCTCTTCATTGTTTGAAAAAATAAAATGAAACTATGAAGACGAACATGCAACTTTATTGTTCAAATACAAGAATTGTAGGTATTTGTTGACATCTCCCAACAAAAATTTCAGTCTTCATTAGGCTCCATAATCTGGCATTTATTTGATAGGTCCGTTTTAATTAGCATGGTTTTCACATAACGATGATTCTTGATGGGTTGACTGGAAAGAGAGGAGGCAGATGTATAAGTGATCTTTGGCACTGAGGTGCATGAGTTGCCTCTCTTTTGAAGGTCACGGAAAGGACTGTCATGGGCTGATATATTACTATATTTATCTGGAAACTTAGAAGACTCCACCATCAGCCTAGAATAACTGCCCTGAAATGGAGATATGATGTGGTTCTGAGAAGTCGATGTAGTTGTAGTAGGCAAGTCCTCAACGTGGCCATTTACCTGAGTGTAGCTGCTATGTGAGTGCCACTTAAAAATGCTCAACTGATTTAAAACAGCAGGTTGATCTCCCACAATCTGTTTTGTTTGGCTAACTGATATTGATGATGGGGAAGGTAAGTCACACAGAGCTAGATCTCTTGTATTAGCGACTGTCTGGCTGATGTGAGGCTTTTGTATGAAAGTGGTGGCTGAAAATGTACTCTCTCCACTAGTTTCAGGAAGAAAATCAGAGTTACGATCATCTACATTGACACTTTCTTTAACATGCTTCTTCTTGCAATCTCGAACTAATGAAGATATTGCAGACACATTGTTAATCCCAACTCTTCTTTCTATTCTTACTAAAAGTTGAGGATAGCCTCTTTTGAAATTTGGATTATAGTAGATCTGTAACTAAAGTCAAAGGAAACAATTATTTAGTTTCTTTTTAAACCAAGTTAAAACTGCCATAAAAACTAAAAAAAAAAAACAAACAAACAAACAAAAAAAAAAAAAAACTAAACTATAAAAGTTTATTCCTTCATACAGATGGCTAACAAACACACGAAAAGATGCTCAACGTCACTCATAATCAGAGAAATGAAAATCAAAACCAAAATGAGGTATTATTTTGTGCCATTCAGAATGGCTTATATTCCAAAGTCTACAAGCAATAATTCCTGGAGAGGTTTGGAGAAAAGGGAGCCCTCTTACACTGTTGGTGGGAATGCAAACAGCACAATCACTATGGAGAACAGTGTGGAGATTCCTTCAAAAACTGCAAATAGAGCTGCCATATGACCCAGCAATCACACTCTTGGGCATACACACCGAGGAAACCAGAATTGATAGAGACACATGTACTCCAATGTTTATCGCAGCCAGGACATGGAGGTAACCTACATGTCCGTCTGCAGACGAATATATAAGAAAACTGTGGTGCATAAATACAATGGAGTATTACTCAGCCATTAAAAATTATTTGAATCAGTTCCAATGAGGTGGATGAAACTGGAGCCTATTATACAGAGTGATTTAAGGCAGAAAGAAAAGGACCAATAGAGTATACTAACACATGTATAAGGAATTTGAATGGTGATAACGATAACCCTGTAAATGAGACAGCAAGAGAGACACAGATGTATAGAACAGTCTTTTGGTCTCTGTGGGAAAGGGCTAGGGTGGGATGATTTGGGAGTATGGCATTGAAACATGTATATTATCATATGTGCAACGAATCACAAGTTCAGGTTCGATGCAAGATATAGCATGTGTGGAGCTGGTGTACTGGGATGAACCAGAGAAATGCGATGGGGAGGGAGGTGGAAGGGGATTCAAGATGGGGACACATGTACACCTGGGGTATATTCATGTCTATGTATGGCAAAACCAATACAATAATGTAAAGTAATTAGCCTCCAATTACAATAAATAAAATTAGAAAAGAAAAAATAATTCCTTGAATGATACCAATTAAATTCCATCAAACCAAACGCCTCCAGAGTAGTTTTAACAACTAACATGTTAGAAACAAATGTGCTCCTCAACTAAAATTATGTTGTATATATATAGTAAATACCATAAGTAACTTCAAGACTCGTATCTTGTTTCAAGTTGATTGGAAAGTTTGTTAAATATTAAATATTATATCCTCCAGCTGTTCTCAGCTTCAAAAAATAAAGCTTTTTCAACAAATTGCTATGTCAATTTTGAATTCCGTTTTACCTACATATGGTAACATGCTTTCTAGGTCACATGATTTAATTTTACATATTGCTAATAAGTGAAAATTTGGGGATACATTACTCAAAAGAGAGATTTGTTTTCTTCTTCCAGAAAGTCAGATAGTGAAGCAAATCTTTGAACAGGTTGTCGCTTTTTACTAAACCCATAAAGGTTCAGCTGTCGAACTAAACTTTTCATATTATTGGTTTCAATTATTCTGAAAGGCGCCTTTCTTTCCAAGAATTCTTTCTTGAAAAGTTCTTCGTTCATCACTATACAAGTGCCACTCTCATCCCACCAAATAGATTGAAATTGATCACTTTCCACTATATTCCACAATTTTTGTGGAAAAGTGAGTGAAAGAAAATCATTCAGCTCACCTGTTTCAGAGATAGAAAATGTGTAACGAGGCCTTTTTATCAGAACTTCCTCAGACAAAGCCTGAAAAGCATATTCTTCAATAAGAGATCGCAAAACCGAATCCCCAGCAAGTGTTTAATCATACAAAGGTCTGATGGAGATTTCTGAACCAGTGGATTCATCGTTAGGAGTCACATCTTACATTTCTGAAGAAATATGTGCCATCTCAGAAAAATCTTTCTTCAGATACTTTTCTCATTTTTCTGATTTTACACACAGCAAATTCAAATGCTGCTTGGCTCGCCTAAGGGGGAAACTCCCTAGACCATCACAGTGGTTCTAAAATGCACTGTTCTGCTAGCAGTGGAAGGGTAGCTGTGACATCACAAAGTCACTAGTCTCCTAGCAAGTGAAGGGTAGCTGTGACATCACAACGTCACTGGTCTCCTACAAATTGAAGGGTAATTTTTAACAAGCGTTTACTTCAGCATCAACTTAAAATCCAGGCTGCTTACCTAAATAGCAACCAAAACCATAAGCCTGCAAAACCTCATTCATAAATAATTTTAATACGGATAAATCACATCAATAAATCTATTTGGTTTCTGAAATAAAAGTGATTCTCGTCGGCGGCCAAGAGGAGCTACCCCATGCCCAAGGCCAGGGCCAACAGGCGAAAGGAGTTACCCCACGTCCAAGTAGCTCTGGCTGCGCGGGCATAGGAGGGCTGAGAGGAACTACTCCACATTCAAGACCAGGAGGGTCACCCGTGAGGAGATACCCCTCAACCAAGGTAAGGTGCAGTGGCTGTGCTTTGCTGGAGCAACCGTGAAGAGATACCCCACAACCAAGGTCAGAGAAACCCAAATATGACTGTAGGTATTGAGAGAGGGCATCAGAGGGCAGACACACTGAAATCGTGATCATAGAAAGCTAGTAGATCTGATCACATGGACCACAGCATTCTCTAACTCAGTGAAACTAAGAAATGCTGTGTGGGGCCACCCAAGATGGGCGGGTCATGTTGGAGAGGTCTGACAGAATGTGGTCTACTGGAGTAGGGAATGGCAAACCACTTCAGTATACTTGCATCGAGAACCCCAAGAACAGTATTAAAAGACAAAAAAATAGGATATTGAATGAGGAGCTCCCCAGGTCGGCAGGTACCCAATAAGATACTGGAGATCAGTGGTGAAATAACTTCAGGAAAAAATGAAGGGATGGGGCCAAAGCAAAACCAGTACCCAGTTGTGGATGGGACTGGAGATGGAAGCAAGGTCCGATGCTGCAAAGAGCAATATTGCATACGAACCTGGAATGTTAGTTCCATGAATCAGACAAATCGGAAGTGGTCAAACAGGAGATGGCAGGAGTGAACGTAGACCTTCTAGGAATCAGTGAACTCAAATGGACTGGAATGGGTGAATTTAACTCAGATGACCGTTATATCTACTGTTGTGGGCAGGAATCCCTTAGAAGAAATGGAGTAACTATCATGGAGAACAAAAGAGTCCGAAATGTTTTACTTGGATGCAATCGCCAAATGATCAGAATGATCTCTGTTCATTTCCAAGACAAACCATTCGATATTACATTAATCCAAGCCTATGCCCCAACCAGTAACACTTAAAAAGCAGAGAGTGAATGGTTCTATGAAGACCTACAAGACCATTTAGAATTAACACCTAAAGATGATGTCCTTTTCATAAAGGGGACTGGAATGAGAATGTAAGAATTCAAAAATCACCTGGAGTAACAGCCAAAATTGGCTTTGGAGCATGGAATGCAGCAGGGCAAAGACTGATAGAATTTTTCAGAGAGAACACACTGGTCATAGCAAACAACCCCTTTCAGCAACAGAAGAGAAGACTCCACATATGGACATCAACAGATGGTCAACACTGAAATCAGATTGATTGTATTCTTTGCAGCCAAAGATGGAGAAATTCTATAAAGCTAGCAAAAACAAGACGGGAGCTGACTGTGACCCAGATCATAAACTCATTATTGCCAAATCCAGACTTAAATTTAAGAAAGTAGGGAAAACCACTAAACCTTTCAGATATGACCTAAATCAAATCCCTTATGATTATACTGTGGAAATGAGAAATAGATTTAAGGGATTATATCTGATAGATAGAATGCCTGATGAACAATTGACAAAAGTTCATGATGTTGTACAGGAGACAGGGACCAAGGCCATCCCCACGGAAAAGAAATTAAAAAAAAGGAAAATGGCTGTCTGGGGAGGCCTTACAAATAGCTATGAAAAGAAAAGAAGCGAAAAACAAAGGAGAAAAAAAAAAGGTATAAGCATCTGCATGCAGAGTTCCAAAGAATATCAGGGAGAGATAAGGAAGCCTTGCTCAGCAATCAATGCAAAGAAATAGAGGAAAACAACAGAATGGGAAAGACAAGAAATCTCTTCAAGAAAGTTAGAGATACCAAGGGAACATTTCATGAAAAGATGACCTCGATAAACGACAGAAATGATATGGACCTAAGAGAAGCAGCAGATATTAAGAAAAGGTGGCAAGAATACACAGAAGAACTGTACAAAACAGATCTTCACAGCCAAGATAATCATGATGGTGTGATCAAAGACCTAGAGCCAGATATCTTGGAAAGTGAAGTTAAGTGAATATGAAGTCAAGTGGGCCTTAGAAAGCATCACTACGAACAAAGCTAGTGGAGGTGACAGAATTCCAGTTGATCTATTTCAAATTCTGGAAGATGATGCTGTGAAAGATCTGCACTCAATATGCCAGCAAATTTGGAAAACTTAGCAGTGGCCGCAGGACTGGTAAATGTCAGTCTTCATTCCAATCCCAATGAAAGGCAATGTCAAAGAATGATTTAAACGACCGCACAACTTCACTTATCTCACACACTAGTAAAGTCATGCTCAAAATACTCCAAGCCAGACTTCAGCAATACGTGAACCATGAACTTCCAGATGTTCAAGCTGGTTTTAGAAAAGGCGGAGTAACCAGAGATCAAATTGCCAACATCCTCTGGATCATGGAAAAAGCAAGAGAGTTGTAGAGAAACATCTATTTCTGCTTCATTGACTATGCCAAATCATTTGGCTGTGTGGATCACAATAAAATCTGGAAAATTCTGAAAGAGGTGGGACCTTTCAGACCACCTGCCCTGCCTCTTGAGAAACCTGTATGCAGGTCAGGTAGCAACAGTTAAAACTGGACATGAAACAACAAACAGGTTCCAAATAGGAAAAGGAGTATGTCAAGGTTGTATATTGTCACACTGTTTATTTAACTTCTATGCAGAGTATATCATGGGGAACGTTGGCTGGAAGAAGCAGAGGCTGGAATCAAGATTGCCTCGAGAAATATCAGTGACCTCAGATATGAAGATGACATCATTCTTATGGCAGAAATCAAAGAGTGACTAAAAAGGCTCTGATGAGAGTGAAAGAGGAGAGTGAAAAAGTTGGCTTTAAGCCAACATTCAGAAAACTAAGATCATGGATTCTGGTCCCATCACTTCATGGAAAATAGATGGGGAAACAGTGGAAACAGTGTCAGACTATATTTTGGGGGGGCTCCAAAATCACTGCAAATGCTGATTGGAGGCAGGAAATTAGAAGACGCTTACTCCTTGGAAGGAAAGTTATGACCAACCTAGATGGCATATTAAAAAGCAGAGACATTACTTTGCCAACCAAGGTCCATCTAGTTAAGGCTAGAGTTTTCCCCTGGTCATGTATGGATGACAGTGTTGGACTGTGAAGAAAGCTGATCGCCGAAGAATTGATGCTTTTGAACTGTGGTGCTGGAGAAGACTCTTGAGAGTCCCTTGGACTGCAAAGAGATCCAACCAGTCCATTCTAAAGGAGATCAATCCTGGGTGTTCATTGGAAGGACTGATGCTAAAGCTGAAACTGCAATACTTTGGCCACCTCATGCGACGAGTTGTTTCACTTTAAAAGAGTCTGATGCTGGGAGGGATTGGGGGTGGGAGAAGATAGGGATGACAGAGAAAGAGATGGCTGGATGGCATCATCGACTCGAAAGCCATGAGTTTGAGTGAACTCCGGGAGTTGGTGAAGGACAGGGAGGCCTGGTGTGCTGTGATTCATGGGGTCGCAAAGAGTAGGACATGACTGAGGGACTGAAATGAACTGAACATCCTTTCTCAATGATCCATCGGATGTTGGCAATTTGATCTCCCGTTCCTCTGCCGTTTTTAAAACCAGCTTGAACATCTGGAATTTCATAGTTCACGTATCGCTGAAGCTTGGCTTGGAGAATAAAAAGCATTATTTTACTAGCACATGAGATGAGTGCAATTGTGCGGTAGTTTGCACATTCTATGGCATTGCCTTTCTTTGGGGTTGAAAAGAATATTGCCTTTTTCGAGTCCTGTGGAAACTGCGGAATTTTCCAATTTTGCTGGCATATTGAGTGCAGCACTTCTAAAACATCATCTTTCAGGATTTGAAAAAGCTCAACTGAAATTCCAACACCTACACTAGCTCAGTTGACTAAGGCCCCCTTGACTTCACATTCCAACATGTCTGGCTGTAGGTGAGTGATCACACCATCGTGATTATCTGCGTTGTGAAGATCTTTTTTGTACAGTTCTTCTGTGTATTCTTATGACCTCTTCTTAATAGTTTCTGCTTCGGTTAGATCCCTACAGTTTCTGTGCTTTATTGAGCCCATCATTGCATGAGATGTTCTCTTGGGATAGCCAATGTTCTTGAAGAGATCTCTAGTCTTTTCCATTCTATTGTTTCTATTCTTTTTTTTTTGCACTGATCCCTGAGGAAGGCTTTCCTTTCTCTCCTTACTTTTCTTTAGAAATCGGCATTCAAATGGATATCTTTCATTTTCTCCTTTACTTTTTGTTTCCCTTTTTTTCAAAGCTATTGGTAAGGCCTCCTCAGTCAGTCATTCATTTTTCACATTTCTTTACCTGGGGAAGGTCATGATCCCTGTTTCCTGTCAATGGAAGGTACTTCCATCCATAGATCATCAGGCACTCTGTCAATCGAATCTAGTCCCTTACATGTATTTTGCACTTCCAGTGTATAGTCATAAGGGATTTGATTTAGGTCATATCTGAATGGTCTAGTGGTTTCCTCCACTTTCGTCAACTTCTGTCTGAATTTGACAATAAGGAGCTGATGATCTGAGCCATAGTCAGCTTCCTGTCCTGTTTTTGCTGACTGTATAGAGCTTCTCTAATTTGGCTACAAAGAGGATAATCAATCTGATTTCAGTGTCTACAATCTGATGATGTCCATGTGTAGAGTCTTCTCTTGTGTTGCTGGAAATGGGTGTTTTCATGACCAGTGTTATCTCTTGGCAGAACACTATTAGACTTTGCCGTGATTCATTTTGTACTCCAAGGTCAATTTGACTGGTACTCTAGGTGCTTCTTGACTTCCTACTTCTGCCTTCCAATCCCGTATAATGAAAAGGACATCTTTTTTGAATGTTAGTTTAGAAGGTCTTGTAGGTCTTTACAAAACTTTCAACTTCAGCTTCTTCAACGTTACTGATCAGAGAAAAGTTTTGGATTACCGTTTATTGAATCATTTGCCTTGGAAAAGAACAGAGATTATTCTGTCATTTTTGAGATTGTACCCAAGTACTGCATTTTGGACTCTTTTGTTGCGTATGATGGCTACTCCACTTCTTCAAATGGATTCTTGCCACAGTTACAGATATAATGGTCATGTAATTTAAATTCTCCCATTCCAGTCCACCTTAGTTCACTGATTCCTAGAATGTCAATATTCACTCTTGCCATCTCCTGTGTGGCCAGTTCCAATTTGCCTTGATTCAAGGACCTAACATTCCAGGTTCCTATGCTATATTGCCCTTTACAACATGAAACCCTGATTCCATCACCGTCCCATTCCAACTGGTTATTGATTTTGCTTTGGCTCAACTGCTTCATTATTTCTGGAGTTATTTCTCCACGGATCTCTAGAAGCATATTGTGAACCTACCAAGGGTTCATCTTCCAATGTCCTATCTTTTTGTTTTCATGGTCTTCATGTGGTTTTCAAGGCAAGAATCCTGAAGTGGTTTGCCTTTCCCTTTTCTAGTGGACCACATTCTTTCAACTTTGGTGAAGGGCTGTCATCAGGTAAAAGGCAATTTCTTCTTGGAGAAAACTCTATTGCAAACCTAGACATTGTATTTAGAAGAGATATTCACCTTGGTAACAAAGGCCTCCACTTCACAAGTCCCTGATGTTTATCCAGTAGTCATGTGAAGATGTGGGAGCTGGAATATAAAGAAGACTGAGAGAAGAAGATTCGATGACTTTCAACTGTGCTGCTGCCGAAGACGCTTCATTTCAGTTCAGTCGCTCAGTCATGTCCAACTCTTTGTGACCCCATCAGCATGGCAGGCCTCCCTTTCCAACACCATCTCCCAGAGACCACCCCAACTCATGTCCATTGATTATCAATGCCATCCAAGCATCTCATCTCTACCATCCCCTTCTGCTCCTGCTCTCAATCTTACACAGCATCACGTTCTTTTCCAATGAGTCAGCTCTTCGCATCAGGTGTCCAAACTATTGGAGTTTCAGCTTTACGGTGTTACATTCCAACGCATACCCAGGGCTCATCTCCTTTAGGATGGACTGGTTGGATCTCCTAGAAGTCCAAGGGGCTCTCAAGAGTCTTCTCCAAAACCACAGTTTAAAAGCATCAATTTTTCGGCGCTCAGCTTTTCTTACAGTCCAACGTTCCCATTCATACATGACCACTGTATAAACCATAGCATTGACTAGATGGACCTTTGTTGGCAAACGAATGTCCCTCCTTTTTATTATGCTATCTTTGTTGGTTATAACTTTCCTTCCAAGGAGAAAGCATCTTTTAATTTGATGGCTGCAATCACCATCTGTAGTGATTTTGAATCTCCAAAAAATAAAGACTCTTAAGGGTCCCTTGGATTGCAAGGATATTAAGCCAATTGATCCTAAAGGAAATCAACCCTACGTATTCAATCGAAGGACTAATGATGAAGTTGAAACTTCAGTTTTGGCCAGCTCATGCAAAGTGTCAATTCACTGTAAATGTCCATGATGCTTTTAAAGATTGGTGAAAGGAAAAGAAGGGAATAATAGAGGATGATATGGTAGGACCATATCTGAAATACATTGGGCATGCATTTGAACAAACTCTGGGAGATAGTGAACGTTAGAGAGGCCTGTTGCACATGTGTCACAAAAGAGTTGAAGACAACTTGTTGACTGAGCAACGACACTAAATGTCTCTAGAGTTGCTTCTTCAAATCACTCTCAGTCCAGTTCAGTTCAGTTGCTCAGTCGTGTCCTACTCTCCACGACCCCATGAATCACAGCACGCCAGGCCTCCCTGTCCATCACCAACTCCCGGAGTTCACTCAAACTCATGTCCACAGAGTCGGTGATGCCATCCAGCCATCTCATTCTCCGTCGTCCCCTTCTCCTCCCGCCCCCAAACTTTCCCAGCATCAGTCTTTTCCAGTGAGTCAACTCGTCATATGAGGTGGCCAAAGTATTGCAGCTTCAGCTTTATCATCAGTCCGTCCAATGAACATCCAGGATTGATCTCCTCTAGAATGGACTGGTTGGATCTCCTTGCAGTATAAGGGACTCTCAAGAGTCTTCTCCAGCACCACAGTTCAAAAGCATCGATTCTTCAGTGATCAGCTTTCTTCACAGTCCAACTCTCACATCCATACATGACCACGGAAAAAACCATTGCCTTGACTAGACGGACCTTGATTGGCAAAGTAATGTCTCTGCTTTTTAATATACTATCAAGGTTGGTCATAACTTTCCTTCCAAGAAGCAAGCGTCTTTTAATTTCATGGTTGCAATCAGCATCTGCAGAAATTTTGGAGCCCCCAAAAATAAAGTCTGAAACTGTTTCCACTGTTTTTCCATCTATTTCCCATGAAGTGATGGGACCAGATGCCATGATCTTTGTTTTCTGAATGTTGAGCTTCAAGCCAACCTTTTCACTCTCCTCTTTCACTTTCATCAAGAGGCTTTTGAGTTCCTCTTCACTTTCCGCCATAAGGGTAGTGTCATCTGCATATCTGAGATTATTGATATTTCTCCCAGCAATCTTGATTCCAGCTTATGCTTCTTCCAGCCCAGCGATCCTCATGATGTACTCTGCATATAAGTTAAATAAGCAAGGTGACACTCTAACATATACTTAATGAAAGTAATAACAAATATCAACTAAGATGTTTAATAGAAGATGGTATAATGTATTTTTAAAGAAAATATGGGAACTGTAGGCTCTAAAAGAAACAAATCTTTGAATTGAATAAATTTTAAGTATTAGTGTGAAGGAAGAGACAGGAAGATGGAGGAGGAATAGCACGGGGAGACAACTTTCTCCCCCACAAATTCATCAAAAGAATATTTGAATGTTGAGTAAATCCCACAAAACAAATTCTGAAGGCCGGCAGAGGACATCAGGCACTCATAAAAGTAAGACATTGTCTTCAAAAGGATGTAGGAAATAACATAAAAGATAAAAAGTGAGAGAAAAGAGGGAGGGATGGAGGTTTGTCCCGGAAAGTGAGGTTCAAAAAAAGAGAGAAGTTTCCAGACACTGGAAACACTCACTGGTGAATCTGTGGCAACCCTTGGAACCTGAGAGGGCAACATAACCAGGAGAAACAATAAATAAATAATTAAAATCTACAGACTACGTGCCCAGTAGTAGCTCCATGGGAGAAGCAGTGCAGCCGCACACACCCCCCCAGAAAGCTGGGACTGGGCAGGGAGGCGCGGGCTGCATCCCTTAGAGTAAGGACAGGGCCTGAATGCCCTGAGGGCAATCTGAGGGAACTAACTTAAGATAGATAAGCCGACTGTGTGATAGTTACCTCGTGAAATGGCGAAAACCCCCAAGCTAAGACACTTCCAGGCCCACTCAGAGAACAAAGGAGTGAACAATGCTAGCCAGCTGTGGTCAGCCCATCCACCATCCCCAGCTGAGACGGCAGGGGAGGACAGCCAGAGCAGGAAGCAGGCAATCGTGGCACCAGAGAGACATCTGATACCAAGCTTCAAGCAGGCCTTGTTGCTAACCAAGATTTCTTGGGTTCTGGCCAGTCAATATCGGCCTGAGAGGGTGCGCTGGTGGTACGCCCAGAAAACCGAGGAGCAGGGATTGGGGAGGGAATAAGTCACAGTGACTCTGCTGGTCAAACACCTGCTCAGATGAGCTGCTCAGACCAGGAAGGGCAAAAAATTCAGGCCCAACTGAGTCTAAACCTTTGTGAGTACCCAAAAATCAGAAGCTGAGTGGCTTAGACCATGGATGTACATCCAACCCAGCGACAGCCTCGGATTGTTCCCAGCAGAGCAATCTAGAGCCTGTGCAGTGTAGACTGGGACAGCACACATGCCGTGAGCAGGGGTAAACCCAGTGTGGCTGAGACATTGCAAGCACTCCCCACAGATGCCACTGGTATTTGTCTGCAGCTTACCTCCCTCCCCACATCACGACTGAACAGGTGTGCCTAAAAAAATTGTCTACCACTGCCGCCTTGTGTCAGGAAGGGAATTAGACACTGAAGAGACCAGCAAACAGAAGAAGCTTAAACAGAAGGAACTGCGTAGGAAGAGACAGATGGAGAAGTTTTGAGCCTACTGCAAAAATAAGACTGAAAACCAGAGCCAGAGGCTTAAGTCCAAATCCTGAGAACATCAGAGAACTGCTGTTCTAGGGAACATTAATTGAAGGAGCTCATCAAATGCTTCCATACCTACACTGAAACCAGGCAACACCAAAGGGTCAATAAGTTTCAGAGAAAGACTTTCCACACAAATTCTCCAGCAACACAGGAGAACAGCACTGAGCTTCAATATACAGGCTTCCCAAAGCCACTCCAAACCCACTGATAACTCAAAACTCATTACTGGACACTTCATTGCACTCCAGAAAGAAGAAATCCAGCTCCACCCACCAGAACACCGACACAAGCTTCGCTAACTAGGGAAACTTAAAAAGCCACCCATCCAAGGCCACACACAGCAATGAAACTGCACAATAAAGAAAATTCCACAAGCTGCCAGAAGACTGAAAGGCCACCACAAACAGAACAATATAAGCAAGATGAAGAGGTAGAGAAATACTCAGCAAGTAAAGGAACAGTACAAAGGCCCAGCCAAAAAAAAAAAAACAGTAAGTTTTAGGGAATCTACCTGATAAATAATTATGAATATTGACAATGAAAATGATTCAAAATCTTGAAAGCAAACTGGAATTACAGAAAAATAACCTCTAGATAATGATCGAGAAGATGCAAAAAACATTTAATAAGGATCTAGAGGAAATAAAAAAAGAGTGACTATATAATGAATAATGCAATAGATGAAATCCGAAACACTCTGGAGGAAACCAATAGTAGAATAATGGAGACAGAAGATAGGATAAGTGAGGTAGAAGATAGAATTGTAGAAATAAATGAAACAGAGAGGAAAAAAGAAAAATGAATTCAGTGAAATGAAGACAATCTCTGAGACCTCTGGGACAATGTTAAATGCCCCAACATTCTAATCATAGAAGTCCCAGAAGAAAAGACAAAAAGAAAGACCATGAGAGAATACTTGAGGAGATATGAGTTGAAAACTTCCCTAAAATGGGGAAGGAAATAATCAAGTCCAAGAAACACAGAGAGTCCCTAACAGGATAAACCCAAGGTCAAATTCTCCAAGGCAAACATGAATCAAACTAACAAAAATCAAACACAACGAACAAATATTAAAAGGATCAAGGGAAAACCAACAAATAAAACACATGGAAGTTCCCAGAAAGATAACAAGTGATCTTTTACCAAAAACTCTTCAGGCCAGGAGGCAATGACACGACATACTTAAAGTGATGAAAGAAAATAACCTACAGCCCAGATGATTGTACCCAGCATGGATTTCATTCAAATATGAAGGAGAAATCAAAAACCTTACAAACAAGCAAAAGCTGAGAGAATTCAGCATCACCAAACCAGCTCTCCAATAAATGCTAAAGGATCTTCTCTTGACAGGAAACACAGAAAAGGTACGTAAACTTGAACCCAAAACAGTAAAGAAAATGGCAATGGGATCATACCTATCAATATTTACCTTAAATGTAGATGGGTTGAATGTCCCAACCAAAAGGCAAAGACTGGCTGAATAGATACAAAAACGAGACCCTTATCATGTTGTCTGCAAAAGACCCACCTCAAAACAAGGGACACATACAAACTGAAAGTGAAGTGCTGGAAAAAGATATTCCATGCAAATAGAGACCAAAAGAAAGCAGGAGTAGCAATATTCATATCAGATAAAATAGACTTTAAAACAAAGGATGTGAAAAGAGACAAAGAAGGAAACTACATATTGATCAAAGGATCAATCCAAGAAGAAGATATAGCAATTATAAACATATGCACCCAACATAGGAGCACCGCAATATGTAAGACAGTTACTAACAAGTATGAAAGGCTAAATTAACAACAGCGCAATAATAGTGGAAGACTTTAATACCCTACTCACACCTATGTATAGATCAACTAAACAGAAAATTAACAACGAAACACAAACTTTAAATGATACAATAGACCAGATAGATCTAATAGATATCTATAGGGCATTTCACGACAAAACAAAGAATTTCTCCTTTTTCTAAAGTGCACACAAAACCTTTTCCAGGATAGATCACATCCTGGGCCATAAATTTTGACCTGGTAAATACAAAAAAAAAAAAAAAAAATTGAAATTTTTCAAGCATCTTTTCTGCCCACAGTGCAGAAAGATTTGATCTCAACTACAGGAGAAAAACTATTAAAAATGTCAGCATACGGAGGCTGAACAACACGCTGCTGAATAGCCAACAAATCATAGAAGAAATCAAAAAAGAAATCAAAATGTGCATAGAAATGAATGAAAATGGAAACACAACAAACCAAATCTTATGGAACACTGTGAAAGCCATGCTAACGGGAAAGTTCATAGAAATATAGGCGTACCTCAAGAAACAAGAAAATAGTCAACTAAATAACCTAACTCTAATCTAAAGAAACTAGAAAAGGAAGAAATGAAGAACCCCAGGGTTAGCAGAAGGAAAGAAATCTTAAAACTAAGCAGAAAAAAGTGCAAAAGAAATAAAAGAGACCATAGCAAAAATCAGCAAAACCAAAAGCTGGCTCTTTGAGAGGGTAAATAAAATTTACAAACCACTAGCCAGACTCATCAAGAAACAAAGGGAGAAAATCCAAATCAATAAAACCAGAAAAGAAAAAGGAGAGACCACAATAGACATCACAGAAATATAAAGGACCATAAGAGACTGCTATCAGAAATTTTATGGCCATAAAATTGACAACTTGAAAGAAATGGACAAATTCTTAGAAAAATACAACTTTTCAAAACTGAACCAGGAAGACATACAAAATCTTAACAGACCCATCACAAGCACGGAAATCGAAGCTGTAATCAGAAATCTCCCAGCAAACAAAAGCCTAGGGCCAGAAAGCATAACAGCTGAATTCCACCAAAAATTTAGAGAAAAGGTAACATCTATTCTACTCAAACTATTCCAGAAAATTGCTAAGGAAGGGAAACTTCCAAACTCATTCCACGAGGCCACCATCACCCTAATCACAAAACCTGTCAAAGATCTCACAAAAACAGAAAACTACAGCCCAATATCACTGATGAACATAGATGCAAAATTCCTTCACAAAATCCTGACAATCAGAATCCAACAACACATTAGGAAGATCATACATGATGACCAAGTGGGCTTTATCCCAGGAATGCAATGATTCTTCAATATCAGTATATCAATCAATGTAATACAGCACATTAACAAGCTGAAAAAAAATGAATATCTCAATAGATGCAGAGAAAGCCTTTGACAAAATTCAGCATGGATTTATGATAAAAACCCTCCAGAAGATGGGAATAGAAGGAACATACCTCAACATAATAAAAGCTATATACAACAAACCCACTGCTGCTGCTGCTAAGTCACTTCAGTCGTGTCCTACTCTTTCTGACCCCATAGACCGAAGCCCACCAGTCTCCCCCTTCCCTTGGATTCTGCAGGCAAGAACACTGGAGTGGATTGCCATTTCCTTCTCCACTTCCCTATGCAAAATCCCATTCATGAATGCCTGTGTAAAACATTTCAAACAAGGGCAATGTATGATCAGACAAAACACCACAAGTTAACAGGCAGTATATGTCATCTTAACATTTAAAATATTAAAAATTACATATTAACTGGTCTTACTTGTGATATGACATGACTGAGCAACTTAACTGAACTGAATTGAACTGACAGGAAGAAACCTCGTATGGTTTACAATGCTGTTCTTAATTCCTAGGGTTTTAAATCTACGTGATACTAAAAATATCCCAGTATTTTGGTGAGTATTTTGGTACCTAATCGCTCAGTTTCTTATATATTATTTCTGGTATGGGAGTAGTAAGCTAAAGAGGCTCTAATTTTGTCATGCTTGTGGGCTTTTCAGTATTCTTGTGGGAGGCTTCATTAGACGTGATCTTCATGAAGCCTACGCTAATATGACAAACCCACAGCAAACATTATCCTCAATGGTGAAAGATTGAAAGCATTTCCACTAAAGTCAGGAACAAGACAATGGTGGCCACTCTTACCACTACTGTTCAACATAGTTCTGGAAGTTTTGGGCACAACAATCAGAGCAGAAAAATACATAAAATGAATCCAAACTGGAAAAGAGGTAAAACCCTCATTGTTTGCCAATGACATGATCCTCTACACAGAAAACCCTAAAGACTCTACCAGAAAACTACTAGAGCTAATCAATGAATACAGTAATGTTGTAGGATATAAAATCAACACACAGAAATTCCTTGAATTCCTATATACTAATAATGAGAAAATAGAGAAATTAAGGAAACTATTCCATTCACTGTTGCAACGAAAATAATAAAATACTTAGAGATATATCTACCTAAAGCAACAAAAGTCTTCTTTTTTTTTTAAATTTCTAGACATTTATTTCTCTGTGAAAAAGGGGGAAAGGGAATAAAATAAAAACTGCACAACTAACACATAAAACCACCAGGAGGAAGGGAGGGAGGCAGAGGAGATGGGGGAGGGGCCCCCATGCAGCAGCACTGGTTGGCGACCGGGGTGCTCGCCCCACTCCCCACCTGGCGGGAGCGACCCCGTCCTCCCAGGGCTCTGCTCCGTCCCACCCTGTGCACCCCCAACCCCGTGAGGGGTGGACGTGAGAAGTCGGAGTCCCGGTCTGAGGGAGGAACCGTGCCGGGGGAGGGACCTGGGGTCAGAGCATGCACGGGGAGTAACAGCCAAGGACCCCCACTGTCCCCCCAGGGAGGGGCCTGGCGGGGGAGGGTGGGCACCGTAGGCCAGCGGTGGGTCCTCTTCCAGCATCAGGGGAGAGACAGAACAGTCAGAGCCTCCTGGGCGAAGTACTTGACGTCCACGTCCTGGTCCTGGGTCAGCTTCTCAAGGACGGGCTTGACCTCGCTCTGCAGCGTGCTGTTGTCCAGGATGTGCCCGATCTTCTACAGGGACTTGGCCACGTTGAAGCGGACGTTGGCAACAGAGTCCCCGGCCATGTGCAGCACGGTGGGCAGTATGTGCTTGGTGGTGATGTCCTGCCCGCAGATCTCAGACAGCACATTGATACAGAAGAGTGTGGTCATGCGGTGCAGGGAGTTGGGGTCCCCAGACATGGCCAAGACCTTGGGGATGATAGTCGCATGGGCCCACTCCTTCCCAAACCTCTCCACCACCTTCTTGAGGTTGCTGGTAGCCGCCTCGCGGATGGCATAGACATGATCCACAAGCCAGGCCATGCACAAAGATTTGAATTTCTCATCAAAGAACTCCACCCCCTTTTGTCCCGCCAGCAGAGGGATATACTTGATGATGGCCAGCCGCACCCGCCACTTGGCATCCTCCGCCAGCTCCACGATGGCAGGGAGTAGGGACTTCAACAGCTGCCTGAAGCCGATCACCTCGTTCATGCAGTCCAGGTTGGAGATGATGTTCAGCCGCACCTCCGGGCACTCGTCCTTCAACTGGGCCAGGAAGAGGTGCAGGAGGTGCTTGATCGTGCTGTCTTTGCCCGGGATCGGAAAGAGGCCCATGATGATGGAGGCCAGGGCTGACTTGACGAGATGGTTGGCATCAGACACCAGATCCTTGATGCAGGGCAAGATCTGGGTCATGATCACATTCTCCCGACAGCTGAGAGATTTCCACAGAATTCTTTGACGTTGTGGGAGGCGGCAACCTTCACCTCAGTCAGCCTCACAGTCTTTCATCAGGTTCTGGAAGGAAGGACTCAGGTTCTTCTGGGTGATTTCAGGCCCCACTGCTTTCTGGAGCCCTGTGAACTTGTCGGCCACCATGTAACGGACGCGCCAGGACTTGTCCTCGGTAGCCTGGCACAGGGTGGGCATCACCAGGTCCTCCAGGGCCTCTTGGGGCAGGAATTGAGCTATGTTCACGCATGTCTCCACTGCTAGCAGCCCCATCTCGCTCTTGATGTTGTCCAGCTCCAGCACCTTGGCGAACTCCCCAACCTTGGAGGCTGTGGGTCACAGCACCATGGGGGTGTCATCTGAACATAGGTTCTGGAAGTACTGTTGAAGCTCTGCCTTGATGGCCCTTGACACACGGGGGTAACAGACAGAGAAGAGGCCGCAGGCTGAAGTGTGGGAGGTGAACCAGGCTCCGCCCGCCAGCCACTTCACCAGGGGCACGAAGTGGACCTCAAGGTCGGACGGGGAGTGCTCATGCGAGATGTCCCGCAGGGATTCCATTGCCTTATCCAGCACCACCGTCTCCTCCACCGTGGCCAGCAACTTCAGGGGCAGCAGCAGGCAGTGCATGTACTTGAGGCCACTCAGCAGAGTGGTAAAAGTGCCCAGCTGCTCTGCCAGGTCCAAAAGGACCTCGTCCTCATCGTAGACTGTTTCTGTAAGGAAGGGCAGAAGTTTACCGTGGGCCCTTTCGACCCCAAGGGTCAAAGCAATGGTGGACAGCTTCTAGATGCTGTTGGGGCAAAGCTGAACATCCTCGTTGTGGAGCTCGTCTATGAGCACCGTGATGGGGTAGAACGAGTAATTGCTGTTGGCTGCGGCCATCTTGGGCCCGTCCCCTTCCTGTCAAGACTGAGGCCAGTGCCGTGCTAAAACTGGGATAGGGAGGGGTTGGGCTGGGAGGAGGAAAGGAACAAAAGACTTCTATAGAAAATTATAAGACACTGGTGAATGAAATCAAATAGGACACTAATAGATGGAGAAATATACCATGTTCATGGATTAGAAGAATAAATATTGTGTGCCAGGAGCCAGTGAGGGAAATCCTACCAGTGGCAATGGTCAATTGGGGAAGAGGCCTGATGGGCAAAGGCTAATCAGGACTCGAGGAACCCCTTGAACTTACCTGAGCATCTACCCCAAAGAAAACCGGAGTCTGACTGCCTTACTCTCTTACACCTCTTATCAAGTCCTTTAATACTTACGGGGGCTTCCCCCCAACCACCTATCTCTGAAAACATTAATTCAGAGCTGTAGTTTAAAAGTTCTCCTCGGCTTAATAGGAGTGCTCCAATCCAAGCCCCTCTGATAGCTTTCTAACTTGCATGACAAGTTTGTCCGGGCTTTTACAACTATGAATGTGACTGTTTACAGCCTCGAACCATGCAAGGACAGAAAGCCTAATATTCTAAAATACAGGAATTTGTTGAAGAAATAAAAATCATTAGAATAGTAGTAAAAAAAAAGATTTCATTGTTGAATCAATGCTTGCTGCAAAGTTTATCTATTGTATCCTTGGAAATATATTAATCACATATAGAGAGTATAAGTAGTAGCCTTTGATTTAACCACATCAGATCTTAAGTTAATAAATTCCTTTCTTGTAGCTCACTACACTTTTGCCTTATAGGAATGTAACTTTGTCATGTGTCTAGCACATGACTTTACGAAAATCACTTTAAAAGAATATAAGACTTTTTCTAGCTAACTAACCTTTGTTAGGAGAGAGGGCCATAAACTGTCAGCAGGCCTCCTGGCCAGAAGATGATGTAAACCACCTAAAACTTTTGTTTATCATGAGATATACAAAAATAAGCCCTGATCCTGATAAGGGTCAAGACTGCAGACCCCGCGTGATTTTGGCGTGAGTCTATACCTCCCTTTCTCTAGTTTTTATGTGCACAACTTAGGGTATAAAAGCAGCACTGGAAAATCAAGTTTTGGGCCTTGCTCACTGAAGCTTGGTCTCCCCATGTCGTTCTTTCTCTTTTTCTGTCCTTTTCTCTATTCTCCTTTTTCTGGTTGAGATCCTTGGAGTGCTGGGCCCTCTGCATTTATTTATCTGCCTGGGCTTCTAAGACCCACTTGAGGTGGTGCCCTGGTGGGGTGCCTCTGGTGATTCAAGAGGGCGCCTGCGGCCTACGTAAGCAGAGCAAACCCCGTGCTTGGGTTTTCTCTCTCTCTCTCTCTCACTGACGCCGACACCGTTCATCCCGAGGATATCCTGGGCCATATCGAGGCTGGTCCCCGATAATTGTGAAAATGCGTATACTACCTAAAGTAACATACATTCAATGCAATCCCTATCAAGCTACCAACAGTATTTTTCACAGAGCTACAACAAGTAATCTCACAGTTTGTATGGAAATACAAAAAACCACGAATAGCCAAAGCAATCTTGAAGAAGAATGGAACTGAGGGAATCAACCTGCTGAACTTCAGGCTCTACTACAAAGCCACAATCATCAAGACAGTATGGTACTGGCATAAAGACAGAAATATAGATCAATGAAACAAAATAGAAAGTCCAGAGATATATCCATGCACCTATGGACACCTTCACTTTGACAAAGGAGGCAAGAATATAAAATGGAGAAAAGACAGATTCTTTAACAAGTGGCGTTGGGGAAACTGGTAAATGAATGAAACTAGAATACCCCCTAACATCATACCCAAAAACAATCTCCAAATGGACTAAAGATCTAAATGTAAGACCAGAAACTATAAAACTCCTAGAGGAGAACATAGGCAAAACACTCTCTGACATAAATCACAGCAGGATCCTCCATGAGCCACCTCCCAGAATATTGGAACTAAAAGCAAAATAAACAAATGGGACCTAATGAAGATTAAAAGCTTCTGCACAGCAAAGGAAACTATAAACAAGGTGAAAAGACAGCTTTCAGAATGGAAGAAAATAATAGCCACTGAAACAACTGACAAAGAATTATTCTCCAAAATATACAAGCAGCTCCTGCAGCTCAATTCCAGAAAAATAAACGACCCAATCAAAAAATGGGCCAAAGATCTAAACAGACATTTATCCAAAGAAGACATACAGATGGCTAACAAGCACATGAAAAAATGCTCAATATCCCGCATAATCAGAGAAATTCAAATCAAGATGACAAAGAGGTACCATTTCACACAAGTCAGAATGGCTGCTATCCAAAAGTCTACAAGCAATAAATGCTGGAGAGGGTTTGGAGAAAAGGGAACCCTGTTACACTGTTGGTGGGAATGAAAACTACTACAGCCACTATGGAGAACAGTGTGGAAATTCCTTTAAAAAACTGGAAATAGAACTGCCATACGATCCAGCAGTCGCACTCCTGGCATAAACACTGAAGAAACCAGATTTGAAAGAAACACGTATACTCAATTGTTCATTGCAGCACTGTTTATAATAGCAAGAACATGGAAGCAACCTATATGTCCATCTGCAGATGAATTGATAAGGAAGCTTTGGTACCTATACACAATGGAGTTTTACTCAGCCATTAAAAAGAATACATTTGAATCAGTTCTAATGAAGTGGATGAAACTGGAGCCTATTATACAAAGTGAAGAAAGCCAGGAAGAAAAACAACAATACAGTATACTAACGCAAACAATTTTGAAAGATGGTAACGATGACCCTGTATATGAGACAGTAAAAGAGACACAGGTGTATAGAACAGTCTTTTGGACTCTGTGGGAGAGGGATGATTTAGGAGAATGGCATTGAAACATGTATATTATCACATGTGAAGCGAATCACCAGTCCAGGTTCGACAAATGATGTAGGACGTTTGGGGCTGGTGCACATGGATGACCCGGAAGTAGGATAAACGGAGGAGGGATGTGGGAGGGGGGTTCAAGAAGGGGAGCACGTGTGCACCTGGGGAGGATTAATGTCAATGTATTGCAAAACCAATATAATATTGTAAAGTAATTAGCCACCAGTAAAAATAATAATAATTAAAAATAAAGAAATAGAATTAGTGTGCAAGTAAAATTTCATCCAAGCAATAAACAATAAAGGAACCCTAGTTTCTATGCTAATAGTAGACAAGTGTTTTTATCAAAAATGTTTTGAGACAAATCACATTCATTATGATTGTACAACATTTTTAACATTTATTTATTTTAGCTGGAGCAGTTAAATAATTACAATATTGTAGTGGTTTTTGCCATTCATTGCTATGAATAAGCTATGGGTTTACATGTGTTCCCCATGCTGCTCTCCCCTCAGGATTAAAGTCTGGCTGAACAAAATACAATTTTCAAAATTTTTGCTGTGCATTTTTCCCAGTCAGTAGCACAAATTCCAGGAGAAGGCAACGGCAAACCACTCCAGTACTCTTGCCTAGAAAATCCCGTGGATGGAGGAGCCGGATAGGCTGCACTCCGTGGGGTCGCTAAGGGTCGGACACGACTGAGCGACTTCACTTTCACTTTTCACTTTCACACATTGGAGAAGGAAATGGCAATCCACTCCAGTGTTCTTACCTGGAGAATCCCAGGGACGGGGGAGCCTGGTGGGCTTCTGTCTATGGGGTCACACAGAGACGGACACGACTGAAGTGACTTAGCAGCAGCAGCAGCAGCACAAATTCCTGGATTTTAAAATAAATGATCCTAGTACAGACCTCAGCTTTCAAACTACATTTATAATTTCCTACTTAGGATACTTCTGAATATCAGAGGCTTACTATTAGGTACTAAAATATGAACGAATTCATGTTTCTATAAATCGAAGACATCAACTGATAATGCTTCTTTACTTTTAGAAATAAAAAAAATGGAGGTAGGGAAGGAGATGGTGTAGGAAAATGATGGGGAGACCACTTTCTCTCCCTCAAATTCATCAAAAGAACATTTGAACACTGAGTAAATTCCACGAAACAACTGAATGCCGGCTGAGGACATCAGGCACCCAGAAAAGCAGCCCATTGGCTTCAAAAGGAGGTAGGAAAAACCATAAAAGATACAAAGAGAGACAAAGGAGATAAGGATGGAACTCTGTCCTGGGAAGGGAGGCATAAAAAAGGGAGAAGTTTAAAAAGTTCCGAACACCAGGAAACACTCTCATTTGTGAGTTCATGGCGAGTTTAGACCTCAGAGGGCAACATAAGTGGGAAGAAAAAGAGAAGAGGGTGTTTGCTTGACCAGTGCGTGCTCTTGGCAGAACTCTACTAGCCTTTTACCCTGCTACATTCTGTACTCCAAGTCAAATTTGCCTCGTACTTTAGGTGTTTCTTGCCTTCCTACTTCTGTTTTCCATTCCCCTATAATGAAAAGGACATCTTTTTTGGGTGTTAGTTTTAGAAGGTCTTGCAGGTCTTCACAGAACTTTCAGTTTCAGCTTCTTCAGCATTACTGATCAGAGAATAGATTTGGATTACCATGATATTGAATGGTTTGCCTTGGTAAAGAACAGAGATCATTCTGTCGTTTTTGAGATTGCTCTCAAGTACTGCATTTTGGATTCTTTTGTTGACTATGCTGTCTACTCAATTTCTTCAAAGGAATTCCTGCCCACAGTTAAAGATATAATGGTCCTGTGAGTTAAATTCTCCCATTCCAATCCATCTTAGTTCACTCATTCCTAGAATATCAATGTTTACTCTGGCCATCTCCTGTTTGGCCACTTCCAATTTGCCTTGATTCATGGACCTAAATTCCAGGTTCCTATGCAATATTGCTCTTTACAGCACCGGACCTTGCTTCTATCACCAGGCACATCCACAACTGGGTATTGGTTTTGCTTTTGCTCCATACCTTCATTCCTTCTAGAGTTATTTCTCCACGGATATACAGTAGCAAACTGGGCACCTACCGACCTGGGGAATTCCTCACTCAGTATCCTATCATTTTGCCCTTTGATGCTGTTCCTGGGGTCCTCAAGGCAAGTACACTGAAGTGGTTTGCCATTCCCTTCTCCAGTGGACGACATTCGGCTGTGGTCCATGTGATCACATCGACTAGTTTCCTGTGATCATGATATCAGTGTGTCTACCCTCTGATGTCCCCTCAAAATACCTACCGACTTATTTGGGTTTCTCTTACCTTGGGCATGGGATATCTCTTCACAGCTGCTCCGATGATGCTGTGAAAGTGCTGCACTCAATATGGCAGCAAATTTGGAAAACTCAGCAGTGGCCACAGGACTGGAAAAAGTCAGTCTTCATTCCAATCCCAAAGAAAGGCAATAACAAAGAATGCTCAAACTACCGCACAAATTCACTCATCTCACACGCTAGGTAAGTCATGTTCAAAATCCCCGAAACCAGGCTTCAGAAATATGTGAACCGTGAAATCCCAGATGTTCAATCAGGTTTTACAAAAGGCACAGGCACCAGAGATCAAATTGCCAACATATGCTTGATCATGGAGAAAGCAAGAGAGTTCCAGAAAAACATCTATTTCTGCTTCATTGACTATGCCAAACCCTTTGACTCTGTGGATCACAATAAATTGTGGAAAATTCTGAAAGACATAGGAATACCAGGCCACCTGACCTGCCTCTTGAGAAACCTGTATGCAGGTCAGGAAGCAACAGTCAGAACTGGACATGGAACAACAGACTGGTTCCAAATAGGAAAAGGAGTACGTCAAGGCTGTATATTGTCACCTTGCTTATTCATGCAGAGTACATTATGAGGAACGCTGAACTGGAAGAAGCACAAGTTGGAATCAACATTGTTGGAAGAAATATCAACTTCAGATATGCAGATGACACAACCTTTATGGCAGAAAGTGAAGAGGAACTCAAAAGCCTCTTCATGAAAGCGAATGAGGAGAGTGAAAAGGTTGGCTTGAAGCTCAACATTCAGAAAACAAAGATCTTGGCATCTGGTCCCATCACTTCATGGGAAATAGATGGAAAAACAATGGAAACAGTGTCAGATTTTATATTTTTGGACTCCAAAATCACTGCAGATGCTGATTACAACCAGGAAATTAAAAGACACTCCTTGGAAGGAAAGTAATGACCAACCTAGATAGTATATTAAAAAGCAGAGACATTGCTTTACCAACAAAGATTCATCTAGTCAAGGCTATGGTTTTTCCTGTGGTAATGTATGGATGAGAGAGTTGGACTGTGAAGAAAGCTAATCACCGAAGAATTGATGCTTTTGAACTGTGGTTTTGGAGACGACTCTTGAGAGTCCCTTGGACTGCAAGGAGATCCAACCAGTCCGTTCTAAAGGAGATCAGTCCTGGGTGTTCGTTGGAAGGACTGATGCTAAAGCTGAAACTCCAATACTTTGGCCACCTCATGCGACGAATTGAATCACTGGAAAAGACGTTGATACTGGGAAAGTTTTCGGGCGGGAGGAGAAGGGGACGACAGAGAATGAGATGGCTGGATGGCATCACCGATTCTGTGGACATGAGTTTCAGTGAACTCCGGGAGTTGGTGATGGACAGGCAGGCCTGGCGTGCTGTGATTCATGGGGTCACGGAGAGTTGGACACAACTGAGCGACTGAAGTGAACTGAACTGTGTTGATCAGAGATGGGCACAGGCTTATTGCAACCAGAGTTCCCCTGAGGAAATGACTTTAAATTCCATTTGATTGGCTCTTGAATTGTTTGGAATGTCAGGGTGTATAAGCCAAGCCTTTCCCACCAAAATACTATGCATGGGTGATGACATAATGATCTTCCTGTGTGTCTCACCTTCCCTTCTGGTAGTGTCCACAAGTAGTCAATTGATGGGGAGTGATTGAAGCCTGTGGGTCCGCTGTGTCATTCAGTTGCTGTGCTTCCAGGCCCACATCCTTCACAAACCTGGTACATGGTAAGGGCAACAAGGAAAGGAAGAAAAGTGGAAGGCTGGAGTGTTTTAGGGAACCTGAATTTTCTTACTTATGAGACTGGTTTTCAGGTCACATGGGCCCTGCCACCTGCCGGCTCGGTGGGGCCATCAGGGACGTTACAGAGAGCGGGGGTCAGGGGGCACCAGTCAAGGTGGTCACCCTCTTCAGGATGGAGGCTGTGGAGGAAGGAGAAACTTTGCAGGAAGGAGAAATAGTGGGGTTCCGGCAAGACCTCCAGCCACTGGTGGAAGACATCATGGAGGAGGTGAAGCTGGTGTCTGTTGGCGAGGAATAGGAGCTGCTGTACTTTCAAGAGCGTGAGGAGAACCCAGAGGAGCAGGACCAGGTACACCCAAGCTGTGGAGCCCCGAGGGATTGGCTCCCACTGCCCCCACTTCGTGCAGTGGAGGCATTGGCTTTCCCGCAGGTAGAGCTGAGTTGTGGGAGTGAAAATTACCGTAGGGCCTACTTTCCACTCAGGTGGAAGAACCATCAGAGGAAAAGTGTCGCTTGTGTAATCATCCAGGGCATTCCTGGCTCCTGGGTCAAAGTCATATCCTTACTACCGCTTCTTACGGTTGGTTGTTCAGGAGGACAGAAGGAGCAGGAGCAGGAGGAGGAATATGGGTGAGGGCACAGGCAAACCCATGGGGTGGAGGGACGTGTGGGCTGGCAGGAGTGGCGCGCTCCAAAGTCACAGTGCCAGCCAAGCCACGGCATGTCTCCACTAGTGTGTGTCTGAGCCATGACTCTGGGTGACTCCTCTTGGCCTGCATCTGAATGGAAGTGGTACCCTGGGCCTGGAACTCTGTGTGACCCGAGACAGTATGCCAGAACAGCATTCTCTAAGACTTATTACTGTAATTGTAGGTTATCTGGGAAAGCAGCAGAAACATTCAGAAATGGTAGGGACCTAACAGAAGCAGAAGAGATTAAGAAGAGATGGCAAGAATACACAGAAGGACTCTACAAAAAAAAAAAAAAAACTTCATGACCCAGATAATCACGAAATTACTCACCTAGAACCAGACATCCTGGAAAGTGAAGTCTAGTGGGCCTTAGGAAGCATCATTATGAACAAAGATACTGGAGATGATGGAATTCCATTTGAACTATTTAAAATCCTGAAAAATGATGCTGTGAAAGTGATGCATGCAGTATGCTGGCAAACTTTCAAAACTCAGCAGTGGACACAGGGCTGGGAAATATCAGATTTCACTCCAATCTCAAAGAAAAGCAATGGCAGAAAATGCTGAACTACAATACAATTGCACTCATCTCACACTCTACTAAAGTGTTCCTTAAAATTTTCCAGGCCATGAATCAATAACATGGGAACCATGAATTTCCAGATGTTCAAGGTGGATTTAGAAAAGGCAGAGGAACTAGAGATCAAATGGCCAACATCCACTCGGTTTTCGGTAAAAGAAGAGAAATCCAGGAAATCATCTGTTTCTGCTTTATTGACTATGCCAAAGCCTTTGAATTGTGGATCACAATGAACTGTGTAATTTTTTTAAAAAATATGAAAATACCAGACCACCTGACTTGCATATGGATAAACTTGTATGAAGTTCAGGAAGCAATATATAGAACTGTACATGGAACAACAGATTGTTTCCAAATAGGAAAAGGAGTACATCAAAGCTGTATATTTCACCCTGCTTATTTAACTTATATGCAAATTACATCATGAGAAACACTGGTCTGTAGGAAACACAAGCTGGAATCAAGATTGCAGGGAGAAATATCAATAACCTCAGATATGTAGATGACACCACCCTTATTGCAGAAAGTGAAGAAGAATTAATAACCTCTTAATGAACGTGAAAGAAGAGAATAAAAAGTTGGCTTAAAGAACAACATTCAGATACTGGTCCCATCACTTCATGGCAAATAGATGGGGAAACAGTGGAAACAGAGGCTGACTTTAGTTTTCTGGGCTCCAAAATCACTGCAGAAGGTGATTGCAGCCATGAAATTAAAAGGCGCTTACTCTTTGGAAGGAAAGTTATGACCAACCTAGACATGATATTAAAAAGCAGAGAATGACTTTGCCAACAAAGGTCTGTCTAGTCAAGGCTATGGTTTTTGCAGTAGTCGTGCATGGATCTGAGAGTTGGACTATAAAGAAAGCCGAGTGCAGAATGATTCTTTTGAACTGTGTTGTTGGAGTAGATTATTGAGAGTCCCTTGGACTTCCAGGAAATGCAACCAGTCCATTCTAAAGGAGATCTGTCCTGGTTGTGCATTTTAAGGACTGATGTTAAAGCTGAAACTGCAGTACTTTGGCCTTCAGATGCGAAGAGCTGACTCATTTGAAAAGACCCTGATGCTGGGGAAGATTGAGAGCAGGAAGAGAAGGGGACGACAGAGGATTAGATGGTGGATTCGATGGTTGGAGGGGATCATCGACTCGGTGGACTGCAGGTGTTGGTGATTGACAGGGAGACCAGGCGTGCTGCCATTCATGGGGTTGCAAAGAGTCGGACACCACTAAGCAACTGAACTGAACTCAAGTGATAGTTGATTGGAGAAAGATACCTTTAAACTGGATGCCTTAATAAAATTCAGATTTTCTTGTACCTACAGCCATCATGGGAATGTAATTCAACATATCAATATAACCATTTAAAGATTTTGTAAAGCTTAAATTCCTGTGAACGAAGAACTATTATTTTTAAAATAAATACGTAAAGGAGATTTAAAAGAACACGTATATTGTCATTCATCCATAACATATGGTAACATGTAAAAGACGTTGTGTGACAAATATAATGAATATTTTAAAGAACAATACAATAGAATTAAATTAAAAAATTAAAACACTATAATATATAAAATGCACAAGTACATATCATGGGTTAACTAGACAGAGTAGATTGTTCATGATTCTGTCCCAACTCTTTTAAGGTAATTTTTCTTTTGGGGAAAATTTTTCAATCTTTAGACATGCACATGTGCAGCAAAATATAATGTATAGTCACTTTTATTTTTTATTGTTGTCTTCTAAATAAGTGTGTTGTGAATTTGGGTGTAGTATTCTGATATTGGAATTGCATTTGTCATTAAAGTGTGCACACTTAGAGTTCTACTTTTCACTTCCAAGATAATGTGAGATTCATTAAGAATAATGATGTTTATAAAAAAGCTAATATGCTTTTAAAACTTAATTTTTTTGGAGTATACTTGTTTTCCATTATTTTGTTAGTTTCTCCCCTAAAGCAAAATTAGAGAATGCTGCAGTCCTTCACGTCATAAAGTCTAGTAAACGAGATAGTAACTAAAGAGCAACCATACATCTATCTCCATGTTTTTGACTTCTTTCTAAATCTGGTCACCACAGTGCATTAAGACTTCCCTGTTCTGTGCATACAGATCAGAAGTATATGTGTGTCTGTTGTAATCTCCTAATTCCTGCTACCACCAGGCATTGCATCCTTGATAACCGTATATTTCTTCTCCATTTCTGTGTCCCTATCTATGCTTCTCATAGAGAATCATCTATTCCAGTTTTACCTAGATCCCATATATTTGTGTTAATATCTGATATTTCTTTTCCTCTTTTGTCTTAGCTTTATTGTATCTGACACTGTCTCTGTCTTTCTGCATCTATGAAATTTACCTGATTTCATTCCATCTTAAGACTATGGTATGTATGTCCCAACTCATTTTATCCATTCCTCTCTAGATGAATGGATATTTCTGTTGCTTCCATTTCGTGCTTTTCAAATAATGCTGCCATCACTATTGAGGTTGTGCATCTTTTCGAATTATTATTTTCCTCATGAAAATTATTGACAATTATTGGATTTCTTGAACATATGGTAGCTTCATTCTTATTTTTAAACGATCCCCTATATTCTTCTCCATCCTAATCTATCAATGTGCATTCCTAACAACAGTACAGGATTGCTCTGTTTACTTAGAACCCTCTCTTAGCACTTTTTGTGTGGATTTTTTTTATTTTGATAATGGTTATTCAGACATATGTGAGTTGACACCACCATTGAAGAATTTATTTCCCTTTCTCTCACAGTTAGTGATGCTGAACATTTTTAAAAATATTATTGGACATCTGTATATCTTCTTATGAGAAGTGTCTATTTCATCACCTATTTATTTGTTTCATTTAGGTTGTTCATTTGGCTGTTATTGAGCCACATGAGCTGCTTCCATATTTTGGAGATTCTTCTGTTGTCATTATCTTCAGTTGCAAATGTTTTTCCCATAATGAGACTTCATTTCTGTTTTGCCTATTGGTTTCCTGTGCAACATATTTAAGTTTAGTTAAGTCTCTTTATGTATTTTTGGTTTTATTTTCATTTCCCAAGGAGGTAGTTAAAAAAAAAAAAAAGTTGATGCTGCATTCCATGTCACAATGTATTCTACCTATGCTTTCCTCAAATATTATTGATTTACAGTTTCTGGCCTCATAAGTAGGTCTTTAATCCATCTTGAATTTGTCTTATTCTATGGTGCTAAGGAGTGACTAAATGTGATCCACTGGAGCAGGTAATGGCACACCACCCCATTATTCTTACTATGGCACCTCTATAAGCTGTATAAAAAGGCAACAAGGTGTGATACCAAAAAAAGAGTCTCCCATGATGGTAGATGCCTAATATGCTACTTGAGAGAAGCAGAGGTTAATAACTAACGTTTCCAGAAAGCAGCAAGTGGTTGCCCCCAAATGGAAATAAGCCTCATTGTTTATATGTCTGGAGATGAAATTAAAATGGAATGCTGTGAAGAACAGTATTGCAGGGCAACCTAGAATGTTAGATCCATGAACAATTTGCATTGAATGTGGTATAACAGGAGATGGCAACAGCCAACTCGTTGAAAAAGACCCTGGTTCTGGGAAAGATTGAAGGCAGCAGGAGAAGGGGGAAACAAAAATGAGATGATTGGATGGCATCACCTATGCAATAGATATGAACGCTGGCAAACTCCAAGAGGTGGACAGGAAAGACTGGCATGCTGCAGTTCATGGCATCCTAAAACGTCAGACACGATTTGGACACAGAAGAATAACCAGGTCGTGTTCTAACTGTATTCTAATACTTTTAGCTGTCCAGATTTTCCACTTTAACTTGTCAAATATATTATCTTCTTGCCATTGAATATTGTTGCCTCCTTTGTCAAAAATTAGGTGATCATTGGAAGAGATTATTTTAGGGTTTTCTATCTCTTCCATTGGCTTTAATCCCAATATTGTGTTAATTGCATGGCATTTTCAAAACTATATGTTTTTTGTATAGACTGAAGTGAGGAAACCTGAGTCCTGTAGCTCAGTTTCTCTTTCCCAAGTTTGCATGGTTATTCAAATCTTTGTGTTTCCGTCAAGTTGTAAAGATTTTTTTTTTTTTTGGTTCTATTCTGTGAAAAATTTCATTGGTAATTTAATAAGGATGATACTGAATTTGCAAACTCCTTTTCATAGTGTAGCCATTTTCACATATTGATTTTTAAAGCCCCCAAAATAGTATATCTATTATTTCATTTCTGTCACCTTTAAAAAAAAAAGTATTTATTTTAATTGAAGGCTGATTACTTGACAATATTGTAGTGGTTTTTGCCATACATTGACATGAATCAACCATGGGTGTACATGTGTTCCCCATCCTGAACTCCCTCCCACTTCCCTCTCCATCCCATCCCTCAGGGTCATTCCAGTACACCAGCCCTGAGCACCCTGTCTCATGCATCAAACCTGGACTTGTGATCAATTACACGTATGGTAATATACATATTTCAATGCTATTCTCTCAAATCATCCCACCCTTGCCTGCTCCCACAGAGTCCAAAAATCTGTTTTTTACATCTGTGTCTATTTTGTAGTCTCAAATACAGGCTCATTGTTACCATTTTTCTAAATTATATTTGTGTTAATATTCTCTATCGTTGTTTTCCTCTCCGACTTAATTCACTCTGTATAATAGGCTCTCGTTTCATTCACCTCATTAGAACTGATTCAAATGCATTGTTTTTAATAGCTGAGTAATATTCCATTTTTTTTTTTTCCAATGAGTCAACTCGTCTTGCTGTTTCAGCTTTAGCATCAGTCCTTCCAATGTACCCAGGATTGATCTTATTTAGAATGGACTGGTTGAATCTCCTTTCAGTACAAGGGACTCTCAAGAGTCTTCTCCAACACCACAGTTCAAAAGCATCATTTCTTCGGTAGTGAGTTTTCTTCACAGTCCAATTCTCACATCCATACATGACCACGGGAAAAACCATAGCCTTGACTAGATTGACCTTGAGTGAATTCCGGGAGTTGGTGATGGACAGGGAGTCCTGGCGTGCTGTGATTCATGGGGTTGCGGAGAGTCGGACACGACTGAGTGACTGAACTGAACTGAACTGAGTATTCCATTGTGTATATGTACCAGAGTTTTCTTATCCAGTTGTCTGCCGATGGCTATCTCAGTTGCTTCCATGTCCTGGTGGTTGTAAGCAGTGCTGCAATGAACAGTGGGGTACAAATCACTTTCTCAATTCTGGTTTCCTCGGTGTGTATCCCCAGCAGTGGGATTGATCTGCCATATGGCAGTCCTATTTTCCAGTTTTTTAAAGGAATCTCCACCCTGTTCTCCACAGTGGCTGTACAAGTTTGCATTCCCACCAACAATGTAAAAAGGTTCCCTTTTCTCTGCACCCTCTCCAAAGGGCTTATCATCTTTTATTTGTCTCATCCATACCTTATTATTTCTGTCACAAAAGTCCTTTTTCAGTTTAGGCAGGATTATGCCCAATATTTCATTTTTCCTGTTACAATGGTGAATCAGATTATTTCCTTAATTTTTTTTTTTTGGTTTTCTCTTTTTATTTATAGGAATGCAGGAGATATCTTCCTGTTTATTTTTTTAATCCAACAACTTTCCTAAAGTCACTGTTGTTAATTTTCTGGTGCCATCTTAAGATTCTGTGACATAATACATTGTGTCGAAAAACAGTGACACTTTTACCTCTTATTTTTCAGTTTACTGGTAATGTTTTTTTTCTTCTTCTTCTTCACTGATTGCTGTAGCTAACAGACCCAAGATTATTTTGAGTAACAGTGGTGAGAGCGGCAAACTTTAACTTTCTCATGATCTTAGGCAAAATATTTTCAGTTTTCACCTATGAGAAGCATTTTAGTGGAAGGTTTATCCATACATGGCCTTTATTAAGATGAAGATGATCCTCTCTGTTCCCACTTCCTGCACAGGGTTTTTCATAAATAAGCGTTTAATTTTGTCCAAGGTGCTTTCTGCATCTGTGTCTTAGATGTGTTCAACACATCTCCTTGGAAACGTTTATTATCATTCATTGTTTTTTTCTCATCTGGCCACTTGATGCAAAGTGCTGTCTCAGTAACGAGTGCTCTGATACTGGGAATCAGTTCAGTTCAGTTCAGTTCAGTCGCTCAGTCGTGGCCTACACTCTGCGAACCCATGAATCACAGCACGCCAGGCCTCCCTGTCCATCATCAACTCCCAGAGTTCACTCAAACTCATGTCTACAGAGTCGGTGATGCCATCCAGCCATCTCATTCCCCATCGTCCCCTTCTCCTCCCACCCCCAACCTTTCCCAGCATCAGAGTATTTTCCAATGAGTCAACTCGTCGCATGAGGTGGCCAAAGTACTGCAGTTTCAGCTTCAGCATCAGTCCTTCCAATGAACACCCAGGATTGATCTCCTTTAGAATGGACTGGTTGAATCTCCTTGCAGTCCAAGGGACTCTCAAGAATCTTCTCCAGCACCATAGTTCAAAAATATCAATTCTTCGGCGATCAGCTTTCTTCACAGTCCAAACCTCACATCCATACATGACCATGGGAAAAACCATAGCCTTGACTAGACGGACCTTTATTGGCAAAGTAATGTCTGTGCTTTGTAATATACTATCTAAGTTGGTCATAACTTTCCTTCCAAGGAGTAAGTGTCTTTCAATTTCATGGCTGCAATCAGCATCTGCAGTTTCCATCTATTTCCCATGAAGTGATGGAATTGAAGATAAAAAGAGAAGTGGGTAGCAGATGATGAGAGAATTAGATAACATCACAAACGCTATGGACATGAGTCTGAACAAATTCTGGGACATAGGGAAGGTTAGCCAGATGGGACACAGTCCATGGGGTGGCAAAGGGATGGGCATGAATAACTGACTGAACAACAATAGCAAAACATTCTTTCCTGTTATTGACAGTAGTAGATATCTGTGACTACTTCATTTTCTATCTCGCCATACCCTATCTATATCTCAGTTGCACTACTTTCACCACGTACCATGCAAAGTTTCAGCCATGTCTGTTGCTATTGCTGTCCCCCAAATGGACCAAAGTATATGTGATTTCTCAACTACACATGATTCAATGGTCTCCTAAGCATTCTCCAGCATCCATTTATGTTCCTCAGAAATCTCTACCTTGCTATAGACAGAGAAAATTGTCTCTCGCTAGCGAAGCCATGCGATAGAAAGCAAGTTCTTGAGAATAAATACCCTTTCAGGATTCTGTATTCTAACTTTGTCTCAGTCTTCACATTGTACTTTTAAGTCTCATTTCTTCAGTCACACTGAAGTTTCAGTCTGTGTTCTCTTCTTCTCAGTCTCACTGTCTGTGCAGACACTGTTCTTCTGTTTTCCTTGATTTCCTTTTTTATTAATGTCTATGAGATGTTATTTTAAATTCCTCTGGAAACTTTTTTTCACTTTACAGATCATTTTGAGATTTAAATTTAGATTATCCTAATTGAAGTGCCTTGATAGACTGTCCTCTCCCAAAGGAATAAATTATGACAACCCACATCTATTTCAGCTTGTGATTTACTCACCTGTATTCAGGAGTAAAGGACTGTATTTGAATAATAAAACCTGAATGGATGTGCAACTTAGTCACTGAGTCATGCCCAACTCTGCAACCTCATGGAATGCAGCCCAACAGGATCATCTATCCATGGGCTTTTCCAGCAAAGATATTGGAGTGGGTTGCATTTCCTTCTCCAGCACAACATGAACAATGGAAATAAGAGATGAAAATTTTAACGTATACAATTTAATAAATTCTGAACTTGAAGAGTTAATTCCCTAAAGAGTAAAAGTAACTTGATTGCAAGTTAAAATCACCAATTTTTTTTGTCTATCCCACAATCAGGTATAGAAAAAATCATCAGCTTCTCTGAAAAGCATAATTTTCAATTATTAATATGGCTAAGGAATATTAAAAAAAGTAAAAAAGAAATATCAGAGATCTATATCATAGATAGAAAATAGAGGCAAAGAATGGCATTTTTCTTCAAGAGAAATTGAGGCTAGATTATTAATCTTTCTCTCTTTCTTTTTCTTGGTGAATGTTATTTGGCATTCCTAGTGATAAATTTTCATCAAGATCCCTTAAATCACGGTCCATACTTGCTTTTCAAGTGAATTATTGGTGAGGATTTTTTGGAAGAAATGGAATGGGGGAAACAAGACACAGCAGAGTGAAAATAAATCTAATCTCAAGTGGAGGCAAAATTGCGCTGTGTGTAGAATTTCTACATCAAATGTGTCAGTTCAGTTCAGGTCAGTTCAGTTGCTCAGTCATGTCTGACTCTTTGTGACCCCATGAATCACAACTCGACAGGCCTCCCAGTCCATCACCAACTCATGTGTAATTATGTATATTTTATGTATGAGCATACTAGTGAAGATTTTCATCTTCATTATGAAATTCTTGATACATCAAATATGAAAATCTGAATGAATGTTTTCTGACAACACATGAAACTTTGCATATTTGGAATAAGAAAGGCTGGTGATTTTTTTCATCTGACATATGAACTGTGAATTTCACATGTAGCATTATAGGTTCATTGTTGAGACCTGAAATACAGTTTTGTGTTTTGTTTTGTTTTTAATAGGAGAAAATGTGGATACATTTTCAAACATGTAATTAGAAAGTCTGAATGCTTATAAGCAGGACTGCACAAAAATATTTATATGTATATTATGGACCTTCGATATTTTGTATATGAAAATATCACTTCATATTTTCAAGCTTGAAGTGTGACTTTCCTATATTTTTAATTTGGTAATCTGAGTGTTGAGGGCATGTTATTCTAATAAACTATGGAATAAACACTATTTCACATTTGAAAAACTGCACACAACGTTTAATTATAGAAATTTGGAATTTTCTGTGCTTGATATATGAACAACTGAGCTGCAATTTTAACACGGAATATTGAATTCTATACATTTTAAATATGAATAACTGGGTATCAGACATACTACCTGAGACATAGAATACTGTATATTTCACATATGAAATTTTGAACACATTTTATCTTACATGAAATATGCAGACTCTTCAACATGACACATGAAAAGCTGCACTCTGATTTTCCTACATGAAATATGGAAATCTCTGTGTTCAGTTTGAGAAAACCTGGACACAAATTACCTTATAAAAAATAAAGACTTCTCTATGTTTTGCATGAGAAAATCTGGGGACAGATTCTCTACTGAAACATGACATTTTATAAATTCAATATATTAAATCCTGGGCATAGAATTCTGTTGAACAAGAAATATAACATCCTTGTGTGTAACTAACATGTGAGGATTTGGACATACCTTATCCTTCATGAAAAATGGAGTACTCTTTCACATTTAAAAAGTGGGTTAGATTTTCTTTTCCTCCATGACCTATAACATTCTCGGTATTTCACAGATGAAAATTTAGGCAAAAAATAAAAATTTAGGCAAAAATTAAAAATTTAGATGAAATTTGGAAATGTTTATATTTCATAGGCAAAACTCTAAAATCAGTCATCCCAAATGCAACTCTGTGTATTTTACATATAGCATGACATTTTTTCTGTATGTTTACACACAAAATTTTATGTTGATATTCACATAAGAAAAACAACTAACTGGTTCTCCTGTATGATGAATGTTGTGTAAAAATGTTCCATCATGAAATGTAGAGTTTTTTACAGTCCACATAAGAAAATCTTGGTGCTGATTTCCAACATGAAAGGTAGAATCCTTATATTTCACACTTGGAATCTTGGGAGTGACTAGTGGTCCCTGGATCATGGAATTTTCTAAGTTCATGTATGTTAATCTAAGTTCAATAATTCCTGTATGAAATACGATATTCTCTCTGCTACACAAATGAAAATCCTGGTGCAGAATGTTATGAAAAATGGCTTTCTCTGAATATTACATATGGCAATGCAATCACAGATTTTCTTAAGTGAAGTTGGGAAGCATCTGCACTTCATATTGAAAATGGAGTCTCATAATTTCCATAATGAATTAAAGAATAATCTGTATTTCACATATGAACATCTGCTCCCAGATAGACCAACATGTTATGTGGAATTTTGTATATTTCATAAGCCAACATCTTGGCACTAAGTTTCTAATGAGAAATATGGATTTTTCATTATTGCACATGTGAAAATCTGACTATCTGTAATACAATACATTTTTTTTAATTTATTATTATTATTATTATTATTTTTTTACTTTATATTATTGTATTGGTTTTGCCATATATTGCCTTGAATTTGCCCCTGGTGTGCCTGTGTTCCCCATCTTGAACCTTCCTCCCTCATCCCTTCCCGTCCCATCCCTCTGGTTCATCCCAGTGCACCAGCCCTGAGCATTCTGTATCATGCATCAAACCTGTATTTGCGATTCGTTTCACATATGATAATGCACATGTTTCAATGTCATTCCCCCAAATCATCCCACCATTGCCGTCTCCCACAGAGTCCAGAAGACTGTTCTATACATCTGTGTCTCTTTTGCTGTCTCGTGTACAGGGTTATCATTATCATTTTTCTAAATTCCATGTATATGCATTAGTATACTGTAATGATGTTTTACATTCTGGCTTACTTCGCTCTGTATAATAGGCTCCAGTTTCATCCACTTCATTAGAACTCATTCAAATGCATTCTTTTTGATGGCTGAGTAATATTTCATAGTGTATATGTACCATAGCTTTCTGATCCATTCGTCTGCAGATGGACATCCAGGTTGCCTCCATGTTCTGGCTTTAATAAACAGTGCTGCGATCAACATTGGAGTGCATGAGTCTCTTTCAAATATGGTTTCCTCGGTGTATATGCCCAGCAGTGGGATTGCTGGGTCGTATGGAAGTTCTGTTTCCAGTTTTTAAGGAATCTCCACACTGTATTCCATAGTGGTTGTACTAGTTTGCATTCCCACCAACAGTGTAAGAGGGTTCCCTTTTCTCCACACCCTCTACAGCATTTTTTACTTGTAGACTTTTGGACAGCAGCCATTCTGACTGGCATGAAATGGTACATCATTGTGGTTTTGTATTGCATTTCTCTGAGTGATGTTGAGCATCTTTTCATGTGTTTGTTAGCCATCTGTATGTCTTCTTTGTAGAAATCTCTGTTTAGTTCTCTGGCCCATGTTTTGATTGGGCCATTTATTTTTCTGAAATTGAGTTCAGGAGCTGCTTGTATATGTTTCAGATTAATTATTTGTCAGTTGCTTCATTTGCTATTATTTTCTTCCATTCTGAAGGCTGTCTTTTTACCATGCTTATAGTTTTCTTTGCTGTGCAGAAGCTTTTAAGTTTAATTAGGTCCCATTTGTTTATTTTTGGTTTTATTTCCAATATTCTGGGAGGTGGATCATGGAGGATCCTGCTGTGATTTATGTCGGAGAGGGTTTTGCCTATGTTCTCCTCTAGGAGTGTTACAGTTTCTGGTCTTACATTTATATCTTTAATCCATTTTGAGTTTATTTTTGTGTATGGTGTTAGGGAGTGTTCTAGTTTCATTCTTTTACAAGTGGTTGACCAGTATTCCAAGCATCACTTGTTAAGGAGATTGTCTTTTCTCCTTTGAATATTCTTGCCTCCTTTGTCAAAGATAGGTGTCACAGGTGCATAGATTTATCTCTGGGCTTTCTATTTTGTTCCATTGATCTATATTTCTGTCTTTATACCAGTATCAAACTGTCCTGATGATTGTGGCTTTGTAGTAGAGCCTGAAGTCCAGCTTGTTGATTCCCCCAGTTCCAGTCATCTTTCTCAAGATTACTTTGGCTATTCGAGGTTTTTTATTTTTCCATACTAATTGTGAAATTATTTTTTCTAGCTCTGTGAAAAATACTGTTGGTAGTTTGATAAGGATTTCATTGAAACTATAAATTACTTTGGGTAATATATTCATTTTCACAATATTTATTCTTCCAATCTTTGAACAGGAAATATTTCTCCATCTATTAGTGTCCTGTCTGATTTCTTTCACCAGTGTTTTATAGTTTTCTATATATAGTTTATTTTTTGTTTGTTTCTTTAGGTAGATACATTCCTAAGTGTTTTATTCTTTCCATTACAATGGTGAATGGAATTATCTCCTTAACTTCTCTATTTTCTCATTATTAGTGTATAGGAATGCAAGAGATTTCTGTGTGTTGATTTTATATCCTCAACTTTACTATATTCATTGATTACTTTTAGTGGTTTTCTGGTAAAGTCTTTAGGGTTTTCTGTGTAGAGGATCATGTCATCTGCAGACAGTGAGAGTTTTATTTTTTTTCCAATTTGTATTCCTTTTACGTCTTTTTCTGCGCTGATTGTTGTGACCAAAACTTCCAAATGCATGTTGAATAGTAGTGGTGAGAGTGGGCACCCTTGTCTTATTCCTGACTTTAGGGGGAAACACTTTCAATTTTTCACCATTGAGGGTAATGTTTGCTGTGGGTTTGTCGTATGTAGCTTTTATTATGTTGAGGAATGTTCCTTCTATTCCCACCTTCTGGAGGGTTTTTATCATAAATGGATGTTGAATTTTGTCAAAGGCTTTCTCTGCATCTATTGAGATAATCATATGGTTTTTATTTTTCATTTTTTTAATGTGGGTATTGCATTGATTTATTTGCGAATATTGAAGAAATCTTACATTCCAAATATGCAAATTTTCATTTGTTGTCAGAAGACTTTCACTCAGATTTTCATACCTGGTATAACGAGAATTCCATATATGAAGATGAAAATCTGCACTAGAATGTTCATATATAAAATATACACAATTACACATTTGATGTAGAAAATTCTGCACCTAGTGAGATTTCGCCCCCACTTGAGATTGCATTTAGTTTCACTCTGCTGTATCTTGCTTCCTTCATTTCATTTTTCCTGAAAGCACTCACCAATAATTCACTAGAAAAACAAGTATGGACCCTGATTGAAGGAATCCTGATGAAAAACTATGACCAGGAATGCCAAATAACATTTACCAAGAAAAAGAAAGTGAGAAAGATTCATATTCTAGTCTCAATTTCTCTTGAAGAGAAATGCCATTATATGCCTCTATTTACTAACCATGATATAGATCTCTGAGATTTCTTTTTTGCTTTTTTTTTTTAATATTCCTTAGTCATATTAATAATTGAAAAATATGCTTTTCAGATATGCTAATGCTTTTTTGAAACCTGATTGTCGGATAGACAGCAAAAGTTGGTGATTTTAACTTGCATTCAAGATACTCTTTTTCTTTGGTGTGAATTCTCTCTGTAAATTCAGAATTTAGCAAGATTTATAAGCTGAAAAAATGTATTTCTTAATATTTCCAGTATTCTTGTTACCCTGGAGAAGGAAATGGCGATCCACTCCAATATATTTGCCTGGAATGTCCATGGGCAATCAAGTTTGTTGGGCTGCAGTCCTTGACTTTGCAGAGTTGGGCATAACTCAGTGACTATGATGCACACCCATTCAGGTTGTATTACTCAAATACAATCCTTTAATCCTTAATAGAGGCGAGTAGAATCACAAGCTAAAATAGATGTGGGTTGTCATAATTTATTCCTTTTGGAGAGGACAGTCTATCAAAGCTCATCAAAAAGGTCAATCTAAAATTAAAATCTCAAAATGATTTGTACATTGAAAAATAGTTTCCTGAGGAATTTAAAATAAAATCTCATAGACATTAATTAAAAAGAAAAATCAAGGAAAACGGAAGAACATTGTCTGCACAGTGAGACTGAGAACAGAACACAATGAAACTTCAGTGTGATTTAAGAAATGAGACTTAAGCGAACAATGTGAAGACTGAGACAAAGTTGGAATACAGAATCCGGAAAGGGTATTTATTCTCAAGAACTTGCTTTCTATCGCATGGCTTCGCTAATGAGTGACAATTTTCTCTGTCTATAGCAAGGTAGAGAGTTTATGAGGAACATAAATGGATGCTGGAGAATGGCTAGGAGACCATTGGATCATGTGTAGTTGAGAAATCACATATACTTTGGTCCATTTGGGGGACAGCAATAGCAACAGACATGGCTGAATCTTTGCATGGTATGTGGTGAAAGTAGTGCAACTGAGATATAGATAGGGTATGGCGAAACAGAAAATGAAGTAGTCACGGATATCTACTACTGTCAATAACAGGAAAGAATGTTTTGCTTTGTTGTTCAGTCAGTTATTCATGCCCATCCCTTTGCCACCCCATGGACTGTGTCTCATCAGTCTGACCTTCCCTATTTCCCAGAATTTGTTCGGACTCATGTCCATAGGGTTTGTGATGCTATCTAACCCTCTCATCATCTGTTACACACTTCTCTTTTTATCTTCAATTATTCCCAGTATCAGAGCATTCTCTAATGAGACAACACTTTGCATCAGGTGGCCAGAGAAGAAAAGAACAATGAAAGATAGTAAACGTTTCCAAGTAGAGGTCTTGAACACATCTAAGATACAATGCAGAAAACACCTTTGACAAAATTAAAGACTCATTTGTGATAAAAGCTGTACAAGAAGTGGGAACAGAGAGGATCATCTTCAACTTAATAAAGGCCGTGTATGAACAAACCAATCACTACTATGTTTTTCAGAGGTGTAATCTGAAAGCATGTTGCCTAAGGTTGTGAAAAAGACAAAGTTTGCCATTCTCACCACTGTTATTCAACATAATCTTGGGACTCCTAGCTACAGCAATCAGTGAAGGGAAAAAAAAAATTACCTGCAAACTGATAAACAGGACGTAAAAATGTCACTGTTTGCTGAAAAAAGTTACATTTCAGAGACTCCTAAGATTGCACCAGAAAATTAATACGGAAGTGGTTGGATAAAGAAATAAACAGGAGAAAATCACCTGCATTCCTAGAAATAACAAGAGAAAACAAAAAACAAAAATTAAGGAAACAATATTATTCACCACTGTAACAAGAAAAATAAAATCCTTGAGAATGAACCTACCTAACCAGAGAAAAGACTTGTGGCCAGAAAAGAGTAAGGTATGGATGAGACAAATCATAGATGAAACAAATGGAATGAGAGATATACGATTATTTGGACTATAAAAATCAATATGTGAAACTAGCCACACTATAAAAACGAGGTTACAGATTCAATGTCATCCCTATAAAATTACCAATGATATTTTTCACAGAAATAGAACAACAACAACAAAAAGTCTTTACAACTTGATGGAAATACAAAGACTTTGAATAACCATGCAAACTGAAGAAAGAAAAAACTGATCTGCAGGACTCAGGTTTCCTCACTTCAGTCTATACAAAAACTTATAGTTTTCCACCTGGCATGCGATTGACACAATACTGGGATTAAAGCCAATGGAACAGATAGTAAACACTAAGATAATCTCTTTCCCAAATGATCACGTAATCTATGACAAAGAAGACAGCAATATGCAATGGCAAGAAGATAATATATTTGACAAGTTAAGCTGGAAAAATCTGGACAGCTAAAAGTAAAAGATTACAGTATAATAGTACCTGGTTATTCTTCTGTGACCGAGTTGTGTCTGACTTTTTGGGATGCCACGAACGGCAACGTGCCAGTCCTTCCTGTCCCTCACCACCTCTTGGAGTTTTCCCGAGTTCATATGCATTGCATAGGTGATGTCATCCAATCATTTCATCCTTCTCTTCCCCTTCTCCTATTGCCTTCGATCTTCCCCGGAATCAGGTTTTTTGTAATGAGTTGGCTATTGCCATCTCCTATTATACCACATTCAATTTAAATTGTTCATGGATCTAACATTCCAGGTTCCCCTGAAGTACTGTTCTCTATAGCTTTCCGTTTTACTTTCATCTCCAGACACATAAACAATGAGGTTTATTTCCACTTTGGGGCAACCATTTATTGCTTTCTGGAAACATTAGTTATTACCCTCTGCTCCTCCCAAGCAGCATATTTGGCACCTACCATCCTGGGTGATCATGTTTTGGAGTCTTACCGTGCTGTCTTTTTATATAGTTCGTGGAAGTCCCGTTGCAAGTATAAAGGGAGTGGTTAGCCACTCACTCCTCCAGTGGATCAACTTAAGTCACTCCTTTCAGTGCAGTTCAGTTCAGTCACTCCTTCAGTTCAGTTCAGTTTAGTTGCTCAGTCATGTCCTACTCTCTGCGACCCCATGAATCATAGCACGCCAGGCCTCCCTGTCCATCACCAACTCCCAGAGTTCACTCAAACTCATGTCCATTGAGTTAGTGATGCCATCCAGCATCTCATTCTCTGTCGTCCCCTTCTCCTCCTGCCCACCAACCTTTCCCAGCATCAGAGTCTTTTCCAGTGAGTCCTTAGCACCATAGAAAAAGACAAATTGAAGATGGATTAAAGACCTACATATAAGGCCAGAAACTGTAAATCAATAATATTTGAGGAAAGAATAGGTAGAATACATTGTGACATGAAATGCAGCAGCAACTTTTTTTTTTTTGCCTACCTACTTTGAAATGAAAATAAAACCAAAATTAAATAAAGAGACCTAATTATACTTAAACATTTTTCACAGCCAACCCATAATCAAGACAAAAATGAAGTCTCATTATGGGAAAAACATTTGCAACTGAAGATAATGACAACAGAAGAATCTCCAAAATATGGAAGCCTCTAATGTGGCTCAATAATAGCAAAACAAACAACCGAATTGGAACAAATGAATAGATGATAAAATAGACATTTCTCCTAAGAAGACATACAGATGCCCAACAATAATGGAAAAGATGCTCATCATCACTAATTGTAAGAGCTAGTGAAATAAAGTCTTCAGTGAGTATCAACTTACATTTGTCTGAATACTCATATAAAAAAATATCCACACAAAACTCATTCTGGAGAGGGTGTGGAGTAGACAAAACAACCCTGTTCTGTTGCTAGGAAGGCACAATGGTCGATTAAAATTGAGAATAGAACAGGGTTCATTTAGAAATACGAATGAAGCTACCATATGTTCAAGAAATCCCAATAATTGCCAATAATTTTCATGAGGAAAATAATAATTCCAAAAGATGTACAACCTCAATATTGATGGCAGCAATATTTTCAATAGCAGCACATGGAGGCAACAGAAATATCCATTCATCTAGACAGGAATGAATAAAATGAGTTGGTACATACATACCATAGTCTTAAGATGGAATGAAATCAGGTAAATTGCATAGATGTAGAAGGGCAGAGACAGTGTCAGATACAATAAAGCTAAGGCAAAAGAGGAAAAGAAATATCACATATTTACACAAATATATGGGATCTAGGTAAAACTGGAATAGATGATTCTCTATGAGAAGAATAGATAGGGACACAGCAATGAAGAAGAAATATACGGTTATCAAGGATGTAATGCCTGGTGATGGTAGCAACTGGGAGATTACAACAGAAGTATATATACTTTTGATCTATATGTACAGCACAGGGAAATCTGCTTAAGGCACTGTGGTGATCAGATTTAGAAAGAAGTCAAAAACATGGAGATAGATGTGTGGATGCTGTTTAGTCAGTATCTCGTTTACTAGTGTTCATGACCCGAAGGACTGGAGCATTCCCTAATTTTGATTTAGGGGAGAAACTAACCAAATAATGTAAAGCAAGTATACTCCAAAAAGATTTAAGTTTTAAAAGTATAATAACCTTTTTTAAACATCATTATTCTTAATGAATCTCACATTATCTTGGAAGTCAAAAGTAGAGCTGAAAATGTCTGCACCTTAATGAGAAATGCAATGCAAATCTCAGAAAACTATATCTAAATTCGTAACACACTTATTAAGAAAACAGCAGTAAAAATTAAAGTGACTGTACGTTATATTTTGCTGAATATGTGCATGTCTAAAGATTGAAAACTTTTCCCCCAAAGAAAAATTACAATAAAAGAGGTGGGACAGAACCATCAACAATCAACTCTGTCTAGTACTTTTGCATTTTATATATTCTAGTGTTTTTAATTTGTTGTATTTAATTCTATTGCATTACTTCTTTGAAATGTTCATTGTATTTGTCACACAATGTCTTTTACCTATCTGTTATGGATGAATGGCAATCTGTGTGCTCTTTTAAATCCCCTTTATTATTTATTTCAAAAACAATAGTTCTTCATTCACAGGAATTTAGGCTTTACAAAAATCTTTAACCGGTTATATTGATATGTTGAATTACATTCCCATGATGGCTGTAGGTACAAGAAAATCTGATATTTATTAAGGCATTCAGTTCTCAAATCAACTATCAGTTCAGTCGCTCAGTCTTGTCCAACTCTTTGTGACCCTGTGAAACACATCACCTCAGGCCTTCCTGTGAATCACCAGCTCCCGGAGTTTACCCAAACTCATGTCGATTAAGTCAATGATACCATCCAGCCATCTCATCCTCTGTCATCCCCTTCTCCTCCTTCCCTCAATCCCTCCCAACATCAGGGTTTTTTCCAATGAGTCAGCTCTTCGCATGAAGTGGCAAAATATTGGAGTTTCAGCTTCAACATTAGTCCTTCCAATGAATACCCAGCACTGATCTCTTTAGGATAGACTGGGTGCATTTCCTTGCAGTCGAAGGGACTCTCAAGACCCTTCTCCAAAACCACAGTTCAAAAGCATCAATTCTTCAGCATTCAGCCTTTTTCACAGTCCAGATCTCTCATCCATTCAGGACCACTGGAAAAACCATAGCCTTAACTAGAGGGACCTCTGTTGGCAATGTAATGTCTCTGCTTTTTAATATGCTACCTAGGTTGGTCATAACTTTCCCTCCAAGGAGCAAGCGTCTTTTAATTTCATGTCCGCAATCACCATCTTCAGTGATTTTGGAGCCCCTCAAAGTAAAGTCTGATGCTGTTTCCACTGTTTCTCCATTTATTTCCATGAAGTGATGGGACCAGTTTCCATGATCTTAGATTTCTGAAGGTTGAGCTGTAAGCCAACTTTTTCACTCTCCTCTTTCATTTTCAACAAGAGGCTTTTCAGTTACTCTTTACTCTCTGCAATAAGGGTGGTGTCATCAACATATATCTGGTTATTGATACTTCTTCCACCAGTTTGAATCTAACTTTTGCTTCTTCCTGCCCAGAGTTTCTCACGATGTATTCTGCATATAAGTCAAATAAGCAGGGTGACAATATACAACCTTGATGTATTCCTTTTTCTATTTGGAACCACTCTGTTGTTCCATGTCCAGCTCTAACTGTTGCTTCCTGAACTACATATAGGTTTCTGAAAAACAGGTTAGGTGGTCTAGTATTCCCATTTCTTTCAGAATTTTCCACAGTTTATTGTAATCCACACACTCAAAGGCTTTGGCATAGTCAATAAAGCAGAAATAGATGTCTTTCTGGAACTCTCTTGCTCTTCCAATGATCCAGCAGATGTTAGCAATTTGATCTCTCATTCCTTTGCCTTTTCAAGCTGGTTTTAGAAAAGGCAGAGGAACCCAGATCAAATTAAAACATCTGAACTATATACGGATCATATGTCTTGTCAGAAAATCTGCACCCTGGTTTTTTATGTGAAATGAACAAAAATCTTTATTTCATGTTTAAACGTCATCATTGTAATATGTGAAATATACCGAATTCCATATTGCTTGCAGGTACATCTGCTAGCAGATCTAAATAGTGATATACAGAGAATTCCATATATTAGCTTGAAATAGTTGCACCTAAATAGTGAAATAAAAAATATAAAGACTACCATATTTCATGTCAGAAAGTAAGTGCCTTGGTTTTATATGTGAAATTTAGAGGATTCCAAAATGCACATGAGACTATCTACACCCATATTTTCATGAATTATTTGCTGAGATTCCATATTTCGTTTGTGAAAGTTTTTGCCCAGGTTTTTACAACAAGAAACAGGGATCATTCCGTATTTCATGCAGGAAAATGTCATCAAAATTTTTACATGTGAAATATACAGATTTCCACTGGCCATGTGGGGAATCCAAAATCTAAAAATTTACATGTTACTATAGAGATGTACACATTTCCCTGTAGAAATATTTGCACCCAGACTTTCATGTGATACATAGAGTTTATTTCGTATTTCATTTTGGGAAAATTTCACATGGACTTTCATCAATGCAATACAGAGAATTATAAATGTAAATAGGGAAATCAGGTATCAGTCAGACGAGAAATAAGTTGATTCTATATTTTTTTGCTCGTCCAAGATCTTAATTTTTGAATCATCAGTTCAGTTCATTTGCTTAGTTGTGTCTGACTCTTAGCGACCCCATGGACAACAACATGCCAGGCCTCTCTGTCCATCACCAACTCTCAGAGTTTAACCAGACTCATGTCCATTTAAGCCATCATGCCATCTAACCATCTCATTTTCTGTCGCCCCCTTCTCCTGCCTTCAATCTTTCCCACCATCAGGTTCTTTGCAAATGAGTCAGCTCTTCTGAATCATGGACAATTCCGTATTTTATGTGAGAAAAATTTGACACAGCTTTTCAAATGTGAATAATAGAGGCTTTGTAATTCACATGAGCAAATCTGTCCTCAGATTTTCAGATGTGAAGTATACCAGATTCCGTATTTCTTGTCAGAAGATTGTTTCGGTGAAATATACAGAATTTTATTGCTCAAACATGAAAATCACATTGTCTTATATGAAATAGAAGATTCCATATTTTTTTGTCTCAAAACGATGCCATTTTTCAAATGTGAAATGCAGAGCAATCTGTATTTCATAAAAAAAGCGGCACACAGATTTTCAAATGAGAAATCTGCAAATTGCATCAAGATTTCCTATTTCATGCAGAAAATTCTGTGTCCATACTTTCATATAATATACAGAAAATTCCCTAGTTTTAATTGAAAAATCTGTCCCCAGATTTTCATTTGTGAATTTTAGAGGCTTTGATAGTTCTGTCCTAAAACCTGCACGTAGTGGTTCTTATGTGATACTGAGAATTTTATCTTTCATGTAGCAGTATCTAGTGTAATTTCAGCATATGAAACAGAAAATTTGGTAATGCATCCATCAGTCAGTTCAGTTCAGTCGCTCAGTCGTGTCCGACTCTCCGCGACCCCATGAATCACAGCACGCCAGGCCTCCCTGTCCATCACCAACTCTCGGAGTTCACTCAAACTCATGTCCACAGAGTCGGTGATGCCATCCAGCCATCTCATTCTCCGTCGTCCCCTTCTCCTCCCGCCCCCAAACTTTCCCAGCATCAGAGTCTTTTCCAGTGAGTCAACTCGTCACATGAGGTGGCCAAAGTATTGCAGCTTCAGCTTTAGCATCAGTCATTCCAATGAACATCCAGGATCAATCTCCTTTAGAATGGACTGGTTGGATCTCCTTGCAGTATAAGGGACTCTCAAGAGTCTTCTCCAACACCACAGTTCAAAAGCATCGATTCTTCGGTGATCAGCTTTCTTTACAGTCCAACTCTCACATCCATACATGACCACGGGAAAAACCATTGCCTTGACTAGACGGACCTTGTTTGGCAAAGTAATGTCTCTGCTTTTTAATATACTATCAAGGTTGGTCATAACTTTCCTTCCAAGGAGCAAGTGTCTCACATGTTATTTCACATATGAAAATTTATCCATAGATTTTCATATTTGAAATATCAAATGTTCCATGTCATTTTTCATGTCCATATTCCATGTCAAAATATTTTAATTCAGACTTTGGTGCACGATATATTCAATCTGTCATAGTTTAGGAGGTAAGTTCTGTACCAAGACATTCATTAAAGAAGTAGAGAAAGCAGGAATATCTAATTTTTCTATGGACATATAGAGAATTCCATGTTTCAAGGTCGAAAATCTCATCCTGATTGATATATGTGAAATACAGTTGTTGGTGATATTCTCTCACTCAGTCATGTCCAACTGTTTGCAAGACTGTGGACAGCAGCACTCCAGATATCCCTATTCTTACTGTCTCCAATACTTTGCTAAGACTCATGTTCATGGAGTCAAGTGATGCTGTCCAACGATCACACCCTCTGTCGTTCCCTTCTCCTCCTGTACTCCATCTACCCATATCAGAGCCGATAATAATTATTTTTTTTCAGTGACAAGGCAGAACCTCAATCTTTTCCCATGTATTATTTATTCACACCAGTGTAGCCAAAATATTGTAATTTCAGCTTCAACCACAGTCTTTCCAATGGATATTTAGGGTTAGTTTCCTTTAGGATTTGTGGGGTTGATCTCCTTACTGGACAAGGATCTTTCCAGAGCCATCTTTCGCACACAGTTGCAAAGACTCAATTCTTCGGCAATCAGCCTTCCTTATAGTGAAAGTAGCACATCCATACATGTCGACTGGTAAAAGCATAGCTCTGACTATATGGACCTTTATTGCCAAAGAGATGTCTCTCCTTTTCATTACATTTTGTCTATGTCTAGGCTTATCATAGCTTTTCTTCCCAGGAGCAGGGGTCTTTTATTTTCGTGGATATAGTCACTGTCCCCAGATATTTTGGAACCGAAGAAAACTGTCTGTCACTATTTTCATTTTCATCCTATTTGCCAAAACATTGCTAGTCTTTGTCCCACCTCATTTCATATACCAAGGCCAAACATGCACATGGCACCAGGTATCTTCTGATTCTCTGTTTTCACATTCCAGAACCTATAATGAAATGGACATCCTTTCTCGGGGTTAATTTTAGAAAGAGATTGCAAGTCTTCCTAAAACCATTCAAGTTCCCTAGTGGCATAGATGGTAAAGAATTGAAAAGCAGAGACTTCCATTTTCATGTAGGAAAATCTTCACCCAGATGTTCTTGTTCAAGAAAAAGAACTCCTCATTCCTTGTATGAAAAATAACTATCCTGACTTTTAGCTGTGAAGTGTAGAAAATTCTATATGTAATGTAGGAAAAAAAATCTTCACCAAATATTCATACGTAAATTGTAGAGAATCGATATTTCAAATAGGAATATAGGAATTGCTTTGCCTATGTGAAAAAAATAATTCCATATTTCTAGTAGGAAATCTGGCAACTGTATAGGTGATATGATATCAAATGATTTCATACTTCATGGAAAAAAGCACCATGCCTAGAGTTTCAAATACAGAAATTATAGAAATCCATATTTCATGTAGGAAAATCAGAGTGAGATTTTCATTTGTGAAATACAGACAATTGGAATTTGGGCCCATATTTTGCTAAATGGAATATAGTTAATTCATTTTTTAATGGAGTCCAACTGCGATTGGGTTTTTATGTGTGAAATATAGAGAATTCCATATTTAAAGGAAGAAAATCTGTGCCCACATTGGCATATGTGAAAGAATCAAAATTCCTTATTTTGTGTACTAAAATCAATGGCTAGCATTTAACAAGTGAAATACAGAAAATTCCAGATGTCATGTAGGAAATTTAGCATCCAGTTATGTATAGGCGTGCTGTGGTTCATGGGGTCGCTTAGAATCGGACACGACTAAGCGACTGAACTGAACTGAACTGAATGTATAGGTGAAATAGATTTAATTCCCATTTTCATGGAGAAAAATATGCATACAGATTTTCATATGAAATAAAGAGATTTTCATTGTTTTCTTTTTCTCTTCTTTTTTTTTATTTTAACTGCAAAGACTTATTTTTACTCAAAATGATACAGAAAATCACTGAGGGATACTAACAGTGGAATAAAATGAATTGACAGGATAGAGTGACAGAACTGAGGCTTTCAAACTCTGCTGGTTGAGTAGATGCTTGAGAGATTCTTGGACTGCAAGGAGATCAAACCAGCAAATCCTAAAGGAAATCAGTCCTAAAATTTCATTAAAAGGACTTATAACTTAAGCTCTAATACTTTGACCACCTGAAGCAAAGAGCCAACTCATTGGAAAAGACCCTGATGTTGGGAAAAATTGAAGGCAGGAGGAGAAGGGGATGACAGAGGATGAGATGGGTGGATGGTATCACCGATAGGATGGACGTGATTTTGAGCAAGCTTTGGGAGATGGTGATGGACAGGGAAGCCTGGTGTGCTGCAGTCCATGGAATCACAAAGAGTCAGACATGACTTAATGACGGAACAACAATAAATAAAGAAGGTTAGCAGTAATGATGACTTGAAACCTTCAGTATAAGTGAAGAAGATGAGAAGTGTTCAAATGCTAGATTTGCCAAAGACTGAAATGTGGCCTGTGAAGGAAGAAAGTCAATGATGACTGTGCCTTTTTTTTTTTTTTTTTAACAATTGGAACTGAGTTCCCTTTTTTTTGAGAAAAATACTAAAGCAGGTTTAGGAGTAAGGCAAGATATGCTAAATTGGAGACAATTATTGGTCAATTACGTAGAAATATCTAGGAGATAAGAAGTTATTTTTTTAGAAGAAAGAACTATCTTTTAGAAGTTTCTTTTATATTATTATAAGAGAGTTTCCCAGTTTCTGTCATTTAAATAAGTCCTTGGTGGGATCTAGAATGCTGACCTTCTTCTAGACATGCTCAGTATACTTAAAACCCAGACTGAAAAAGCCTACATTGTCAAGTTGAGGCCATGATTCCACATCTCTTGGGGTGTTATTTTGTTCCCTCTTATTCAAAAAAGTGAATTGCCTTCTGCGTTAAACTGAATTGTATGCAGTACTTGTACCAGTCTGAAATGGACCACATTATGAAAGAAAAGACTGGATATGATGAATGTCCAAACTCTATTCTCAGTAAAAATTCCCTATTCGCCTAGCAGCACTGGGTTTTAGCCTTGTAATTCCTATAGTGCTGTTTTCCCAGTGGTCGTATTTGACACACTTAGCTCTCGGGGTTTCTAGCTGGACTTACTGATTTGTGACGTGAATTAGAAAATTTGATAGAACAGGAGTTCCTCTGGGTGTATGCAATGGCCTGTAGGTACTTGATCAGTCCCTACTTAAAATGTTTGAGCCGATTTTCGGGTAAAGGGATTAACTAGAGATTGAGTAATGTATCCACAGAAGTTAAAATTTAGCTAGAAGGGCTCTCAGTACCACGTTTGTCAACTACTGGGATGAAATATGAGCTATACTTCAACTTTGACATTTAAATGATTATTTCAAATGAGGGAAATCCTCCCTAAAATCTCCAAGCCAACTTTATTTGTCCTTCCTAAAATGTCTATTAACTGACTAGTTATTGAGACACAATTGAAGATATACAATGTTAGCTATGCACGTTGTTAAGTATTGTGTTCTGATGACATTCAGCACTGTTCAGTAATTAGCTTAATGAAGAGGTGTAAAATTATATTAGTTATCCAGATGCTAATTTGCAGTAACATGTGCTGCCTGATTTGGGAGGGTTCTTGTCTGAACTACAACCAGTAAGATTTGTTACTTAATTAGGAGATCATTATGTGTGTGTGTGTGAGAGAGAGAGAGTGATTCCCACCATTAGAACCATTACTCTTGTTTAATGTGCTCTAAACTTTGGGAACATTCTTGGTAATGTCATTCCTATGGTTTTAGGTACTATACAGGTGACAGGATGAAATCTACCTTTCTGTGCGATGCCTTAGTTAGTGCACAGCTGTAGGCAATGCAGAGAGGGGAAGATTCACAGCTGTAATATGCAGCTTATAAAAGGAGATAAAAATTCACTCTGCCACTGCAAATTGCATCAGCCATTCCTTTCAAGGTTTGGTAAACAAATGTGTTATCGCTTACCAAATGGATTCACAAACAACTGAAAATGAAACTGTGCACCCTTTTGGCTAAGATCAAGTGAGATCTCCATTTTCATTGTGGAAATTGAGGGTTGAGAAATTCACATATGCAATATAGAGAATTCCATATTTCATACGTGGAATTTACATGCATATATTCATATTTGAATCACTAAGTTCTGTGCTTCACGTAGAAACATTTTGCACTTACGCCAATATGCGACCTACAGAGAATACCCTATTTAGAGATGGAATTCTCTCTATATAAAGAGAATTACAGATGAAGAAGCTCTAATTAAGGGATATCAAAGTCAGCATCCCGCTAAGGGACATGACTCATCAGTGCCAGGGGCATTGAAGTCAGCTCATTTACTGTAGAGGGGCCCTTTCAAAGTAGTTCTGTTTTCTTCCTGCCTCCAAGTGAGAACACATGCCAGATAACCGTATCACCTTAGCCCTTTGGGGCTGGGAGCAGCAGGAGGCTCATCCTAAGCCATCCACTACAAAGCACTGATGCTTAAAATTTTGCGAAGACTTGAGTGATGTTGGAAACTGGCAAATTCTGCAGGTTCAGTTCAGTTCAGGCGCTCAGTCGTGTCTTACTATTCATGAGCCCATGGCCTTCAGTATGCCATAACTCCCTGTATATCATCAACTACAGGAGTGTGCTCAAACTGATCTCTATTGAGTCGATAATGCCATCAAGCCATCTCATCCTCTGTCATCCCATTCTCCTCTTGCCTTCAATCTTTCCCAACACCAGGGTCTTCTCCAGTGAGTCAGTTCTTCACATAAAGTGGCCAAATTACTGGAGTTTCAGCTTCAACAATGGTACTTACAAAGAACACTTAGGACTGCTCTCTTTGAGGATGTACTGTTTGAAACTCCTTGAAGTCCAGAGGATTCTCAAGAGTCTTCTTCAACACCACAGTTGGAGAGCATTAGTGCTTCAGTGCTCAGTATCTTTTTTTTTTTATAGTCCAAATCTCACATTCATGCATGTCTAGTGGAGAAACCATAGCCTTCATAAGATGGACCTTTGTTGATAAAGTAATGTCTCTGCTCTTTACTCTGCTGTCTACATTGGTCATAAGTTTCCTTCTGAGGAGGATGTGTGTCTTAATTTCATGGCTACAGTCACCATCTGCCGTGATTTTGGAGATCAAACAAATAAAGGCAGCCACTTTTTCGATTTTTTCCCCATTTATTTGTCATGAAGCGATGAGACCAGAGGCCATGATCTTAGTTTTCTGAGTGATGAAATTTAAGCCAGCATTTTCACTCTCCTCTTTCACTTTCAACAAGAGGCTCTTTAGTTCTTTTTCACTTTCAGCGATAAGGGTGGAATGATCTTCATATCTGAGGTGATTGATATTTCTCTCGGCAATCTTGTCTCCAGCTTGTGCTTCATCCAGCCCAGTGTTTCTCATGATGTATTCTGCACATAAGTTAAATGAGCAGGGTGACAATATACAATCTGACGTACTCCTTTTCCTATTTGGAAACAGTCTGTTTTTCCACGTTCAGATTTCACTGATGCTTCCTGAACTGCATGAAGATTTTTCAGGAAGTAAGTCAGCTGGTCTGGTATTCCCATCTTTTTCAGTATTTTCCTCAGTTTATTGTGATCCACACAGTCAAAATATTTGGCATAGTCCATGAAGCAGAAATAGATGTTTTTCTGGAACTGTCTTGCTTTTGCGATGATACAGAGAATGTTGGCAATCAGATCTCTAGTTCCTCTTCCTTCTGTAAAGCCAGCTTAAACATCTGGAAGTCCATGATTCACGTATTGCTGAAGTCTGGTTGGAGAATTTTCAGCATTATTTTACTCATGTGCGAGTTGAGTGTAACTGAGTGGTAGTTTGAGCTTCGTTGGCATTGCCTTTCTTGGGCAATTCTACTCAGGAAGCAGCATCACCTTTAGCTACAGAGCCATCAGGCTCCCAAACCTTACATAAAAAACGATGTGCCTGGTCCTGTGGCTGAAAGAACACTGCTTCATTTGAGAAAGACAGAAAGCTCTTTGTAGGGGTTCTGCATACCCCATCACTTTGCTTTGTAATCTGGGCCATTCTGTTTCTTGGCTGCTTTGCATCTCCTTGAATGGACCTGAGTGCTCTCTTCCTGCCACTCTGATATCCTTGGGCTTGATTGCCTGGCTTCAATCTGCCAGCCAGGCCAGTTCTGACAGTTTTCATGCAGTGTTGGAACAGTGATTGCACAGAGACACAGATACACCCAATACTAAAAGGAAATTTTCACAGATGCAGAACCATACCTTTGCTTATTCAGGATAATGGACTTGGATAAGCACCTCTCATTTTCTCCGGTGGTTTTCTTCCATATACTTGTTAATCAAGTTAGTGTCCTCTTCTATCTATATTGTTTATTCTGGAAGGTTACAAAGTGTTGGGATTTGTTCATGAGGAGGACTGACATTCATAGTGTTGTGTGGGCTCTTTTGTTGTGTGTCCATTCATGGTGGACAACTGAATGAGTGGTACTAGTCTGTATTCCTCCATCACACTGACTGATTCACAGTGCCAGTCACATTGGCATGATTTCATTCCATGCACTTTCATTAAAGCAACCAAACCAGAAATAGCATGGAGCTTAGGACAGCACTGACTTTGAGCACCACATTTCAACAAGCTCTCTCAAAATCATTGTTTGTCAATGCCATGCTCTTATGGCAGGCTCAGTACCCACTCAGGCCCAAGACCTTCTGAGAGAGGTGCACCTGTGCCTCCTAATTGTGTAATAGTCTGTTTGGAGAGGTTTTCATTTCCCCCTCCCCCTATGGTTGTCTCCCTGTAGCAGGGAAAGTCCAAATCGAGGCCTCCAAAATGTCAAAGAGAATGTGACAGGACTGTGTCTGAAGCAATATCATCAAGAAGGTACATATGGATCCAAAGCACCTCTGCTGAAACAAGTCACTGAACTTGAAGTCCAAAAGGTCAGGTGGCTTCCTTTTTTGTCAACACCACAGTTTACTTCTACACACACATGCACAGAACCCCCCCACAGATCACACCCTGGAGAGCCTGCCTGCCCTGGGCCCACAACTCATGACTCTATTGTTCAGAAAGTGGCATTCCTCTCCCAAATGTTCCAAGAGAGCATGATTCCAGGCCAGGCCTCCCTAACTTGCTAAATGCCAAGGTTCTGTTTCTCTTGCCCTCATAAGGCTGTGATACAGAGTCTCATGGTGCACATTTCACTCAGGATTACCACAAAAAAATCAGAGATTGTCCTCCAGTGAGAGTTTCAGAACCATCCCTCAAGTGCAGAGAGACATTTTGCCTCTCTGCCATCCACCGCCAAGGATGAGATCCCAGAGAAAGAGAGGAATTTATGTCAGAATTTTTGGCTCAAGAAGCGGGACATCTTTATGATGACATTTATTCCGTTCTCCCTAAGACTGAAAAGCTGAAGGCTCTGAACTGCTCTTAGGAACATCACTGTCCTAGGATCCATTGATGTAAACAGCCCACCACCATTCAGTTCAAGTTATTTCTGTTCCTCATTCACCCTACACTTTATGACCCCATCAACTGAAGCATGCTAGGCTTACCTGTTCATCTAAAACTCCCAGAGCTTGCTCAAATGCATCTCCATCAAGTGGTGATGCAATATCTCTCTTGCTGTTATTTGGAAAATGAGGATGCCATCCAAACTTCTCAATTTCTGTCGTCCAATTCTCCTTCTGTTGTCAGTCTTTCCCAGTATCAGAGTGTTTTACAGTGTCTTTCTTCACGTCAAGTGGCCAAAATACTGAAGATTCAGCTTCAGCATTTCTCCGAATACTCATGACCAAGTTCTTTTAGGATTCACTCGTTCCTTCTACATGCAGTGCAAATCTCAATCGTCTTTTCCAATACGATCGATCACAATATCAGTTCCTCGGTAGTCAGGTTTAAGGTCCAAATCTCACATCCATATGTGACTACTGGAAAAACCATAGCTTTGACTAGATGGACATGATGTCTCTGCTTTTTGAAATGCTGTCTATATTTGTCTAGCTTTTATGGCCAGAGTCACCATCTACAGTGATTTTGAAGTCCAAGAATGCAAAGCCTGTCATGGTTTCCACAGTTTCCCCGTCTCTTTGCCATGAAGAGTTGGGACCAGATGCCGTGAACTTCAGTCATTGAATGTTCAGGTTGAAACCAAAATTTTCACTCTCCAATTTCACTTTCATTAAGAGATTTCTTAGTTTCTCTTCACTTTCTGCCATTATGGTGGTGTCATCCTATATTTGTGTTTGTTTCTATATCTCCTGAAAAATGGGATCCCCGCTTGTGCTTCATCCAGGTTGGCATTTCCCATGACACAGTCTACATAAGTAAATATGGTGACAATATATAGCATGGAGTTGCTACTTTGCCCAACTTGGAACCAGCCCATTGTTCCCCATCCATGATAACTGTCGTTTCATTATCTGCAAAGAAATTTCTCAGGAGGCATGTCAGGTGGTATGGTATTCCCATCTCTTGAAGAAATTTCCACACTTTTTGTGTTCCACAAGCCGAAGGTTTTGACCTAGTCAATAAAGCAGTGGATGTGTTTCTTGAACTTATTTTCTTTTTTGAGCATACAACGGGTTTGTGCAATTTAATCTCTGGTTCCTCTGCCTTTTCAAAATGCAGCTTGAACCTCTGGAAATTCTTCCTTTGCATACTGTTGAAAACTTCCTGGGGAATTCCGTGCATTACTTTTTGCTTTATGTGAGATGAATGCAATCGTGTGTTAGTTCAAAGAGTCTGACATTGTCTTTCTTTGGGAATGCGATGAAAAGTGAGCATTTTCAGTCTTGTGGCCACTGCTGAGTTCTCCAAACTTGCCTTCATATTGAGTGCAGCACTTTCAAGCATCATATTTTAGGATTTGAAATATCTCAACTGGATAGCCATCACCTCCACCATGTTTGTTCTCACTACTGTTTCCTAAAGTCTTCTTGACTATGCATTCTAAGATATCTGGGTCTAGGTGAGTGATGATACCATTGTGCTCTTCAGGGTTGACCATTTTCTTTGTGTTTTTGCCACCTCTTCCAATATTTCTGCTTCTCTTTATTCCCTAATATGTGTGTCCTTTATTGTGCCCTTGATTGCATAAAATATTCCCCTGGTATATTTAATTTTCTTGAGAAGATCTGTAGTCTTTCTTATTTTATTGTTTTCCTCTATTCCTTGGCATAGATCAATGAGGACGATTTTCTTATAAGCCATAGCTATGCTTCAAAACTCTGCATTCATATGGGTGTAAATTTCCTGTTCTTTTTTCCCTTCCACTTCTCTCTTTCTCTTTGTTTCCTTTTCCCCAGCTGTTTTTAAGGCTTCTTCAGGTAACCATTTTGCCTTCTGCATTACTTTCTGTTGGGAATATTCTTCATTGCTTCATTTTGTACAATATCACAAACTTCTGTACAAAGTTCTCTTTCAGATCTAATTCCTGGAATCAATTTGACATTTGCGATTTCACTCAAAAGATATTTTATTTAGGTTATACCTGAATGATCAAGGGGTTTTCCCTACTTTCTTCAATGTAAGTACAAATTTTTATCAATATGTGTGGTTGATCTGAGCCACACTCAACTCCCAGTACTGTTTTGGCTGACTGTATAGAGACTTGATCAATACATGAACTGTGAACTTCCAGATGTTCAAGCTGCTTTGAGAAAAGGGAGAGGAACCAGAGATTACATTGCCAACATCCTCTCAATCAGCAAAAAAGCACGAGAGTTCCAGAAAACACAGCTATTTCTGCTTTATTGACTATGCCAAAACCTTTGTCTGTTTGGATCACAATAAATTGTGGAAAATTTTGAAAGAGATGGGGATACCAGGTCACCTGACCTACCTCTTGAGAAACCTATATGCAGATCAGGAATCAATAGTTAAAACCGGACATGAAACAACAGACTAATTCCAAATAGGGAAAGGAGTATTTCAAGGCTGTATATTGTCACCTGTTATTTAACTTCTATGCAGAGTACACCATGAGAAACGCTGGGCTGGAAGAAGCTGGAATCAAGAATGTCGGGAATAATTTCAATAACCTGAGGTATGCAGATGACACTACCCAAATGGCAGAGGGTGAAGAGGAATTGAAAAGTCTCTTGATGAAAGTGAAAGAGGAGGAGCTTAGAGCTCAACTTTCAGAAAACTAAGATCATTGCATCTGGTCCCATCACTTCATGTAAATAGATGGGGAAACAGTGGAAACAGTGTCAGGCTTTTTTTTTTTTTTTTGGGGGGGGTGCTCCGAAGTCTCTGAAGATGGTGATTGTGGACATGTAAGTAAAAGTCGTTTACTTCTCAGAAGGAAAGTGATGACTAACCTAGATATTATATTAAAAAGGAAAAACATCACTTTGGAAACAAAGGTCCATCTAGTCAAGTCTATTGTTTTTCCAGTGGTCATGTATGGATGTGAGAGTTAGATGGTGAAGAATGTTGAGTGCCAAAAAAATGATGCTTTTGAACTCTGGTTTTGGAGAGACTCTTGAGAGTCCCTTGGACTGCAAGGAAATCCAACCAGTCCTAAAGGACTGATTCTAAAGGAGATCAGTGTTAGGTGATCTTTGAAAAGAATGATGCTAAAGCTGAAAATCTAATACCTCATGTGAAGAGTTGACTCAATAGACAAAACCCTGAGCTGGGAGGGATTGGGGGCAGGAGGAGAAGGGGACGATAGAGGATGAGAGGGTTGGATGGCCTCACCCATTCAATGGACATGAATTTGAGTAACTCTAGGAGTTGGCGATTGACAGGGAGGCCTGTTGTGCTGCGGTTCATGGGGTCACAAAGACTTGGACATGACTCAGCGACTGAACTGAACTTATCTGAACTGAAAGAGACTCTCTAGCCTCAGCTCCATAGTATATTATCATTTTGATTTTGGTATTTGATCATCTGATGATGTGCATGTCTGGAGTCACATCTCGTGTTGTTGGAAGAGGGTGTATCCAATGACAGTAACTTGTTTTGGCAAAACTGTGAGAGATTTTGCCCTGTTTTATTTTGTACCCGAAGACCAAACATGTCTGTTCCTTTAGGGAGTTCTCAATTTCCTACTTTTACATTCCAGTCCCATATGATGAAAATAGCATCTTGTTCTTTGTGTGTACGTCCTAGAATGTCCTACTGGTAATCCCAGACCCACTCAACCTCAGCTTCACCCTGGCCTGCAGCTCGATTTCCACTTTAGCATGACTGGTCATGACGCAGACTTGGATTACAGTGCAACTGAATGGTTAGCCTTGAAAACAAGCAGAGATGTTTCATTTTTATATTGCAATCAAGTACTGAAATTCACACTGTTTTTATTGATGAGGGCAGCTTCTTCTATTTCTTCTCTAGGGATTCTTACCCACTTTAGAAGATAAAATGTTCATCTGAATTAAATTTGCCCATTCCATTCAGTTTTAATTCACTGATTGCTGAATCTTTGATCGTCACACTTGTCATTTCCTGTTTGACCATGTAAATTTTACCTTCATCATGGTCCTCACATTCTAGGTTCCTATGAAATATCATTCTTTACAGCATCAAACTTTACTTTTACACCACTCACGTCCACACCTCGGTGTTGTTTCTCCTTTGGCTCTATCTCTTCGTTTTCTCTGGAGTTACTTCCTCACTGAGTTCCAGAAGTATACAGGACACTTACCAACCTGGAGAGTTCATCTTTCAATGTCCTATCTTTTTGGCTTTTCATATCGTTCATGGGATTTTCAAAGCAAGGATATTTAAGTGGTTTTCCATTCCCTTCTCCAGTTGACCACATTTTGCCAGAATTCTCTACTATGTCCAATCTATCATGTGTGGCCCTACACAGCAGGTCTCATAGCTTCATTGAGGTAGACAAGACTGTGATCCATTTGAACAGTTTGCTTAGTTTTCTGTGATTGTGCTTTTCATTCTCTCTGCCCTGTGATGGATAAAGATAAGATGCTTATGTAAACTTCCTGATGGGAGAAACTGACTGTGAGTGAGCCTCAGTCCGGCTCTGATATATGGGGCCATATTCAGTGAATCTTTAATCCAATATACTCTTGATGGGTGTGGCTGTGTTCAGGCTTCGTTGTCTGAACTGAGCCCAAACTATCATATGGGAAACGAAAGTCATTGGGACCACCTTCAAAAGCATTTGATCAAGCACTCTTGTATTCAGGGCCTGAGACACCTCTGCATCCCACTTTCTGCTGGAGACTCATTGACACTCACAAGCAAGTCTGGCTCAGTCTCTTTTGGGGACACTGGTCCTTATTCTTGATTCCTCGTGCACACAAGGTTTTGAGTGTGCCCTCCAACAGTCTGTTTCACTCCTGTGGAAGTTGTATAATCAAATTCCACTGGCCTCCAGAGTCAAATTACCTAGGGTTCTCAGTCCCTTTGCCAGATCCCAGGGTTAAGAAAACTGTAGGAGTCCTAGAGCTTCCTTAAATGTATGAAACTTTCTTTGGAATCATTTCCTGCAACTTGTGGATTGTGTGCTAGGCGGCTTTATGTTAGGTTGTAAGGTGACCTTCGGTGAGAGAGCTTATGTTACAAACTGCATGGCCCAGGTCTGTAGCAGCTGGAGCCTCTCTTCCCTGTCAGGCCATTGTTGACCCATGCCTCTGCAGGATACACTCAATCACTTAAATGCAGTTCTGACTCTGTCTCTGTGTTATCTCTGGGTATAGGTGCACAAAATGTTTTACTGAGCACTTGAGGCATTCCTGGTATTTATTGATTCTAAATGCAAATTCACCACTGCTACTGTTTTCTTGGGGCTTTCCCTTTGCCCTTGGACATCTGTTGTTGTTGTTGTTGCTCTTTTTGGTGGGACCCAACATTCTTGTGTCAATGGTCCTTCAGAAGCAAGCTGTAATTTTGGAGTTCGCACAGGAAAAGTTGGGTTCACACCCTTCTGCTTTCCCATCTTCACTCCCTTACAGGCACACACTGCCAAATGGGGAAATGCCTCCATCCCACATCTGAAAATTTTTCACCATTCTGAGCTGTCAGATAGGCTTGAAGTGCCTGGACAGAGCCAAGGTCACCCTGTATTTTCTAGGATGTGTGTGGTTTCACCATGAAGGATCCTACCTTTTCATGTCATTTGTCTCACATGACGTTATTGTTGGTCACTCGTAAAGAGAGAGTGTGTTACCTGATTGGCTGATCCGAGGCAGCACTATCCCAGGGCCTTCCCCTAATTTGGAAAAATTCTCCAGTGCAACAGGTTTTCTTTCTATTCCTCCTCCTTTCAGTTTCTACTCTTTCCTGAATCACCTTCACCTCTTCACACTCTTATTTCCAGTTATAACCATGTCCACCGTTTCCACAGGCCAGCTTACTTCCCACAGACTGAGGGGTTCACAGGCTATGTTTTAAAAGCCCCACACCACTGGAGTTATACTGGATGGATCTTTAATCGTTCCACATCCTCTTGCTGGTACAAACACACATCACCACAGCAGAAACTGTGAGCTTCTTCATGTCTCTTGATGTAAACCCAGATTTGTGAATTCACAGTCCTGAGTTGTCACTGGTCATCCTTTTCTCATTCCATATCTCAGAGATGCATAGACCATTCTCTCCCAGTCTGTGGATGCCTGGTGCCTCCTTCTGTTTGTTCCATATCTCGTGGTCTGTAACTTTCACCTCTCTTTCATTTGTGACTGGATGCACATCCACAGAGAAAAACACACAAACATTGGAAACAAGCCTACGTGGCTACACACACAAATGTGCAAGGCACACGGAAACATAGGCAAATAGGGAACATGGGTGTTTCTGCAGCTGAAGAACCAGTGCCTTATGTGAAATATAGAGACTTCCATATTTCGTATAGGAAAATATCCATTCTGAACTCAAATATGAAGTGTAGAGAAGTCCAAATTCCATGACGGAGACTTCCCCCCAGGTTTTGATACAGTAAATACAAGTCATTTCCCACTTCATGGAATCAATTCTTTGTTTTGGTATATGATTTCAGAAATACAACAAACTCTTTACTTCATGAAGATACAGTGGTGACCATATTTTCACTTGTGCAATAGAGATACTTCCAATTTCATACTGGTTTTCCATGACTTTAAAAACAGTGATAAGATTTTCATATGTGAAATATCCAGAACTTTCCATTTGATGTTAGACAACCACCACGAGGATTCATGTATGAGGTGTAGACAAGTCCACATTTCACATTAAAAAAAAAAAAAAACTGATTCCAGATTTTCTTCAGTTCAGTTCAGTTCAGTTCAGTCGCTCAGTCGTGTCCGACTCGCCGCGACCCCATGAATAACAGCACGCCAGGCCTCCCTGTCCATCACCAACTCCTGTAGTACACTCAAACCCATGTCCACAGAGTCGGTGATGCCTTCCAGCCATCTCATTCTCGGTTGTCCCCTTCTCCTCCCGTCCCCAACCTTTCCCAGCATCAGAGTCTTTTCCAGTGAGTCCACCCGTCCCATGAGGTGGCCAAAGTATTGCAGTTTCAGCTTTAGCATCAGTCCCTCCAATGAACATCCAGGATTGATCTCCTTTAGAATGGACTGGTTGGATCTCCTTGCAGTCCAAGGGACTCTCAAGAGTCTTCTCCAATACCACAGTTCAAAAGCATCGATTCTTCGGCGATCAGCCTTCTTCACATTCCAACTCTCACATCCATACATGACCACGGGAAAAACCATAACCTTGACTAGACGGACCTTGGTTGACAAAGTAATGTCTCTGCTTTTTAATATTCTATCAAGGTTGGTCATAACTTTCCTTCCAAGGAGCAAGCGTCTTTTAATTTCATGGCTGCAATCAGCATCTGCAGTGATTTTGGAGCCCCCAAAAAATGAAGAAAAAAAATGCAATATATCATGGAGTAAAACAAGCATCGCCATATTTGCACGCAAAAAATGTAGGTAATTCTCCATTTGAGTTCAATTCAGTCCAGTCTCTCAGTAGTGTTCAACTTTTGCTACCCCATGAACTGCATCTTGTCGTGCTTCCCTGTCCATCATCAACTCCCAGAGATTACTCTTGCTACCCCATGAACTGCAGCTTGACATGTTTCCCTGTCAATCACCAACTCCCAGAGATTACTCAAACTTATGTATGTTGTGTCGGTGATGCCATCTAACCATCTCATCCTCTGTCGTCCTCTTCTCTTATTGCCTTCAATATTTCCTAGCATCAGGGTTTTTTCCAATGAGTCAGTTCTTTGCATCAGGGGTCGGGAATATTCGAATATGTGTGTCAGCATCTGTGCTTCCAATGTATATTCAGGACTGATTTCCTTTGGCCTCCTTGCAGTCCAAGAGACTCTCAAGGTTCTTCACCAATGCCACATTTTAAAGGCATCAATTCTTCCATGCTCAGCTGTCTTTACAGTCTAAATCTCACATCCGTAAATTACTGCAGGAGAAACCATCGCTTTGACCAGGTGGACCTTCGCTAGCAAAGCAATCTCTCTGCTTTTCAATATGCTGTCTAGGTAGTTCATAGCTATTAATACAAGTACCAAGTGCCTTTTAATTTTACGGCTGCAGTCACAATCTGCAATTATTTTGGAGCCCCCCGAAATAAAGTCTATCAGTATTTCCATTGTTTCTCCATCCATATTTTAAGCATGGATGGGACCATATGTCATGATATTAGTTTTCTGAATGTTGAGTTTTAACTCAAAATTTTCACTCTCCTCTTTCATTGTCATCAAGAGGTTCTTTATAGCTACATCATCTTCTGCCATAAGAGTGATTTCATCAAGTATTTGAGGCTGTTGATATTTCTCAAAGTAGTCTTTATTTATGCTTGTACTTCCTAAAGCCTGGCGTTTAGCATGTTGTACACAACAGATGAACTATGGACGGAGGTTTGTGACATGGTGCAGGAGACAGGAACCAAGACGATCCTCAAGAAAATGAAAAGCAAAAAAGAAAAACGGCTGTCTGAGAAGACCTTACAAAGATCTGTGAAAAAAAGTGAAGCTAAAAGCAAAGGAGAAAAAGAAAGATTTATCCCTTTGGATGCACAGTTGCAAAGAATAACAAGGAGAGTTAAGAAAGCCTTCCTGAGTGATCAACGCAAATAAATAGATGGGAACAATAGAATGGGAAAGACTAGATCCCCTCAAGAAAATTTGAGATACCAAGGGAATATTTCATGCAAATAATGGCTCAATAAAGAAAAGAAATGGTATGGACCTAATGAAGCAGAAGATATTAAGAAGAGGTGAAACAAATACTCAGAAGAAGTATACAAAAAAGATTTTTTACCACCTATATAATCACGATACTGTGATCACTTACCATTCCCTAGGGCCAGACATTCTGGAATGGGAAGACAAGTGGGCCTTAGGAAACATCACTGTGAACAAAGCCCGTGGAAGTGACAGAATTTCAGTTGAGGTATTTCAAATCCTAAAAGATGATGCTGTGAAAGTGTTGCACTCAATATTTCAGCAAACTTGGAAAACTCAGCAGAGACCACAGGACTGGAAAAGGTCAGATTTCATTACAATCCCAAAGAAAGTCAATGCCAAAGATGCTCAAACCTACCGCACAATTGCAGTCATCTCACACACTTGCTAGTAAATAATGCTCAATATTTTCCACGCCAGGATTCAAAAATGGGTGAACCGTGAACTTCCAGAAGTTCAAGGTGGTTTTAGAAAAGATAGAGGAACCAGAGATCAAACAGCCAACATCTGCTAGATCATCGAAAAAGGAAGAGAGTTCCAGAAAAACATCTATTTCTGCTTTAATCACCGTGCAAAAACCTTTGGCTGTGTGGATCTCAAAGAACTATGGACAATTCTGAAAGAGATCGAAACATCTGACCACCAGACTTGCCTCTTGAGAAACTTGTATGCAAGTCAGGAATGAATGGTTAGTACTGGATATTGAACAACATCCTGGTTCCAAATAGGAAAATGAGCATATCGAGGCTGTATTGTCACCCTGCTTATTTAACTTATTTGCAGAGTACATCATGAGAAGTGCTGGGCTGAAAGAAGCACAGCTGGAATCAAGATTGCTGGGAGAATTATCAATAACCTCAAATATCAATAACCTCAGATATACAGGTGACACCACTCATATGGCAGAAAGTAAAGAAAAATTAGAGTTTCTTGAGTAATGTAATCAGAGTGAACACATTGGCTTAAAGATCAACTTTTAAAAACTTAGATTATGGCCTCCAGTCCCATCACTTCTGGCAAACAAATGGGGAAAGAGTGGAAAGAGTGGCTGCCAATATTATTTTTTTTTTTTTGGGGGGGGGGCTCCAAAATCAATGTAGATGTTGCTTGTAGCCATGAAACTAAAATGCTTACTCCTTGGAAGGAAAGTTATGACCATCCTAGACAGCATATTAAAAAGCAGAGACCTGATTTTGCCAAAAAAGCTCTGTTTAGTCAAGCTATGTTTTTTGCAGTAGTCATCTATGATGATCACTCTGATTTGGGTCCCCTTTCTGCAGGCCGGAGGGTTATAGCTCCAATATGTTGTGGATCCTGTCCTTTGTGGGTGGGATTGGACCAGTGACTTCTCCAGGTTTAATGCTTCGGATCATTTGTGTCTGTGCACTGGCATGCGGATCTGTGTCTCTTCTCTCTGAAATTCAATAAATTGTCCATGGACAGTGCTTTTGGGTTTTTGTGGGTTTGGTATGGCTTAGTGCACCCCCTTTTATAATATTCACCGTTTTGTTTCTGTTTGCTGGAGAATAGGTGTGGTTTCTCTTGTACTGACCTTACTGACTCAAGTGTGGATATTGCTTTCCATGTAGACACGGAAATTCTGGGGTGTGTGCTTCTCCTTTAACGTTCCTTGAGGTAAGGAGTTCGATATTGCTCTAAAGTTCTGGAATCGATATCCTGGACTCTGGGTTTATTTTTCCAGGTTGCGGTAACATCAAAAGTTAACATGCACTCAATACAGAAGATAAACCCCAGGTTAATGGTGGCAGAACTCTCCTCATCCAGAAAGTATCAACAGGATGCACAGAATTTCAGACAGCAGAGAAAAGGGAGGAGTGTGAAAGAGGTGCCTAGGAGGAGATAGGGGAGTGTTAAAATGGAAAACAGCAATCAATTAAGGAAACTAAGCCATAAATGAAGTCAGATCATAAATATTTTCTTACTAAAATCACAACATTGATATCAATTTTGGGAAAATAAACGTTAATAAACAAGAAAAATAGTGTAAAAAAAGAAAGTGGAGTTTAAATTTATTCTCTCATATATAAAAAATGTGTTTAAAAATAGATTTATATGTGTTTTGTTTGAAAGATAATAATAGTTAATAGAAATAAAAGTTTAGGGTATAATAAAGGACTAAAATAGTTTAAAATTAAAGAAATCATATGGAAATAGATCACAGAGTCTCAAAGCAGTTGTGTGATTTTTGGTTTCAATAGAGTGTCAGACAGTCTCTTGTTGAAGCTTGTATTGTCAAAGGTGACTGTTGTTCCTCAGTTGAACAGTCTGGGCATATATTGCTGACTTATTCCATTGAACCTGTCACTTCTGGGTTGGTTTTTGTTTCTTTGTTTATATTTCCTTCTTTTATTTGAAAACCTCTCCATATCTCGTTTTCACCATGAAACGAGGGTGCAGTAACCTCATATTCGAGCTCACTTGTTCAGTGCTTTGGGGGGTGAGAGGTGGGACACAGAAATCAAATACCATTGGGATATTGGGGGTGGTTGAGTTGGATTGACCACATTGGGCTTTTGAATGACAAATGTGACATGTCCTTTCTGGGTCCACACCACTCAGACCCCTGGATGATACATGAGGGCACAGTTCCAAGTGGGCCCTGTGTTACATGCACTTCCCAGCCAATCAGGCAGTCAGGTGCTTGGCAAGGGCCATGACAACGATTGGCTATGTGCTTTGTGCTCTTCCCAAGTCCAAAATCTCGGGTGACTGGTTGGAGGCAAGGCACAGTCCCAGGTCGGCCGTGCATCTTATGCAGCTCTCTGGTCTCAGTCACTCAGTTTGCTGCCTGTGCCAGCGGGCAGAGTCTCAAGTATGCCATGTGTCTCCTCAGGCTAACTGACCCAGGCTGTCATGTTCCTGGCCTATGTGAACTGTCCATGAAGTGAGGAATTCATCACTAGCAACTGTCAGCCAGCTTAGAGCTTGATAGTGGGTGTCTCTGGAGTCAAGATACTAGTAGCCTCTTTCCTTCTGCCTCTGGCAGTCGTACAAGTTCCTCTCTCAATCTGTGGAGGAAAGGGTCTTAAATGGACACTGGCTTGGTCTTCTTTGGTATTTTCTAGTGCACAATCTTCTGTTCTGTGAGTATGCCATGGTTCAATGTGGCCTTAGAGCCTTCTCACAGGAAAGGTCCTTTCTAAAATTTCTGTCTCCAGTGTCCCCATGGTTTAGGTTTGTGTGTTATCTTAGCTTCGTCACATTGTCCTCAGGGCACTAAAGCCTGCTTTTAACCATAACGTGTTTGATACATCCCAGACCTGCCTTCAATGCCCCATGTATGACAGTGGACGGGAGTATCTGAATCATTCCTTGGCTAGTGATCGGATTTATTGGCATAAGCTGTGTTTTTGTTCTTCCTCTCTCCAGTTCTATTTCTTCCCCGACTGACACCTATGAGAGAGGGTTTCTTATTTTGTGCAAATTTCTCCTCCTTTAAGACTCCTTCTCCAAGGAGAGTCTTGATCCCTAAATACATTTCCTCCCTTTCATCACTTATTTTTTCTTACCTACTTTTTAAGAGACTGGTTTTCCTTTATCAGTTTCTAGGGCCCATCAACATCAGTCACAAATTGGTCTCTGGAAGGTGTTCCACGTGCAATCTATCCTTTGATGGATTTGTGTGGGAGAAAGTGGACTCAGGCTCCTATTCTTCTAACACAATGAGACCCCCACCGCAACCCTGGAAGATCCATTTTATTAACTGAAATCTTGTTGTTGTTCAGTCACAAAGCCATGTCAGACTCTTTGTGACCCCTTGGACTGCAGCACACAAGGCCTCTCTTCCCCTCACCATCTCCCAGGGTCTGCCTGAGATCATGTCCATGAATGGGTGAAATGATACCGCCTTCTCCTCCTCTCTAACCCATTTGTCCTCCTTATTTCATTATTTCCTACGAATCAGGGTCTTTTCTCGTGAGTCAGTTCTTTGCTCAGGCGGTCAAAGCTTTGGAGACTCAGCTTCCGCGTCAGTGATTCTAATGCATCTTCAGAGTTGATTTCCTTTATGTTTGACTAGCTTGATTTCCTTGCAATCCAATGGACACTCACAAGTCATCCCCAGCAGAGCATTTTTGTGTTCTCACATCCATACATGTCTACTGGAAAGACCGTTAGTGTTACTCAATGTGATTCCTTTGGTCAAGTCAACTCTTCACTTTTTAACACACTTACTAAATTTGTGAGCACTTTGCTTCCAGGAAGCAACTGTCTTCTAATTTTATTGCTGCCATCACTATCACAGTGAATATAGCACCACAAAAGAGGAAATCTGTCACTGATTCTGCTTTTCCCACCTTTATTTCCCATGAAGTAGTGGGACCAGATACCATGATCTTATTTTGTGTAATACTGAGAATTCAAGTGTACTGTTTACCCTGTTTTCCTATTAACATTGAGAATTATTTTATTCTTTTACCATTGTTTTCACCTCAGTGTTTTGGATAAGAAATTATTTTCTAAGAGTGTTCTAAGATGGTCGCTACTCATTATACATAATACTGCTGGTTTTAAGTTTCCTTTTGGAGCATTTCTGTCATGCTTCTGTGACAACTCTGTAAAATGTTGACAAAATGCACAGCCTATATTACATTTCTCTATTAACATAATATATTGAGCCTGTTCATGTTATCTAGTTAGGTTTTCTCTGATGTGGAAACTACAAAAATACAAAGGAGGACAAGAAATAAGGATATAATATGGAGGGCGGCATGAAGCTGAACCCCTGTGGCACGAAGGGAGAGAAATTTTGATAATCAGTGGTTTCTATTGAAATATTTGGTACCAGCAGGTTAAAGGGATGAAAGAAAAATGTAAACACTGAATTATGGAGAAGTGATTTTAATGTGCACGTCATATAATTTGAATGTCTGCAGTTCCTTTGAGTTCAGATGCTCAGTCATCACCGACTCTTTGCGACCCCATGAATCACAGCATGTCAGGCCTCCCTGTCGATCACCAAGTTGCGGAGTTTACTCAAACACATGTCCATCGAGTCGGTGATGCCATCCAGCCATCTCATTCCCTGTCGTCCCCTTTTCCTCCCACCCCCAGTCCTTCCCAGCATCAGAGTCTTTTCCAGTGAGTCAACTCTTCGCATGAGGTGGCCAAATAATTGGAGTTTCAGCTTTAGCATTAGTCCTTCCAAAGAAAACCCAGGATCAGTCTCCTTTAGAATGAACTGGTTGGATCTCCTTGCAGTCCAAGGGACTCTCAAGAGTCTTCTCCAGCACCACAGTTCAAAAGCATCAATTCTTTCTTCACAGTACAAATCTCACATCCATACATGACCATTGGAAAAACTATAGCCTTGACTAGACGGACCTTATTTGGTAAAGTAATGTCTCTGCTCTTTAATATGCTATCTAGGTTGGTCGTAAATTTCCTCCCAAGGAGTAAGAGTCTTTTAATTTCATGGCTACAATCAGAATCCACGATGATTTTGGATCTGACACTGTTTCCTATGTAACACTTTTTATTTCCCATGAAGTGATGGGACCAGATGCCATGGTCTTTGTTTCCTGAATGTTGAGCTTCAAACCAACCTTTTCACTCTCCTCTTTTGCTTTTATCAAGAGGCTTTTTAGTTCCTCTTCACTTTCAGCCATAAAGGTCGTGTAATCTGCATACCTGACGTTATTGATATTTCTCCTGGCAATCTTGAATCCAGCTTGTGCTTCTTCCAGCCCAGCGTTCCTCATAATGTAATCTGCATATAAGTTAAATAAGCAGGTGGCAATATATAAACTTGACGTACTCCTATTCCTATTTGGAACCAGTCTGTATCTCTAAGTAAATGAGAGTTCTGGTTTTATGTGCTCAAGGTGTCCTCTTATGTATGAACCCCATCTCTTACACAAAGAATAGTGGAAGATAAGCTCGATTAAGGGATAGTCTTTCAGTAATAGGATCTATATTATTCAGCCAGGAAGTTATTAAGTAGTGTTGGGGTTCTCAAACAGTTCACTTAAGACTGGAAACAAGCAAAGCTTTTGACCACCCAAATAAAGTTGTTTAAAATTATATTTTGACATATACACATATATACACATACGTGCATGTTTGTGTGTATGGATGTGTGTATAGAAAAATGTAAAATGGCTTTTAATTTCGTTAGGCAAAGCAGCAATGGAAAAAAATTCAAACCCAAAAGGAGAATGATTCAAAAGTCTACTCGGTTATTGAATATACATAAGTGGAAATACTTCCAAATATGTTTCTTTGGCTGCATCTAAAATATGAGGACTCCTTTTTATCACTCCTCTCTTTCGTTTTAATAAATATCTACCAATTTTCAAATGTTTGTCCAGGTTTAATGACAAAAATAAACACTTATGGAAATATATATATATATATATGTATATATATATATATATATATATATATACATATATTTATACATCATAGATATACAAATATCTATATAAAATAGACAGATATGTTTGCTTAACAGAAAATATTGATACCAAGTTTAGATGTCAGAATTATTTCCAACTCCATGCTCCATCTCATCATGAAAGAGCCAAAATTGTTGTTGACTCAAACACTCCAAGAACTGGGGATCCTGATTAAAAATCGAACCTGGAACTGGGATTCTCAGTCACATATGATCACGCTCTAAATCCAACACTTTATTTCCTTTCTTGTTCTAATCAGTCCCTTCTTAAGATTGAAAAGTATGAAAACCGAGAGAGAGAAATAGGAGATTCTAGACTTCCTCGTGGTCCAAGAGTAATATTTATCAGAGAAAATAGATAAGACAGAAACAAAGGAAAATAATCAAGCGATATAGAATAATAATGTTTTAGCCATTAAGCAAAATCAAGGATCTTTAGTTCATCCTCAAGGGCCGTAAATAACATTCTGAGCAATATCCTGTGAACAGTTTTACAGATACTAAAAATCCCTGCAGATGCTGATTGCAGCCATGAAATTAAAAGACACTTACTCTTTGGAAGAAAAGTTATGAACAAACTTGATAGTACAATAAAAGCAGAGACATTACTTTGCTAACCAAGATCTGTTTAGTCAAGGCTATGGTTTTTCCCGTGGTAATGTACAGATGTGAGAGTTGGACTGTGAAGAAAGCTGATCGCCAAAGAATTGATGCTTTTGAACTTTCGTGTTAGAGAAGACTCTTGAGAGTCCCTTGTATTGCAAGGAGATCCAACCAGTCCATTCTAAAGGAGATCAACCCTGGTTGTTCGTTAGAAGGACTGATGCTAAAGCTGAAACTGCAATACTTGGCCACCTCATGCGACAAGTTGACTCACTGGAAAAGTCTCTGATGCTGGGAAATGTTGGGGGCTGGAGGAGAAGCGGACGACCGAGAATGAGATGGCTGGATGGCATCACCAACTCTGTGGACCTGAGTTTGAGTGAACTCTGGGAGTCGGTGATGGACAGGGAGGCCTGGAGTGCTGTGATTCATGGGGTCGCGGAGAGTCGGACACGACTGAGCGACTGAACTGAACTGAACTGAACTGAAAGCCCCAACCAGGCTGAAATGTAAGTACCTAGACCACAGAGTAGTTGGAACCAGATGGGCAATGATGTTGACTCCCAATATCCTCAGTAACAGGGCACTAGTAGAATGTCCCCAAAGTATATCACACACCCCATGCCCAACCTCACTGTGTCATTAAAATCGTTCCCCTGAAAATATTCGGGGAGTGTGGGTCTTTGAAGGACCAGCTGCTAGGACACCTTACTTGGTTCTACAATAAACTATTGCAGAGAAGTGAGTAATCAAAGTTTAGTTGGGCTCAGTTCAGTTCAGTTCAGTTCAGTCGCTCAGTGGAATCCGACTCTTTGCGACCCCATGTATCACAGCATGCCAGTCCTCCCTGTCCATCAGTAATTCCCGGAGTTCACTCAGACTTGCCTCCATCGAGTCTGTGATGCCATCCAGCCATCTCATACTCTGTCGTCCCCTTCTCCTCCTGCCCTCAATCCCTCCCAGCATCAGAGTCTTTTCCAGTGAGTCAACTCGTCTCATGAGTTGGCCAAAGAACTGGAGCTTCAGATTGAGCATCAGTCCTTCCAATGGACATCCAGGACTGATCTCTTTTAGAATGGACTGGTTGGATCTCCTTGCAGTCCAAGGGACTCACAAGAGACTTCTCCAGCACCACAGTTCAAAAGCATCAGTTCTTCGGGGATCAGTTTTCTTCACAGTCCAACTCTCACATCCATATATGGCCACTGAAAAGCTATACCCTTGACTAGACGGACTTTTGTTGGCAAAGTAATGTCTCTGTTCTTTAATATGTTATCTAGGTTGGTCATAACTTTCCGCGCAAGAAGTAAGCATCTTTTAATTTCAAAGCTACAATCAGCATCCGCAGGGATAAACTCTGACACTGTTTCCCTATCTATTTCCCATGAAGTGATGGGACCAGATGCCATGATCTTAGTTTTCTGAATGTTGGCTTCAAGCCAATGTATTCACAGTCCTCTTTCACTTTCATCAAGAGGCTTTTTAGTTACTCTTCACTTTCTGCAGTAGGAGTGATGTCATCTGCATATCTGAGGTTATTGATATTTCTCGTGATAATCTTGATTCCAACCTGTGCTTCTTCCAGCCCAGCATTCCTCATGATGTACTCTGCATAGACGTTAAATAAGCAGGGTGACAATATGCAACCTTGAAGTACTCCTTTTCCTATTTGGAAGCTGCCTGTTGTTCCATGTTCAGTTTTATCTGTTTTTTCCTGACCTGAATACAGGTTTCTCAAGAGGCAGGGCATTTGGTATTTCCATTTGGTATTTCTGGTATTTCCATTTCTTTCCGAATTTTCCAGATTTTATTGTGATTCACACAGTCAAAGGCTTTGGCATAGTCAATAAAGCAGAAATAGATGTTTCTATGCAACTCTCTTGCTTTATCCATGATCCAGAGGATGTTGGCAATTTGACCTCTGGTTCCTCTGCCTTTTCTAAAACCAGCTTGAACATTTGGAAGTTCACGGTTCATATATTGCTGAAGCTTGGCTTGGAGAATTTTGAGCATGACTTTACTAGCCTATGAGATGAGTGCAGCTGTGCGGTCATTTAAGCATTCTTTGGCATTGCCTTTCTTGGGATTGGAATGAAGACTGACCTTTTCGATTCCTGTGGCCACGGCTGAGTTTTCCAAATTTGCTGGTGTATTGAGTGCAGCACTTTCACAACATCATCTTTCATGGTTTGAAATAGCTCATCTGGAATTCTGTCACCTCCACTAGCTTTGTTCATATTGATGCTTTCTAAGGCCCACTTGTCTTCATATTCACTTGACTTCACATTCCAAGATGTCTGGCTTGAAGTCATTGATCACACCATCATGATTATCTTGGTTGTGAAGATCTGTTTTGTACAGTTCTTCTGTGTATTCTTGCCACCTCTTCTTAATATCTGCTGCTTCTCTTAGGTCCCTACAATTTCTGTCCTTTATCGAGCCCATCTTTGCATGAAATGTTCCCTTGGTATCTCTAATATTCTTGAAGAGATCTCTTGTCTTTCCCATTCTGTTGTTTTCATCGATTTCTTTGCATTGATTGCTGAGGAAGGCTTTCTTATTTCTCCTTGTTATTCTTTGGAACTCTGTATTCAGATGCTTATACCTTTTTATTTCTCCTTTGCTTTTCGCTTCTTTACTTTCACAGCTATTTGTAAGCCCTCCCCAGACAGCCATTTTGCTTTTTAGTATTTCTTTTCAATGGGGATGGTCTTGGTCCCTGTTTCCTGTACGATGACATGAACCTCCGTCCATAGTTCATCAGCCACTCTATCTATCAGATCTAGTCCTTTAAATCTATTTCTCCTTTCCACAGTATAATCATAAGGGATTTGATTTAAGTCATATCTGAATAGTTTAGTGGTTTCCCCTACTTTCTTCAATTTAAGTCTGAATTTGACCATAATGAGTTTATGATCTGAGCCACAGTCAGCTCTGGTCTTGTATTTGCTAACTTTATAGTATTTCTCCACTTTGGCTGAAAAGAATGCAGTCAATCTAATTTTGGTGTTGACCATCTGGTGATGTCCATGTGTCGAGTCTTCTCTTCTGTTGCGGAAAGAACTTGCTTGCTATGACCATTGTGTTCTCATGGCAAAACTCTATTAGCCTTTGTCCTGTTTCATTCTGTGCTCCCAGGCCAGATTTCCCAGTTACGCCCGGTGTTTCTTAATTCCTATTTTTGCATTCCAGTCCCCTAAAATGAAAAGGACATCTTTTTTAAGCGTTAGTTCTAAAAGGTCTTGTAGGTCTTCACAGAACTGTTCAATTTCGGCTTTTTAAGTGTTACTGGTTGGGGTATAGGCTTGAATTACTGTAATATTGAATGGTTTGCATTGGAAATGATCAGAGATCATTCTGTTCGTTTGGAGGTTGCATCCAAGTACAGCATTTCGGAATCTTCTGTTGACTATGATGACTACTCCATTTCTTCTAAGGGAATCCTGCCCACAATAGTATATATAATGGTCATCTGAGTTAAATTTACCCATTCCAGTCCATTTTAGTTCACTGATTCCTAGAATGTCTACGTTCAATCTTGCCATCTCTTGTTTGACCACTTCCAATTTGTCTTGATTCATGGACCTATCGTTCCAGGTTCCTATGCAATATTGTTCTTTGCATCATCAGACCTTGCTTATATCACCAGTCACATCCACAACTGGGCATTGCTTTTGCTTTTGTTCCATTCCTTCATTTTTTCTGAAGTTATTTCGCCACTGATCGCCAGTAGCATACTGGGAACCTACCGATCTGGGGAGCTCCTCATTCAGTATCCTATTATTATGCCTTTTCATACTGTTCTTTGGGTTCTCGATGCAAGTATACTGAAGTGACTTGCCATTCCCTTCTCCAGTGGGCCACATTCTGTTATACCTCTCCCCCATGACCCGTCCATCGTGGGTGGCCCTACACAGCATGGCTTAGATTCATTCAGTTAGAGATCAGTTAGAGAAAGCTGTGGTCCATGTGATCAGATCGACTAACTTTCTATGATCAAGATTTCTGTGTGTCTGCCTTTTGATGCCCTCTCGCAATTCTTACCATCATATTTGGGTTACTCTTACCTTTGTTGTGGGGTATCTCTTCACGGCTGCTCCAGCAAAGCACAGCCACTGCACCTTACCTTGGACGAGGGGTATCTCCTCACGGCTGCCCCACCTGATCTTGAATGTGGAGTTGATCCTCATGTCCCTCCTGTGCCAGCACAGCCAGCGCCACTTGGATGTGGGATAGCTCCTTTCGGCTGCTGCCCCTGGCCTTGGGCTTGGGGTAGCTCCTCTTGGCCGATGCCAAGAATCACTTTTATTTCAGAAACCAAATGGATTTACTGATTTGATTTATACATATAAACATTCTTTAGGAATGAGATTTTGCAGGCTCATGGTTTTTGTTACTGTTTGTGTAAGGAGCCTGTATTTTAAGTTGATGCTTAAGTATAAACACTGGTTGAACATTGCCCATCAATTTCTAGGAGACCAGTGACGTTGTTATGTCACAGCTACCCTTCACTTGCTAGAAGACCAGTGACTTTGTGATGTCACAGCTACTCTTCCATTGCTAGGAGACCAGTGCATTTTGGAACCACTGTGATGTTCTAGGGAGTTCCCCCCTTAGGCCAGCCAAGCAGCATTTGAATTTGCTGTGTGTAATATCAGAAAAATGAGAAAGGTATCTGAAGAAAGATTTTCCTGAGATGGCACATATTTCTTCAGAAATTCAAGATGTGCCTCCTAACGATGAATCCACTGGTTCAGAAACCTCCATCAGACCTTTGTATGATTATACACTTGCTGGGGACTCAGTTTTGCGATGTCTTATTGAAGAATATGCTTTTCAGGCTTTGAGGAAGTTCTGATGAAAAGGCCATGTTACACATTTTCTGTCTCTGAAACAGGTGAGCTGAATGATTTTCTTCCACTCACTTTTCCACAAAAATTGTGGAATATAGTGGAAAGTGATCAATTTCAATCTATTTGGTGGGATGAGAGTGGCACTTGTATAATGATCAATGAAGAACTCTTCAAGAAAGAAGTCTTGGAAAGAAAGGCGCCTTTCAGAATATTTGAAAGCAATAATATGAAAAGTTTAGTTCGACAGCTGAACCTTTATGGGTTTAGTAAAAAGCGACAACCTCTTCAAAGATCTGCTTCACTATCTGCCTTTCTGGAAGAAGAAAACAACATCGCTCTTTTGAGCAAGGTATCCCAAAATTTTCACTTATTAGCAATATGTAAGATTAAATCATGTGACCTAGAAAGCATGTTACCATATGTAGCTAAAACAAAATTCAAAATTGACATAAAAATTTGTTGAAAAAGCTTTATTGTTTGAAGTTGAGACAGCTGGAGGATACAATATTTGATGTTGAAACAAACTTTCCAATCAACTTGAAACAAGATATGAGTCTTGAAGCTACTTATGATATTTACTATATATATACAACATATTTTTAGTGGAGGAGCACATTTGTTTCTAACATGTTAGCTGTTAAAACTACTCTGGAGGCCTTTAATTTGATGGAATTTAATTGGTATCATAGAAGGAATTATTTATTCTTTCCTAATTTTATTTTTCAATTGGAGGCTAATTACTTTCCATTATTGTATTGGTTTTGCCATACATTGGCATGAATCTGCCCCAGGTGTACATGTGTTCCCCATCTTGAACCCACTCCCACCTCCATCCCTCCTCCCTCCCCATCCCATCCCATCCCTCTGGTTCATCCCAGTACACCAGCCCCGCACATCCTGTATCATGCATCGAACCTGGAATTGTGATTCGTTGCACATATAATAATATACATGGTTCAATGCCATTCTCCCAAATCATCCCACCCTCTCCCTCTCCTACAGAGTCCAAAAGACTGTTCTATACATCTGTGTCTCTCTTGTTGTCTCATTTACAGGGTTATTGTTATCACCTTTCTAAATTCCATATATATGCGTTAGTATACTGTATTGGTGTTTTTCTTTCTGCCTTAATTCACTCTGTATAATAGGCTCCAGTTTCATCCACCTCATTGGAACTGATTCAGATGTATTTTTAATGGCTGAGTAATACTCCATGGCGCATGTGCACCACAGCTTTCTTATCCATTCGTCTGCAGATGGACATGTAGATTACCTCCATGTCCTGGCTATTATAAACTGTGCTACAATAAACATTAGAGCACATGTGTCTCTTTCAATTCTGTTTTCCTCTGTGTGTATGCCCAGGAGTGTGATTGCTGGATCCTATGGCAGCTCTATTTCCAGTTTTTGAAGGAAGCACACACTGTTCTTCATAGTGGTTGTGCTGTTTGCATTCCCACCAACAGTATAGGAGGGTTCCCTTTTCTCCACACCCCCTCCAGTATTTATTGCTTGTAGACTTTGGGATATAAGCCATTCGGACTGGCTCAAAATGGTACCTCATTGTGGTTATGATTTGCATTTCTCTGATTATAAGTGATGTTGAGCATCTTTTCATGTGTTTGTTAGCCATCTGTATGAAGAAATAAACTTTTATAGTTTAGCTTTTATGGTAGTTTTACCTTGGTTTATAAAGAAATTAAACAATTATATTCTTTGACTTTAGTTACAGATCTACTATAATACAAATTTCAAAAGAGGGTATCCTCAACTTTTAGTAAGAATAAAAAGAAGAATTGGGATTAAAAATGTGTCTGCAATATCTTCATTAGTTCGAGATTGCAAGAAGAAGCATGTTAAAGAAAGTGTCAACATAGATGATCATAACTCTGATTTTCTTCCTGAAACTAGTGGAGAGAGTACAATTTCAGCCTCCACCAGTTTAAGTGTGCCTTTCATAGAAAAGCCTCACACCAGTCAGATAGTCGCTAATACAAGAGCTCTAGCTCTGTGTGACTTACCTTCCCCATCATCAATATCAGTTAGCCAAACAGAACAGATTTTGGGAGATCAACCTGCTGTTTTAAATCAGTTGAGCATGTTTAAGTGGCACTCACATAGCAGCTACACTCAGGTAAATGGCCACGTTGAGGACTTGCCTTCGACAACTGCATCGAATTCTCAGAACCACATCCTATCTCCATTACAGAGCAGTTATTCTAGACTGATGGTGGAGCCTTATAAGTTTCCAGATAGATATAGTGATATGTCAGCCCATGACAGTCCTTTCCGTGACCTACAAAAGAGAGGCAACTCATGGCCCTCAGTGCCAAAGATCGCTTATATATCTGCCTCCTCTCTTTCAAGTCAACTCATCAAGAATCATCGTTATGTGAAAACCATGCTAATTAAAACGGACCTATCAAATAAATGTCAGATTATGGAGCCTAATGAAGATTGAAATTTTTGTTGGGAGATATCAACAAATACCTACAATTCTTGTATTTGAACAATAAACTTACATGTTCATCTTCATAGTTTCATTTTCTTTTTTCAGACAATGAAGAGAAAAATGAGGCTTAGTTTAATGTCTGGCTATTTTACTGCACTATTTTATAAACTCTTCAGGACAAGAAAACATTCATTATGCATCCTAGGTCAATGACACCTGATCTAATATTTGTAAGCAAGAAAATGAGAACAAAGGGAAAAGAGGTAATGGATGTAACGTGATTTCTGAAATCATCCCTGCTGAAATGAATGGGTGTCTACATTAGGAGTGTATGGGTGAAGGAAGAGATACAAATAAAATCAAAGAAATGGAAATGCACAGTATGCACCTTAGTGCATTCACAGTTACATTATATTCTATTAGATACTGGTAGAGTATTAAAAGGGTAGACAGAAGGTTATCTTCAGTATAGAAATTCATTATCTACTTGAAAATATAAAATCATGATCATCAAAATCATGATCACCATTGTACTGTCACTGTGATACCAAAGAAAACATAACATAACCAGTGAATGGCCCATGGTGGGCACAAGATATGTATTTTACAAGTGATAATGTATAGGGACATTTTTGTTCTGTTGTCCTTAAGTGAAAGCCAAAGTGAAGTAGCTCACTCGTGACCGACGCTTCGCGACCGCTGTGGACTGTAGCCTACCATGCTCATCCATACATGGGATTCTCCAGGCAAAGATAATGGAGTGGGTTGTCATTTCCTTCTTCAGGGATCTTCCTGACCCAGGGTTTAAACCCGGGTCTCCCACGTTGCAGGCAGACGCTTTACTGTCTGAGCCACCAGGGAAGATGCTGTCCTTGAGGCACACCTTTATTTCCTGAAACCAAGATTCCACCCTATATTTCCTAATGCATGTTTAGATGTTGCTTATCGGTTCACACAGAGACATAATATATTCCTGGTGGTGATTGCAGCACATCAGTGTGATGAACAAGTTCTGTGAAGACATGGTATCTTTTTTCCTTAATAATTTCATTATCTTTCTCTTATACTGTACTTCCAGAGCTACAGTCTCTCAACCTAATTTCAGTCATGCTAAGCCCCTTCTCACAATTTTGTCTCAACTCTTTCTTGGGGTTGGAAGGAACTGCCATTCAGGTCTTCCATGTGTTTTGGGTCTACTCTCTTTATGTATCTTTCACATCAGCTAAAATTAGAGCCTGCAAATGATACATTTTAAGTACTTACTAAGTTATCAATAAAGAAATGTCATAACCAATCAAATGCTGTATACATTACTCAACTTATTCTTATAACTGTCAGTTTTATCATTATTGGCCTTTCCTCTTTACTGATAACTTTTTCCAAGTTGATAAATATTTATTATATTTACACGAATGTTAAATGTGGGAATTCAAACTATAAAATGACTGTTGCTATCATGAAGTTTACAGTCTATAAGAACCCATTTGAAGCATGTAGTTTCAGGACCCAGTACCCGAAAATTCAATAATAGTTGTGGAGACATGAATAAAAAAAAAAGAATCATTAATTTTAATAATCTAGAAAAGTCATGGATTAAGCAGGGATCAATATCAATGGTTGATCCCTAATATATTTCACAACGAAATACTCTGAACAGAGTGTCTGCTTGTTGTACTATCCAGATATCATGAAAACTACCTGGAAATCTTTGCAATCTCAAATTTGGGGTCATTCCTTTAGATGTTGGTGGCAACATCAAGTCAGATCCCTGTTTTGGGATGGTTACCCACATAGGACAACATCAAGATAAGTTGACCACTTTCATTCTTGCAGCTAATGAACAGTGAAATCTGTGGAATATCTGTGTAAATAAAGGAATGGTCAACAAACACACTTTTTCTTTCACTGAAAAATTACATTCAAGGGGTGAGCATTTTGAAGCAATGGTAAATGTTATTGAAATTGGTGTCCTTAGTTATGATTTCAAGCCCAAAGTTCAATGCTCTTGTTTTAGATTTCAGTATTTTTATGAAACTAAAAGATACTTACTCCTTGGAAGGAAAGTTATGATGAACCTAGATAGCATATGCAAAGCAGACACATTACTTTGCCAACCAAGGTCTGGCTAGTCAAGGCTATGGTTTTTCCAGTGGTCATGTATGGATGTGAGAGTTGGACTGTGAAGAAAGCTGATAACTGAAGACTTGAAGCTTTTGAACTGTGGTGTTGGAGAAGACTCTTGAGAGTCCCGTGGACTGCAAGGAGATCCAACCAGTTCATTCTAAGGGAGATCAGTTCTGAGTGTTCATTGGAATGATTGGTGCTGAAGCTGAAACTCCAATACTTTGGCCACCTCATGTGAAGGGTTGACTGACTGGAAAAGACTCTGATGCTGGGAGGGATGTGGGACAGGAGGAGAAGGGGAAGCCAGAGAATGAGATGGCTGGATGGCATCACCGACTTGATGGAGATGAGTTTGAGTGAACTTCAGGTTTTGATGATGGACAGGGAGGCCTGGTATGCTGTGATTCATGGGGTCGCAAAGGGTCAGACAGGAGTGAGCAACTGAACTGACAAACTGACTGACGATGTAGTCCAATTTGCATCCTTTGAGAAATATCACCTTAAAAGTGATTCCACTTGCTATTTTATTGCCATGTACTGATTATTCGTTCTCAGTCCCTTTTACCTTCTTTTCATGTTCTGCTTTGACTGGCAGGTCCTTCTCATAAAGAACAGGAATAATCCACTTAGTCCTATGTGATAACTTGGAAAAGACATGGACAAGGACATTCAATATATCATGTTGAAAAGCTACTGTTTTTGTTCCCTCCTGAAACAAAACAGTACTAACCTGTACTAACAGCATTAACCTGTACTTCAATTGTCCTACCAAAGGAAACCTGGTTATATGGTCCATTCCCTTTGTTATCAATTGCCATATGGCTTTAAAATATCAGTACCTGTCATTCTCCAAAGCTTATAGAGAAAATAGCTCAATATCTTAGAAAAGCATTATACATGAATTCAATTTCCTTTCCTTTATGTATTTAGTTTATGATTGGTGCCTAAAATTGTAAAACTGAAAACAAAAATTAAGTGAGGTAAATACAGAAGATTGGGGCAAAAATTAGAGAAATTGATGGGATAAAGTCAGGGGATGAAATTGGATACTTAAAATATAACAAGGAAATGTGTCACTGAAGGACCTAAAGAGGTCAATATGACTTCAATATTGGTACACTAAAACTTTATTTTCATCAAATCACAGAATAGTTTTTCATGCAAATATTCTAAGATCCCATGAGATGTAGATCAATGTTCTATCTTTTGAAACATATTGGTTTAAAATGTCCCTAGAGTGAAATCATTTAACTACAAAATAACTTCCAACATTAAGCCTAGAAACAAATAACAGAGAAATCAGTGCATTTCATAGGTGTCCTTCAGTGAGTACTTTGGTTTTCTTTTCCTTTCATAATTGTGTTTTGGGCATGTTAGATTGTGATTCTCCTTGTGTGTGTGTGTGTGTGTGTGTGTGTGTGTGTGTGTGTATCAGATAAGAATGTGATTGTGAGTGTACGTCTGGGTTCTCTTTTGGACTTTTATATTAGAGATTTTGGCTGAAGAAACGGCTAATTCAATAGTATAAAGAGGTACAAACTAAAATGTCCATCCAAAGTCTGCTTTAGTATTTCAAAGTACAAGACAAATGGATGAGTCTCAGAGAGTGAAAGCATTTCGATAATAACCAAGCGACTACACCCTAAGATACTTAAAACCTAGGGCATTGTCACAATCAGCCCACCAAAGTTTAGAGGGGCCTTTGAAGTCTGTGATGTCTGGCAATAACAAAAACAGCCCCCTACTAATTTGGCAATACCAGAGAAGCCAAGTAGATGTGTGGAGTTTCAACCAGGTTTTCTTATAATAGGATACTACAATCCTATTGGAGGTGGCACACTCACCATTATGAATAGCATTCTTAGGGATCAAAGAAACTAATGATGAAATCTGTAATTCTGTTCCCACATGACAGAAGTGGCCTTCCTCCTTCACAAGGGTATCAGTTAAAATAGACAATTAAATAGAAGGAAGTGAAAACATGGCCCACATACTTCGTAGATAAAATCTTCAATATCCAAGCCCTACCACACTGATAAGATAATGACTATATATGAATTCTGGTTTCAGCTCTGTGTGGCAATCATCATATAATGGCACTGAAACATGTATATGATCATATATACAACGAATCTCCAGTTCAGGTTCGATGCATGATACAGGATGCTCAGGGCTGTTGTACTGGGATAAACCAGAGGATTTGGTTGGGGAGGCAAGTGGGAGTGGGGTTCAAGATGCGGAACACATGTGCACCCGGGGCAGATTCATGTCAATGTATGCTAAAACCAATACAATAATGCAATTTAATTAGCCTCCAATTAAAATAAATAAATAAATGAAAAGAATGTATGAATATTTGAGATGCACTGATAGTGAAAATCGATTAAGGCAAAAATCTTGAGATCTGATTCAAAGAGGAAAACTGTGTACTCCCTGTCTTCTGTTTCATGGGACTTCAGATACATTCACACAGTTCCACAATTCTCAACCCTCATCTGAAGACAAAAACTATGACACTAAAAGAGGAATGGTCTATGTACAGAGAAGGCAAGTAGCAAAGTTTAAATGGATCCAGTCTCCTACCTACATCCTTACTTAGTAATATAACCCCTTGTAAGGTTTCCTAAGGGTAACTAGAATACACAAGTCAAAGATGCTTCACCCACGATTACAGAGTTTGATTGAGAAGATATAAGTTTGCTTAACTCTCACCTCATCCTTAAGATCAAATATCAACCTGTTAACACATCAGAAGATGGGCAGTTCTAGCAGACACTTACAGACAATACCTGCTTCTGCCTAAGACCAAGATTGTAGATCCAAGTGGCTGATGCGGTAAGGTTTCTGTCTCAGGATACCACATGACTCCGCAGGAGTTCTCCTTTTTTGGGAACCTCTCCAAAAACATTGTGAGATGTACTATGTGAGGGAGGAAAAGAAGTAAACTGACAAGAGCTTTGTTCTTTCTAATTATCCTGAATATCACTTATCATCCCAGGTACAATGACAGGCTTACCATTCTCTCTGAACTATCTCCCAGCACTGCCAAGACGAATTTTTTGATGTAGCTCAGTCACTCACTCTTGTCTGATTCTTTGTGACTCCATGTACAGCAAGAACCCGGGGATTGCCTGCCCTTCAAATCTCCCAGAGCTTTCTCAAATCCTTGACCTTTGAGTCAGTGATGCTTTGCGATCATCTCGGCCTCTGCCCTTCCCTTCTTCTCCTGTGCCCACTCTTTCCCAGCATCGGTTTCTTCCCAGTGATTTTGCTCTAGGCCTCATGTGGCCAATATATTGGCTCTTCATGTTCAGTATCAGTCCTTCTGAGACAGTCAGAGACGGTTTCCTTCACGCTTTTCTAGTTTGAACTCCATGCTCGCCAAGGAACTCTCACATATCTTCTCCAGGCTTTGTTGCAAAACATCAATATTATGGCACTCAGTTCTTGTGGTTCTGCTTATTCCTCCACGTGTTCCGCCCGAAAATCAACTTTGACTAATCAGGTCTTTTACAGTAATCTCTCAGCTTTTTAACGTGGTGTCTAGATTGGTCACAGCTTTTCATCAAAGTGCAAGTTCCTTTAAATTTCATGGCTGCAGTCAATTCGGCAGTGATATCGGGTGTCAAGAAAGGGAAACCTGTCACTAATTCAATTGTATCCCATCAATATATCTCAAATTGATGGGACCAAATTCCATGAGCTTATTTTTTGTGAGTGTTTGTTTTTATATTGAGTTTTAATCCAGCTTTTCCACTCTCCCCTTTCACATTCATCAGAAGGCTCTTTGCTTCCTGGTATATTTCAGCCATTTGTGTGTTGTCGTCTTATAACACAGGTTATTCATTCTTCTCACAGTAACTTTGTTTCCAACTTCAGATTCTTTCAGCAAGTTACTTTCCATGATGCACTCTGCACAGAAGTCAAATGAGCTGGGTGGCAATACATAGCCTTGATGTATTTCCTTCCCTATTATGTACCAGTTCATTGTTCCTTGTCCAATTCCAACTGTTGTGTCTTCACCTGCATGCACGTTTCCCAGAATACAGGTAAGGTGGTCCCGTATTCTTATCCCTTTAAGAATGTTCCGCAATTTGTTGTGACCCACGCAGTCAAAGGGCTTCCCTGGTGGCTCAGATGCTAAAGCATCTGCCTGCAATGGGGCAGACACAGTTTTCATCACTGCATCTAGAAGATGCCCAAGCAAAGGAGATGGTAGGCTACTGTCCATTGGGTCACAAAGAGTTAAACACACCTAAATGACCTCATTTTCACACGCAGTCTATGCCAGTAACAGAGACAATAAAGAAAATGTAGATAACTTTATGAAATGCCCTTGTTTTTACTATGATCCAAACTCCAATTAAGGTTTTCCTTAAGATTAAATGACTAACTACACCTCCCTGTTTTGCTTTGTTTTGTTTTGCACTTTTTTTCTCTGTCTCTCTCTTTTAAGCTATCATCTACCAATTGTCACATTCCTGGTCCCTTGGCATCTTCCTATACAAGAATTAAACTATGCCCATGCCACTCTCTGACCTTTGACACCGACTTAAAACAGTTAAGTTTCCAGAGCTGAAGTAAGGAATCTGTGCCCTGGGAAAATGTCAGGACAGCTTGACAAATAGCTAGATATTTTCAGGGACTGACTTTTTGAGCCCAATTCCTGTACCACCTCTCATCCTGGAAAGAGCTATAGTTCCTTAGTGAAGTGAAGTCACTCAGTCATGTCTGACTCTTTGCTACCCCGTGGAGTATAGCCCACCAGGCTCCTCTGTCCATGTGATTTTCCAGGCAAGAATACTGGAGTGGGTTGCCATTTCCTTCTCCAGGGGATCTTCCCAACCCAGGGATCGAACCCAGGTCTCCCTCATTGCAGGCAGATGCTTTCACCTCTGAGCCATTAATCAGATGACAATTCCTCATTACAGAAATTTCAAGAAAAATAAATGTGTCTATTCGCGTGTTCAAAATCAATGATTTAACAATTACGTAAATATGTATGTAACCTCCCATCAAACTGATTAATTCATGTCAGTTAAAGTTTGTTGTTTCACCAGCATGCATAAAGGAATTACAGAGCTTGCCTAGAAATAAGATCAGAATTTCTGATTTCGCAGAAAATAAGAGGACATTGAGTGCAACTCTCAATGGAGGCATGACAAATAATCCTTCTATCAAGACAAACTTCCTCCAGATCATCAAATGGATATTAGCAGAAGATCTTGCTCAATAGTGAGGTCTATATGGAAACTAGACATAACTGGGAAGAATGGAGGGAAGATGGGATGAGGACGAGAGGAATAGAACCAAGCCTGTGTCTTGCGGTGGTAGATGGAGAATCAGGGAATAGATTGAGGATTGAAGAAAGCGACCTCACTAAACTTAAATTAATTTTGACTGAAAGGAAGCAAAGTGAAGAAGCTGATGAAATATAGTTTGCCTATAGTGAAAATCAAACAGAGAATGTGTGGTGTGGTCCTGCATGCCCCACATGGCAGGCCAGGTCAACTAGTGTACAAGGGCGTGGAAGATCAAGCATGCGTTAGAAAGACAACTTGTGAGGGAACTGCCTGACTATGTGGAGATGGAATTATGCAACTGGGATGACAAACTGTGTAGAAAGGAATGCCTTTGAAAAATCCCAAACTGACAAAGAGTGGGACCTTAGTACTCAGTCACACAGAGGATATGGTGACAGCATTGAATTTCCCCCTCGTGCCACATGCTGAGACTTACTATCAGGCAATAGAAAAAGACTAACTAGAACTATCACACATGTTTCTGCCACCACAGGCTAGAAAACTATCCCATGAGGGCCACAATTTTTCTGCCCATGGTTACTGGCTCCTCTGTAAAACTGACACCACCAGGGTTCCTACAGTCCCAGCAGCTTTACCTCTTGCTCCTGTGCTCACCAAGGCAGACCCAAGTGTTCCACAAGGGTCTTGGGGACAGCCTTCTCTGGTGACCACACGGAGAGGTTGTTATCAAACTACATCTGAGACTCAGGATCAGGGAAATGAAGGAAAAGAATTGAAAACTTTCCCACCAGCTGAGCAGGCCGCAGATTAAATACATGCAATCAACTCTGCAGATGCTTTCTCTATGGGATAAAAAAGGACAATAGATTTTCAACGAATGAAAATACCCAGGCTGTTGCAGCTCTCAGAACAAAGGAGCAATCCCAGTTTAGAGTCTGGCCTGTCCTTACTGAAGATCCGGAGTTAAGTTCTGTCCACATTTGGTGAGTTTTCTAGAGAGGTGAATTTGTGCTGTGGCACATGTTCAGGACCAAAACCCAGGGACCCTAGGTAACATTCATTGTACTTCCGATGTTTTGCTATGATGCGTGGTGGTTCACTCTCTGTCTCACTTAAAAGCTTTCTTATTATTCTTGCTTATTTGGTGTTTTAAGATTGTTTATATTGGTATGTATCTATTGTGCATTTTCTTTTCCTGATTTCTGTGCCTTTTGTTGATGTTCTTTGATGTTTCTTGTCATTTTTGTTTTAATAAACATATATTTCCTGATTAATTGTGATTTTCTCTTATTCTGTGGGAAAGCTCTTATCATTTTGTCAGATTTTTTTCCTTTATTCTTCAGATGGCACTCTGCTCTGGTGTTGTTTTATGTCTTACAAGATATTTGCTTAGTTCTCTTGATTCTGTGTTCTTCCCTATTGTCATTACTGCTTCTATTATTTTACTTGTGGTTTGATTTTGATTTCTTACCATTTGTCTGTCTTCCTTTGTTCCCCTGTCTAATCTTTTACTATGTGATCTTGGTTCTCTGACTGGAAGTTGGTCCTGATCACCTAGGGCCTCAACAATGTATCATAGACCACCAAATAATTTCCAGCTCTAATGAATATTAATTGGTGAGAGTCTCTATGAAGGCCTCCATCTGAAACGAAGAACCATTCCACCCAAAAGCCTATACTACCCAGAGATGCTGCCTCACACCACACACAATGTAAGACAGAAACACAAGCCAAATCATTCCCAGATGGACTGTCTAAAGTACACTAAACCCATACACACCTGGAAAAGACCCCTCTGACACGGTCCCACCATGAGAGAGAGAAGCATCAGCTGTGGCTACAAGAATGTAGTTGCCAGTCCCTCCCCCTCCATGGACACACAAAACACTGGACTAAACTTATACATTCACGATACAGACTGGAAGCAAGTACTACCATCCTATACCCCGGGTAGGAAAGACTAGTTACATAATAAGCTAAGCAAATATGAAGACAGTAAAGTATTTTGCAGGCAAAGAAACAAGGTAAAAATACATATGTCATAATTAAAGAGGAAATAGATATTGTCACTGAAAAAATCATTGAGAGTAACGATAGGAAAGATGATCAAACCTCTCAGAAAATAAATGGAGATCATGCAAGAAACACTTACGAAGGTCATAGAACAACTAAACAACAAGAAATGGATGATAGCACAATAACTGCCATATGTTTACTGTAGGCTGTTCCATGCCTTTGTACAGCAGAAGCCAGAACAACATTGGGAAACAATTATCTTTCAATTTTTAAATGAAGTAGAAAAAGAAAACAAATTTAAAGAACAAGCAGACCTGACAATTCAGTTGATACTGAAGTAGATTTCACCCAAAACCCGCAGAGTGCAGTTTCTTCGCAAGGTCAAAAGAAATATTTCTAAATAAATAAAAACCTGGATCACCCGTCAGGACTTGGTAAATTTAAAATAATCAAAATTGTATCGGACTTTTTTTTTTTTTTTTAACCACAGTGTTATGATTTATATGTCATTCATGGGTGGGCTAGAAAAAAACAAACAAAGCATAAATAACAAAGGAACAACTGAAAAGCATGAATACATTGAGGTTGATGTATACACCTCTTCATGGCCAAGAAATCATTGAAGAATCAGAGAGAAAAATATATGTGTGTGTGTGTGTGTGTGTGTGTGTGTAACAGTTCAGCTCAGTTGTTCATTGAGACCTCATGAATCAGAACATGCCAGGCCTCCCTGTCCATCACCAACTCGCAGAGTTCACTCAAACTCACGTCCATTGTATCAGTGATGTTATCAAGACATCTCATTCTCTTCCTTCCCCTTCTCCTCCTGTCCCCAATTCCCAGCATCAGAGTCTTTTTCAGTGAGTAAACTCTTTGCATGAGTTGGCCAAATTATTGGAGTTTTAGCTTCAGCATCAGTCCTTCCAATGAACAACCAGGATTGATCTCCTTTAGAATGGACTGATTGGAACTACATGCAGTCCAAGGGATTCTCAAGAGTCTTCTCCAACACCACAATTCGAAAGCATCAATTCTTTGGCGATCAACTTTCTTCACAGTTCAACTCTCACATCTGTACATGACCATGGGAAAAACCATAGCCTTGACTAGATGGACCTTTTTTCGCAAAGAAATGTCTCTCATTCTATTATGCTGTCTAGGTTGCTCATAACTTTCCTTCCAAGGAGTAAGCGTCTTTTAATTTCATAGCTGCAATCAGCATCTACAGTGATTTTGGAGACCCAAAAAATAAAGTCTGACACGGTCTCCACTCTTTTCCCATCTTTTTCACATGAAGTATATATTCATACAAACTAATGACAATTAAATTGTGATTGCATAAAACTCAATTAGCAGGTTAAAAACTAACTAAACTTTCAACTAAACCAATTAGAGAAAGAAGAATAAACACAAAACCAAAAATTGGCTTTGGGAAAAAAAAAACAAAAACATAGAGGATAGAACTGGAAAAATAAAATATAAAAATTGTATCAAAGATCAATAATACTAAAAGGGGGCTCTTGGAGAGAATAAAGAAAATACATAAACCATGAGCCAGAGTCATCAACAAAAAAGGGAGAACACTCAAATCAATAAAATTATACATGAGAAAGGAGACATTATAACCAACAGTACAGAAATATCAAAGGATCATGATAGATTACAACAAAGAGCTTTAAGCCAATAAAATGTAGAATCTGGAAACCACAGACTACTTCTAAGGAACTCAACTAAGAGGAAACAGAAAATATGAACACAACATTACAACCACTAATATTGATACTGCTATGAAAAATTTGTCAGCTAACAACATTCAAGGTCCAGATGATGTCACAAGTGTTTTATGAACCTTTAAGTTAAATGTTAACATATGGGTTTCTTAAACAGTTCCAAAATACTACAACGGTAGGAAACCCCAAAAACTCGTCCTCTGAATACAGCATCACCTGATAGCAAAGACAAAGTTAAGAAAGAAAAGGAAAATTATAGACCAGTATCACATAGACCAACATAGAGGCAAACATCCTCAACAAAATAATCCCAAGAAGAATCCAACAACACATTAACAGTATCAAAAAGCTTTAATATTGAGGTTTTCCCCAGATATGCAGATATTCTCCAATAGCTGTGTATCAATCCATGAGATACATCATAACAAATTTCAGGATTAAAACCATATGATCACCTCAGTTCAGTTCAGTTCAGTCTCTAAGTCTGTCTGACTGTTCATGACCCCATGAATCGCAGTACGCCAGACGTCCCTGTCGATCACCAACTCCCAGAGTTCACTCAATTCATGTCTTTTGAGTCGGTGATGCTATCCAGCCATCTCATTCTCTGTAGTCCCCTTCTACTGCCCCCAGTCCCTCCCAGCATCAAAGTCTTTTCCAGTGAGTCAACACTTCCCATGAATTGGCCAAAGTGTTGGAGTTTCAGTTTTAGCATCAGTCCTTCTAATGAATAACCAGTACTGATTTCCTTTAGAATGGACTGGTTGGATCTCCATGCAGTCCAAGGGATTCTCAAGAGTCTTCTCCAACACCATAGTTCAAAAGCATCAATTCTTTGGCGATCAGTTTTCTTCACAGTCCACCTCTCACATCTGTACATGACCACTGGAAAAACCATAGGCTTCACTAGATGGAAATTTGTTGGCAAAGTAATGTCTCTGCTTTTTATTATGCCATCTAGGTTGGTCATAACTTTCCTTCCAAGGAGTAAGCATCTTTTAATTTCATGGCTGCAATCAGCATCCACAGTGATTTTGGAGCCCAAAACAATAAGTCTGACACGGTTTCCACTGTTTCCCCGTCTATTTTCCATGAAGTACATACTCATATAAACTAATGACAATAAAATTGTGATTTCATAAAACACATGAAATAGGATAAAACACTAATTAAACGTACAACTAAAGCAATTAGACAGAAGAATAAACACAAAATCAAAAATTGGTTTTGGGAAAAAAAAAAAAAAACAGAATAGCGGGGGGGAGAAAAAAGATGAAAATAGTAGCAAAGATCAATAATACTAAAAGGGGGCTCTTGGAGAGAATAAAGAAAATACATAAAACATGAGCCAGAGCCATCAACAAAAAAAGGAAAACACTCAAATCAATAAAGTCATACATCAGAAAGGACACATTATAACCAATAGCACAGAAATACCAAAAGATCATGATAGATTACTACAAAGAACTTTAAGCCAATAAAATGTAGAATCTGGAAACCACAGACTACTTCTTATGAACTCAGCTAAGAGGAACCAGCAAATTTGAACACAACATTACAACCACTAATATTGCTACTGCTATGAAAAATTTGTCAGCTAACGACATTCAAGGTCCAGATGATGTCACAGGTGTTTTATGAACCTTTAGGTTAAATGTTAACATATGGGCTTCTTAAACATTTCCAAAATACTACAACGGTAGGAAACCCCACAAACTCATCCTACGAGTCAGCATCACCTGATAGCAAAGACAACGTTAATACAGAAAAGGAAAATTATAGACCAGTATCACATAGACAAATATAGAGGCAAACATCCTCAACAAAATCATCCCAAGAAGATTCTATCAACACTTTAAAAGTATCGAACAGCTTTAATATTGAGGTTTTTCCCCAGATATGCAGACATTCTCCGGTAGCTGTGTGTTAATCCATGAGATGCATCAAAACAAATTTCAGGATTAAAACCCTATGATCACCTCAGTTCAGTTCAGTTTCTCAGTCTGTCTGACTCTTTGTGATCCCATTAATCACAGCACGCCAGGCCTCCCTGTCCATTACCAACTCCCGGAGTACACTCCACTCATGTCCATTGAGTCGGTGATGCCATCCAGCCATCTCATTCTCTGTCGTCCCCTTCTCCTACTGCCCCCAATCCCTCCCAGCATCAAAGTCTTTTCCAGTGAGTCAATAATTTGCATGAGGTGGTCAAAATATCGGAGTTTCAACTTTACCGTCAATCCTTCCAATTAACACCCAGGACAGATCTCCTTACTGGTTGGATCACCTTGCAGTCCAAGGGACTCTCAAGAGTCTTCTCCAACACTACATTTCAAAAGAATCGATTCTTTGGCGATCAGCTTTCTTCACAGTCCACCTCTCACATCTTGACATGACCACTGGAAAAAACATACCGTTGACTAGAAGGACCTTTGTTGGTAAAGTAGTCTCTACTCTTTTAAAATGCTATCTACGCTGGTGGTACCTTTCCTTCCAAGGAGTAAACTTCTTTAAATTTCATGGCTGCGACCAGCATCTTCAGTGATTCTGGAGCCCGAAAAAGCTCTCATACTGTTTCCACTGTTTCCCCATCAATTTGCTATGAATTGATGGGACCAGATGCCATGATTTTAGTTTTCTGAATGTTGAGCTTTAAGTCAACTTTGTCCCTCTCCTCTTACACTTTCCTCAAGAGGTGTTTTAGTTCCTCTTCACTTTCTGCCATAAGGGTGGTGTCATCTGCATATCTGCGGTTATTGGTATTTCTCCCAGAAATCTTGATTCCCGCTTCTGGTTCTTCATCCCAGCGTTCCTCATGATGTACTCTGCATATAACTTAAATAATCAGCATGACAATATACAGCCTTGACGTACTTCTTTTCCTATTTGGAACCAGTCTGTTCCATGTCCAGTTCTGTTGCTTCCTTACCTGCATATAGGTTTCTCAAGAGGCAGGTCAGGTGGTCTGGTATTCCCATCCATTTCAGAATTTTCTAGCGTTTATTGTGATCCACACAGTCAAAGACTTTGACATAGTCAGTATAGCAGAAATCAATGTTTTTCTAGAACTCTCTTACTTTTTCCATGATCCAGCGGATGTTGGCAATTTGATCTCTGGTTCCCCTGCATTTTCTAAAACCAGCTTGAACATCTGGAAGTTCACCATTCATGCATGCTGAAGCCTGGCTTGTGAATTTTGAGTATGATATTGTTATCGTGTGAGATGAGTGCAACTGTGCGGTAGTTTGAACATTCCTTGGCATTGGCTTTGTTTGGGTTTGGAATGAAAAGTTATCTTTACCAATCCTGTGTCCACTTCTGAGTTTTCCAAATTTGCTGACCTATTGAGGGCAGCACTTTCAAAGCATCATCGTTCAGGATTTGAAATAGCTTAACTGGAATTCCATCACCTCCAGTAGCTTTGTTCGTAGTGATGCTTTCCAAGTCCCACTTGACTTCACCTTCCAAGAAATCTGGCTCTAGGTGATTGATCACACCATCGTGATTAACTTGATCTTTTTTGTACAGATCTTCTGCATATTTTTGCCACCTTTTTTTAATGATCACCTCAATAGAAAAAAAATAAAACTTTAATAAAATCCAACAAGCATGTGTGATAAAAAATCTTTCAGAAACTGAGCATAGCAAACATTACCTCAACAGAGTAAAGGCATACAAATCCAAACAACTGTGAGGTATCATACACTATTCTGCATGGTAATCATCATAAAATCAACAGTAGGATCCTTCCTTGATGGTCCAGTGGCTAAGACACCATGTTTCCAAATCAGGGGTTCCATGTTTGATCCCTGGTCATGGAACTAGACTCCATACGCAGCATTTAAGGCCTGGTGTAACCAAAATAATGAAGCAAATGTGTGTGTGTGTGTGTGTGTGTGTGTGTGTGTGTGTGTGATGTGTATATTTATATATACATATAAAATAAAATTTAAAAATTTAATACAAATATAATTAAAATATATAAGTAAAGTTAAAATAATATACAAATGTATAATATAAATATAAAATGCAAATATTTATATTATAAATTAACAATCATTTTATATATATACACTTGATAAGGGAATGGCAAACCACTTCAGTATACTTTCCTTGAGAACCCCAAGAATAAAATAAAACTAAAATAATATACAAATTTATAAATATAATATGTAAATATTTATATTATAAATTAACAAACGTTAAATATATATATATATACACACACACACGCACACACATAAACCTTAAAACAATGAATATAGGAGATGATGTGAAGGAAAGGGAACAGTCTACAGTGTTTTTCAGATCAGTTCATTTCAGTTCAGTTGCTCAGTTGTGTCCGACTCATTGTGACCCCATGAATCACAGCACGCCACTCCTCCCTGTCCATCACCAACTCCCACCAAGATAGAGCAGAGTATGAATATTCTTTAGAAAATTATTAATAAAACTACCATATGTCCAAAATCCCACTGTTTGACATATACACAGAAGAAGCCACCATTGGAAAAAGAAAAAACAAAAAACAAACAAACATGTCTATCCCAGTATCCACTGCAATACCATTTATGTTAAACAAGTTATGTAACAATCTAGGTGTCCATCTACTGATGAATGGATAAAGAAGTTATGGCCCATCCTTAAGGTGAAACATTTCTCATCCAGATAGAGGAAAATAGTGGATTAGTTCTAGAGATATGGATGTATCTGGAGCCTATCATATAGAGTGAAGTAATTTAGAAACAGAAAGTCCAATATTGTAGATTAACGTATATATGTGGAATCTAGAAATCTGGTTCTGAAGAATCTATCTGAAGAGTGGGAAAAGAAATGCATAGTTTAAGAACAGACTTGGACAAAGAAGTGTAAGTCGAGAGTGGCACAATTTGAGCAGGATGCCCTGACATATGTACAATACCAAGTATGAAGTAGTTAGCTGGTGAGAAGCTCCTCCTCAGGGTTCTGGGGTGCCCTGGAGGAGTGGACTGTGGGGTACCAGAGCAGGCTCAAGAACAGGTGGGAGGGCTGTTCAAAAGGGAGGCTTATGTATATATACTGATAGCTGATTTAAATTGCGGTACAGCAGAAAGTAACAAACATTGTAAAGCTATTATTCTCCAATTTCAAACTGTTTATTAAATTGAAAAATGAGTCCGTCCTTGGCCAACTTGGGCAAGTGGCAAGAAATGCATCACAGTGTACATGTCAAGTAAAATATGTACCAGGGCATTTATCAAGTAAAATCTGCACCAAGGACTGCCTTAGTATTTGTAGACAAACCATAAAGCAAAAACTTAAAATTCCGAGCTAAAATAGAATAAATTCAGATTCTAGACATAAATATTCCTCACTTCATTTGATTCCCATTTTTTTCTTTTATGTTTTTTAATATTTTTAAAATTTATTTAATTGGAGGCTAATTACTTTACATTATTTTATTGGTTTCGCCCTATATTGAAATGAATCTGCCCCGGGTGCACATGTGTTCCCCATCTTGAAACCCCCCCACCTCTCTTCTCATGACATCCCTCTCGTTAAACCCAGTACACCAGCCCCGAGTATCCTGCATCATGCATCGCACGTGGACTGGCGATTTGTTTCACATATGATAATATACATGTTTCAATGCCATTCTCCGAAATCATCCCACCCTCACCCTCTCCCACAGAGGTTCTGGGTTGGATGCACATCTCTGGCCTGAGGCACTCAGGTTCAGGTACTTGGGTATTGCACAAAGGTGCACACTTGATTAGGCCTGCGTTTTGTGCCCTTCCCTGATCTGAGCAGTTCAGGTGACCAGGTGTTTGGCTAGCACAGTCGCTGCGACTTATGACCTCTGTGGTCCCTGCTGCTGGGTGTTCTGAGTGTACAACCAGTGCACCTTCTCAGGCGTATGTCAACCAGCCAGAAACCCAAGAAGTCCTGGCCAGCAATGAAACCTGCCTGCAGTTTGGAATCAGACGCTTTTGTGGGGACACGATTGCCCTCTTCTGGCTCTGACTGCTCTCCCCTGCATGTTTCAGCGGGGGATGGGTTTTCGCAGCTATCTAGTTCTGCTCAGTCCTTTGTTCTGTGAGCGGGTCTGGTGGAGTGTTAGGTTTGGGCTTTTCACCTTTTCCTGGGGTAGCTATTCCACAGTCTGTTTTTCTATCTCCAGTTAGCTTTCAGATTGCCCTGAGGCATTCAGGCCGGGTCCTCAATGCAGCCTGCCCCTCCTTGCCCAGCCCCGACTTGCTGTTGGTGGATGCAGCTTCTGTGTTGCTTCTCTGCTAAGAGTTACCATTGGGCGAGTAATCTGTGGGTTTTGATTATTTCTTTCTTTTTCCTCCCGGTTATATTGCCCTCTGAGGTTCCAAGGCTCTCCACAGACTTACAAGTGAGAGTGCTTCCTGATGTTCAGAAACTTCTTTCTTTTTTATGCCTCCCTTACCGGGATGGAGCTCCCATAACTACCTCTTTTGTCTCTCTTTTTATCTTATGTTTTTTCCCAACTCTTTAGAAGACAATGGGCTGCTTTTCTGGGTGCCTGATGTCCTCTGCCAGCATTCAGTTGTTTTGTGGAATTTGCTCAGTGTTCAAATGTTCTTTTGATGAATGTATTGGGGAGAAAGTGGTCTCCCAATCCTATTCCTCCACCATCTTCTTCCCTCCCTCCATTTGTTTTTTCTAAAAGTAAAGAAGGATTATCAGTTGATGTCACCAATTTATAGAAACATGAATTCCTTCATATTTTAGTACCTATTAGTAAGCCTCTGATATTCAGGACTATCCTAAGTAGGAAATTATACATGTAGTTTGAAAGTTGAGGTGCTGTACAAGGATCACTTATTTTAAAATCCTGGAATTTGTTCTATTGATTGGGAAAAATGCCCAGCCAAAAAGTTGAGAATTGTGTTTTCTTCAGCCAGACTTAATCCTGAGGGGGGCTCAGGATTGGGAATATATTTAATCCCATGGCATATTCATATCAATGAAGGGCAAAATCCACTACAATACTTTAATTATACCCCAACTAAAACAAATTTTAAAAAATGTTGTATAATAATATTGAATGCCATTTGTCTCAAAACATTTTTGCTTAAAAGACTTATTTGTCTACTATTAGTAGGGTTCCTTTATTGTTTATTGCTTGGATGCAATTTTACTTGCACACTAATTCTTTTACTTATTTTTATTTATTATTATTATTTTTTATTGGTCACTAATTACAATATTGTATTGGTTTTGCAGTACATTGACATGAATCCGCCCCCTCTGTACATGAGTTCCCCTACTTGAACCCCCCTCCCACATCTCTCCTCCCATTATACTCCCTCCGGCTCAACACCGTGCACCAGCCAAAATCGTCCTACATCCTGCTTCGAACCTGAACTGGTGATTCACTTCACATATGATAATATACATGATTCAATGCCATTCTCCCAAATCATCCCTCTCCCACAGAGTCCAAAGGACTGTTTTATACCTGTGTCTCTTTTGCTGTCTCGTGAATGGGACGACAGAGAATGAGATGGCTGAATGGATTCACCGACTCAATGGACATGAGTTTGAGTGAATTCCGGGAGTTGGTGATGGACAGGGAAGTATGGCGTGCTGTGATTCATGGGGTCACAAAGAGTTGGACATGACTGAGCGACTGAACTGAACTGAAGTGAACTGATACAGGGTTATCGTTATCATATTTCAAAATTCCATATATATGCATGAATACACTGTATTGGTGCTTTTGTTTCCAGCTTATTTCACTCTGTATAATAGGCTTCATTTTCATCCACCTCATTAGAACTGATTCAATTGTATTCTTTTTAATGGCTGAGTAATACTCCGTTGTGTATATGTACCAAAGCTTTCTTATCCATTGGTCTGCAGATGGACATCTAGGTTACTTCCATGACCTGGCTATTATAAACCGCGCTGCAATGAACATTGGAATACATGTGTCTCTTTCAGTTCTGGTTTCTCAGTGTGTGTGCCCAGGAGTGGGACTGCTGGATCGTATGGCAGTTCTAATTCCAGTTTTTTAAGGAATCTCCACAATGTTCTCTATAGTGGCTATATTAGTGTGCATTCCCACCAACAGTGTAACAGGGTTCCCTTTTCTCCAAACCCTTTCCAGCATTTATTGCTTGTAGACTTTTGGATAGCAGCCATTTTGACTGGTATGCAAAGGTACTTCACTGTGATTTTAATTTGTATTTCTCTGATTATGAGGGATGTTGAGCATTTTTTCACTTGCTTCATAGCCATCTGTATGTCTTCTTTGGATAAATGTCTGTTTAGTTCCTTGGCCCATTTTTTGATTGTGTGTTTATTTATTTTTTTCTGGAATTGAGCTACAGGAGCTGCTTGTATATTTTGGAGATTAATTCTTTTTCAGTTGTTTCAGTGGCTATTATATTCTCCCATTCTGAAGGCTGTCTTTACATCTTGTTAATGGTTTCCTTTGTTGTGAAGAAGCTTTTAATTTTAATTAGGTCCCATTTGTTTATTTTGCTTTTAGTTTGAATATTCTGGGAGGTGAGTCATGGAGGATCCTGCTGTGATTTATGTCAGAGAGTGTTTTGCCTATGTTCTCCTCTTGGGTTTTATATTTTCTGATCTTATATTTAGTTCTCTAAATCATTTTGTGTTTATTTTTGTGTACGGTGTTAGGAAGTGTTCCAGATTCATTCTTTTACAACTGACTGACCAGTTTTCCCAGCACCACTTGTTAAAGAGACTTTTTCTCCATTTTATATTCTTGCCTCCTTTATCAAAGATAAGGTGTCCATAGGTGCGTGGATTTATCTCTCGGCTTTCTATTTTGTTCCATTGATCTATATTTCTGTATTTATGCCAGTACCATACTATCTTGATGACTGTGGCTTTGTAGTAGAGCGTGAAGTCCAGCAGGTTGATTTCCTCAGTTCCATTCTATTTCAGGATTGCTTTGGCTTTTGGAGAATTTTTTTGTATTTTCATACAAATTGTGAGATTATATGTTCTAGCTCTGTGAAAAATACAGTTAGTAGCTTGATAGGCATTGCATTCAATGTATAAATTACTTTAAACAGTATGCACATTTTCACAATATTTAACTTCTAATTCACGAACACAGTATATTTCACCATCTATTAGTGTCCTATTTTGTTTTTTTCACCAGTGTCTTACAGTTTTCTATATATCAGTCTTCTGTTTCTTTAGGTGGATATGCAGGTCAGGAAGCAACAGTTAGACCTGTACATGGAAAAACAGACTGGTTTCAAATAGGAAAAGGAGTAAGTCAATGCTGTATATTGTCACCCTACTTATTTAACTTATAGGCAGAGTACATCATGAGGAACGCTAGGCTTTAAGAAGCACAAGCTGGAATCTAAATTGTTGGGAGAAATATCAATAACCTCAGATATGCAGATGACACCACCCTTATGGCAGAAAGTGAAGAGGAACTACAAGGCCTGTTGATGAAAGTGAAAGAGGAGAGTGAAAATGTTGGCTTCAAGCTCAACATTCACAAAACGAATATCATGGCATGTGGTCCCATCACTTCATGGGAAATAGATGGGGAAACAGTGTCAGACTTCATTCTTTGGGGGGCTCCAAAATCACTGAGGATCCTGAATGCAGTCAGGAAATTAAAAGACCCTTACTCCTTGGAAGGCAAGTTATGACCAGCCTAGATAGCATATTAAAAAGCAGAGACATTTCTTTGCCAACCAAGGTCCGTCCAGTCAAGGCTATGGTTTTTCCCATTGTCATGTATGGATGTGAGAGTTGGACTGTGATAAAGCTGATCGCCAAAGAATTAATGCTTTTGAACTGTGGTGCCGGAGAAGATTCTTGAGGGCCACTTGTTCTGCAAGGAGACCCAAGAGTCCATTCTAAAGGAGATCAATCCTGGGTGTTCATTGGAAGGACTGATGCTAAAGCTGAAACTCCAATACTTTGGCCACCTCACGCGATTAGTTGACTCACTGGAAAACAGTCTGATGCTGGGAGGGATTGGGGGTAGGAGAAGACGGGGACAACAGAGAATGAGATGGCTGGATGGCATCACAGACTCGATGGACATGAGTTTGAGTGAACTCTGGGAGTTGGTGATGGACAGGGAGGCCTGGAGTGCTGTGGTTCATGGGGTCGCAAAGAGTCAGACACGACTGAGTGACTGAAATGAACTGATCCCAAAGTATTTTATTCTTTATGTTGCAACAATGTATGGAATAGTTTCCTTAATTTATCTTTCTATTATCTCATTATTAGTGAATAGGAATGCAAGGGATTTCTGTGTGTTGATTTTAAAATTTGCAACTTTACTTTATTCATTGATTAACCCTAGTGTTTTTCTGGTAGTCTTTAGGGATTTCTGTGTAGAGGGTCATGTCATTGGCGAACTGTGAGGGATTTACATCTTCTTTTTCAGTTTGGATTCCTTTTTATTCTTTTTCTGCTCTGACTGCTGTTGCCAAAACTTCCAGAACTATGTTGAATAGTAGTGGTGAGAGTGGGCACCCTGGTCTTGTTCTTGACTTTAGGGGAAATGATTTCAGTTTTTCACCATTGAGGATAATGTTTCCTGTGTGTTTGTCATATATAGCTTTAATTATGTTAAGATATGTCCCTTCTATTCCCACCTTCTAGAGGGATTTTATCATAAAGGGGTGTTGAATTTTGTCCAAGGCTTTCTCTGCATCTTTTGAGATAATCATATGGGTTTTTTTTTTTTTTCCTTTTAGTTAATGTGCTGTATTAGATTGGTTGATTTGCGAATATTGAAGAATTCTTGCATTCCTGGGATAAAGCCCACTTGGTCATGATGTGTGATCTTAATGTGTTATTCGATTCAGATTGCTAGAATTTTGTTAAGGAATTTTGCATCTATGTTCATGAGTGATATTGGCCTGTAGTTTTCTGTTTTTGTTGGATCTTTGCCAGGTTTTGTGATTATGGTGATGGTGGGCTCTAGAATGATTTTGGAAGTTTACATTCATCAGCAATTTTTCTGGGAGAGTTTGAGTAGAATAGGTGTTAGCTCTTCTCTAAATTTTTGGTAGAATTCAGTTGTGAAGCCGTCTGGCCCTGGGCTTTTTTTTTGCTGGAAGATTTCTAATTACAACTTTTATTTCCATGCTTGTGATGGGTCTATAAAGATTTTCTATGTCTTCCTGGTTCAGTTTTGGAAGGTTGTACTTTTCTAAGAATTTGTCCATTTCTTCCAACTTGTCCATTTTATTGCCATATAATTGGTGACAGTAGTGTCTTATGATCCTTTGTATTTCTGTGTTGTCTGTTGTGATCTCTCCCATTTCTTTTCTAATTTAAATGATTTGGTTTTTTTCTTGTTGTTTTTTGATGACTCTGGCTATTGGTTTGTCAATTTTATTTAACCTCTCAAAGAGCCAACTTTTGGCTTTGTTGATTTTTGCTATGGTCTCTTTAGTTTCTTTTGCATTTATTTCTGCCCTGTACTAACCCTGGGGTTCTTCATTTCTTCCTTTTCTATTTGCTTTAGTTGTAGAGTTAGGTTATTTAGTTGACTTTTTTCTTATTTCTTGAGGTATTCCTTAGTGCTATGAACCTCTGCCTAGCACCGCTTTTACAGTGTTCCATAAGTTTTGGGTTGCTGTGTTTTCATTTTCATTCGTTTCTATGCACATTTTGATTTCTTTTTTGATTTCTTCTATGATTTGTTGGTTATTCAGCAGTGTGTTTTTCAGCCTCCATATGTTGGCATTTTTAATAGTTTTTTTCCTGTAATTGAGATCAAATCTTACTGCATTGTGGTCAGAAAAGATGCTTGGAATGATTTCAGTTTTGTTTCTTTTTTTATTTTTTTTATTTACCAAGCCTAGATTTATGGAGCAGGATGTGATCTATCCTGGAAAATGTTCCGTGTGTGCTTGAGAAAAAGGTGAAATTCATTGTTTGGGGGTGAAATGTCTTATAGATATCAATTAGGTCTAACTGGTCTATTGTATCATATAAAGTTTGTCTTTCCTTGTTAATTTTCTGTTTAGTTGATCTATCCATAGGTGTGAGTGGGCTATTAAAGTCTTCTACTATTATTGTATTGTTGTTAATTTCCCCTTTCATACTGACTAGTAATTGTCTTACATATTGTGGTGCTCCTATGTTGGGTGCATATATTTATAATTGCTATATCTTCTTGGATTGATCCTTTGATCACTATGTAATGTCCTTGTTTGTTTCTTTTCACAGCCTTTGTTTTAAAGGCTATTTTTATCCGATATGAGTATTGCTACTCCTGCTTTCTTTAGGTCTCTATTTGAGTGGAATATCTTTTTCAAGCATTTCACTTTCAGTCTGTATGTGTCCCTTGATTTGAGGTGGGTCTCTTGAAGACAACATATATAGGGGTCTTGCTTTTGCATCCATTCAGCCAGCCTTTGTCTTTTGGTTGAGACATTCAACCCATTTACATTTAAGATAATTATTGATAAGTGTGACCCCGTTGCCATTTTCTTTACGTTTGGGGTACGAGTTTATATACCGTTTCTGTGTTTCCTGTCTAGAGAAGATCCTTTAGCATTTGTTGGAGAGCTGGCTTGGTGATGGTGAATTCTCTGTTTTTCCTTGTCTGTAAAGCTTTTGATTTCTCCTTCATATTTGAATGAAATCCTTGATGGGTATAGTAACCTTGGCTGTAGGATATTTTATAGCATCACTTTAAGTATGTCTTGCCATTCCCTCCTGGCCTGAAGAGTTTCTGTGGAAAGATAAGCTGCTATTTTTATGGGAAACCGTTGTGTGTTATTTGTTGGTTTTCCCTTATGCTTTTAATATTTGTTCTTTGTGTTTGATCTTTGTTAGTTTGATTAATGTTTGTCTTGGAGTATTTCGCCTTGGGTTTATCGTGTTAGGGACTCTCTGTGTTTCTTGGAATTGGGTGATTATTTCCTTCCCATTTAAGGAAGTTTTCAACTATTATCTCCTTAAGTATTCTCTCATGGCCTTTCTTTTTGTCTTTTCTTCTGGGACTTCTATGATTCCAATATTGGGGCATTTAACATTGTCCCAGAGGTCTCAGAGATGGTCCTCATTTCTTTTCAATCATTTTTCTTTTTTCCTCTCTGAATCATTTATTTCTACAATTCTGTCTTCTAGGTCACTTATCAACTGTTTTCTGACTCAGTTATTCTACTGTTGGTTCCCTCCAGACTCTATCTGATCTCATCTATTGCATTATTCATTGTATATTGACTCTTTTCTATTTCTTCAAGATCCTTATTAAACCTTTCTTGCATCTTCTTGATCCTTGTCTCCAGGTTATTTATCTGTAATTCCAGTTTGTTTTCAAGATTTTAAATCATTTTCACTATCAATATTCGAAATTCTTTATAAAGTAGATTCCCTATATCTTACTCTCTCTCTCTTTTTCTTTTTTTTTTGGTGCACATTTATCCTGTTCCTTTACTTTCTGGACATTTATCTGCCTCTTTGTCTTGCTTATATTGCTCTGTTAGTGGTGCCATTTCTATCTTCTGGCAGTGTGTGGATTTTTCTTTATTGTGTAGTTTCATCGCTGTGTGTGGCCTTGGAAGGGTAGCATGTCAAGGTTGCCTGTTTTGGGAAACTTGTGTCGGTGTTCTGCGAGGTGGAGTTGGAATTCTTCTCTCTGTAGCGCAATGAAGTGTCCAGTAATGAATTATGAGATGTCATTGGGGTTGGAGTGGCTTTGGGCAGCCTTTATATGGAAGATCAAGTCTATTCTCCTGTGTTGCCTGAGAATTAGCTTGGTATGTCTTTCTCTGGAACTTGTTGACCCTTGGGTGGTGCCTGGTTTCAGTGAAGGTGTGGAAGCATTTGATGAGCTCTTGTCAATCAATGTTACCTAGAACAGCAGTTCTCTGGTGTTCTCAGGATTTGGACTTAAGCCTCTGCCTCTGGTTTTCAGTCTTATTCTTGTAGTAGGCTCAAGACTTCTCCATCAGTTTCTTCCAATTCAGTTCCTTCTGTTTAAGCTTCTTCTGTCTGATGGTTTCTTCGGTGTCTATTTCCTGTCCTGACACAAGGGCGGTGGTAGACACTTTTTTAAGCTCACCTGTTCGGTAGTACTGTGGGGAGGGAGGTAAGCTGCAGACAAATATCAGTGGCATCAGTGGGGAGTGCTTGAAGTGTCTTGGATACACCGGGTTTGCCCCCGCTCACGGCGTGTTTGCTGTCCCAGTCTACACTGCACAGGCTTTAGGTTACTCTGCCAGGAAGCGTCTGAGACCGGCACTGGGTTGGAGGTACATCCCTGGTCTAAGTCGCTCAGGTTCTGGTTCTCAGATACTCCACAAAGGTGCAGACTTGGTTGGGCCTGCGTTTTGTGCCCTTGCCCGGTCTGAGCAGCTCAAGTGACCAGGTGTTTGACCAGCACAGTCGCTGTGACTTATTGCCTCCCCCGTCACTGTTGCTTGGTTTTCCGGGCGTACAATCGGTGCACCTTCTCAGGCGGATACCGACCGGCCAGAACCCAAGAAGTCTTGGTTAGCAAAGAAGCCTGCTTACAGCTTGATATTGAATGCCTCTCTGGGGCCGAGATTGCTTGCTTCCAGCTCTGGCTGCCCTTCCCTGCCTGTGTCAGCGTAGGATGGTGGATGGGCTGACCTCAGCTGGCTAGGTCTGTTCAGTCCTTTGTTCTATGAGTAGGTCTGGCATTGTCTTAGCTTGGGGCATTTTGCCTTTCACGGGGTAGCTATCCCTCAGTCTGCTTAGCTATCTTAAGTTAGCTCCTACAGATTGCCCTCAGTGCTTTCAGGACCAGTCCTTACTCTAAGGGACCCAGCCCGTGCCTACCTTCCCAGCCCCCACTTGCTAGTTGTGTGTGTGGGCGGCTGCGCTGCTTCTCCCCTGGACTTACTGTTGAGCATGTAGTCTGTAGATTTTAATTACTTATTTATTTTTCCTCCACGTGATGTTGACCTCTGAGGTTCCAAGGATTGCCACAGATTCACTAGTGAGTGTTTCCAGGTGTTTGGAAACTTCTCTGTTTTTTAAGCCTCCCATCCCTTGATGTACCTCCATCCCTCCCTCTTTTGCCGCTCTTTTTAGCTTTTATGTTATTTCTTACCTCTTTTCCAAGACAATGGGCTGCTTTTCTGGGTGCCTGATGTCCTCTACCAGCATTCAGAAGTTGCTTTGTGGGATTTACTCAGCGTTCAAATGTCATTTGGATGAATTTGTGACGGAGAAAGTTGTCTCCCCATCATATTCCTCCTCCATCTTCCTGTTTCCTCCCTCACACTAATATTTAAAATTTATTCAATTCTAAGCTTTGTTTCTTTCAGAGTCTACAGTTCCCATATTTTTAAAAAATTCATTAAACCATCTTCTATTATACCACCTTAGTTGTTATTTGTTACTACTTTCTTTAAGTATATTTAGAGTGATTTGTAGAAGTAACTCTAGAGATATTGAGTGTCATTTTTCAGTCAACAAGTTGTCTTCAACTGTTTTTTGACACCATGGACTGTTACACAACAGGCCTCTCTATCTTTCATTATCTTCCAGAGTTTGTTCAAATGCATACCCATTGTATTTCTGATACAGTCCAACCATCTCATCCTCTATTACTCCCTTCTTCTCCTGTCATCAATCTTAAAAAGCATCATAGACTTTTCCAGTGAAGGGACACTTTGCATCAGCTGGCCAAAACTGAAGTTTCAACTTCATCATTAGGCCTTCGAATGAATACTTAGGGTTGATTTCCTTTAGGATGAATTGGTTTAATCTCCTTGCAGTCCAAGGGACCACTAAGAGTCTATTTCTTGGGGATTCAATATCACTGCAGATGGTGATTACAGACATGAAATTAAAAGACACTTTCTCCTTGGAAGGAAAGTTACAACCAACCTAGATATCATATTAAAAAGCAGGGGCATTCCTTTGTCAACAAAGGTCCATCTAGGCAAGGCTGTGGTTTACTCAGTGGTCATGTATGAATGTGAGAGTTGCACTGTAAGAAAAGCTGAGAGACGAAAAATTGATGCTTTCTAACTGTGGTGTTGGAGAAGACTCTAGAGCGTGCCTTGGACCGCAAGAAGATCCAACCTAAAGGAGATGAGCCCTGGCTGTGCATTGGAATGTCTCATGGTGAAGCTGAAACTCCAATAGTTTAGACTGCTGATGCTAAGAGCTGACTCATTGGAAAAGACCCTGATGCTGGGTAAGGTTGAGGGCAGAAGGAGAAGGGGATGGCAGAGGATGAGATGTGTGGATGGCATTGCCTATCAATGGACATGATTTGGGGTGGTCTCTGGGAGTTAGTGTTGGACAGGTAGGCCTGGTGTGCTGCGGTTCGTGGGGTCAAAAAGAGTTGGACACGACTGAGTGACTGAACTGAACTGAAGTATCTTCTGCAGCAGCACAGTTGAAAGCCATAGAATGTCCTTCTCTCAGTCTTCTTTATATCCCAGCTCCCACATCTGCACATGACTACTGGATAAACAACAGGGGTTTGTGAAGTGGAGGCCTTTGTTACCAAGGTGAATGTCTCTTCCAAATACAATGTTTAGGTTTGCATAGAGTTTTCTCCAAGAAGAAATTGTCTTTTACTTTGATGACAGCCCTTCACTAAAGTGGAAAGAAGGTGGTCCACTGGAGAAGGGAATGGCAAACCACTTCAGTATTCTTGCCTTGAGAACCCAATGGAAACCATGAAAACAAATAGAAAGGACACTGAAAGATGAACCATCGGGAGCTGCCCACTATGCTTCTAGAGGTCAGTGGATAAATAACTCCAGAAATAATGAAGCAATAGAGTGAAAACAAAATCTACAACCAGTTGTGAATGGGACTGGTGATGGAAGCAGGGTTTGATGCTGTAAAGAGCAATAATGCAAAAGGAATGTTAGGTTCATGAATCAAGGCAAATTGGAAGTGGTCAAACAGGAGATGGCAAGAGTGAACACTGACATCCTAGGAATCAGTGAACTAAGATGGACTGGAATGGGAGAATTTAACTCACATGACCATTATATCTATTACTGTGGGCAGGAATTCCTTTGAAGAAATGGAGTAGCCATCATAGTCAACAAAAGAGTTCAAAATGCAGTACTTGGGAGCAAACTCAAAAACGACAGAATGAACTCTGTTCTTTTCCAAGGCAAACGATTCAATATCATGGTAATCAAAATCTATGCTCTGATCAGTAACATTGAAGAAGCTGAAGTTGAAAGTTCTGTGAAGACCTACAAGACCTTCTAACACTAACAAATAAAAAGATGTCCTTTTCAGTATAGGGGACTGGAAAGCAGAAGTAGGAAGTCAAGAAACACCTCGAGTACCAGGCAAATTGACTGTGGACTACAGAATGAAACAGGGCAAAAGCAAATAGAGTTCTGCCAAGAGAACACACGGGTCAAGCAAACACTCTCTTCCAACAACACAAGAGAAGACTCTACACATGGACATCACCAGATGGTCGACACTGAAATCAGATTGATTATGTTTTGCAGCCAAAATAAAGAAGCTCTATACAGTCAGCAAAAACAAGACAGGAAGCAGACTGTGGCTCAGATCCTGAACTTCTTATTGCCAAATTCAGACAGAAGTTGAAGAAACTGGAGGAAACCACTAGACCATTCAAGTATGACCTAAATCAAATCCCTTATGACACTACACTGGAAGTGCAAATTAGATTTAAGGGACTAGATTTGATTGACAGAGTGCCATGAACTATGGATGAAGGTACCTGACAGTGTACAGGAGACAGGGATCATGACCATCCCCAGGTAAAGAAATGCAAAAAAAAAAAAAAAAAAAGAATGGCTTTCTGAGGAGGCCTTATAAATAGCTGTGAAAACAAGGGAAACAAAAAGCAAAAGAGAAAAGGAAAGATATATCCATTTGAATTCAAATTTCTAAAGAAAATCAAGAAGAGAAAAGAAAGCCTTTCTCAGTAATCAGTGCAAAAAAAGAAGGGAAACAATATAATGGTAAAGACGGGAGATCTCTTCAAGAACATTGGAGATCCCAAGAGAACATCTCAATCAAAGAAGGGCTTAATAAAGCACAGAAACGGTAGGGAAATAACTGAAGCAGAAACTATTAAGAAGCGGTGGTAAGAATACACAGAACTTTACAAAAAAGTTCTTCACGACCCAGATAATCACAATGGAGTGATCACTCATTTAGAGCCACACATCTTGGAATGTGAAGTCAAGTGGGTCTTAGGAAGCATCACTATGAACTAAGCTAGTGTAGATGTTGGAATTTCAGTTGAGATTCTTCAAATCCTGAAAGATGATGCTTTAAAAGTGCTGCACTCAATATGACAGCTATATGGAAAATTCAGCAGTGGCCACAAGAATGGAAAAGGGCAATATGTTTTCAATCCCAAAGAAAGGCAATGCCATAGAATGTGCAACCTACCGCACAATTTCGCTCATCTCACAAACTAGTAATAGTAAAATAATGCTTTATATTCTCCAAGTCAAGCTTCAGCAATACGTGAACTGTGAACATCCAGATTTTCAACCTGGTTTTAAAAACAACAGAGGAACCAGAGATCAAATTGTCAACATCTGATGGATCATCGAAAAAGGAAGAGAGCTCCAGAAAAGCATCTATGTCTTCTTTACTGACTATGCCAAGCCCCTGACTGCGTGGATCAGTATAAAATGTGGAAAATTGGAAAGAGATGGGAATACCGGACCACCTGACCTGCCTCTTGAGAAACCTATATACAGGTCACGAAGCAACAGAACTGGATATGGAACAACAGACTGGTTCCAAATAGGAAAAGGAGTAGGTCAAGGATGTATAGTATCACTCTCCTTATTTAACTTATATGCAGAGGACATCATGAGAAGTGCTGGGCTGGAGTAAGCACAAGCTGGAATCAAGTTTTCTGGGTGAAATATCAATAACCTCAGATATGCCGATGATACCTCCCTTTCAGCAGAGGATGAAAAATAACTAAAGAAGCGCATGATGACATTGAAAGAGGATAGGGAAAAATTCGCTTAAATCTCAACATTCAGAAAACTAAGATCATGGTATCCAGTCCCATTGCTTCATGGCAAATAGGTGGGGAAACAGTGGAAACCGTTACTCACTGTTTCTTAGGCTCCAAGATTGCTGCAGATGGTGATTGCCGCCATAAAACTAAAAGACGCTTACTCCTTGGAAGGAAAGTTATGACCAGCCTCGTCAGCATATCAAAAAGCAGAGGCATTACTTTGCCAACAAAGGTCCATATGGTTTCTCCAGTGGGCATGTATGGATATGAGAGTTGTACTATAAAGAAATCTGAGTGCTGAAGAATTGATGCTTTTGAACTGTGGTGTAGGTGAAGACTTTTGAGAGTTCCTTGGACTGCAGGGAGATCTACCAGTCCATCCTAATGGAGATCAGTCCTGGGTGTTCATTGGAGTGATTGATGTTGAAGATGAAATTGCAATACTTTGGCCACCTGATGCGATTAAGTGACTCACTGGGGAATTTTCTGAGGCTGTGAAATATTGAGGGCAGGAAGAGAAAGTGACGACAGAGGATGAGATAATTGGATAGCATCACCAACTCAATGGACATGAGTTTGCATAAACTCAAGGAGTTGGTAATGGACAAGGAGGCCTGGTGTGCTGTGGTTAATGGGTCACAAAGAGTCGGATATGACTGAGTGATTGAAGTGAGCATTACATATAATTTAAATAAACAGAGTGACAATATGCAGCCTTGTCATAATCCTTTCCCTAATTGGAAGCAGTCTGTTGTTTTCCATCCGGTTCTCACTGGTGCTTCTTGATCTGCATACAGATTTCCTAGGAGGCAGGTAGGGCGATCTGCTGTTGCTATCACTTTCAGAATTTTCCACCGTTTGTTGTGATCCACACAGTCAAAACCTTTGTTATAAACAATGAAGTAGAAAAATATGTTTATTTGTTTGTTTGTTCCTGGAACTGTCGTGTTATTTTCATAATCCCACAGATTTTGGATATTTGATTTGTGGTTCCTCTTACTAATAACATAAACACTGGACATACTGATTTATACCTGGAGCCCTGAGGGAAAATCAGTGCCACTTGCTCATGGTCATATTTCCCACCAACACTAAGATGACACAAGAAATTCAGCATCATTAACATTTCTATGAAGTTCTGGGAAATGAGTTCTTTAAAAACAAACAAACAAACAGGCAAGAAAACAAAGGTGAAACCCTTGAAAACTGACTGGGTCATATACAGAGATTTCTGTCCCACTTCTCTGAGCTCTACTTTGTCTATCTACCTATTTCTCCATCTTTAGCTGTTAAAAGGAAATAAAGAAGGGAAATTCTGTTATTTGTTTAACAAAAAATGAGCTTCACTGAATTATAAGGTAGGTCAGGTTTCGAGGTTTACCTTTTCCTTTAATTTGTATCTGCCTTGCTGTGATCATGAGAGTCCAAAATATTTTAACCATTTCTCAATCACAATGGTATCTTTGGAATTTCAGAAAGATTCACTGGAGCAAAGAGCCTGTATAATTTATTTTGTGTTGAAAGAGATGCAAGAAAATCATGGATAATATTTTTATTCATTGTATACATCTAAGAGTGGAGTAGGAAATGGCCACAGAAAGCAACTATCTTGTCTGGTAAATCCCATGAGCAGAGGAGCCTGGTGTTCTACATTCCATTTCATTGCAGAGTTGGACAAGACTGAACATACAAACAAACATGTAACTTAGAGTCAGATGCAATTGTGTTCTATATATTATCTCATAGGACTTTCGGTCACTCACACTGAAGGGCTTAACATTTTTCTAAATTATCTCTGTGACTTTATTAAAGTCCACTGGCTGTTTCTTTACCTTCAAAAAAGAGAAAAAGAAGAAGAAATAAATGAAAATGTATCCTATGTGGAGAGTCTTATGCTTCTTTTTCTCCATCCAAGATTTGAAACTTCTTTCCTAGTATATGAAATAAAGACACTGTTTTGACTTGATAGAAATTGGTCTACTGGGACGTTTCTTTCCTATTTGGGAATGATAAACTCTAATTTAAGTTTTCCCTTGTCTAGACCAGTAAGGAGCACAACGGAAAGATCTGGCACTGAAAGGAAATGATAATCTTGATACCCATATATATCTCTTCCTTTCTAGAAACAGGCTGCTTTAGACATGGAACAGGTCTGTCGTAGAACAAAAGAACCCCAAGAACTTTGCACCTCACATATGTGTGGCTTTGTGTGCTGTCTTTCCCATGCTGTCTCATCATTTTTAAAGTCATATGTGAAAGGGCTTATTATTTCCATCGTATTACCCACTTCTTTCCATAGCAAGAGTGAGCATATTCCTCATATTCTTTCCCACGAGTTACATGACCTTTACCAAGCATTTATCAGGAAGGCTGAGACTCCCTTTTCTGATGGCGTTCTCAGTGTTAGTGAAGTTTTCCAGGCCTTTTTAGCATATTTGTCTATTTCACACTTTAATGAGATTGATAAGAGGTCATGAGGGTTGTTCAGTTGCCTTCATGAGCAACAGATAAGTACTTATGGAGGTACCTGATGCTCAGGGGAACATGGAGATGACGTTAGCAAGAAGAAAGGATGGGTTCCACAGTGACATATTTGAAGGCCTCAGTCACAGTGGGTTAGACTACTCATTGCTACAGTAAAAAAAGAAAAGTGGATGGCAAGGAAGTTGTAAGCATTCATCTCATGAGCCTAAGGCAGAAGTTTGAATGTCCGATTTAGATTTGAGATCAAGCTGATTCATCCCCACTAGGCTGGGTATCGATGAGTGGATAGAGTCAATGAGAGCTACCTGAGAGGAAATATATATATATATATATATATAATTTTTTTTACTGTAATACAAGTGAACTACTTTCGTGGTTACTGAATTCTCATCAGAGCTCCCTCCACACTACTATATCAGTCAGCCATCTCATGGACTCGTCCATATGATAATATACATGTTTCAGTGTTTCATGCTTCAATGCTATTCTTTCCTAGTATCCCACCCTCGCCATATCCCACATAGTCCCAAATTCTTTTCTTTAAATAAGTGTTACTTTTATTGTCTCTCTTATGGCATCGTTGTTACTTCTTTCTAAATTTCATATATAAGGTTTCATATACTGTGTTGGTGTTTCTCTTTCTGGCTTGCTTCCCTCTGTATAATAGGCTGCAGTTTCATCCACCTCATAGCACTGACTCAAACATGTCCCTTTTTTAATAGCTGAATATTCAATTGTGTATATGACAGCATCATCCTTAACCATTGATCTTCGAACTGGACATCAAGGTTGTTTCAATTTCCAAGCTGTAGTAAAGAGTGCTGCAATGAACATTGGAGTACATATGTTTCATTGAATTCTAGTTGTCTTGGTCTGTATGCCCAGGAGTGGAATCACTGGGTCATATGGTAATTCTATTTCCATTTATTATTATTATTATTTTTTGTAAGGAATCTCCACACTGTCCTCCATAGTGCCCACACTAGTGTGCCTTCCCACCAACAACGTAAGAAGTTTCCATTTCTCTGCTCCTTTTTCAGCATTGCTGGATTGTTGAGTTTTTTGATGGTAGTTTTTGATGGTAGTTTTTTGACCAGTGTGAAATGGTACCTCACTGTAGTATTGATTTGAGTTTCTCTGATAATGAGTGGTGTAGAGCAGATTTTCAGGTGTTTGTTAGACACCTGTATGTATCCTTTGGAGAAATCTCTTTAGATCTTTGTCCCACTTTTTGATTGGATTGCTTGTGTTTCTGGTATTGAACTACATGAGCTGCTTGTATATTTTGGAGACTAATTTAATGTCAGTTAATTTTTTTACTATTATTTTCTCCCATTTGGAAGGCTGCCATTTCACCTTGCTTATTGTTTCCTTCATTGTGTAAAACTTTTAAGTTTAATGATGTCCCATGTTTGTTTTTGTTTTTATTTCTGTCACTCAGGAGGGTCACAGAGAATGATACTGTGATTTGTGTTAGAGTCTGTTCTGCCTATGTTTTCCTCTGAGAGTTGTATAGTTTCTAGACTTATGTTTATATGTTTAATCCATTTTAAGTGCATTGTTGTATAGGGTGGTAGAATGTTTTTTAGCACCATTCTTTTACAGTTGTTGACAATTTTCCCCAGCAGTGCTTTTTAAAGGGGTTTTCTCTCCTCCATTATATATTTTTGCCTCATTTGTCAAAGATAAAGTGTCCATATGTGTGGGGATATATCTCTGGGCTTTCTATATTGTTCCATTGATCTCTATTTTTGTCTTGTGCAGGTACCTTTCTTTCTCGATGACTGTAGCTCTGTAGTATAACCTGAAGTCAGGCAGGTTGATCCCACTATATCCATTCTTCTTTTTCAAGATTGTTTTGGCTATTAAAGGTTGAAATTGTGTGCTCTTGTTCTGTGGAAACGACAACAACAACAGCAATAACACTGGTAGATAGCGGTGAACCTATTCTGTTTTGGCTAGTTTACTCATTTTCAAGTATTGATTCTTCTGATCTAAGAACCTGACATATTTCTCTGTCTGTTTCTATTATCTTTATTTCTGCAGTGTTTTAGGTTTCAATATATAGATTCAGGTCTTTTGTTTCTTTAGGTAAATTTATTCCTAAGTACTTTATACTTCTCTTTGCAATGGAGAATGGGATTTTTCCCATTAAAATTCTGAAGCATTATCAGTTAATGGGTCAGAGAGTTCTTTAACAGTTTCCTTTCCCTGAGAACCTGGATATGAACAGTAGGCTTCTTTTGAACTTGAAAGCTTATTTTCAAGAGGCAATGGTATATGTCTTTTCAAGGTTTGCTGTAACAGCATGCCATAAAGCAAGTAGCTTCAGTAAATGTTTTCTTATACTTGCAGGATCTAGCCAGTAAACAAAGGGTTACCAGATTTGCTTTCTTCTGAGGCCTCTTTTGGATGGTGACACATCATCACATGGCTTTGTCTTCACATATAAATGTCTCTGTGTTTTTTGTGTCTGCATTCCTTTCCTGATAAAAACCTTGTCCTGTATATCAAAATATCTACCTAAAAACCCATTTTCAAAAAGGTTCAGAAAGAAATTACACATTGCTCATAATTTTGACTCTGTACAAAGTACAGTAAGTTCAGTTCAGTCACTCAGTCATGTCCGACTTTCTTTGACCCCGTGAATCACAGCATGCCAGGCCTCCTGGAGTTCACTCAAACTCATGTCCATCGAGTCGGTGATGCCATCGGCTTCAAAATACACATTTTGAGAGGACAACATTATTCTACAATATTGATTTTCTTCTTTTCACTTGTTACTGGTCTATACTAATCTGTCTCTGAGTGTTCACCCCACTAATCAGATCTACCCAATTGAGAATGCAGATTCTTAAGAAAAACGGGTTCTTTGGGACTAATACAATTATAAACAAGACTCAGAGTTTCTTGCCAACCTCCATATCCTTTCCATAAAGGCATTAGGTAAAGAAAAAATTTATTTTGTATAAGTATTAAACCAAACTCTGATGCACGTATACAAACTACAAAATTGATGTAAAGTCAAAATACTATATTTTATATATGTATATTAGCAAAATATAATATATGTATACTAGCAAATCAGTTCATTACAGTATTTTCAAAGTTATAAGTATTCTTCAAATAGACCTGATTACATCTGTCACAGTAATTTGGTCCTTAATTAGCTTGATAATCGGGGTAGCCATCAGGTTTTGCTAAATTTTTTTTATTATTATAATTATTTTAAATGTATTTATTTTAATTGGAGGCTGATTACTTTACAATATTATATTGGTTTTGCCATACACTGACATGAACGCGCCTAGGGTATACATATGTTCCCCATCTTGACCCCAAACCCACCTCGCTCCCCATCCCATCCCTCTGGTTCATCCCAGTGCACCAGCTAATTTGTTTTATACTGGAAAATGATAAACTTCTCATGTACACATGAGAGAAAGTGGTTTTAAAATGAGGCACTCTCTCATCCACCGAACTGAGACATAAGATGCTATTGCTAATAAATACCTATTATTAGACTGTAATTTCCAAAGATTGGGGTTTAAATACTAGAGGTTTTCATTGCAGAGCAATGCAAGATGTGTGGCTTATGCCTTTAATTACAGCAAACTCCTCAGGTTTCAACACAGCTCACTTAGAGGAAAGGTAAGTGAGGGTTGTGATTAGGTGTTGCAAATATCTTGCTGTCAGATCCTGTTATTGAGGTAAGGTCACGGTCAGGTAATACTGTTTCTGTAAACCTGTACTGAAGCAAATATCAATCCGTAACCTAAAAGGAAATATCCTAAAATGACTTTCATCATCCAACATCCTGGTTACGAGGAGGGTTTCCCTCTGAAGGCTGGTTATCCTGTCTGGGCGCAGGCTCGATCTCAACGTCTGGTCTTGGTTCTCCAATCAGTGCCCAGTCCCAGCTGAAGGGGAAGCTGTCTGTTCTCCGTTTCCTTCTCTTTCCAAGGTTCTCATACATTGTCCAGTCATTTTAATGAGTGAGTCAATTGCCCGAAACACAGTGGGCCCTCGGTATTCTCATACTATCCAAAATGGGGCTGGGTGTCATAGACTGTTACCCCTACGGTTTGCCACAACCATTAGGTCATGGAGGTGAGCATCAGACATGTTGGCTACTTCTTCGAACCCTGGTGAAGGCCAGTGAATGGCTCCATCAAGGGATCTGGGCCTCTGAAATACATAGCCTTTTGCCTTTCCTGAATATCTGCCTTTCACTACCAGGCCCTAGGGTAGAAGGCCTAGAAGGTCCTGAGCAATGGGAGCAATCTATATTCTACTACACACCACTGAGAGTGTGACTGTGGTTGGAGTTGTATTTCTAACTTCTCTAATAATCTTGAGCTAAGATCTGCAGATCTATGTCCGTCCTGTCTCTATTAGAACATCTTCCTTGAAGAAATATTTGACCTATGATACAAGTTGGTAACTTGAACAATCGTGCTCGATTTTGAATAAGCTCAGATAACAATTTTCAACGCACTTTTCCTAAATTCACATGTTTTAAATAAAACCATCAGGTGATTAAAGTTTCTGTTACCTTGTAACTGAAACATTTCACTTACCATCATGTTCTCAACGACCAAAATATTGCAAATGGTGAAACAATTTATTTGTTCACTGCTAGAGGTACAGTTGACTTGTAATACTGCCTTAAGAAATTTTATTTTATAAAAATTATACAATCTTCTCTTATTTTTTGTAATATATCAAAATGAATGACACTCATGTGTACATAAATCCCTCAATTTTTAGACTTCCTTCACATTTAGGTCATCAGAGAGAACCAAGTAGAATTATTTTATTTTCTTTACTCCTTTTTCATAATTTAGTTTAAAAAATTAAGTGGACGATAATCATAATCGAATATTGGGATGGTTTTTGTAATATACACATACTAATGACCCATAATTATACAAGGAGAAGGTCAATTAGCATTAAAGAAAGCCAGTGCCAAAGAATGTTCACACTACCACACAATTGCAATCATCTTACACATTAGCAAAATAATGATCGAAATTCTCCAGACCAGGCTTCAACTGTACATCAACCATGAATTTCCAAGTGTTCAAGTTTGATTTTTGAAAGGCAGAGGAACCAGAAATCAATTTATCAATAGCTTTTGGATCAGCAACACAGGAAGAGAGTTCCAGAAGAAAAAATTCTACTTCTGCATCGTTGACAACACCAAACTTTTTACTACGGGTCACAACAAACTATGGAAAATTCCTCAAGAGATGATAATACCAGACCACCTGACCTGCTTCCTGAAAAATCTGTATGCAGATCAAGACGCAAATTAGAACTGGAAATGGAAAGACAATCTGAATCCAAAGGGAAAGGAGTACGTCAAGGCTGTATACGGACATGCTGCTTATGTAAATTATATGCAGATTACATCATGAGAAATGCCAGGTTGCATAAACACACCCTGGAATCAAGATAGCCAGGTGAAATATCAATAATCTCTTATCTGAAGATGGAACCAAGTTTATGGTAGAAAGGGAAGACGAACTAAAGAGCCCCTTGATGAAAGTGAAAGTGGAGAGTGAAATACATGACATAAAACTCAAAATTCAGACAACAATGATCATGGCCACCGATCCCATCACTTCATGGCAAATAGAAGGGGAAACAATGGAAAGAATGAGAGGTTTTTTTTTTTTTTTTTTTGGCCAGGGGTGGGGTTTGGGGAGTGGATGTGTATTCAAAATCACAGCAGATTGGGAATGCAGACGTAACATTAAAAGATGCTTTCTCTTTGGAAGAAAAATATGACCAAACTAGACAGAATATCAAACATCAGAGAGATTACTTTCCAAAATATTTCTGTCTAGTCAAAGTTATGGCTTTGCCAGTAGTCATGTATGGATGGGAGATTTGGACTATATAGAAAGCCAAAGAATTGATGCTTTTGAATTGTGATGATGGAGAAGTGGCTTAAGAGTCTTTTGGATGGTAACGAGATCCAAGGAGACCATCCTAAAGGAAATCAGTCCAGAACATTCATTGGAAGACCTGATGTTGCAGCTAAGACCCAATATTTTGGCCACATGGTGTGAAGAACTGATTCATTTTTAAAAGACCTTGATTCTGGGAAAAGTTTAAGGTGGGAGGATAACAGTAGACAGAAGATGAGACTATTGGAGAGCATCGCCGACTTAATAAACATGAGTTTGAGTAAACTCGATGAGTTGGTGATGGTCAGGGAGGACTGACATGCTGCAGTGCATAGGGTCACAAAGGTTTGTCAATGACTGAGCAACTGAACTGCACTGAACTGAGCGTGGCTCTACCCATCAGAACAAGAACCAGTTTCCCTTAGTCAGTCGTTCCCATCAGGAAGCTCCCATAAACTCTTGACGTTATCCATCAGAAGTTAGAGCGAATGAAAACCATAATCTCAGAATGCTTGCCAAATTTATCACATGGGATACAGCCTTATCTAACTCACTCAATGAAACTATGTGCCATGCTTGTAGGGACACCCAAGATGGACGGGTGATGGTAGTGGTTTCTGACAAATAGTGGTCCTTGGAGAAGGGAATGGAAAACCTCGTCAGTATTCCTGCCTGAAGAACTCCATGAGCAGCATGTAAAGGCAAAATATAGCATACTGAAACACAAACTCCAAGGTTGGTAGCTGCCCAATATGATATGGGAAATCAGTGCAGAGGAAACTCTAAAAAGAATGACGCGATGGAGCCAAAGCCAAAACAGTACCCAGTTGCAGTTGTGACTAGTGATGGAAGATCACCCCGATGCTGTAAAGAGCAAGATTGCATAGGAACGTTAAAAGTTAGGTCCATGAATCAAGGAAAATAGGAAGGGGTGAAAACGGCAACGTCAAGAGTGAACATTGACATTTTAGGGATCAGTGAACTAAAATGGACAGGAATGGATGAATTTAACTCAGATTCCCATTATGTCTACTACAGTGGGAAAGAAACCCTCAGAAGAAACGGAGTAGCCATTATAGTAAACAAAAGATTCTGGAATGTAGTATTTGGTGGCAATCTGAAAACCGACAGAATGATCTCTGTTTCTTTCCAAGGGAATCCATTCAATAGCACAGTAATCCAAGTCTGCCCTGACCAGTCATGCTGAAGTAGCTGAATTAGAACGATTCTATGAAGACATACAAGACTTTCTAGAAGTAACAGACAAGAAAAATGACTTTTCCATCACAGGGAAAGGAATGCAAAAGTAGGAAGTCAAGAGATACCAGGGTTAACAGGCAAATTTGGCCTTAGATTACAAAATGAAGTCTTCCAAATGTTAACAAAGATTTGCCAAGAGAACACACTGCTAATGGCAAGCACCCTCCTCTGGGCACATGAGAGAATACTACAAACATACCTCATCATATGGTTAATACTGAAGTCACATTGGCTTTTTCTTCACAGCCAAAGATGCAGAAGATCTGTAGAGTCAGCAAAGAAAGACTAGGAGTGGACAGTGGCTCAGGATATGCATTCCTTATTGCCAAAGCAAGAGTTAAATTGAAGAAAGTAGGGGAAATCACTAGATCATTCAGGTATGTCCTACATGAAATCCCTTATGATTACACGGTGAAACTGACAAATAGATTCAAGGGATTAGATCTGATACAAAGAATGCCTGATGAACTATTGAGAGAGGATTGTGACATTGTACAATAGGCAGTGATCAAGACCCTCCTCAAGAAAAATACGTAAAGGCAAAATGGTTTGCTGAAGATGCCTTACAAATAGATGAGAAAATAAGCTAAATCAAAGGAAAAAATTAAAGATATAACAATCTGAATGCAAAGATGCAAGGAATTGGAAGGAGTTATAAGAAAGCCTTCTTCAGTGATTAATGGTAAGAAATAGAGGACAATAATGGAATAAGAAAGACTAGAGACCTCTTCAAGAAACTTAGAAATACCAAGGAAGCATTTCATGCAGAGATGTTCAACATAAAGGACAGAAATTGCATGGACCTCAATGAAGCTGAAGATAGTAAGAAGAGGTGACAAAGTTACACAGAAGAACTCTATTAACAGAATCTTCATGACCCAGATAACCTGGATGATGTGATCACTCACCTATAGCCAGTCCTCTTGGAACGTGAAGTCAAGCCATCCTTATGAAACTTCACTATGAACAAAACTAGTGGAACTGATGAAATACCAGTGCAGCTATTTCATAGCCTGAAAAATGATCATCTCTAAGTGCTGTACTCAGTATGAAAGGAATTTGGAAACTAAGCCGTGGCCACAGGACAGGAAACATTCAGTTTTTATTCCATTCCAAAGAAAGGCAATTCCACAAACTGTTCCCACTGGGAAATAGATGGGGAAAGAGTGGAAACAGTGTCAGACTTTATTTCTTGCACTCCAAAATCAGTGGGGATGCTGATTGCAGCCATGAAATTAAAAGACACTTACTCCTGGGAAGGAAAGTTATGACCAACCTTGATAGTATATTAAAAAGCAGAGACATTACTTTGCCATCAAAGGTTCGTCTAGTCAAGGCTATGGTTTTTCCAGTGGTCATGTATGGATGTGAGAGTTGGACTGTGAAGAAAGCTGATCTCCAAAGAATTGATGTTTTTGAACTGTGGTGTTGGAGAAGACTCTTGTGAGTCCCTTGGACTGTAAGGAGATCCAACCAGTCCATTCTAAAGGAGATCAATCCTGGGTGTTCATTGGAAGGACTGATGCTAAAGCTGAAACTGCAATACTTTGGCCATCTCATGCGACGACTTAACTCACTGGAAAAGACACGGATACTGGGAGGGATTGGGGCAGGAGGAGACGAGGACAACAGAGAATGAGATGGCTGGATGGCATCACCGACTCGATGGACATGAGTTTGAATGAACTCCTGGAGTTGGACAGAGAGTATTGGCATCCTGTGATTCATGGGGTCGCAAATGTCAGACACGATTGAGAGACTGAACTGAACTGATACTTTTACATTGGAGAAGAAAATGGCAGCCCACTCCAGTATTCTTGCATGGAGAATTCCAGAGACGGCGGAGCCTGGTGGACTGCCTTCTATGGGGTCGCACAGACTCGGACACGACTGAAGCGACTTAGCAGCAGTAGCATACTTTTACATGCAAATACAGTGATACCAGTATTACTCCATGATACTTGTATTTTTTATTTCACTCTGTGAAAATCTGGGTTCAATTTTTCTTATGTGAAATGTGGAATTCTCTATTACTCATGTATGAAAATCTGCATGGTGGTTTTCTGGCGTTTAATGTGGAATTCTGTATATTTCCCATATGGAAATCTTGGCACTGGTTCTCTGAAGATATGGAGAACCAGTATGGATTTGGAATGATCTCTCTTGCACAAATGAAATTAGGGCCCCACTGTTTCTTCATCAAGTTTAGAGTTTGTTGTATTTCTCAAATATATATCAAAACAGAATTTTGTCCATGAAATGTGCAATGCTCCTTATTGACTGTATTCTATCCTAGGTGACAATTTTCCACTTTGGAAGTTGCACACCTCTATATTTCATATTGGAGATGAGAATGCAGACTTCCCGTGGAGAAATATGAAAATCTCTAAATTTGATACCAAGAACTGGTTTTTCAGCTACAGAAACATTTTTGTTCCCTGTTTGCTATGTTTCCCTGTGCCTCTGAACATTTGTGTGTACATGCGTGGGTAGACATGGCTGTGTTTGTATGTGTTTCTGTATGTGGCTGTGTGTCCAACTACAGCTGAAGTAGAAATTAAGGTGAGAGATCACGAGACATGCAGCAGGCAGAAGGAGGCATGAGATGTCCACAGAGTGGGGAAGACTGGCCCATGCATCTCTGAGGTGCTCCTGTTCAGCACAGGAATGAGGAAAGGACAGCCAGTGACAATTCAGGAAAGTGGGTCCACAAATCTGGGTTTACCTCAAAAGATATAAAGAAACTCACAGTTTGTGCCACGTTGATGTGTGTATTTCTACCAAGAAGCAGATGGGACGCTTTGAGAACTCACCCAGTGTAAATTCAATGGTGTGGGTATTTTAAAGCATAGCCTTTGGACCCTTTAGTCTATGGGAAGTGGGGTATCCTGTGGAAATGGTGAGCATGACTATAACAGGTTCCAAGACTTTAAAGAGGTCAAGGTCCTTCCGAAACGAACAGAGACTGGAAGGAGGAGGAACAGAAAGATGGCCTACTGCACTGGAGAATTTTTTCACATTAGAGGAAGGCCCTGGCCTACTGCTGTTTCAGACCCGTCCATCAGGCAGCATACTCCCTCTCTGATGTGGCCAATGATAGCATCATGTGAGACAAATGACATGATCATGTAGACTCCTTCATCGTGAAACCACAGGCATCCTCGGATACAGTGTGTGAGCATGCAATCCATCCAGGTGCTTCTTGCATAACTGGCAGTGTAGAAATGTGAAGAAAGTACAGCTATGGGGTATATGATTTTTCCCCTTTGCTAGTGTGTGCCTGTGAGGGAGAAAAGATGGCCAAGTAGAAGGGTGTTCACTTATCTTTTCCTGAGAGAGCTCCAAATTTGCAGCTTGCTACTGAATGTTGATGGACAAGACCCAGAGTCAGAACTGTCTTTCAGTGATTGAGTGTCTCCTGCAGAGGCATGGGTCAGCAGTGGCCTGACACGGGAGAGGGTCTCTGGCTGCTACAGACCTGGGTCATGCAGTTTATGGCATATGCACTCTTGGAGGAGTTTGCCATTCAATCTACAATAAAGCCAGCTACCAGACATCCACAAATTGAAAAATAATTATTCCGAAGAAAGTCTCGTACTGTTAAGGAAGTTCTAGGCGCACTGCACACTTTCTCACCTGGGGGTCTGGCAAAGGGATTGAGAACCCCAGAGGAAATTTGACTTTGGAGGTCAGTGGGATTTGATTACAGAACTTCCACAGAACTGAAGCAGACTGATGGAGGGCACAAACAAAACTTTGTGTGAACCAGGAGAAAAGAATAAGGAAAAGTGTCCCCACAATAGACTGAGCCAGATTTGCCTGTGAGTGTCAAGGAGTCTCCAGCAGAGGCGTGGGCAAAGAGTGGGCTGCAGCAGGATGAGGGGCACTGAATACAACAGTGCTTGCATAAGCCCTTTTGAAGAAGATCACAATTACTTTCATTACTCATACCGGAGTTTATCGTCAGTTCAAACAACAGGGCTGGAACACAACAACCCGCACCCCACCCCCCTGCCACTGCAAACAGAAAATCGGATTAAAGATTTACTGAACATGGCCCCACCTATGTAAAAACGACTCAGGTTCACTCACAGTCTGTCCCTCCCATTAGAAAGCTTCTATAAGCCTTTTATGCTTATACATGAGAGGGCAGACAGAATGGAAACCACAATCACAGAAAACTAACCAAACTGATGAAGTGGATCACAGTTTTGTCTAATGCAATGAAACTATGAGTCACGCTATGCAGGACCATCCAGGATATATGGGTCATGATGGAGGGTTCTGACAAAACGTGAGCCAGTGGAGAAGTGAATTGCAAATAGCTTCAGTATTTTGCCTTGAAACACCACGAACAGTATGGAAAGGCAAACAGATGGGACACTGAAAGATGTACTCCCCAGGGTGGTAGGTGCCAATGTGCTTCTGGAAATCAGTGGAGAAGTAACTCTAAAAATAAAGAAGAGATGAAGTCAGAGCAAAAACAATACCCAGCTGTGGTAGTGACTGGTGATGGAAGTAAAGCCTCACTCTGTACAGAACAATAGTGCACAGGAACTTAGAAAGTTAGGTCCATGACTCAAGTAAACTTGGAATTCGTCAAACAGGATATATCAATGGTGAACATCAACCTTTCAGGAATCAGTGAATTAAAATTGACTGGAATGGGCAAATTTAATTGAGATGACCATTTTATCTACTACAGTGGGCAAGAATTCCTAGAGAAGAAATGGTGTAGCACTCATAGTCAACAAAAGTGTGTGAAATACAGTTCTTGGGTTCATTCTTAAGAATAGCAGAAAGATCTCTGCTGATTCTCAAGGCACACTATGCAACAGCACAGTAATCCAAATATAGGTCCTGACCAGCAATGTTCAAGTAGAAATTAGGCTGAAGGTCAGTGAGCAGCTGAAGTTGAGTGGTTCTATTTTTTACCAACAGGATCTTCTAGAATTAACAGACAAACACACACATAAAGGTATAATTTGCATCATAGGGGACTGGAATGCAAAAGGAGGACATCAAGAGATACCTAGATTCACAGACAATTTTGGCCTTTAGGTACAAATTGAACCAGGACAATGTCTAACACAGTTTTGCCAAGACAAAGCACTGTCATAGGAAACTTTTTTCCAACAACAAATGAGACGACTTTACACATACACACAGTTCAGTTCCGTTCAGTCGCTCAGTCGTGTCCGATTCTCCGCGACCCCATGAATCACAGCACGCCAGGCCTCCCTGTCCATCACCAACTCCTGGAGTTCACTCAAACTCATGTCCACAGAGTCAGTTATGTCATCCAGCCATCTCATTCTTGGTCGACCCCTTCTCCTCCAGCCCCCAACCTTTCCCAGCATCAGAGTCTTTTAAGAAGATGGTTAATACCGAAATGAAACTAATTATATGCTTTACAGCTGAAGATGGAGAAGCTCGATGCAGCCACCCAAAACAAAAGTAGGATCTGACTGTGGCTGAGATCATCAGCTCATACTGAAACATTTAGACTTATTTCAACAAAAGTAGGAAAATCCCTAGATCATTCAGGTTGACCTAAGTAAAAAGCCCTTTTGATTATCATTGGAAATCTAATAGAGTTCCTGGAGAACTAAGGGCAGAGGTTCGTGATATTATACACGAGCAGCAATGAAGACTATCCCCAAGACAAAGAATTGCACAAAGGCAAAACGGTTTTCTGAAGACACCTTACACTAGCTGAGAAGAAGAAAAAAAGAAAAAGGAGAGAGAGAGAAGTGGAAGTGAAACGAGAATGGCAAAGATATACCTATTTGAATGTAGAATTTTGAAGAATAGCTAGGGCAGATAAGAAAACCTTCCTTATTGATCAATGCCAAGAAATAGAGGTTAAAAATATAATCAGATAGACTAGAGGTCGCTTCAAGAAATTTAAAGATACCATGGGAAGATGTCATGCAAAAAAGTGCACAATAAAGGTCAGAAATATTAGGGACCTAACAGAAGCAGGAACTATTAAAATGTGTCAAGAATACAGAGAACTCTACAAAGAAACTCTTCATGACCAGATAACCAAGATGGTGTCATCACTCAAGTAGATCCATGTCACGATTTTCGTAGACCCGGACCTGGTGAATGGAGTTAACAGAAAAGGATGTAGGGGACAGAAGTCTCAAGTGAAACAAGGGTACTTTTTTTTTGCAGAAATACATGCTTATATATCGTCAATAAAATTATTATTCTGCCACCAAAAATAATGAAATTCCACCAGTTACAACAAGATGTTTAATCCTTTGAGACACTGAAGGGAATCCAAGCAGGTGTCCTCTCCCATGATCCCAGTCGTGAGAACTGCGTTCAGATCTGCTCATCCCTGTTTTGCAGGAACTAAGAATGAACAGAGAGTCCTTGAGAAATGGTACACAAGGGACGAACACATATTGGATCCCTTAAAGTTGAACGTCCCCTGACTATTCTCCCTGTTTTATTTTTTCATAATTGGGGGTGACTGCATATGGTTCTGTGAAAAAGGCACTGACCAATTGGGTTTGCCTGTTTAGTCTGAACATTTTAGTTGAAAGGCATTAGTATACTACAAATATAATCACCATGATAATTACCAGCATTATGGCTCCAGATCCAATACGATGTGTAATGCTTTGATGTCATCCTCAAGTGAGCAGCCCAAATAATTGATCAGCTAGCTGTTCAGCTAAGGTTTCTAAATTTTTGGAAAAGGATGAACTCTTAGAGGAGATTTCAAAGATTTTCTTTTGGAACAATTGTACATTTAAGGAAGCATTTTTATGAATATCTTGTAAATGAAATTTGCTTTGTTCGCAGTTGTAAGCATTATTGTTGAACCAAACAGGAGTAACGCAAAACTGTGTAGAAATCCAATTACATTTTAATAATCTTTGCATTTTTAAATCTATTAATTGTTCTCTGACCAATTGGAGGCCTGCTTTTAATTCTTGTATTTTATCCTGAATGTCCTCATCCGGCTGAGGCTGGGTGGCCCACACAGTATCAAAATCTTTAGTAAAAATTTGAATAAAGTTTTGGGTGTGAACTGAGTTTTGTAAAGCAATGCCTGCAACTCTGGCAGTGATGCAAATGGCTATTAGTCCCAAAATGCCAAAAATTAGCCACTCAATAAATCACTTAGGTCGTTGGAGTAATTTAGAGAGTAACCAGGAGACAAGTCCTACCATAGGACCTTCTTCCCAGGGCCGTCGGAGATCTACTTGGCAACCACAGACTGTACCGAGAACGAAGAATCAAAAGGGATTCATTTTTTTAGAGAGAAATAGAGGAATTTAGACAAGTATACAATTTACAATTTATACAAGTCACAGAACATAAAGTTTTATTAAATTGTGAGTTCCCTACGGCTATAACAAAAGGAAGGGGGATGCAAGCTTGTATAAAATATGAATGATTATAACGGGAGAGTTACTATGACAACGACTGTTCCCTGTGAGATATTAAGTCCATGTTCCAAGTATTTAAGTACGTACATCAAGTTTCCAGATGTCCCATTTTTCAGGTCCAATTCATTTATTGAGGATGATTTAAGAGCGAGGAGTTGCCATTTTGCTGTCAAGCCAGGCAAAGAGTCCTATGAAATGGAAGTTTTCCATTGAAATGTTGGTAATCTTCCATTCTACTTGAGTAACATAATCACACATTATAATATTAAGATCATCTGAGCAGTTAGATAGCCACATTCTATGGGTTCCCCAATCAACAATGGTGTAAATGGCCAGAAAAATTAATTTCCATGATTTAGCTTGATATCTACCCCAGTAAACAGGAATATATGTAGAGTCCTTATACGTAAACCCTTTACATTTCAACTTTTGTCCTTTTCCGAAAGTTTGGGTAGTATTCACATGGTTTTCATAAAAGGACAGGGCAGGAAACAGTCCAAACAATGAAAGGAAATTCTTTTTTGGAGGCAGGATGTAAGCCCACTTTTGTTGACTAACATTAATACAGAATTCTGCTGGGACCATGCATAAAGGAAGGATTTCATAGCCTAGAGAAATGCTTATTCGTCTTCTATCTTGAGAGAGGGCACCTCAAATCTCCAAGGAGAATGCATATGTACTGTGTCATTAGTGGATATGATTGGTTCTGTATCTGTCCATTCTACAACTTGCAATAAAGGAGCCCTAGGTAAATAAGTCTAATCAGTTCAGTTCAGTTCAGTCGCTCAGTTGTGGCCGACTCTATGCGAACCCATAAACCACAGCACGCCAGGCCTCCCTGTCCATCACCAACTCCCGGAGTTCACTCAAACTCAGTCCACAGAGTCGGTGATGCCATCCAGCCAACTCATTCTCTGTTGTCCCCTTCTCCTGGTGCCCCCAACTTTTCCCAGCAACAGAGTCTTTTCCAGTGAGTCAACTCGTCACATGAGGTGGACAAAGTATTGCAGTTATAGCTTTAGCATCAGTCCTTCCAGTGAACACTCAGGATTGATCTCCTATAGAATGGACTGGTTTGATCTCCTTGCAGTCCAAGGGACTCACAAGAGTCTTCTCCAACACCACAGTTCAAAAGCATCAATTCCTTGGTGATAGCTTTCTTCACAGTCCAACACTCACATCCATACATTACCACAGGAAAAACCATAGCCTTGAATAGACGGACTTTGGTTGGCAAAGTAATGTCTCTGTTTTTTAATATACTATCTATGTTGGTCATAACTTTTCTTCCAAGGAGTAAGCGTCTTTTAATTTCATGGCTGCAATCAGCATCCGCAGTGATTTTGGAGACCCCCAAAATAAAGTCTAACACTATTTCCACTGTTTCCCCATCTATTTCCCATGAAGTGATGGGACCAGATGCCATGATCTTTGTTTTCTGAATGTTGAGCTTCAAGCCAACCTTTTCACTCTCCTTTTTCACTTTCACAAGAGGCTTTTTAGTTCCTCTTCATTTTCTGTCATAAGGGTGGTGTCATCTGCATATTAGAGGTTATTGATATTTCTCCCAGCAATCTTGATTCCAGCTTGTGCTTCTTCAGGCCAGCGTGCCTCATGATGTACTCTGAATATAAGTTAAATAAGCAAGGTGACAATATACAGCCTTGACGTACTCCTTTTCCTATTTGGAACCAGTCTGTTGTTCCATGTACAGTTCTGACTGTTGCTTCCTGACCTACCTACAGGTTTCTCAAGAGGCAGGTCAGGTGATCTGGTATTCCCATCTCTTTCAGAATGTTCCACAGTTTATTGTGATCCACACAGTCAAAGGCTGTGGCATTGTCAATGAAGCAGAAATAGATGTTTTTCTGGAACTCTCTTGCTTTCTCCATGATCCAGCGGATGTTGGCAATTTGATTTCTTGTGCCTCTGCCTTTTCTAAAACCTGCCTGAACATCTGTGAGTTTACGGTTCACATATTGCTGAAGCCTGGCTTGGAGAATTTTGAGCATGACTTTACTAGCGTGTGAGATGAGTGCAATTGTGCGGTATTTTGAGCATTCTTTGGCATTCCCTTTCTTTGGGATTGGAATGGAGACTAACATTTTCCAGCCCTGTGGCCACTGCTGAGTTTTCCAAAATTGCTGGCATATTTAGTGCAGCTCTTTCACAGAATCGTCTTTCAAGATTTGAAGGAGCTCAAGTTGAATTCCATCATCTCCACTAGTTTTGTTCGTAGTGATGTTTCCTAAGGCCCACTTGACTTCATATTCCATGTTGTCTGGCTCTAGGTCAGTGATCATGTTTTCATTACTATCTTGGTCATGAAGATCTTTTTTGTACAGTTGTTCTGTGTATTCTTGCCACCTCTTCTTAATATCTTCTGCTTCTGTTCGGTCCGTACCATTTCTGTCCTTTATCGCGCCCATCTTTGCATGAAATATTCCCTTGGAATCTAATTTTCTTGAAGAGCTCTCTTGTTTTTCCTATTCTGTTGTTTTTCTCTATTTCTTTGCATTGATCCCTGAGGAAGGCTTTCTTATCTCTCCTTGCTATTCTTTGGACGTCTGCATTCAGATGCTTATATCTTTCCTTTTCTCCTTTGTTTTTCGCTTCTCTTCTGTTCACAGCTTTTGTAAGGCTTCCTCACACAGCCATTTCACTTTTTTCCATTTCTTTTCCATGAGGATGGTTTCGGTCCCTGTCTCCTGTACAATGTCACGAACCTCCATCCAGAGTTATTCAGGCACTCTATCTATCAGATCTAGTCCCTTAAATCTATTTCTCACTTCCACTGTATAATCATACGGGATTTGATTTAGGTTATATCTGAATGGTCTAGTGGTTTTCCCTATTTTCTTCATTTTAAGTCTGAATTTGGCAATAAGGAGTTCAGGATCTGAGCCACAGTCAGCTCCTGGTCTTCTTTTTGCTAACTGTATAGACCTTCTCCATATTTCGCTGCAGAGAATATAATCAATCTGATTTCGGTGTTGACCATCTGGTGATGGCCATGTGTAGAGTCTTGTGTTTTGTTGTTGGAAGAGGGTGTTTGCTATGACCAGTGCATTCTTTTGACAAAACTCTATTATCCTTTGCCCTGCTTCATTCCGTGCTCCAAGGCCAAATTTGCCTGTTATTCCAGGTGTTTCTTGACTTCCTCCTTTTCCATTCCTGTCCCCTATGATGAAAAGGACATCTTTTTCGGGTGTTAGTTCTAAAAGGTCTTGTAGGTCTTCATAGAACTGTTGGACTTCGGCTTCTTCAGCGTTACTGGTTGGGGCATAGGCATGGATTACTGTAATACTGAATGGTTTGCCTTGGAAACGAAGAGAAATCATTCTGTCATTTTTAAGATTGCATCCAAGAACTGCATTTCAGACTCTTTTGTTGACTATGATGGCTACTCCATTTCTTCTAAGGGATTGCTGCCCACAGTGGTAAATATAATGGTCATCTGAGTTAAATTCACCCATTCCAGTCCTTTTTAGTTCACTGATTCCTAGATTGTCTATGTTCACTCTTGCCATCTCCTGTTTGACCACTTCCAATTTGCCTTGATTCATGGGCCTAACATTCCAGATTCCTATGCAATACTGCTCTTTACAGCACCGGACCTTGCTTCTATCACCAGTCACATTCACAACTGGGTATTGGTTTTACTTTTGCTCCACCCCTTCTTTCCTTCTAGAGTTATTTCTGCACTGATCTCAAGTAACATACTGGGCACCTACCGACCTGGGGAATTCCTCATTCAGTATCGTATCATTTTGCCATTTGATACTGTTCATGGGGCCTAATAAGTGTGATTAATCAAGTCATCTTCAGTGGGCAAAGCCAAAGCAAGCAAAGCAAGCGTAGCGACAAAAATATTCTCAGAATTCCAGGGCATTTCCTGTTCAAAAGCTAGATTTTCAGCGTGATTATTGAGTTTTTATCTGTCTCCGAGTATGGAGATCATTAGGTCAATGACGTGAAGTGTGGCATTTCTTGGAAATTTTTAAAGCCGCCATTGCTTAAACTGGAATGTCCTCCTCCTGGGGATTTCACCTTTTCCTCTCTATCTTAGCTCCTTTGGAGTGGATCTTCTGAAGCGGGAGCCAAATAACTTTGTTGGTCCATCTGGGAAATACAATCATGTCCCTTTCTCGCTAATATTAATTTTCCACCTCCGTTGTTTAGTCATCCGTCTTGATACAAAACAGGAAGAGGAAGAAAAGTGTCCTTCAGTTCCTAGAAATGGTTTCCTGCTTTTGTCGTAATATCTCCTTGTGGTAAGTTTAAAACATTTAAAACAAACAGCTGTATTAGTGATAGTTATACGATTAGAGAATACATTGCATTGGATTCTAGATAGCATATTAAAAAGCATAGACATTACTTTGCCAACAAAGGTCCGTCAAATCAAAGCTGTGTTCTTTTCAGTGGTCATGTATGGGTGTGAGAGTTGGACTGTGAAGAAAGCTGATAGCTGAAGAATTGATGCTTTTGAACTGTGATGTTGGAGAAAAGGCTTGAGAGTCTTTTGGATGGCAAGGAGATCCAAGCAGTCCATCCTAAAGGAGATCAGTCCTGGGTGTTCATTGCAAGGACTGATGCTGAAGCTGAAACTACAATATTTGGCCACCTCATGCGAAGAGTTGATTCACTGGAAAAGACTCTGGTGCTGGGAGGGATTGTAGGCAGGAGGAGAAGGGGATGACAGAGAATGAGATGGCTGGATGGCATCACAAACTCAATGGACATAGGTTTGAGTGAACCAGTGTACCCCTTTACAACATCGAAGGCAGACTCCTGGAGGCTTTTTAGTAGTTGTATTTTTTTTCTGTGTGTTTTTTAGGACAATCAGTTTTTTTTTTTTTTTTCAATAGCGCTTATCCCCACAAACAAGACACCCTTCATTCCCCTTTTTAAAGGACTTAAACATTGCGTTAGATAACGTTTTCATTTTCTGAGTTTCTGACCCTAAGTTACAACAGGAGAATTCCTAATCTCACAAATGAGAGTGATGGTTCTCTGACATTCCTGATTTTCATTCTCCATATACAAACAGATTTTCAAATTGCATTTTGGCCTCCTTTTCGACAGCACCACAGGAGAGAACAACTCCCAGTCTATCTAAATAATAAAATAAAATTTCCAATATAAGATGCCATAATGTTTAGAAGTTCTTTAGCAAATGGAGAGGGAGGGCTGTACATAGTTACAGCCTTTTTCATTTGTTGTATGTGAGAAAAATCAACGCCTTTGTATTGAGGCATTAGTTACCCTTGAGCATTATCATTTCTTAACATAGAATAGAGAAAAAGATTATCAGCCTCAGAGACTCGAGTTTGCAAATCCAGTAAATCAGAAAGCCTTTGTCGTAAAAGAGAATGAGTGGAGAGTCTGTTTTCATAAATATAAGTGCATTTTAGGAGCTTATCATTGTCATATATCTATCTATCTGTCTATCTATCTATCTCTCTATATATATAGTTGGCTTTAGTGTCAAAGAGAGCATCAGAAGTATCAACATCAGATTCATCTTGTCCTCGAATTGGGGGACCTTCGGTTTCGTGTCCATTACAAGAGGAGGAGGAGCGCTTGGGACAGCCAGAACAGGGATGTTGGGAACGTTTTGGAAGATTGTATGTTGCTCTAATTGGGCTTTATGTAAAGTCTCATCATCTAGTTTATATTCGTATAATGAGCACTAGCTTGTTGACGAATATGGAGGTTGCAGTTAGAATTGCCTTGAAATGAAACTGTCACGGCTTTAATGAGGGTCCAAAAGGGTCAGAAATTTGTTGGACTATTTACTCCCCATCTTGTGGCTCGTTCAACATTTCCTTTAACCAGTTTCAAATTTCTAAATCCAAACTGCCTTCACCAGGGAACCAGGGATTCTATTCAGCCACTGTTTGGAGATGAGCCTTTATCTGCTGATGTGAAACCAAATGTCGTTGAACCTTAAATAAATGATGAAGTAAAGTAGAAAGGTGGTGGGTATTTCCAGCCGTTTCTCTCATAACCCCGCACTTACTGACCTCCCCAGGACCTAACAGTCACTCCGTCTGCTTGCCAAGTGTGTTCACCATGTCCCTGTTCGGGCACCAGTTGTCACGGTCAGCGTAGACTGGGATGTGGGGACTGAAGTTGATGAGAAGGAAGCAGGGGACCCAAGTGTTGAGTGAAACAGGGTACTTTATTTGAAGAAACACATGCATATATATCTTCAGTAAAATGATTACTCAGCCATTAAAAACAATGAAATTTCACCAGTTGCAACAAAATGGATAGTCCTTTCCGTACAGTCACTGAAGAGAGTCACCGAAGGGAGTCACTGAAGTGAATCCAAGTAGGTGACTTTTCCCATGATCTCAGTCGTGAGAATTGTGTGCAGCTCTGATCGTTCCTGTTTTGCAGGAACTGATTAGGAACAGAGAGTCCTTGAGAAACAGCACACAAAGAAGACAACATATTGGATCCCTTAAAAGTGAATGCATCCTGACAGACCCAGACATCCTGGAATGCAAAATCAAGTAGGCCTTAGGAAACATCAGCAAGAAAAACCTGTTGGAAGTAGTGAATATCCAGTTGAGTTATGTGTAATTCTAACAGATGATGCTGTGAAAATGCTGCAATTTGCAGGCAAACTTGGAAAACTCAGCAGTGGCCAAAGAACTGGAAAAGATCAGTTCATTGCAATCCCAAAAAAGCCAATGCCAAAGACTGTTTGAACTAATGCACAATAGCACTCATCTCACACAGTCAAAAAATAATGCCTGAATTCTCCAAGGAAGGTTTCAACAAATGAAGAATTTCCAGAGGTTCAAGCTGGATTAGGTAAGGCAGAGCAACCAGAGACTAAATTGCCAACACCCATTGTTTGATTGAAAAGCAAGATAGTTCCAGAAAAACATCTATTTTTGCTTTAATGACTATGCCAAAGTCTTTGACTTGTGGAACATGAAAAACTGGAACATTCTTCAAGAGATGGGAATCCTAGGACACCTGACCTGCTTCCTGAGAAATCTGTATGCAGGTCAAGGAGCAACAGTACCATGGACTTGGAAAAATAAACTGGTTCCAGAGTTGGGGAAAGTGGTACCTCAAGGCTCTATATTGTCACCAGTTTATTCAAACGCAGACTACATCATGTGAAATGCCAGGCAGGATGAAGCACAAGCTGGAATCAAGTTTGCTGGGAGAATTGTCAATAATCCCAGATATGCAGATGATACCACTTTCATGGCAGAAAGTGAAGAGAAAGTAAAAAGCCTCTTGATGAAAGTGAAAGAGAAGATTTGAATAGGTGGCTTAAAACTGACCATTCAATAAATGAAGATCATGACATCTGGTCCCACCACTTTGTGGCAAATAGATGGGGAAACAGTGGAAACAGTGAGAGGCTTTGTTTCCTTGGGCTCCAAAATCACTGTAGATGATGACTGAAGCGCTGAAATTAAAAGACACTTGCTCCTTGGAAGAAAATCTGTGACAAATATAGACTTTATTGAAAGTCCACAGAAAATATTTTGCTATCAAATGGCCATCTAGTCAAATCTCTGGTGTTTCCAGGAGTCATGTATATGGCTGTGAATTTTGGACCATAAAGCTGAACACTGGAAAAACTGATATTTTTGAACTATAGTATTTAAGAAGACTCATTAGAGTCCTGCACTGCATGGAGATTAAACCAGTCAATCCTAAAGGAAATTTGTCACGTGTATTCAATGCAAGGATGGATGCTGAAACTGAAAACTCAATATTTTGTACACTTTTGTGAACAACTGACACTGTAAAAGACCCTGATCCTGGGAAGGATTGAAGACAGGAGAACTGAATGACAGAGAATCAGATGGTTGGACGGCATCATAGTTTTCCAAAGAATAGCAAGAGAGATATTGAATCACCACTTGATGGACATGTGCTTGAGCAAGCTCTGGGAGTTTTAGATGACCAGTGAAGACTGGCATGCTGTAGTTCATGGGGTCACAAAGTGTGAGATAAATGAGGGACGGAAGTGAAGTGAACTGATTTGTGGTGGGCTGTTTGTATGAAGTAACCCTGGGACAGCGGGAGTATTGATGCCCATGGCAGCAGTTCAGGCTTAGGGACTAGGGAATAGCCGTCCTGATGAAGACGTCCCATTGCTGATGCCCAAAATCCTGACATGAATTCTTTCCTTACTTTTTGTATTATCCTTGGTTGTGGATAGCAAAGGAACAATGTGGGTCTGTCTGCACATGAGTGATGGTTCTCATAATCTCCTTGGAGTAGAATATCTGATATTGTCATGGTAATCTTTAAGGAGATATGCACCATGAGACATTCATAGGTACCCTTGATTTGAAGTGGGCAACCATGGATGTTCCCAAATCCAACCTTTAGCCGCATTTGTGGTATGCCAACTTCTCAGGTTAGCAGGGATCTTGAACTATAGGCAGATCTACCACATTCTGTTGAGGGAAGCTGAAAGAGAGTGTTGACATTTAACAAGTTAGTGAGGCCTGGCCTGGAATCAAGCCCTCTTGGAGCATTTGGGAGAGGAATTCTGCTTTTTGCACAATGGAGGCATGAGCTGTGGGTCCAGGGAAGGCAGACTCCTCAGGGTGTAATCCGTGCGGGAGCTATGGGTATGAGTTGGCAGAAATAAAGTGTAGTGGTGACAAAAAGGGAGGCCACTGGACCTTTTTGACCTCACATTCAGTGCCTTGTTTCAGCAGAGGTCCTTTGGATCTGCCTACACTTTCTTCATGATATTGTTTCAGACACAGGCATGACACATTTTCTTTGCCCTTTTGGAGGCCCAGTCATCAGATTGGTCTTTCCAAGCTACAGGGAGACAACCTTTAGGGGAAAAATGGAAACAGTTGCAAACAGCCTATTACACAGTTGGGAGGAGCAGGATCACCTTGATTAGAAGGTCTTGGGTCTGCCTCAAGAGCCCAGCATTGACTAGGAATGGTTTTGAGAGGTGTAGGCTGAGATTGGTAGTTTCAAGTCAGTGCAGTCCCAATCCACTTGCTATTTCTTGTGTCATTCCTTGAAGGAAAACACGTGAAATGGAATCATGCAAAATGATTGGCACTGTGAAACAGTCAATGTGATGAGAGAATATATGAAGTGAGCACCCATCAATCAGCTGTTCACCACGGGCACTTCAAGCCCACAGAACGTCTTTCTAAGTCAGTCCTTCTCACGAGTAAACTCCCAAATTTATAATCTTCCAGAATAAAGTGTAGAGATAGAACAGGACACTAACTCGAATGACAAGTTAGTGAAAGAAAACAACCAGAATATATAGAGGTACTTACCAAAGTCCATTACCCTAGAAAACAAAGCTATGACAGTTTGCATATTATCATATGCAAATGTGAAAATTTCCTTTTAGGGTTGTATGTATGTATGTGTGTGTGCCCACCAGCAGAAATGTGCATATGAGCTGTCAGGACTGGCCTGACTGAGAGAAGGAAAATGAATACCTAAAAAATGAATAAACTTATGTAAACTACATTAACTGTGGGGCAGCCAAAACACTGACGCCAGGGAATCAAGCCCAGGGATGTCATCGAGAAAGGATGACATGCTGCTGGACCCTGGATCACTAAGCAGAAAGTAACAGCAGGAAGAAAACATTCAGGGCCATACAGGGAGATGAAAAGGAGCAAGAAACAGAATGGGCAAGATTACCAGGCTCAGAGATGGGGTATGCACAGCCCCTACAAAGAGTTTTCTGTCCTTCTCCAGTACAGCAGTATTCTTTCTCCCACAGGACCAGGCACATGAGCACATCTTGCCGTTTTTGTAAGATTTTAGAGACTGACGGCACTATAGCATAAGCAGCTGCTACCTGCAGAGTATGCCGGTTTGAAACATCCTTCTTTAAGGTCTTGGCTGAACGCCTGAATTATCAGGACTCTGCAAAGCATGGCTTAGGATGATCCTCTGGCTACTCGCAGCCCTGCAGCCCTGGGGTGACGGGGTAGGGTGGCATGTGTTCTCACCAGGAAGCAGGATGAGAACAGAATCACTTTGAAATGGCCTCTGTACAGGAAATGAACAGACTTCAATTCCCCTGACAATGATGAGTCAGGTCCCTTAGGCGGATGCTGACCATAGCATCTCTTATTTGAGATGCTTTATCTGTAAATCTCTTTATATCGAGAGAATTTCATCTCTAAAAATGGAGTTCTCTGTATGTCACATTACCTATCCATTTTCCAAACTGACTACTAGAAATATGGAATTCCTATTTTTCACATAGGCAAATCAGTGTCAATATTCATATTTGAAATATTAATTCTCTACACTTCACGTATGAATATTGCTGAAGATTTTCCCTCATGACATATAGAATTATCTGTATTTCACAGCTGATATTCAGGATTTTTTTTTCCTACAAGGAATGTGGAGTTCTTTCTCTTGAACATGGCTATCTGGTTGCGGATTTTCCTACATGAACAATGGCAGTCTCTGCGTTTCACTTCTTTACCATGAGCTACCAGGGAACTTGACCAGTTGTAGGAAGACCTTCAGGGCTTTCTAGAATTAATAATGAAAAAAAAAAAAGATGTCAATTTCATCATATGGTTCTGGAACGTAAAAGCAGGAAGTCAAAGATACATGGAGTAACAGGCATATTTGGCTGTGGTGTTCAAAAAGAGGTGGGGCAAACAATAGCAATGCTTTGGCAAATAGAAAGGGTAAAAATGGAAAGAGTGACAGTTTTCTAGGGCTCTAATATGACTGGGAACAGTGATTACAGCCATGAATATAAAAGACACCTTCTTCTGGGAAGCAATGTTCGGAGAAACCTAGACACAGGTACTGAAAAGAAGAGATAGCTCTTTGCCAACAAAGATCCACATAGTCAGGATGATGGTTTTACCAGTATACATGTACGGATGTGCTAGTATCACTAGAAAGAAGGCTGAGTGCCAAAGAATTGAGGCATTGCAACTGTGGTGATGAAAATGGCTCTTGAGAGAACCTTGGGCAGGAAGGAGACCAACCCCCTCAATTCTAAAAGAAACTAACCCCAAATATTCATTGGAAGGGCTGATGCTGAAGTTGAAGTTCTAATACTTTGGCTACCTGGTGTGAAGAAGTGATTCATGGGAAAGAAAACATGAGGTTCTGCCTTGTCTTTAAAAAAAGAAAAAGAAAATCATTGGCTCGATGTGGGTAGATGGAGGGCAGGAGAAGTTTGGGGCGACAGAGGGTGAGATGGTTGGACAGCATCACTTGACTCAATGAACATGAGTCTCAGCAAAGTGTTGGAGGCAGTAAAGGATAGCGAGGCCTGGAGTGATACAGTCCACAGTGTTGCAAATAGTTGGACATGACTGAGTGACTGAATGTCAACAACTTTATTTCACATATATCAATCAAGATGATATTTTTCAACGTGGAACTTGGAATTTTCTATATGTCCACAGAAAAATTAAATATTCCTACATGAAATAAGGAATTTTCTCTGTTTCATTAATGAAATCTGCATGCAGAACTTCCCTCTGAAACTATAAGAGTTTCAATATTTCATGCATCAAAATCAGAATAAAAATACACTGACAAAAAATATGGATAGGAAAAATGACTTGAAATATTTTACATTTCAAATATGAAAATCTAGGGGTACATTTTCTAATATCAGAACACCTGACCTGCCTCTTGAGAAACCTGTATGCAGGTCAGGAAGCAACTGTTAGAACTGGACATGGAACAACAGACTGGTTCTAAATAGGAAAAGGAGTATATCAAAGTTCTATATTGTCACCCTGCTTATTTAACTTATATGCAGAGTGCATCATGAGGAACGCTGGGCTGGAAGAAGCACAAGCTGCAATCAAGATTTCCGGGAGAAATATCAAGAAACTCAGATATGCAGATGACACCACCCTTATGGCAGAAAGTGAAGAGGAACTCAAAAGCCTCTTGATGAAAGTGAAAGAGGATAGTGAAAAGGTTGGCTTGAAGCTCAATATTCAGAAAACAAAGATCATGGCAACTGATCCCATCACTTCATGTGAAATAGATGGGAAAACAGTGGAATCAGTGTCAGACTTTATTTTTTGGGGCTCCAAAATCGCTGTAGATGCTGATTGCAGCCATGAAATTAAGAGACACTTACTCCTTGGAAGGAAATTTATGACCAACCTCGATAGCATATTAAAAAGCAGAGACATTACTTTGCCAACCAAAGTCCATCTAGTCAAGGCTATGTTTTTTCCAGTGTTCATGTATGGATGTGAGAGTTGGACTATGAAGAAAGCTGATCGCCGAAGAATTGATGCTTTTGAACTGTGGTGTTGGAGAAGACTCTTGTGAGTCCCTTGGACTGCAAGGAGATCCAACCAGTCCATTCTAAAGGAGATCAATCCTGAGTGTTCATTGTAGGGACTGATGCTAAAGCTGAAATTCCAATACTTTGGCCACCTCATGCGAAGTGTTGACTCACTGGAAAAGACTCTGATGCTGGGAAATATTAGGCGCAGGAGAAAAAAGGGACGATAGAGTGTGAGATGGCTGGATGGTATCATCGACTTGATGGACATGAGTTTGAGTGAACTCCGGGAGTTGGTGATGGACAGGGAGGCCTGGTGTGCTGTGATTCGTGGGGTCACAAAGAGTCGGACACGACTGAACAATTGAACTGAACTGATGGATGCACTATCGATTTTATGTTTCATATATTGAAATCTAGGATTACATGAAAGACGAAATTCTCAGTTACACATATGAAACTCTACATGCAGATTTTGTTACATGAAATATGAAATTCCATATTTCACATATGAAAATCTGGGGATATCTGTATATCATATGAAAGTATGCACACAGAACATTTGGCATGAAATATAAAAATATTGACATGCAATTATCTTAATGTATTTCAGTTCAGTTAGATTCAGTTCAGTCTCTCAGTCATGTCCGACTCTTTGCGACACATGAATCACAGCAGGCCAGGCTTCCCTGTCCATCACCACCTCCCAGAGTTCAATTACAAAATGTAATTATAATGTAATTTTCATATTTCTCATTTGAAAATCTATGTGTGGCTTTCATTCATGAATACAGAATGCTGCGGATTTCATATTTGAAAAACGACATTCACTTTGCTATAAGAAATACAGAAACTTCTATCTGATTTGAGAAAATATGATTTTCACGCTGAGCTATAAAATTGCCTATATTCCACCGTAAAGTTCTTCCAACATGAAATATGGAATTTAGTATATTTGTCTTTGAAAATATGAGGATAGATATGCTCATATGAATACAGAGCCTCTGTTATTAATATTTGAAAACGTGTGTCAGAATTTTCACACATAAAACTGGAATTGTCTGTGATACAGAAATTAAGATCTGGGACAAGCAATCAAATATAGGATCAATTTATTTCTTGTTTCACTGTCTGGTCCCTGATTTCCCTGTTGAAATTTACATTTCTCTGGATTGCTCTTATAAAAGTCCATGTGAAGATTTCACAACATGAAATACATAATATTTATATTTATTTATTTTTATTTCACTTAATTTAATTAGAGCCTGATTACTATATATTAAGAAAAATACATAAAGCAGTAAAAAAAAGAAATATGCAATCAACTATGTTTCACACCTGAAAATCTTGGTGCTATATTTCTACATGAAAATATGTACATTGCTATAATAACCATTGGATTTCTAGATTTTGGATTTCCCACATGCATTATGGAAATCTGTATATTTCACATATGAAAAAGTGGATGTCATTTTCCCTGCATGAAATATGGAATCATCCCTATTTCTCATTTGAAAATTTGAGCCAAAGATTTCTCACATAGAATAAGGAATCTCTGTAATTCATTCAGGAAAATATGGGTGCAGATAGTCTCATGTGCATTTTGGAATCCTCTAAATCTCACATATAAAATCTAGGCACATAATTTCCTACATGAAATATGGTATTATTTATATTTCATATTTCACCATTTATGAAATATCTCTAGCTGATATATGGAATTCTCTATATCCCACAATTTAGATCTGCAAGCAGATTTACCTGCGTGCAATATGGAATATTCTATATTTCACATTTGAAATCTGTCCACACGTTATCTACATGATATATAGCATACTCTCTATATCACATACAAAAATATCTGCTGAAATTTTCCTAGATGAAGACTGACATTTATGTACATCACATATGAAAAACCATTTCCACATGAAATGTAGGATTCTGTACATTTCAGACACCAAAATCAGTTCAGGCATAGTCCTACATAAAATATGGAATTCTGTATATTTCACATCTGAAAAAAATAATGGTGACAATTTTTCTCAATTAAATATCAAACTGTATATGTTACATATGAAAATCTTGATGCTGATTTTAGTATACAACACAGTGAATTTTCTGGCATTTCTCATTATAAGCATCCGGATGCTACTTTTCTTACCCGAAACGTGGATTTCTCTATATATCATATATGAAAATCTGGGTGGTAATTTTCTTAGATGAAACATGGCATTAATTATATTTCACGTATGAAAAACTTGGCTTTGTTTCTCTCTCTTTTTTATACATGTTTTATCATATTCTTTATTTTTTATTTTCATTTTTAATTTTAGCCAGTTCAGTTCAGTCGTTCAGTCATGTCCCACCCTGCGACCCGATGAATCACAGCACACCAGGCCTCACTGTCCATCACCAATTCCCGGAATTCACACAAACTCACATCCATCGAGTCGATGATGCTATCGAGCCATCTCATTCTCTGTCGTCCCTGTCTCCTTCTGCCCTCAGTGCCTCCCAGCATCAGTCTCTTTTCCAGTGAGTCAACTCATCGCATGAGGTGGCCAAAGTATTGCAGTTTCAGCTTTAGCCTCAGTCCTTCCAATGAACACCCAGGATTGATCTTCTTTAGAATGGACTGGTTGGATCTCCTTGCAGTATAAGGGACTCTCAAGAGTCTTCTCCAGCACCACAGTTCAAAAGCATCAATTCTTCGACGATCAGCTTTCTTCACAGTCCAACTCTCACATCCATACATGACCACTAGTTCCTTTTATATTACTGTATTGATTTTGCCATACAATGACATGAATCTGCCCTGGGTCTACATGTGTTCCCCATCTTGAACCCTCTCCTACATCCCTCCCCAAGTCATCCCTCTCTGTCATCCCAGTGCACCACCCCTGAGCATCCTGTATCATGCTATTTTTCTTACCCAAAGTGTAGAGTTCCCTATATATCATATACGAAAATCTGGGTGGTGATTTTCTTAAATGAAATACGGAATTATCTATATTTCACATATGAAAACCTTGGCATTGGTTTTCTTAAGATACAGAGAATCGTTAGGGAATTGGAATCATCTCTATTTTACAGAGAAAATCTGGCCATCACTCTTTCTTCAAGAGATATGGAATTCTTGGTATTTCTCAAACATATATCTAGAGAACCAATTTTCACCCTGAAATACGGAATTCTCTGTATTTCCTGTGTCAAAATCTTGGTTAATCCTCCTTCATGGAAGTAGGGCTTCTCTATATTTCACAGTTGAAGATCAGAAATGATATTTTCCTGTAAGAAATATGGAAATCTCTATATTTCATAAGAACCGTTGGGTCTTCAGCTACTGAAACACCTGCCTCCCCTATTTGCACTTTGACACTGTTTCTCATGAAAACAGCTTCCATGTAGGGTATGTTTGTGTTGATCAGAGATGAGCATCTGGCTCACTGTGGCCAGAGTGCCCCTGAGGAAATGCCTTTAGACTCCATTTGAAGTGTCTGGAAGGTCAGCGTGTAGAAGCCAGGCCCTTCCCACCAACATACTACACATGGGTGATGACATAAGGATCTGCCTGTGTGCCTCACCTTCCCTTCTGGTAGTGTTGGCAAGTAATCAATTGGTGGGGAGTGACTGAAGCCAGTGGGCCCCTCTGTGCCAGCCAGTTGCTTTGATTCCAGGCCCACCTCTTTCACAAACCTGAAACATGGCCAGGGCCACAAGGAGAGGAAGACCAGAAGAAGGCTGGAGTGCCCCTGAGAGCTTTAGTCTTCTTACTTGTGAGACTGGTTTTCAGGCCGCATGGGCCATGCGAACTGCTGGCTCGGTGGGGCCATCAGGGACGTTACAGGGAGCAGGGGCAGGGGACACCAGGCAAGGAGGGCACCCTCTTCAGGTTGGAGGTGATGGAGGAAGGCAAAACTTTGCAGGAAGGAGAGATGGTGGGGTTCCGGCAAGAACTCCAACCGCTGGTGGAAGACATCATGGAGGAGGTGAAGCTGGTGTCGGTTGTGGAGGAACAGGAGCTGCTGTCCTTTCAAGAGTGTGAGGAGAACCCAGAGGAGCAGGACCAGGAACACCCAAGACATGGAGCTCCGAGGAATTAGCCCACTCTGCCCCCACTTCGGGTGCTGGAGGCATTGGCTTTCCCACAGGTAGAGCTGAGCTGTGGGGGTGAAACTTACCGCAGGGCCTACTTTCCGCTCAGGTCTAAGAACCTTCAGAGGAAAAGGGTCGCTTGTCTGGGAGAAGTGGCATCATCCAGGGCATTCCTGGCTCCTTTGGTAAAGTCATATCCTTACTACCGCTTCTTAGGGTTGGTTGTTCAGGAGGAGAGAAGGAGCAGGAGCAAGAGGAGGAATGTGTGTGAGGGCACAGGGAAACACATGGGGTGGAGGGAAGTGGAGGCTGGGAGGAGTGGTGTGCTCCAAAGTCAAGTGCCAGCAAAGCCAGGCCAGATCTCCACTTGTGTGTGTCTGATCCATGACTCTGGGTGACTCCTTTCGGCCTGCATCTGAATGGAAGTGGTCCCCTGGAGCTGGAACTCTGTGTGACTAGAGACAGTGTGCCAGAACATCATTCTCAAAGCCTTATTATTGTAATTGTAGATTATCTGGGAAAGCAACAGAGACATTCGGAGTCCAATAACCCATCCTGGTCATTTAGAGCCCCTGTATTTGTTCCAGTTAGTGCAGTGAAAAAGTAGGACATTGTCCACTCACCTAAGGTGGAGCAGAAAGGAGCCAATCTTTTCCTCCCTAGTTAGGGCCACACCACTCCAGACATATCCGAATGCCGTATGGTGAAGACAGGGAGAAGGTGAGAGTCCTAGGGATCTCTTGCCAAACACACTAACTCACACACACACGTGTGCAAAAACAGAGGATACACGGGCCTGCAGACAAGGCATGCTACAGGGACTACAGACACTGATGTTTTAAGTAGTGACATGCCACTACCCAGCACACACAGACCAGGTAGATCAGAAACCATAAGACACAGACCGTCCCTCAGTGGAAGTAGAGAAGGGACCTGGAGGACCATGGGGAACATAGAACTATGAGCATATTTGATGGTATGCCAGGGGATGGAGATGTCAGTGGCGTGGTCTAGCAAGCAGGAATTCCCACATCCTTTGATGATGCCTGTTCCATCTACTTGCTTTTGTACTTGTACTGGCTCCTTGACCTAAAGCAGTTTATGAACCACCCACCGATGTATTTCATGATCAGTGACCAAGATAAAGACTTCCTTATGGACATGTTTAATATGAAGGTGAATGAGGAAGGCTGAAGACAGGTGGATGAGGGTGCTGGGCAGGGAAGGTGGGAGAAGGGGCGTATCATATTATCTGTGCATGTGCAGCGTGTGTTTGGAGAAGAGAAGCAGAACGCTTTGATGCCTTCCTGGCATGCAAGCCGAGGACCCTAGAAGCTTGCACCTTTTCCCTCCTCCAGGTCCTGGCATATGCAGGAACTAGTCCATCCCCAGTCGCATTCCCACCAACAGTGAAAGAGGGTTCCCTTTTCTCCACACCCTCTCCAGCATATATTGCTTGTAGACTTTTGGATAGCAGCCATTCTGACTGGTGTGAAATTGTATCTCATTGTGGTTTTGATGTGCATTTCTCTGATTATAAGGGATGATGAACATTTTTTCATGTGTTTGTTAGCGATCTTTATGTCTTCTTTGGAGAAATGTCTGTTTAGTTCTCTGGCCCATTTCTTGATTGGGTCATTTATTTTTCTGGAACTGAGCTGCAGGAGCTGCTTGTATATTTTGGAGATTAATCCTTTATCAGTTGCTTCATTTTGATTATTTTTCCCATACTGAAGGCTGTCTTTTCACCTTGCTTATAGTTTCCTTTGCTGTGCAGAAGCTTTTGAATTTAATTAGGTCCTATTTGCTTATTTTTGCTTTTATTTCCAATATTCTGGGAGGTGGGTCTTGGAGGATCCTGCTGTGATGTATGTAGGAGAGTGTTTTGCCTACGTTCTCCTCTAGGAGTTTTATAGAATCTGCTCTTACAATTAGCTCTCTAATCCATTTTGAGTTTATTTTAGTTTATGGTGTTAGGGAGTGTTCTAGTTTCATTCTTTTACAAGTGGCTGACCAGTTTTCCCAGCACCACTTGTTAAAGAGACTGTCTTTTCTCCATTTTATATTCTTGCCTCCTTTGTCGAAGATAAGGTGTCCATAGGTGTGTGGATTTATCTATGGGCTTTCTATTTTGTTCCATTGATGTATATTTCTGTCTTTATGCCAGTACCATACTGTCTTGATGACTGTGGCTTTGTAGTAGAGCCTGAAATCCAGCAGGTTAATTCCTCCAGTTCCATTCTTCTTCTTCAAGATTGCTTTGGCTATTCGAGGTTTTTTGTATTTCCATACAAATTGTGAGATTATTTGTTCTAGTTCTGTGAAAAATATCGTTGGTAGCTTGATAAGGATTGCATTGAATGTATAAATTACTCTGGTTAGTATACTCATTTTCAAAATATTTATTCTTCCAATCCATAAACACGGGTATATTTCTCTATTAGTGTCCTCTTTGATTACTTTCAGTAGTGTTTTATAGCTTTCTATGTACAAGTCTTTTGTTTCCTTAGGTAGATATATTCCTAAGTATTTAACTGTTTTCATTGCAACAGTGAATGGAATAGTTTTCTTAATTTCTCTTTCTATTTTCTCATTATTAGTGTATAGGAATCCAAGGGATTTCTGTGTGTTGATTTTATACCATGCAACTTTACTGTATTCATTGATTAGCTCGAGCAGTTTTCTGGTAGAGTCTTTAGGGTTTTTCTGTGTAGCGGATCATGTCATAAGCGAACAGTGAAAGTTTTACTTCTTCTTTTTCAATTTGTATTCTTTTATGTCTTTTTCTGCTCTGAATGCTGTAGCCAAACTTCCAGAACTATGTTGAACAGTAGTGGTGAGAGTGGGCACTCTGTCTTGTTCCTGACTTTAGGGGAAATGCTTTCAGTTTTTCACAATTGAGGATAATGTTTGCTCTGGGTTTGTCATATATAGCTTTTATTATGTTGAGATATGGTCCTTCTATTCCCACAAAAAACATTGTTTTTTGTATTTTCTCAAAGACTTTCTCTGCATCTATTGAGATAATTATATGTTTTTTATTTTTCAGTTTGTTAATGTGGTGTATTACGTTGAATATTGAATAATCTTTGCATTCCTGGGATAAAGCCCACTTGGTCATGATGTATGATCTTCTTAATATTTTGTTGTATTCTGATTGCTAGAATTTTGTTAAGGATGTTTGCATCTATGTTCATCAGTGATATTGGCCTGTAGTTTTCTTTTCTGTGGGATCTTTATCAGGTTTTGAAATTAGGGTGATGGTGGCTTCATAGAATGAGTTTGGAAGTTTCCCTTCCTCAGCAATTTTCTGAAAGAGTTTGAGTAGAATAGGTGTTAGCTCTTCTCTAATATTTTGGTAGAATTCGGCTGTGAAGCTGTCTGGACCTGGGCTTTTATTTGCTGGAAGATTTCTGATTACTTCCTCTAGTTCGGTGCTTGTGATGAGTCTATTCAGATTTTCTATTTCTTCCCGGTTCAGTTTTGACAAGGTGTACATTTCTAGGAATGTGTCCATTTCTTCCAAGTTATTCATTTTATTGCTATATAATTGCTGATAGTATTCTCTAATAATTCTTTGTATTTCTGTGTTGTCGGTTGTGATCTCCCCATTTTCATTTCTAATTTTATTGATTTGGTTCTTCTTCCTTTGTTTCTTGATGAGTCTGGCTAGTGGTTTGTCAATTTTATTTACCTTCTCAAAGAACCAGCTTTTGGCTTTGTTGATTTTGGCTATGGTCTCTTTTGTTTCTTTTGCATTTATCTCTGCCTAATTTTTACGATTTCTTTCCTTCTATTAACGCTGGGGTTCTTAAATTCTTCCTTTTCTAGTTTCTTTAGATGTAGAGTTAGGTTATTTAATTGACTTTCTTCTTGTTTCTTGAGGTGTGCCTATATTTCTATGAACTTCCCCCTGAGCACTGCTTTTAAAGTGTCCCAGAGGTTTTGGGTTGTTGTGTTTTCGTTTTCATTCATTTCTATGCATATTTTGATTTCTCTTTTGATTTCTTCTATGATTTGTTCATTATTCAGCAGCGTGTTGTTCAGCATCCATATGTTGGCATTTTTAATAGTTTTTCTCCTGTAATTGAGATCTAATCTTACTGCATTGTGGTCAGAAAAGATGCTTGGAATGATTTCAATTTTTTTGAATTTACCCAGGCTAGAGTTATGGCCCAGGATGTGATGTATCCTGGAAAAAGTTCCATGTGCGCTTGAGAAAAAGGTGAAATTCATTGTTTTGGGGTAAAATGTCCTATAGAGATCTATTAGGACTAACTGGTCTATTGTATCATTTAAAGTTTGTGTTTCCTTGTTAATTTTCTGTTTAGTTGATCTATTCATAGGTGTAAGTGGGATATTAAAGTGTCCCACTATTATTATGTTATTGTTAATTTCCCCTTTCATACTTGTTGGTAATTGTCTTACATATTGCAGTGCTCCTATGTTGGGTGCATAAATAATTTTAATTGTTATATCTTCTTCTTGGATTGATCTTTTGATCCATATGTAGTTTCCTTCTTTGTCTCTTTTCACAGCCTTTGTTTTAAAATCTATTTTATCTGATATGAGTATTGCTACTCCTGCTTTTTTTGGTCTCTATTTGCGTGGAATACCTTTTCCCAGCCCTTCACTTTCAGTCTGTATGTGTCCCTCGATTTGAGGTGGGTCTCTTGTAGACAACATATATGGGGGTCTTGTCTTTGTATCCATTCAGCCAGCCTTTGTCTTTTGGTTGGGACATTCAACCGATTTACGTTTAAGGTGATTATTGATAAGTATGATCCCGTTGCCATTTTCTTTATTGTTTTGGGTTCAAGTTTATATACCTTTTCTGTGTTTCCTGCCTAGAGAAGTTCCTTTAGTATTTGTTGGAGAGCTGGTTTGGTAATGCTGAATTCTCTCAGCTTTTGATTGTCTGTAAAGCTTTTGATCTCTCCTTCATATTTGAATGAGATCCTTCCTGGGTATAGTAATCTGGGCTGTAGGTTAGTTTCTTTCATCACTTTAAGTATGTCTTGCCATTCCTTCCTGGCCTGAAGAGTTTCTGCTGAAAGATCATCTGTTATCTTTATGGGAATTCCCTTGAGTGTTATTTGTTGTTTTTCCCTTGGTGCTTTTAATATTCGTTTTTTGCATTGATCTTTGTTAATTAGATTAATATATGCCTTGGCATTTTTCGCCTTGGGTTTATCCTCTCTGGGTTTCTTGACCTTGGGTGATTATTTCCTTCCCCATTTTAGGGAAGTTTTCCACTATTATCTCCTCAAGTATCTCCTTATGGTCTTTCTTTTTGTCTTCTTCTTCTAAGAGTCATATGATTCGAATGTTCGGTCTTTTAACATTGTCCCAGAGGTCTCTGAGATTGTCCTCATTTCTTTTAATTTACTTTTCTTTATTCCTCTGTTTAATTTATTTCTACCACTCTATCTTCTATCTCACTTTTCCTCTCTTCTGCCTTTGTTATTCTATTGTGGTTCCCTCCAGAGGTTTTTTTTTTTTTTTTTTGTCGTCTCATATATCGCATTATTCATTGTATATTGACTCTTTTTATTTCTTCTAGATCCTTGTTAAACCTTTCTTCCATCTTCTCGATTCTTGTCTCCAGGTTTTTTATCTGTAAGTGCAATTTGTTTTCAAGATTTTGTATCAGTTTCACTATCATTATTGGTAATTCTTTATCCGGTAGATTCCCAGTCTCTTCCTCTTTTATTTGAGTTGGTGAGCATTTATCCTGTTCCTTTACTTGCTGGGCATTTCTCTGCCTCTTCATGGTGCTTATATTGCTGTGTTTGTGGTAGCTTTTCCGTCTTCTGGTAATTTGTGGATTTCTCTTTATTGTGGAGTTTCCTCGCTGTGGGTGGCATTGGACTGGTGGCTTTTCAAGGTTCCCTGCTTAGCAACGTTTACGTTGGTGTTCTGGTGGGTGAAACTGTATTTCTTCTCTCTGGAGTGCAATGAAGTGTCCAGTAATGATTTATTAGATATCGATGTGTTTGAAGTCACTTTCAGCAACCTGTACATTGAACTCAGGGCTATTTTCCTGTGTTGCTGGAGAATTTTTGTGGTATCTCTTGCTCTGGAACTTGTTGACCCTTGGGTAGTGCTTGGTTTCAATGTAGGTATGGAGGCGTTCAAAGAGCTCCTATGGATTAATATTCCCTAAAGTCAGGAGTTCTCTGCTGTTCTCAGGATTTGGACTTAAGCCTCCTGCTTCTAGTTTTCATTCTTATTCTTGCAGTAGCCTCAAGACTTCTCCATCTGTCACTTCCAAGTCAGTTCCATTTGTTTTAGCTTCTTCAGTTTGCTGGTCTCTTCAATGTCTGATTTGTGATATGACACAAGGGGGCGGTGGTGGACACATTTTTGGCTCACTTGTTCAGTCATGCTGTGGGGAGGGAGGAACGCTGCAAACAAATATCACTGACGTCTATGGGGAGTGCTTGCAGTGTCTCAGCCACACTGTGTTTGTCCCCACTCACAGTGTGTGTGCTTTCCCTGTTTATACTGCTTAGGCTCTAGGTTGCTCTGCCAGGAAGAGTCTGAAAACTTTCCTGGGTTGTATGCATTTCCCAGGTCTAAGCCCCTCAGGTTCAGGTACTCGGGCACTCCTCAAAGGCTCAGACTTGGTTGGGCCTGCGTTTTGTGCCCTTCTCTGAGCAGCTCAGGTGACCATATATTTGGCGAGCGTGGTCACTGTGACTTATCTCCTCCCCAGTCCCTGCCCCTGTGTTTTCTGAGTGTAAAACCAGCGTACCTTCTCAGGTGGATGTCGACTGGCCTGAATCTCAGGAAGTCTTGGTTAGCAATGAAGCCTGCCTGCAGTTTGGTAGCAGATGCCTCTCTGAGGGCGCGATTGCCCCCTTCTGGCTCTGGCTGCCCTACCCTGCCTGTCTTGGCAGGGATAGACCATCCACAGCTGGCTAGCTCTGCTCAGTCCTTTGTTCAGTGAGCATGTCTAGCAGTGTCTTAAGTTACGGCTTTTCGCCTTTTCACGGGGTAGCTATCCCACAGTCTGCTTTGGTATTTAAAGTTAGTTCCCTGAGACTGCCTTCGGGGCATTCAGGCCCAATCTTTACCCTAAGCAATGCAGCCTGTGCCACCCTGCCCAGCCCCTCTTTTCTAGTGGGGATGCCGGCGTCTGCGCTGCTTCTCCACTGGGAGTTACCATTGGAAACATAATCTGTAGGTTTAAATTATTTATTTATTTTTCCTCCCGGTTATGTTGCCCTCTGAGCTTCCAAGCCTTGCCACAGACTTGACAGTGAGTGTTTCCTGGTGTATGGAAACTTCTCTCTCTCTCTCCTTTTTTTTTTTTTTTTAAGCCTACCTTCCCCGGACTGATCTCCATCCCTACCTCTTTTGTCTCTCTTTTTATATTTTATTTTACTTCCTACTTCCTTTTGAAGACAATGAGCTGCTTTTCTGGGTTCCTGATGTCTCTGCCAGCATTCAGAAGTTGTCTTGTGGAATTTACTCAGCGTCCAAATGTTCTTTTGATGAATTGCGGGGCATTGGGGGAGTGGTCTCTCCATCCTATTCCTCTGCCATCTTCCTCCCTCTGCTGTTTTAACACATTTTAAAGGAGTGGTTCTGGAACGTCAATCTCTCATCTTTAAAAGAGAAAAAAGCAGCATCCACAGTCATGGCTCCTTTCACCAGGAGGTGTCCCTCCATACTCTAGAAGTGGGTGGAGACAGATTTTCCACCAAAGCTTTCTTTTCCTGTTCGGACTTAGTCTGTTCCTTACCAACAAAGGCGTGTTACTGGTCCCTCCCGGTTATACCACTGAGGCAGGGTGGAGATACACCAGGGGTAGACCTGATGGCATCCCAGATTATTTTCTAGTTACTTATCACCAAGACCTTTGTTTGATTTTCACTTTTGTCAGATACCACCCAGAGTGTAACAGAGTAGCTTTCAGAATGTTTCTCAAACTAGGACTACTAGGGGAGGCATCCATCTAATGTGTACCTGTGCACATTCCTGAGTAGTCGTGACCACAATAGAAGCAGTGAGTCATAAAGGAATGATCAAGAACCAAGATGTCCCATCTGAGTTTCACCACGCTAGTATATTTGAAATCAAAAGAGGTGGTAGAGGGTTGTCCAGCAAGGAAAAAGTGAATTTTCTCCTCCAGTTACTAGGGCCAACACTTCCAGTTCATTTCCAGAGATTCTACAAAACAACTATCTATATAATAGAAACTGAAGCCACTGAGGAGCTTTGTCTGGTTTGTTAAGAGCTAGCACTACCAAAGGAAGAAGTCCATTGCTCTTCCAATGCACATAGATCTATCAATCAGAGGCACAGCATGACAAAGCGTCATTTCCAGGTCGCTAGCCCTGAGCCAGGCAGCGAAGTGGGTTGGTGCTGAAGCTAGAGTTCCAAATCATTTCCAAATGTGTTTCTGTAACTTTTGGGCCCTAACAAGGCTAGGTGTTTACATACATGGGGGCTCAATAAAAGTACACAGTAACAGCATGGCTCTCAAGTCCCTTAAAAGTGGATAATCTGACAGATTAGCTTAGTAGTTATGCATCCTGATGCGATTATGAAATGGTCAAAGAGATCATGAAAAGCTGACCTAGAAAGGAATGTTCAGTCCACGCACTTCACCAATTTCTGGCCACTCCCTTCACAGGGATGTTGTGTGTCTCTTCGTATTGGCAGTTTTGTACAAACCCCTGAGAAGGCACCCCTTTTGGGGACTACTTTCAGTCATTATGAGGCACTGAGAAACCACAGAGCAGGGCTCAATGTTCATTTCTGCAAGTTGTCATTCATTCACTCAATCACACTGAAGAGTTAGAAAAGTAAAGCAGAAAACATGTATATTGTGAAAGCAGAAAGGCTAGAGCTCTGGAATGTTACTGAAGATCCTGAAGATCCTGTTTGAGATGATCGATTACGGTGAAAGATCAGCCACCTAAAAATAACTAGAATTAAGAGTTGAGTTTAAGGAAGTTACTGGATACAAAATTAACCTAAAGAAATCTCTTGCCTTCTTACTCACTAACAGCAAAAGGACAAAAATTTAAATTTAGGAAGCAGTCCCACTCACCACAGCAACAAGTGGAATGAAATTCCTGGGAATATGTCTACTTCAGTTCAATTCAGTCGCTCAGTCGAGTCCGACTCTCCGCGACCCCATGAATCACAGCACGCCAGGCCTCCCTGTCCATCACCAACTCCCGGAGTACACTCAAACCCACGTCCACAGAGTCGGTGATGCCATCCAGCCATCTCATTCTCGGTGGTCCCCTTCTCCACCCACCCCCAACCTTTCCCAGCATCAGAGCCTTTTGCAGTGAGTCAACTCGTCGCATGAGGTGGCCAAAGTATTGCTTAGGTAGGGATAATATTGGTGTGCAGCAAAGAATAAGGCAGAAATGAAATGAATCAAAATAACACAAAGAAATGGAGAGATATACTGTTCTCTTTCAGTGGAATAATGAATATTGGGGAATGCCTACACTACAAAAAGGAGTTTACAGGTTCAATGTAATTCCTATGCAATTACTAATAGCACCTTTCACAAAAGTAGAAAAAAAAAAAACAACAGTTTACACTCCTCAGCAGACAAATCCATAAATGAGCTTGATTTCAGCTTTTGTCAAACCACGTCATGCTTTCTACAGCCATTAGTAATTTTCCTCTGCTCTTCCTTAGTAGCATACTGAACACATTCTGAACTGAAGGACTCAACTTTCAGTGTCATTGGTGTTTTTTTTGTTTGTTTGTTTGTTTGTTTTTGCCTTTTTACACATTCATGAGGGAATTAGGGCAAATGCACTGGAGTGGTTTGCCATGTCATTCATCAGCGGATAGCTGGAGTCACTCCTTCAGTTCAGTTCAGTTCAGTTCAATTGCTCAGTCGTGTCCGACTCTCCGCGACCCCATGAATCACAGCACGCCAGGCCTCCCTGTCCATCACCAACTCCCGGAGTTCACTCAAACTCATGTCCACGGAGTCGGTGATGCCATCCAGCCATCTCATTCTCCGTCGTCCCCTTCTCCTCCCGCCCCCAACCTTTCCCAGCATCAAAGTCTTTTGCAGTGAGTCAACTCGTCGCATGAGGTGGCCAAAGTATTGCAGTAAAAGATAACCTCAAGATGGATGAAAGACCCAGATATAATCCCAGCCAGTTTAAATCTATAACATTAGAAGAAAGTATAAGTACCCTCTTTGACATAAATTATATCAACATATCTTTATTTTTTATCTTTGACCTACCTCCTATATTAATGAAAATAAAACAAAAATCAACCAAACAAATGCAACCTAATTAAACTTAAATGGCTTGCACAGCAAAATGACAAATAAGAGAGAAAATGATTCACACTATGGGTGAAAATATTTTGCAAGGAAGGAAATTACAAGAGGTTAAATTCCAAAATATGAAGCAGCTAATGTTGCCCAATAACAGAAAAACAAACAACAAAATTGAAAAGAAATGGACAGAAAACGAAGTACACATTTCTCTCAGGAAGATAAAGAGATGGCCAATATGTATGAGGAGATGCTCAAAATCACTAACTGTTAGAGACAAGAAAATAAAAACTTCAATGAGATATCAACTCTCATTGGCCCTAACGGCAAGTGTCTAAAAATCTACCAAAAAAATAAATCCTAGACAAGGTGTGAAGAAAAGAGAATCCTTCTGTCCTCCTACTTGATATATACGTTGAAGGAGTCACTATGGAGAACAATATGGTGGGTCCTTTAAAAAATAATAATGCAACTACCTTATGATCCACAATCCCACTACTGGTCATATACCTGAAGAAAATCTAAACTCCAAAAGATACATATCCCCAAACTGATGACAGCAATAATTACAATAGCTAGCACCTGGAAAAAACAAGTGTCCACCTACGGAGAAATATAGAAAGACAGTTTGGCACACGATCACCGAAGAATTGATGCGTTTGAACCGTGGTGCTGGAGAAGACTCTTGAGAGTCCCTGGGACTGCAAGGAGATCCAACCAGTCCATTCTAAAGGAGATCAATCCTGGGTGTTCATTGAAAGGGCTGATGCTAAAGCTGAAACTCTGATACTTTGGCCACCTCATGCGACGAGTTGACTCACTGGAAAAGAGTCTGAAGCTAGGAGGGATTGGGGGGTGGGAGGAAATGGGGACGACAGAGAAAAAGATGGATGAATGGCATCACCAACTCGATGGACATGAATTTGAGTGAACTCTGGGAGTTGGTGATGGACAGGGAGGCCTGTCGTTCTGTGATTCATGGAGTCAGAAAGAGTCAGACACGACTGAGCGACTGAACTGAACTGATATATTAGACTATCACTCAGTCTTTTATTTTTTATTTTATTCATTTATTTATTTTTATTGGAGGCTATTTACTTAACAATGTTGGTTTTGCCATACATTGACATAAATCCGTCCCTGGTGTACATGTGTTCCCTTTTTTGAACCCCCACTCCCTCCTCTCCTTATCCTCCCTCCGGATCATCCCAATGCACCAGTCCCGAGCATCCTGTATCTTGTGTCGAACCTGTACTGGTGATTCGTTTCACGTATGATAATATACATGTTTCAATGCTATTCTCCCAAAACATCCCACCCTCACCCTCTACCACAGAGTCCAGTGTTAAAGAGGAAAGAATTCAGGTCAATGTAGAAATGTGTCTGGATTCAGAAAAGGTCATATCAGTTCAGTTCAGTTCAGTCTCTCAGTCGTGTCTGACTCTTTGTGACCCCAAGAACCACAGCACACCAGGCCTCCCTGTCCATCATCAGCTCCTGGAATTTATGAAAACTCATCTCCATCGAGTCGGTGATGCCATCCAGCCATCTCATCATCTGTCATCCCCTTCTCCTCCTGTCTCCAACCTTCCTAGAATCAGGGTCTTTTCCAGCGATTCAACTCTTCGCATGAGGTAGCCAAAGTATTGGTGTTTCAGCTTCAACATCAGTCCTTCCAATGAATACCCAGACTGATTTCATTTACGATAGACAGGCTGGATCTCCTGGCAGTCCAAGGGACTCACAATAAGTCTTCTCAAACACCACAGTTCAAAAGAATCACTTCTTCTGTGCTCAGCTTTGTTCACAGTCCAACTCTCACAGGCATACATGACTACTGGAAAAACTATTGTCTTGACTAGATGGGCATTTGTTGGCAAAGTAATGTCTTTGTTTTTTTAATGTGTTATCTAGGTTGGGGATGGATTTCCTTCCAAGGAGTAAGTGTCTTTTAATTTCATGGCTACAATCACTATCTGCAGTGATTTTGGAGCCTCTCCCCAAAATAAAGTTTGACGCTGTTTCTACATTTCCTCCATCTATTTGCTATGAAGTGACGGGACCAGGTGTCATGATCTTTGTTTTCTGAATGTTGAGCTTTAAGCCAACATTTTCACCCTCCTCTTTCACTTTCACCAAGAGGCTTTTGAGTTCCTCTTCAATTTCTGCCATAAGGCTGGTGTCATCTGCATACCTGAGGTTATTGATATTTCTCCCAGCAATTTTGATACCAGGTTGGGCTTCTTCTGGCCAGCGTTTCTCATGATGCACTCTGCATATAAGTTAAATAATCAGGGTGAGAATATACAGCCTTGATGTACTCCTTTTCTTATTGGGTACTAGTCTGTTGTTCCATGCCCGGTTCTAACTGTTGCTTCCTGACCTGCATATAGGTTTCTCAAAAGGCAGGTCAGGTGGCCTGGTATTCCCATTTCTTTCAGAATTTTCCACAGTTTATAGTGATCCACATAGCCAAAGGCTTATGCAGAGTCAATAAGGCAGAAATAGACGTTTTTCTGGAACTCTCTTGCTTTTTCAATGATCCATCAGACATTGGTAATTTGATCTCTTCTTCCTCTGCCTTTTCTAAAACTAACTTGGATATCTGGATGGTCACGGTTCGCATATGGCTGCAGCCTGGCTTGGAGAATTTCATTACTAGCATGTAAGATGAGTGCAATTGTGTGGTAGTTTGAGCATTCTTTGGCATTGGAATTAAAACTAACATTTTTCAGTCCTGTATCCATTGCAAAGTTGTCCATATTTTGTGACAGGTTGAGTGCAGCACTTTCACAGCATCATCTTTCAGGATTAGAAATAGCTCAATTGGAATTCCATCACTTCCACTAGCTTTGTTCGTCGTGATGCTTTCTAAGGCCCACTTGACTTCACATTCCAGGATGTCTGACTCCAGGTCAGTGATCACACCATCGTGATTATCTTGGATGTGAAGATATTTTTTGTGCAGTTTTTCTGTGTATTCTTGCCACCTCTTCTTAATATCTTCTGCTTCTCTTAGGTCCATACCATTTCTGTCCTTTATTGCGCACATCTTGCATGGAATGTTCCCTTGGTATCTCTAATTTTCTTGAAGAGATCGCTTATCTTTCCCATTCTGTTGTTTTCCACCATTTCTTTACATTGATGGCTGAGGAAGGCTTTCTCATCTCTCCTTGCTATTCTTTTAAACTGTGCATTCAAATGGGAATATCTTTCCTTTTCTCCTTTGCTTTTCACTTCTTTTCACAGCTATTTGGAAAGCTTCCTCAGACAGCCATTTTGCTTTTTTTCATTTCTTTTCCATGGGTATGGTCTTGATCCCTGTCTCCTATACAACGTCACGACCCTCCGTCCATATTTCATCCTGCAGTCTGTCTATTAGTTCTAGCCCCTTAAATCTATTTCTCATTTCTACTGTATAATCATAAAGAACTAAAATGCAAAAATGAAAACAAATATTACAGATTAACACATATATGGACTTTAAGAAACTGATAGAGATGATCTTATTTGAGAAGCAATGATAGGGACACATATAGAGAAGTATGCGTAGAGGAAATGGTTTGTAGTGGAAGCTATTGGGAGATCGTAACTGACACACATGTGCTTATGATACCTATATGCAACACAGGGAACTCTACGTAATGCACTGTGTTGACCTAAATTAGGAGGAAGTCTAAAATTGAAGGTTTAGTTATATGGTTATTGTTCCATCACTAAGGCATTTTTGAGTCTTTTCTACAGCACAGAATGCAATATGCAATATGCAAGCATTGTGGTTTAGAGTAGAAATTAGCAAAGTATTCTTAATCAGTTATACTCCAATAAAATTAACTGTTCAATGTATATTAATGACTTTACCAAAATAGTATAAGTCTTGGTGGATCTCACGTCAATTTGGAAGTCAAAATAAGAAATCTAAATATCAGTATCTTACTGAAAATTTCAATTGTCATCCAACTATATAATACACTTATTAAGAAAATAGTAAAATCAAGCTGAACGTGTTGTACATATATTAGTGTATATGTGCATGTTAAAAGACTAAAAGTTTTTTTTTCCCCCAAAGAAAATCTACTTTAATAGTGGTGGCAACAGAACTACTATCAGTAGCCTGGATATAATCGATACAGGTTACCTTTGGGTCTATTTGTTATGTTTTAATTTTTTATGTACTTAATTCTATTCAAAATCTTTCATACGTATATTCTATGTCTCACAAAATATTTTACTGGATACTTGAGAAAATCTGGACACAAACTTTTGTGCAATAATATAGTATTCTAATTTACATTTGAGAACTTGGCACAGATATTCCCAAATGAAATACGGAATGCTCAATATTAGGCATTTGAAACTCTACTCATAGATTTTCCTATGAGAAATAGGGACTTTTATATATTTCACAAAGAAAAAAGGATTGCATAATTTTCTGTTGAAACCTTTCAACATTGAAAATCAGAATGAATATTTTCTGAAATATAATATGAAATTTTATACATTTTATATATGGTAACCTGAAAAAAGAAATTCAAACATGAAATATCAAGCTTCTATATTTTATATATGCATACTAGAATGTTGGTTTAAATACATGATATATAGAATTCTCTAATGCCATATATTGAATTCTGGTCCTACCTATTCTGAAATGTGTATTTCATCTTTAATTCCATATATCATGTTGAAAACCTGTGCTCAAAATTTATGCCTGTAATGTAGAAAAATAAATGTATATTCATTTATCAAATGAAAATAATCTAATTTCATGGAGGGAAATCTGTTCCGAGATTTTCATATGTGAAATTCAGAGATTTCCCAATTTCATAAAGGAAAATCCAAATCCAGATTTTGATATGTAAAGTAAAGAATTCAGTATTATGGGTAGGAAAATCTTTGACAAACTTACACATGTGAAATCAAGAGAAATTAATATTGTGTGTAAAAATTCTGCACACAGAATTTTACAGGAGAAATACAGATTTCCATATATTATGTGTGTGTATGTATTCATTTCCATATATTGTGTGTAAAATAATAAGCTCTTGGTGTTTCATATGCTAAATACAGAGAATGGCATTTTGTTTTTAGAAATCTGTGCACATATTTTCCCTATGGAAAATATAATATTTCATATTTTATTAAAAGTATTCACTGTGACATTGCCATTTAAAATATAGAATTCAACATTTCATCTGAGAGTATCTATGCCCAGATGTTCACATGTGAAATATAGGAAAGTCAATATTTCATATTGTGAAATATATAAAATTCCAAGTTTATGTGGGAAAATCTGTACCTACATTCTTATGTGAAATATAGAGATTTCAGACATAAAATTCTCCTCTGTACAAATTTTCATTGAGATATAGAGAATCCCATATTTCATCCAGGAAAACCAGGATTTATTTTCATATGTCATATATAGAGAATTCCATATTTCATTTAGGATTATCTGCACTCTAATCTGCTAATGTTAAACATAGATTGTTCCATATTTTAGACAGAAAAATAGACAGCAATATTTTTCCTGTGTGAAATATAGCAGATTCCACATTTCATGTAGAAAATCTGCACTCAAATGTTCAGATATGAAATACAGCAATTTCTACATTTCATTTTGGAACATCCGCATCCATTTCCAAATACAACATACAGAGGCTTTCATGTATTTCACATAGAAACACCATTGTCCAGATTTTCTTATCAATTTATAAAGGATTTCATATTTCATGTTTGGAAATTCAAAACATTATCACATATAAATTTCTAGAATTTTCATATTTCACATATGAAAACTTTCTGTAGATTTTCATATACATTTAGGAAAATTACAAATATTGTATATGTAAATAGCCAGCCAGATTTGAATACACAAAACAGAAATATCCATATTTAGTCTATTAAGAACTGAACACAAATTCTCAATAAGACAAATAGAAATTTTCATAATACATCTCAGTAAAGTGCTCACGGATTTTCACATGTATGATCACTTGAAATGTATTATAAGTAGGAATATTTGCACCCATACATCCCTCTATGAAATATAGAGAAACCCAAGTTTCTCTGAGAAAATCTGCATTCAACTTTTCAAATATGAAATGCAGAGAATTTTGTATTCTCACACTTATACGTGTGTAATATTGAGAAATCCATATTTCACAAGGAAAATATCACCTGGATGTTCATGCACGAACTATAGATCATTCCACATTTTCTGTTGGAAAATCTGCAACTAGATATTCATATGTGAAATACAGAGAATTCCATACTTCAGTATGGAAATTCTGGGGCTACATTTTCAATGTTAAATACATTGGAATCCCACTTTCATTTGAGAAAATGTGTGAATAGGTTTCCATTTGTGATATGTACATAAATAGGGACCCATACGATCATATATGCATGTATCATATCATAATTCCACGCCCTATATCAGAAAAATGAGCCCAAAATTTCCTATGTGACGTGAAGGGAATTATATGTTTCTGAACCAGATTTTTGATAGGTGAAACACAGTAGAGAATTCCATTTTTCATGTAAACACTAGTAGATCTTAATATTCATAAGTGCTATCTAGAGAAATACATAAGGGTAATTGCCACTCAGATTACATACATAAATGATATCTAGAGAATTCCATATGGAAAAATTACCACCCACAATTTGATATGCAAACCATAGAGAATTCCATATTTCATGTAGGAAAATCTGTGATAAGATGTTCATATGAAAAGTATACCAAATTTATATTTTTATGTAGGGATATCTACTCCAAATGTTGATATGTGAAATAAAGAGTACCATAAGTAGCCTATAGAAAAATCAACCCTCTGATGCTCATATGTGAAATAGAGAGACAGGCGTGTTTCACTTCGGAATATCTTCATCCTAAATTGATACATGAAGCCTAGAGAATACTGCATGAAAATAATCTGTGTCAAGAACTTCATATGTGAAAAATTATGATTCCATATTGGATATAAGAATATTTTCAAATATGAGTTTGTATTTCAAGTTAATCTTAAAAATCCATGTTTGGATTTTATTTGCGTAATATAGAGAAACCCATATTCACTTAAGAAAAAATATCTATCCCAGATTTTCCTATTTGAAATAATGAAATTTCCCAATTTCATGTAGGAGAATCAACATACAGATTTTCATAGGTAAACTAAAGAATTCAGTAAGTCATGGAGGAAAATCTTTGATAAGATTTTCATATGTGAAATATAGAGAATTTAATTTTGCATGTACAAAATTCTGCACAGAGAATTTTAAAGGAGACATACAGATTGCATATGTCATGTTCGATAATAAGCTCTTGGATTATCATACGTTAAACACAAATAATTCTGTACTGCATGCTGGGAGCAAGCGAGGGAAATCCTACCCGTGGCAAAGGTCAATTGGGGAAGAGGCCTGATCGGCAAAGGCTAATCAAGACTCGAGGGACCCCCTGGACTTACCTGAGCATCTACCCCAAAGAAAACCGGAGTCTGACTACTTTACTATCTTATGCCTCTTACCAAGTCCTCTAATACTTACGGGGGCTTCCCCCCAACCACCTTTCTCTGAAAACATTAATTCAGAGCTGTAGTTTAAAAGTTCTCCTCGGCTTAATAGGAGTGTTCCAATCCAAGCCCCTCTGATAGCTTTCTAACTTGCATGACAAGTTTGTCCGGGCTCTTACAACTATGAGTGTGACTGTTTATAGCCTCCCAGCCATGCAAGGACAGAAAGCCTAATATTCTAAAATACAGAAATCTGTTGAAGAAGTTAAAATCATTAGAATAGTACTAAAAAAGATTTCATTGTTGAATCAATGCTTGCTGCAAAGTTTCCTCTATCTATTGTATCTTTGGAAATACATTAATCACATATAGAGAATATAAGTAATAGCCTTTGATTTAACCACATCAAATCTTAAGTTAATTAATTCCTTTCTTGTAGCTCACTACACATGTACCTTATAGGAATGTAACCTTGTCATGTGTATAGCACCTGACTTTAGGAAAATCAACTTAAAAGAATATAAACCTTTTTCTAGCTAACTAACCTTTGTTAGGAGAGAGGGCCATAAACTGTTAGCAGGCCCCCTGGCCAGAAGATGATGTAAACCACCTAAAACTTTTGTATATCACGAGACATACAAAAATGAGCCCTGATCTGATAAGGGTCAAGACTGCTGACCCCACGTGATTTTGGCGTGACTCTATATCTCTCTTTCTATTTTTTATGTGCACAACTTAGGGTATAAAAGCAGCACTGGAAAATAAAGTTTTGGGCCTTGCTCACTGAAGCTTGGTCTCCCCATGTCGTTCTTTCTCTTTTTCTGTCCTTTTCTCTCTTCTCCTTTATCTGGTTGAGATCCTTGGAGCGCTGGGCCCTCTGAGTTTACTTATCTGCCTGGGCTTCTAAGACCCACTCGAGGGGGTGCCCTGGTGGGGTACCTCCTGTGATTCGAGAGGGCACCTGCGGCCTACGTAAACAGAGCAAACCCCATGCTGAGGATTTATTGGTTTCCAGTATAAGCCAAGGAATCATCTGCCCCTCTCTCTCTTTCTCTCTCTCTCTCTGACGCCGACGCCGTTCATCCCAAGGATACCCTGGGCCATATCAAGGCTGGTTCCCGATAAATGCATGTGGAAACTCTGCACAAACTTCCATGTGGAAAATATACAGTATTTCATATTGCAGCTAAATATCCTATTCAACATTTCTTCTGAGAAAATTCTGTCGAGATGTGCACAAGTGAAATGTAGGGAATTAAACATTTCATATATAGGTTAACTGGCTCCCATATAATCATCTATGTAATAAGGAAAACTCCAAATTTCGTATACGAAAAAAGGTGGGAAAATGTTCAGATGTGAAAGTATAGAGAAATCACTTTTTTATATAGGATCATCTCTACCATTTCATAATTGAAAATAGAAAATTCCATGTTTTATGGGAATCTTATGGACGGAGAATCCTGAAAACTACAATCCAAGGTCACAAAGAGTCTAACACGAATGCAGCAACTGAGCATGAATAATTCATGTAGGCAAAGAAACTAAATTAGTATATTAAATTCAGAGTATTCCATATTTAATTAAGAAAATCTGTGTCCAGATATTCATGCATGAAATATATCTAATTCAGTTCATGATATAGGAAAGCCTTATAGCTTATAAGTGACCGATAGAGGGTTGCAAGTGTCACGCAGGGAAATTGCACAGCTGGATTTAGCCACTTGCACATTTCTTGGAGAATTTACATCCATATTTGCTCATGTGAAATAGAATATGAAATTTTCTCTAAATGTATATTCCAGAGTCCAGATTTTTGTATGATAAATTGCAGAATTCCATAATTCATGGGAGAGAATTGACATGCAGATTTTCAAATGTAAAATGGCGACTTCGGTACTTTATTTAGAATATTCAAGAAGATTCACATATGCAGGCAATACACTCATTCAGCTGAAATTGACCCTGAAGTATGCAAAATTTCACGGGTTATGGAAGAATATCTGGGTCCAGATTTTCCTATGGGCAATACAGAGAATTCTCTATTTCATGTAGGAAAATCAGTGATCATAGCTTACATTTGAAATATAGAGTATTCTGTTTATATGTGGGAAAACAGACACCCGTATGGGAAAGAAAGAAAATTCCATACTTCATGTGGAGTAATCAGTGCTTCGATTTTTCTATGTAAGAAGAGAAAATTCCAAAATTCCTCATGGAAAATCAGTGCCCAAGGTTTAATATGTGAAGCATACAAAATTCCATATTTCATGAAGGATATTGGTGATGAGATTTTCATGTTTCCTAAAGTTATTTATTGTGATATATTGCATAAAATATATACTTAATAGTGGAAATATGTCCTTAGATGTTTAGATATGAAATATTGAGAATCCCATATTTTTTGGATGATTACCTGGGCACAGATTTTCACATGTGGAAGAGAAAATTTCTTTGCAATCATAGAACTTTTGCCTAGAGTTTTGTCTAGAGTTTTATACACTAAATACAGGAAATTCCATATTTTATGCATTAAATTCTATCCATACATTCACACATGAAATATTTTAAATTAATTAATTTAAAAAACCTCCACACACGTTTTCATATACAAAATCTGGAAAGTGACATTTTTCATGTAAGAAAATCTCTGGTTTTCATACTTATATCATATTGAGAATTCCATACTTCATGTAGAAAAATCTACCATCTGATAAACCTATGTAAAATAAGGAGGATCACATAACTCATGGAGAAATTTTGGTGTGTAGAATTGATATATGAAGCAAAGTTAATTGCATAGTAAATTCAAGAGGAAAACCTGGACCCATATTTTCATGCATTAAATATAGATAGGAAATATTTAACATGAAAGTAAGTCAAGATTTCATATGTAAAACAGATCATTCCATATGTTATACAGAAAATCTGGGTATATTTTGAATTTATGAAATATAAAAAATTCCTAATTACATGGAGGAAAGTCTGTACCTGCATTCTTATATGAATTGTAGAGAATTCATATGTAAAATTGTCCTGTGAAAATATTTTCATACAAATAATAAAAATACCACATTTCATCTAAGAAAAACAGTGCTTAGGTTTTTCCTATGTGAAAAATAGGGAATTTCAAATGTCATTTAGGATGATCTGCACCCTAATCTGCTAATAGCAAATAGACAGTGTTTCATATTTTAGATAGACACTGATATTTTCACATGTGAAATTTAAAGGATTCCACATTTCATGTAGAAAACAGCACCCAGATGTGCAGAAATGAAATATACAAATCCCAAATTTCATTTTGGAACATCTGCATGTCAAACTCCAAATGTAACATAAAGAGGCTTTCATGTCTTCACATAAGAAAAACGTTGCCCAGATTTTCATATACAAAATGTACAAACTCCATGGTTCATGTTTGGAAGTCTGACGCTATTTTAACATATACAATGTTAGAATTTTTTATATTTCATATACTAAAAACCGTAAGTAGATTTCATATAAATTCAGTAAAATGACAAATATTTTATATGGGATCCCAGTTTGCATATAAAAACAGGGAAATTTACATATTTTACTCTATATATCATGCTAAAAAACCTGTGCCCAGGTTTACATATATTGAATGTAGGGAATTACATGTTTCATAAAGGAGAAGGTGTGTGCAGATTTTCGTAGGCAAAACATAGAGAACCCTACTGTTAAGATAACTTGTTTACAGGATTCCTATGTTAAACACAGAGAATTCCATATTTCTTACAGGGAAATCAGAGTCCAGGCTTTCATATGAAGAGTAGAAAACTTTTCATGTTTCATGTAAGATAAGATATGCCAAAATTTCTTATGTGAAATACACAGCATCCTATATTTCAGGTAGACGGTTGCCATCTGTATTTTCATAAAAGAAAAGGAGAGAATTCCATTTTTCCTGTAAAAACTGGAGCACATATATTCATATACAGAAAATCTGAAATTTCATGTAAGAAATTTGTGTCCAGAGGTTCAAATGTGAAATAGAGTTTATTCTGTTTCATACTAGAAAATATGTACTCAGGTTTCCATATTAACAATATAGGAAATTCCATATTTCATGCTTGAAAGACTAAGTGATTTCTTTATATTTAAAATATCAAATACTCCTATCTTACACATGAAAATTTGGGTTTAGGACTGCATATAAATTTTTTACTTTCCAAATATATTTATGAAAATATACCCACATTTTCCTATGAATGATAACGCAATCCAGATTTCATCTATCAAAACTGTATCCTAATTTTCATATGTGAAATATACACCTCATATTTCATGTAAGAAAATCTTATGTGTAATATAAAACTTTCAAAAGTCATGTCAAAAATCTTTATTCAGATGTCCATATATGAAACACAGATAATTCCATATATTAAATTGAAAAATTATACTCATATGCTCATATGTAAAATATACACAATTATATATTTTATGTAGTAAATTCTATCTGCAGAATTTCATATACATAATATAGATTGATCCATATATCAACACACCTAGGATGAATATATTAATTATATGTAATGTCATTTTTCATGTCAGAAAATCAAGTCAGTTCTCATATGTTAATTACAGAGAATACAAGGTGCCCTGTTGGAACATCTATGTACAAATTTTCATATGTGAAATGTGGAGATTCGTATACTGCTGTAGAATAATCAGTGCAAGTATTAAATATGTGTTCATAGAGAACTCCGTATTTCATAGAAGAGAACCAGCACATTTATTACCGTACAAAAGTTTGGAGAAATAAATGACTCATGTATAAACATGCACACACAGAATCATACATGAACTAATAGAGAGACTTTTAATTATCACTTAGGAAAAGGTGTGTTCAGCTTTTCATGTGCAAAATAGATGACAAAATCTATTTCATGGGGGAAAATCTAAAGTTTTCATACATGATTTTTCCATCTTCATGTAGGAAAATCAGTGCAGAGTTCATTAAACATTTACAAAATTTCCGATTATCCTGTGAAATATACGCACCCAGATTTTAAAATATAAAATTGGAAAATTTCATGTTTCACTTCAAATTTTAATGTTTCAAATCACCATAAATGTTTTCACACAGGAACTATAAGGAATTCTTTATTTTCATTTAGGAAAACATGTGTGCAGGTCTTCATGTCAGCTAGAAAGAGAAATCTATGTTTCATATAGAAATATCCTGGGGTTGATTTCCATTTTATGTGAAAAATAAAAACTTCCAAAACGTATTCACAAAAATCAAGACCAATATAGTTTCATATGGGAAATTCAGAGATTTTATATTTCATGTAGAAAATTTCATATTTTAAGAAAAAATATTAGGACTTGATTTTATATTGGTAACATATAAAATTCTATATCTCATGTGTGAAAAGCTGGAAAAACAGTGGAAACAGTGTCAGACATTATATTTTTGGGGCTCCAAAATCACTGAAGATGCTGATTGCAGCCATGAAATTAAAAGACGCTTGCTCCTTGGAAGGAAAGTTATGACCAACCTTGATAGTATATTAAAAAGCAGAGACATTACTTTGCCAACCAAGGTCTGTCTAGTAAAGGCTATGGTTTTTCCCGTGGTCATGTATGGATGTAAGAGTTGGACTGTGAAGAAAGCTGATCACCGAAGAATCGATGCTTTTGAACTATGGTGTTGGAGAAGACTCTTGAGAGTCCCTTATACTGCAAGGAGATCCAACCAGTCCATTCTAAAGGAGATCAATCCTGGGTGTTCATTGGAGGGACTAATGCTAAAGTTGAAACTGCAATACTTTGGCCACCTCATGCCACGAGTTGACTCACTGGAAAAGACTCTGATGCTAGGAAAGGTTGGGAGCGGGAGGAGAAGGGGACGACAGAGAATGAGATGGCTGGATGGCATCACCGACTCTGTGGACATGAGTTTGATTGACCTCCGGGAGTTGATGATGGACAGGGAGGCCTGGCGTGCTGTGATTCATGGGGTCGCGGAGAGTAGGACACGACTGAGCGACTGAATTGACTGACTGACTGACATTTTCACATGTGAAATACAGAGATTTCATGTTAATTGTAAGAATATCTTCCCCCAGTTTTCAAATATGAAGCATACAAAATTCAATATTTCATTCAAGCAACATCACCCCTTTTTATTTTGTCCCAGTTCTTTTTTATTTCTTTTTTTCACTCCCTCTTCAATCAAGTCAAGCACCTCTTCCACCTCTGCTAATTACCCTGGAAGGTTCCTAACCAGGTGGGCAGGTTTGGAAGTGCTCACTATGGATAGCTGAGAAATGAACAACAGTGTTCTGTATTCTCACATCACCTTGGACATATTCACAGTGCTATTCACTTTGGCATGATTCTATCCTCTGTGCTTTCTTTCCAGAAACCACAGACAAATAGCATAGGGCTTTGTGCTCAGCTGACTTGGAAAAACCCCAACTCTGCCTGCACCTCTCAATATCATTATTTGTCAACGCCATGCTCTTATCACATATACGTCATATGCAATTGAGATATCACACAAATTTGGGGCCAGGTGGGTGACAATAAAGTCAAACAAACGTAACTGATTCTAAACATGATAACGAGTAAAATTAAGAAACCTGAGATATGGAGAGGGTGAGGTGGATAGAAAATGAAGCAGTGGAGAATAAGTAATGGTCTCAATCACAGGGGAGAGAATTTGTTGCTCTTCCAGGAAATCATGTCCAACTTTGTGAGTCCATGGACTAGAGCCTGTCAGGCTTCCTTTCACTATCTCCCAGAATTTGTTCAGATTCATGTCTATAGAGTTGGTGAAGTTTTCTAACTGTCCCAACATCTGCTGCCCACCTCTCCTTTGACCTTCAATATTTTCCACCATCTAAGCCTTTTCTAATGAGTCAGTTCTTTGTATTAGGTAGACAAAGGAAGAAAGACCACTAAAAAACAACTAACTTTTAAGAGGAAAGATCTTGAAACAGTTTAGGATAGAGATGTAGTAAAAGTTTTTGACGAAATGAAAGACCCATTCATAATAAACCCTGTATATAACTTGTGGGAAGAGCCAGAACCATCTGCAAACTAATAAAGGCCACATATGGATAAACTCACTGCAAACATGATTCTCAATGGTGAAAACCTGTAAATGTGACCCCTAATTCATGAATAAGACAAAAATACCCACTCTCAACACTGGTATTCAGCATAGACTTTGGATTCCTCATTATATCAATCAGATTAGAAGAAATACAATTTCAAACAAACGGGAAAAGGAGTAAAACTGCCACTGTTTACACGTGCTATGCTACTATGCCTGGAGATCCAAAGATGCCACCAGAAAATTACTAGAGCTGATCAATAAGTTTAGGGGAGTTGCTAGATATAAAATTAATACTCAGAAATCCCTTGTATTCCTACACACTCACAACAAAATATCAAAAATAGAATTGAAGGAAACAATCCCATTCACCATGGAAACAAGAAGAGTAAAATTCCTGGTAATAAACCTACCGAGGCAGGGGAAAGACTGGTGTGCAGAAAATAATAAAGCATGGAAGAAACAAAGCAAAGCTGACACAAAGAGATGGACAGATATACCATTCACATGCACTGGAAGAAACAATATTGTGAAAATGGCTACACTATAAACAGCAGCTTATAGTTTCAATGCAGTTGCTATCAAGACACCAATGGCATTTTTAACAGAACTAGAGCAAAATCTTTTTGCAACTAGTATGGAAATGCGAAAGATCTTGAATAGCCATGCGAGCTTGAGAAAGAAAACAGAGCTGAAGGAATCAAGTTTCCTGACATAAGTCAATACTACAAAGCTACAGTAATCAGTACAGCATGGAATGGGCCCAAAGCAGAAATATAAGCCATTGGGATGGATAGAAACCCTAATCATCGCTTGCCCAAGTGGTCATCAAATCTCTGACAAATGAGACAACAATATACAATGGAGACTACATAATCTCTTTTATAGGTGATGTTGGAAAATCTGGACAGCTAAAAGTGAAAGAATGAAATTAGGACACTGGCTTGTTGTGACGCCATGGAGTGTGGCATGCCAGGCTGCCCTGTCCCACACCATCTCCTGAAGGTTACCCAAGTTCATGTCCATTGCATCACTGATGCAACCCAATCATCTCATCCTTCGTGCCCTCTTCTCCTTTTGCCTTCAGTCTTACCCAGCATCAGGGTCTTTTCCAATGAGTTGTCTCTTCACATAAGGTGGGCAAATTATTGGAGCATAAACTTCAGTAGCAATCCTTCCAATGGGTATTTCAGGGTAATTTTTTAAGATTGACTGATTTCTTCTCTCTGCTGTCCAAGAGACTCTCAAGAGTCTTCTCCAGCACCCTGGTTGAAAAGTATCAGTTCTTCAGTTGTTCTGCCTCCTTTATGGTCCCTCACACAACAGTATATGACTACGGGAAAGACCATAGCTTTGACTGTAACGGACCTTTGCCAGAAAGGTGATTTCTTTCATTGTAACACTTTATCTAATTCTGTCATACATTTTCTGTAAAGAAGCATTTATTTTCTAATTTCATGGCTGCAGACACTCTGCCTTGATGTCAGAGCCCAAGAAGGGGAAACCTGACATTGTTTTTTCCTTTTACCCCTTCTCTTTGCGATGAAGTGATGGGACCGGAGGTTGTGATATGAGTTTGTATACCATTGAGTTTTATGCCTGCTCTGGCGGGACAAATGGTAAAGCTTGTGCTTGCAAGGCGTGGGAGCAGAGTTAGACCGTGGGTTAGGAAAATTCCCTGGAGAAGAAAATGACAACCCACTCCAATACTCTTGCCTTGCAAATTCCATGGACAGAAGAGCCTGTTAGGCTATAATCCATGGGCCTGTTATTATATAATCTCAAAGAGTGGGACATGACTAAATTACTTCACTTTCACTTTGCACTCTTCAAAAGCTTTTGTTTACTTCACTCTGTACAATGGGGGTTTTTAAGATGGGGAACACATGTACACCTGGGGCAGATTCATGTCAATTTGCAAAAGAAATACAGTAATATAAATAATTAGTATCCAATTAAAATAAATAAATTTTAAAAAAGAAAATAAAGAAATGAGTAATAAAGTAAACCACCCTGTCACCACTGCCCAAAAAAAGAAGAAAAAAAAAAAGCTTTTGTACTCCTTCACCTTCATTAAGAGGTTCTTTAGTTCATCTTCTTTTTCTATCATTAGGAGACGGCAATGGCAAGCCACTCAATTCTCTTGCTTGGAGACTCCCATGGATGGAGGAGCCTGGCGGGCTGCAGTCCGTGGGGTCGCTAAGGGTCGGACACGACTGAGCGACTTCACTTTCACTTTTCACTTTCACACATTGGAGAAGGAAATGGCAACCCACTCCAATGTTCTTGCCTGGAGAATCCCAGGGATGGGGGAGCCTGGTGGGCTTCCATCTATGGGGTCACACAAAGTCGGACACGACTGAAGTGACTTAGCAGTAGTAGCAGTAGCAGCAGAGTGATAGTCACACACATATTTGAGGTTGGTGACATTGTCCCCAGCAATCTTGATTCAGCTTGTAAGTTATCCAGCCTGGCATTTCTCATGCTTTGCTATGCATATAAGTTAAATGAATGAGGTGACAATCAACAGCCTTATCATACTCCTTTCTCAACCCCGAGCTAGTCAGTAATTGCATATTTGACCCTATTGCTTCGGGACCTGCCTACAGGTCAAGTATGAAGGAGACAGGTAAAATGTTCTGCTATTCCCATCTCTTTAAGAGTTTTCCGCAATTTATATGTTGCACAGACTATGATTTTACAGTGGTCAATGAAAAACAGGCAGAGATTTTCTGGAATTCATTTGGTATTTCTATGATCGAGTAATCGGTGATCATTTGATCTGTGATTCCTCTGATGTTTCTAATCCCAGCTCAAACTTCTGGAAGTTCTCAGTTCATGTAATGTTGAAGACTAGCTTGAAGGAATTTGAGCATAACTTTACTAGCATGGGAGATGTGTGAAATTGAGTGGTGGTTTGAACTTCGTTTACTACTGTCTTTCTTGGAAATTTGGATAAGGATTAACCTTTTCCAGTCCCCTGATCACTGCTATGTTTTCCACATTTGCACCATTTTGATTGCAGCACATTGAGAGCATTTAAGATTTCAACACTTCTGCTGGAAATCCATCATCTCCACTAGTTCTATGGTCAGAAATGCTTTGTTTAAGACTTGACTTTACATTTCAGAATGAGTGTATGTGGGTGAATGCTCACACCTTGTGGTTATCTGGGTTATTATGGTCTTTTTTTTTTCCCTACAATTTTTCTCTGTATTCTTTCTATCCTGCCTTGATCTCTTCTGCTTCTTTAGTCCTTTATGTTTCTGTCCTTTATTGTGTCCATCTTTGGAGTAAATGATCTTTTGATATTTTCAATTTTCTTGAATAGATCACTGGTATTTCCCTATCTGCTTGCTTTCTTCTATTTATCTCCGTTGTTTATTGAAGATACCCTCTTGTCTCTTCAATTTCTCTGGAATTCTGCATTTAGTTGGGCTATCTTTATATTTTTCATTTATTTTTTGCTTCTTATCTTTCCACAGCTATATATAAACCTTCCTCAGAAAATCAATTTGTCTTTGAAATTTTCTTTTTTTTTAGGATGGTTTTGTTCACTGCTCCCTGTGCAACATTTTGAAGCTCCTTCTGTAGTTCTTGGGGAACTGTTTACTAGATTTAAGCCCTTAATACTGGTTGTGATTTCTGCTGCATTTTCCAGAGGTAATTTGATTTTTGTTGTACCTGGCTAGCCTAGCGGTTCCAACCCAATCAACTCTTTCTTTATTTTAAACCTGAACTTTGTCATGAGAATCTGATGATCTGAGCCAAAATCAACTCCAGGTCTTGTTTTTGCTGACACTATACAGCTTCTCCATCTTGATTGCTACCGAGAATAACCAAGCTGATAATCCTTACAGACCTTTTGGTGAGATTCATGTGTAAAGTCGGTTCCTGTGACGTAGTTAAAGAATGCTTGCTCTGACCAGTACATTTTCTGGGTGTAATTCTATTTGTCTTTGCCCTACTTCATTTTGTACTCCAAGGTCAAAGTTGCTCCAGTTTGGTCCAGGTATTTATTGACTTCATTCGTTTGAATTGTACTCCCCTATGGTGATGGAGATAGTCACGATAACGTGATCACTGACCTAGAGCCAGACATCTTGGAATGTGAAGTCAAGTGGGCCTTAGAAAGCATCACTACGAACAAAGCTAGTGGAGGTGATGGAATTCCAGTTGAGCTATTTCAAGTCTTGGAAGATGATGCTGTGAAAGTGCTGCACTCAATATGCCAGCAGATTTGGAAAACTCAGCATTGGCCACAGGACTGGAAGAGGTCAATCTTCATTCCAATCCCAAAGAAAGGCAATGCCAAAGAATGCTCCAACTAGCGCACAATTGCATTCATCTCACACGCTAGTAAAGTCATGCTCAAAATTCTCCAAGCCAGGCTTCAGCAATATGTGAACCGTGAAATCCCAAATGTTTAAGCAGGTTTTAGAAACGGCAGAGGCACCAGAGATCAGATTGCCAACATCCGCTGGATCATGGAGAAAGCAAGAGAGTTCCAGAAAAACATCTATTTCTGCTTCATTGACTATGCCAAATCCTTTGACTGTGTGGATCACAATAAACTGTGGAACATTCTGAAAGAGATGGGAATCCCAGACCACCTGACCTGCCTCTTGAGAAACCTGTATGCAAGTCAGGAAGCAACAGTTAGAAATGGACATGGAAAAACAGACTGGTTCCAAATAGGAAAAGGTGTACGTCAAGGTTGTATATTGTCACCTTGCTTGTTTAACTTATATGCAGAGTACATCATGAGGAACGCTGGGCAGGAAGAAGCACAAGCTGGAATCAAGATTGCCGGGAGAAATATCGATAACCTCAGATATGCAGATGACACTACCCTTATGGCAGAAAGTGAAGAGGAACTCAAAAGCCTCTTGATGAAAGTGAAAGGGGAGAGTGAAAAGGTTGGCTTGAAGCTCCACATTCAGAAAACAAAGATCATGGCAACCGGTCCTAACATTTCATGGGAAATAGATGGAAAAACAGTGGAAACACTGTCAGACTTTATTTTTTGGGGCTCCAAAATCACTGCAGATGCTGATTGTAGCCATTAAATTAAAAGACGCTTGCTCCTTGGAAGGAAAGTTATGACCAACCTTGATAGTATCTTAAAAAGCAGAGACATTACTTTGCCAACCAAGGTCTGTCTAGTCAAGGCAATGGTTTTTCCCGTGGTCATGTATGGATGTGAGAGTTGGACCGTGAAGAAAGCTGATCGCCGAAGAATCGATGCCTTTGAACTGTGGTGTTGGAGAAGACTCTTGAGAGTCCCTTATACTGCAAGGAGATCCAACCAGTCCATTCTAAATGAGATCAATCCTGGATGTTCATTGGAGGGACTGATGCTAAAGCTGAAGCTGCAATACTTTGGCCACCTCATGTGACGAGTTGACTCACTGGAAAGGACTCTGATGCTGGCAAAGGTTGGGGGCGGGAGGAGAAGGGGACGACGGAGAATGAGATGGCTGCATGGCATCACCGACTCTGTAGACATGAGTTTGAGTGTACTCCGGAAGTTGGTGATGGACAGGGAGGCCTGGCGTGCTGTGATTCATGGGGTCGCGGAGAGTCGGACACGACTGAGCGACTGAACTGAACTGAACTATGGTGATGGGGACATCTTTCATTCGGTCTTAGTTCTAAGAGTTCTTGCAGTCTTCATGGAACTGATCAATTTCAATTTCTTTGGATCATCTTTTGGGACCTACACTTGGATTACAGTGATGTTGAATCTTTTGCCTTGGAAACAAACTGAGATCATTCTGTCGCTTTTGAGGCTGCTCCCAAACACTCCATTTAAGACTCTTTGGTGATTATGATTACTACTCCTTTACTCCTATGAGACTCTTGCCCACTGTAATAGACAAAATAGTCATCTGAATTAAATTCACCCATTCCTCTCCATTTTAGTTCCATGAATCCTAGTTGATGTTTACTCTTGCTTTCTCCCATTTGACCCCATCCAATTTACCTTGATTTATGGGCCTATCTTTCCGTGTTCTTATGCATTATTGTTCTTTGAACATCAGATTTTACTTTCATCATCAGACATATCCATAACTGAGCTTCATTTCCTCTTTCATCTCACCACTTTATGTTTCCTACAGCCATTAGAAATCGCCCTCTGCTCTTCCCCAGTAGCATTTTGGACAGCTTCTGCACCGGGAGAGACACCTTTCAGGGTAATATATTTTTGCCTTTTTATAGAGTTAATTCATGGCTGTATTGGAGTGTTTTGCCATTCATTTCTTCAGTGTATCACCATTAGTCACTCCTTAACATCATGTAAGAAGATAAACTCAGACTGGATAAATACCTAAATATAAGGTCACTCACTCTAAATCTATATTATTAGAGGAAATCATAGGTAGAACACATTTTGACATAAAATGGAGAAAGATTTTTTTTTCTTTTTAAATCTAGCTCCTAAATCAATGAAGATAAAGTTAAGAAAAACCAAGTAGGACTTAATTAAACTTAATAACTTTTACACAGGAACATCATAAGCAAGACAGAAAACAATTTTCATTGTGGCAGAAAACATTTGCAAATGAAGGAAATGGAAACAGATTAAACTCCAAAATAAGCAAATAGCACACGTGGCTGAATAGCAGAGAAACTAACAACCCCATTGGAAAAAAATGGACTGAGAGGAAATAGACGTTACTCCCAAGAAGACTAACAGGTTTTCAATATCATAAGAGAAGATGCTCAACATCACTATTAGAAAAAGGGAAACAAAACCTTCAATGAGGTAACACCTAACACTGGCCTGAGTGACCCTTATCAGCAACAACAACAGCAACAAAAATCTACAAATAAATAAATTTTTCAAAGGGTGTGGAGAAAAGGTAACCCTCCCAAGTGGCTTGAATGAAAAGAATCCAGCAGTAATGCAGGAGACTTGGATTCAATCCCGTGGTTATGAAAATTCCCCTGGAGAAGGGAATTGCCCTGAATATTTTAATTCAGATTCTGAATTCAGGAACTCAGATTCCTCAGAAGAAGCATTCTGGAGTAGAGAATCCCAGTCTGTCACAAAGATTTGGACATGGCATTGTGACGTTAACTTTCGTTTTCTTTCCAGTCCTGCTAGAAGGAATATACATTGATACAGCCACTATGTATGCAGATCAGTATGAAAAGTCTTTAAAAATCTAGGAATGAAGAAACTATATGATCTAGCAATTCCACTGCTGGGATTGTTGGGATTTACCTAAAGAAAATCATAATTACAAAAGATGCATAACAACAGTATTGATGGCTCCAGGATTTACAACAGCAGAATTCTAAAGCAACAAAAATGTCCATTTACAAAGAAATGAATAAAGATATTTTGGTATATATATATAAAATAGAACATTACCCAATCAAAAAGGAATGAAATCGGGTCATTTGTAGAGAGGTGGACGGATTGAAAAAGAGTCCAATATAATGAAATAAAATAGAAAAAGGAAAACAAATATCACTTATTAACATATATATAAACTGTTAATAGATTATATATAACATATTTTATCACATAAATTATAAATAGCCTAACTTTATATAACATAGACTGTTTATCTAACATAAAATTTTAATATATTGTATAATATATATATATTTATATTTCATAGCACATATATTATATATAACATATATATATATATATAACATAAATTTATATAAATATATATATATATATATATGTATATGTATAAACTGTATCAGTTCAGTTCAGGCGCTCAGTCATGTCCGACTCTTTGCGACACCATGAACCACAGCACACCAGGCCTCCTTGTCCATCACCAGCTCCCGGAGTTCACCCAAACCCATGTGCATTGAGTTAATGATACGATCCAACCATCTTATACTCTGTCATCCTCTTCTCCTGCTCTCAATCTTTCCCAGCATCAGAGTCTTTTCAAATCAGCTAGCTCTTCATATCATGTGGCCAATATATTGGAGTTTCAGCTTCAACATCAGTCCTTCCAATGAACACCCAGGACTGATCTCCTTTAGGAAGGACTGGTTGGATCTCCTTGCAGTCCAAGGGACTCTCAAGTGTTTTCTCCAACACCACAGTTCAAAAGCATCAGTTCTTCTGCACTCAACTTTCTTTATAATCCAACTCTCACATCCATACATGATCACTGGAAAACCATAGCCTTGACAAATGGACTTTTTTTTTTAGCAAAGTAATGTCTCTGCTTTTTAATATGCTGTGTAGTTTAGTCATAACATCCTTCCAAGGAGCAAGTGTCTTTTAATTTCACAGCTGCAATCACCATCCGCAGTGATTTTGGAGCCTAGAAAATTAAAGTCAGCCACTATTTCCACTGTTTTCCCATCTATTTGCCTTGAAGTGATGGAACTGGATTCCTTGATCTTACTTTTCTGAATGATGAGCTTTAAACTTTAAGTTGGCTTAAAAAGTGGATGACCATTATATCTACTACTGTGGGCAGGAATCCCTTAGATGAAATGGAGTAGCCATCATGGTCAACAAAAGAGTCCGAAATGCAGTACTTGAATGCAATCTTAAAAACGACAGAATGATTTCTGTATGTTTCCAAGGCAAACCATTCAGTATTACAGTAATCCAGGCCTATGCCCCAACCAGTAATGCTGAAGAAGCCGAAGTTAATTGGTTCTATGAAGACCTACAACACCTTTTAGAACTAACACCCAAAAAAGATGTCCTTTTCATTATAGGGGACTGGAATGCAAAAGTAGGAAGTCAAGAAACACCTGGAGTAACAGGCAAATTTGGCCTTGGAGCACGGAATGAAGCAGGGCAAAAGCTAATAAAGTTTTGTCAAGAGTGTGCACTGGTCACAGCAAGCACCCTCTTCCAACAACACAACACAAGACTCTACACATGGACATCACCAGATGGTCAACACCGAAATCAGATTGATTATATTCTTTGCAATCAAAGATGGAGAAGCTGTATACAGTTAGTGAAAACAAGACCAGGAGCTAACTGTGGCTCAGATCATGAACTCCGTATTGCCAAATTCAGACTTAAAATGAAGAAAGTGGGGAAAACCACTAGACCATTCAGATATGACCTCAATCAAATCCCTTATGATTATACAGTGGAAGTGAGAAATAGATTTAAGGGACTAGATCTGATAGATAGAGTGCCTGATGAACTCTGGACGGAGGTTCGTGACATTGTACAGGAGACAGGGACCAAGACCATCCCCATGGAAAAGAAATGCAAAAGAGCGAATTGGCTGTCTGAGGAGGCCTTACAAATAGCTGTGAAAAGAAGAGAGGTGAAAAGCAAAGGAGAAAAGGAAGGATATAAGCATCTGAATGCAGAGTTACAAAGAATAGCAAGGAGAGATAAGAAAGACTTCCTCAGTGATCAATGCAAAGAAATAGAAAAAAACAACAGAATAGGAAAAACAAGAGACCTCTTCAAGAAAATTAGAGATTCCAAGGGAACATTTCATGCAAAGATGGGCTCGATAAAGGACAGAAATGGTATGGACCTAACGGAAGCAGAAGTTATTAAGAAGAGGTGGCAGGAATACACAGAAGAACTGTACAAAAAGATCTTCATGACCAAGATAGTCACGATAATGTGATCACTGACCTAGAGCCAGACATCTTGGAATGTGAAGTCAAGTGGGCCTTAGAAAGCATCACTACGAACAAAGCTAGTGGAGGTGATGGAATTCTAGTTGAGCTATTTTAAGTCTTGAAAGATGATGCTGTTAAAGTGCTACACTCAATATGCCAGCAGATATGGAAAACTCAGCAGTGGCCACAGGACTGGAAGATGTCAGTCTTCATTCCAATCCCCAAGAAAGAGAATGCCAAAGAATGGTCAAACTACCACACAATTGCACTCATCTCACACGCTAGTAAAGTCATGCTCAAAATTCTCCAAGCCAGGCTTCAGCAATATGTGAACCGTGAACTCCCAGATGTTCAAGTAGGTTTTAGAAATGGCAGAGGCACCAGAGATCAGATTGCCAACATCCGCTGGATCATGGAGAAAGCAAGAGAGTTCCAGAAAAACATCTATTTCTGCTTCATTGACTATGCCAAATCCTTTGACTGTGTGGATCACAATAAACTGTGGAACATTCTGAAAGAGATGGGAATCCCAGACCACCTGACCTGCCTCTTGAGAAACCTGTATGCAGGTCAGGAAGCAACAGTTAGAAATGGACATGGAACAACAGACTGGTTTCAAATAGGAAAAGGTGTACGTCAAGGTTGTATATTGTCACCTTGCTTATTTAACTTATATGCAGAGTACATCATGAGGAACGCTGGGCAGGAAGAAGCACAAGCTGGAATCAAGATTGCCGGGAGAAATATCGATAACCTCAGATATGCAGATGACACTACCCTTATGGCAGAAAGTGAAGAGGAACTCAGAAGCCTCTTGATGAAAGTGAAAGGGGAGAGTGAAAAGGTTGGCTTGAAGCTCCACATTCAGAAAACAAAGATCATGGCAACCGGTCCTAACATTTCATGGGAAATAGATGGAAAAACAGTGGAAACAGTGTCAGACTTTTTTGGGGGGGGGGCTCCAAAATCACTGCAGATGCTGATTGTAGCCATTAAATTAAAAGATGCTTGCTCCTTGGAAGGAAGTTATGACCAACCTTGATAGTATCTTAAAAAGCAGAGACATTACTTTGCCAACCGAGGTCCGTCTAGTCAAGCAATGGTTTTTCCCGTGGTCATGTATGGATGTGAGAGTTGGACTGTGTAGAAAGCTGATCGCCGAAGAATCGATGCCTTTGAACTGTGGTGTTGGAGAAGACTCTTGAGAGTCCCTTATACTGCAAGGAGATCCAACCAGTCCATTCTGAAGGAGATCAATCCTGGATGTTCATTGGAGGGACTGATACTAAAGCTGAAACTACAATACTTTGGCCACCTCATGCGACGAGTTGACTCACTGCAAAAGACTCTGATGCTGGGCAAGTTTGGGGGCGGGAGGAGAAGGGGACGACGGAGAATGAGATTGCTGGATACATCACCGACTCTGTGAACATGAGTTTGAGTGTACTCCGGGAGTTGGTGATGGACAGGGAGGCCTGGTGTGCTGTGATTCATGGGGTCGCGGAGAGTAGGACACGACTGAGCGACTGAACTTAACTGAACTGATACTGATTTTTTCCTGAGCATATCATTCGTTGTAAATGAAAGAAGCAGGTGTACAATACATGTACACACACACATATATATTATATTATACTATTATATCATATATAATATATATTAATGATATATAATATGTACTATTATACATTATTAGCATAATTGTTTACATATATTATAGTGCATATTGTATTTTAATGTGTGTACATATATATATATATTTAAGCAACCCTTATTTAGTGATATTTCATGTGTTAAGTCACTACACTCCTGTCTGACACTGCATCACACAGACTGTTTCCCATCATGTATTCTCAATCCACTGAATTCTCAAGGTGAGGAAATAGGACTTGGTTTTCACGCTTAGTTCCAGGAGATCTTCCCAACACTTTGATCGAACCTGCATCTCTTATGACTTCTGCGTTAGAAGGCAGGATACTTACTACTAGTGCAACCTAGACAGCCATATATATATATAGCTAAACATATACATGCATATGTATATGTGGAAAGTTTACGTATATTACCTTGCTGTATATAGGTAGCAGTATATATTCTAAAGGAGATCAATCCTGGGTGTTCATTGGAAGGACTGATGCTAAAACTGAAACTCCAATACTTTGGCCACCTCATGCGATGAGCTGACTCACTGGAAAAGAGTCTGATGTTAGGAGGGATTGGGGGTGGGAGGAGACGGGGACGACAGAGAATGAGATGGCAGGATGGCATCACTGACTCGATGGACATGAGTTTGAGGGAACTCCGGCAGTTGGTGATGGACAAAGAGACCTGGCATGCTGTGATTCATGGGATCGAAAAGAATCAGACACAACTGAGCGAATGAACAGAACTAAACTGATGGGTTTTGCAGGAGGTATACAATATCCTTGCAATTGAGGACTTGCATCAAGAGAGTTGGATTGTGAAGAATGCTGATCGCCGAAGAATTGATGCTTTTGAACTGTGGTGTTGGAGAAGACACTTGAGAGCCCCTTGGACTGCTAGGAGATCCAACCAGTCCATTCTAAAGGAGATCAATCCTGGGTATTCATAGGAAGGACTGATGCTAAAGCTGAAACTCTAATATTTTGGTCACCTCATGCAACGAGTTTACTCACTGGAAAAGACTCTGATGCTGGGAGAGATTGGGGGCAGGAGGAAACGAGGGCGACAGAGAATGAGATGCCTGGATGGCCTCACCAACTCGATGGACATGAGTTTGAGTGAACTCCGGGAGTTGGTGATGAACACGGAGGCCTGGCATGCTGTGATTCATGTTGTCGCAAAGAGTTGGACACGAGTGAGCGACTGAATTGAACTGAACTGAACTGAAATGATCAAGTCCTTAGTTACTGCAGCTGCCACCAGTGTTGCCTGAAGGACTGATTCCAGACTGAAAGAATAGATACTAGCCCTAGTTAAGGTGTTTATCAAAGGAATTATTTCAAGGAGCCCAGATTTTTGCATATTTGCATAAGTAAAAAATATCTCAATCCATTCACTTTTGGTGTCCAGTGTTTCTTCATTAACCATAATATTTGGACATTCTCCATACCTGATCATTGTACCAAAACTTTTGTAAAACCTGGCTCCATCTATCCTTGTTCATAGCAGTCTTTTTGCAATACTTGAGAAGTTACTCCTCATGATGAAATCCTTCTTAGGATGAAAGTCCTGCTGAAGAAAACATAATTCTCCACTTTTAGGCTATACATTTTTCCCAGTCAGTAGCACACAATCTCGGATCACACACAAGCCACTCCAGCATTCTTGCCTAGAAGATCCCATGGATGGAGAAGCCTGGTAGGCCGCAGCCCATGGGGTCGCTAAGGGTCAGATACGACTGAACAACTTCCCTTTCACTTTTCACTTTCACACATTGGAGAAGGAAATGACAACCCACTCCAGTGTTCTTGCCTGGAGAATCCCAGGGACAGGGGAGCCTGGTCGGCTTCTGTCTATGGGGGTCACACAGAGTCGGACACGACTGAAGTGACTTAGCAGCAGCAGAAGCACACATTCTAGTATTGCGATATAAGGGATTCTTGTGCAGCACCTCAGTTTTAACCTATGCTTACTAATTCCTACTTACCATAGTTCTGAAAGTCAAAGGTCTGCTATTACTTATTAAAACTTAAGGGGATTCATGGATTCATAAAATGGTGACATCATATTATGAAAACATATCACATTTGTTTGCTTTATTTTAGGAACCCCTTCTTTACGTTTATGACAAATTAGTGAAGTGAAGGGACACTTAAGTGTAGAGTCTGAACTTATTCTGGCTAACTTCAGTTCAGTTCAGTTCAGTTCAGTCGCTCAGTTGTGTCCGACTCTCCGCGACCCCATGAATCACAGCACGCCAGGCCTCCCTGTCCATCACCAACTCCCGGAGTACACTCAAACTCATGTCCACAGAGTTGGTGATGCCATCCAGCCATCTCATTCTCTGTCGTCCCCTTCTCCTCCCGCCCCCAACCTTTCCCAGCATCAGAGTCTTTTCCAGTGAGTCAACTCGTCCCATGAGGTGGCCAAATATTGCAGTTTCAGCTTTAGCATTAGTCCCTCCAATGAACATCCAGGATTGATCTCCTTTAGAATGGACTGGTTGGATCTACTTGCAGTATAAGGGACTCACAAGAGTCTTCTCCAACACCACAGTTCAAAAGCATCGATTCTTCGGCAATCAGCCTTCTTCACAGTCCAACTTTCACATCCATACATGACCACGGGAAAAACCATAGCCTTGACTAGACAGACCTTGGTTAACTTAGTTCTGCATTTTAAGTTTGTTTGTTTGTTTTTGCTAAGTCTATATATACTAAAGCAGTCTTGGGTACATATTTTACTTGACATGCCCTGGATACTTTGTCACTTTCACAAGTTGGTCAAGGACTGATTTTCTTTCTTCAATTGAAACAAACTGATTAAAATTTGGAGCATAATTAACTTACAATGTTGTGTAAATTTCTGCGGCCCAGTGAAATAAATCAGTTATTAGTAAATATAGCTGAGCCTCCCTTTTGAGCGGTCCTCCCATCTCCCTCTTTTACCTCCTCTCCTACCCCACAACCCACTCCACTAGAACTCTCCATAGCAGTAGTTATCTACTATGTACTTTGTATTTTACATATGTCTGTGCAATTTGTCAATGCATTCCATTCTCTCCTTCCCACACTGTGTCCAAAAGTCTGTTTTCTAGGACTGCATCTCTTCCTACCCTTTAAATGGGTTCTTCAGTACCTGTTTTCTAAATTCCACTTATATATATATGAATATGCAATATTGGTCTTTCTGTTTTTTAATTCCTTCACTGTGTAATAGGCTCTAGATTCATCTGCAACCCTGCAAATAATCCAACTTTCTCCCTTTTTATGGGTGAGTAATTTTCCATCCTATATATGGACTATAGCTTTTTTATCCATTCTTCGTTTGATGGACACTGAGGTTGCTTCCCTTTATTGGCTACTCTAAATGGTTTTACAATGGTTACTACCCTTATGGCAGAAAGTGAAGAGGAACTCAAAAGCCTCTTGATGAAAGTGAAAGAGGAGAGTGAAAAGGTTGTCTTGAAGCTCAACATTCAGAAAACAAAGATCATGGCATCTGGTCCCATCACTTCATGGGAAATAGATGGAAAAACAGTGGAAACAGTGTCAGACTTTGTTTTTTTGGGCTCCAAAATCACTGCAGATGTTGATTGTAGCCATGAAATTAAAAGACGCTTGCTCCTTGGAAGGAAAGTTATGACCAACCTTGATAGTATAGTAAAAAGCAGAGACATTACTTTGCCGACCAAGGTCCGTCTAGTCAAGGCAATGGTTTTTCCCGTGGTCATGTATGGATGTGAGAGTTGGACTGTGAAGAAAGCTGATCGCCGAAGAATCGATGCTTTTGAACTGTGGTGTTGGAGAAGACTCTTGAGAGTCCCTTATACTGCAAGGAGATCCAACCAGTCCATTCTAAAGGAGATCAATCCTGGATGTTCATTGGAGGGACTGATGCTAAAGCTGAAACTCCAATACTTTGGCCACCTCATGAGACGAGTTGACTCACTGGAAAAGACTCTGATGCTGGGAAAGGTTGGGGGCGGGAGGAGAAGGGGACGACGGAGAATGAGATGGCTGGATGGCATCACCGACTCTGTGGACATGAGTTTGAGTGTACTCCGGGAGTTGGTGATGGACAGGGAGGCCTGGCGTGCCGTGATTCATGGGGTCGCAGAGAGTCGGACACGACTGAGCGACTGAACTGAACTGACTGAACTGAACTGGCATACACATGTATTTTTTTGTTTAAGGTTTCCTTTTAGTGTATGGAAAACAGTGTGATTATTGGGTTATAGGCAGGGGGTTTCTCCTTTCTCCACACCTTCTCCTTCATATATTCGTATACAATCATATAAATATATATATACACGTATATATTTACTTCTTTATTTGGTTGCAACAAAATTCAATTGCTGCATGTGGAGTCTAATTCCAGGACCAAGGATCAAACCTGGGACCTCTGCATTGGGATCATGGTGTCTTAGCCCCTGGACTAGCAGGGCTGTTACAGATTTTTTTTTTTTTTAATGGTGGCCATTTGGAATGGTGCAAGGTGATATATCGTTGTAGTTTTGATTTGTGTGGTTTTGTTATTTGCGGTAGTTTTTACTATGTTCAATTGTTGGAGAGTTTCTATCACAAATGATTGTTGGAATATATGAAAGATTTTTCAGCATCTATTGAGGTGATCATATGGTTTCAATCCTTCAATAGGTGATTGGAATGCAAAAGTAGGAAGTCAAGATACATTTGGAGTAACAGACATATTTGGCCTTGGAATAAAGAATGAAACAGGGCAATGGCCAATAGAGTTTGGCCAAGAGAATGCATTGGTCATAGCAAACAGGCAAACAGCTTCTTCCAACATCACAAGAGAAGACTCTACACATGGACATCACCAGACAGTCAGCACTGAAATCAGATTGATTATATTCTTTGCAGCCAATGATGGAGAAGGTCTATATAGTCATCATAAACAAGACCAGGAGCTGACTGTGGCTCAGATCTTGAAATACTTATTGACAAATTCAGACTTAAATTGAAGAAAGTAGGGAAAACCTCTCGGCCATTCAGGTATGACCTAAATCACCTCCGTTATGTTTATACAGTGGAATTGAGAAATAGATTTAAGGGACTAGATCTGATAGAATGTCGTATGAACTATCCCCATGGAAAAGAAATGCAAAGAAAGCAAAATGGTTGTCTGATGAGGCCTTACAAATAGCTGTGAAAAGAAGAGAAGCGAAAAGCAAAACAGAAAATGAAAGATATAAGCATCTGAATACACAGTTCCAGACAATAGCAAGGAGAGATAAGAAAGCCTTCCTCAGCGACCAATGTAAAGAAAGAGAGGAAAGCAATAGAATGGGAAAGACTAGAAATCTTTTCAAGCAAATTAGATAACCCATGGGAAGATTTCATGCAAAGATGGGGTCAATAATGGACAGAAATTGTATGGTCCTAACAGAAGCAGAAGATATTATGAAGAGGTGGCAAGAATACACAAAACTGTACGAAAAAAGTCTTTATGACCCCGATAATTACGATAGTGTGATCACTCACCTAGAGCCAGACATCCTGGAATGTGAAGTCAAGTGGGTCTTAGAAAGGATCACTATGAACAAAGCTAGCTGAGGTGATGAATTCCAGTTAAGCTATTGCAAATAATGCAATTTGATGTTTTAAAAGTGCTGCACTCCATATGCCAGGAAACTTGGAAAACTCAACAGTGGCCACAGGACTGGAAAAAGTCAGTTTTCATCCCAATCCCAAAGAAAGGCAATGCCAAAGAATGCTCAAACAACCTCACAATTGTACGAAACTCCCACGCTAGTAAAGTAATCCTCAAAATTCTCCAAGCCAGGCTTCAGCAAAATGTAAACTGTGAACTTCCAGATGCGCAAGCTGCTTATAAAAAGGCAGAGGAACCAGAGATCAAATTTCCAACATCAGCTGGATCATCAAAGGAGCAAGGGAGTTCCAGAAAAATATCTGTTTCTGATTTATTGACTATGCCAAAGTCTTTGACTGTGTGGATCACAATATACTGTGGAACATTCTGAAAGAAATTGGAATACCAGACCTGTCTCTTGAAAAATCTATATGCAAGTCAAGAAGAAACAGTCAGAACTGGACATGGAAGAATAGACTGGTTCCAAATAAGAAAAGGAGTATGTCAAGGCTGTATATCGTCACCCTGCTTATTTAACTTATATGATGAACACGTATGAGAAATGCCGGGCTGTAAGAAGCACAAGCTGGAATCAAGATTGCCAGGAGAAATATCAATAATCTCAGATATGCAGATGACAGCACCCTTATGGCAGAATGTGAAGAAGAACTAAAAAGCCTCTTGATGCAAGTGAAAGAGGAGAATGAAAATGTTGGCTTAAAGCTCAACATTCAGAAAGAAAATATCACAGTATCTGGTCCCATCACTCCGTGGGAAATAGATGGGGAAATAGTGGAAACTGTGTCAGGCTTTATTTTTTGGGGCTCCATAATCACTGAAGATTGTGATTGCAGTCATGAAATTAAAAGACGCTTACTTCTTGGAAGGAAAATTTTAACCAACGTAGATATCATATTAAAAAGCAGAGACATTACTTTGCCAGCCAAGGTCCGTCTAGTCAAGGCTATGCTTTTTCCCGTGGTCATGTATGGATGTGAGAGTTGGAATGTGAAGAAAACTGATCGCCGGAGAATTGATGATTTTGAACTGTGTTGTTGGAGACACCTCCTGAGAGTCCCTTGGAGTGCAAGGAGATCCATCCAGTCCATTCTAAAGATCAGTACTGGATGTTCATTGGAAGGACTGTTGCTGAAGCTGAAACTCCAATACTTTGGCCACCTGCTGGGAAGAGTTGACTCTTAGAAAAATACCCTGATACTGTGAGGGATTGGGGTCCAGGGGATAAGGGGAGACAGAGAATGAGATGGCTGGATGGCATCATCAACTCCATGGACATGAATTGGTTGAACTCCGAGCATTGTGATGAACAGGGTAGCCTAGTGGGCTCTCATTCATAGCGTCGCAACGAGTCGGATATGACTGAGAGACTGAAGTGAACTGAACTGACCCATTGATATGAAACTTCTGAAGATGTTTCTGTATCTGTCATATACCCTCACTTAGTAATTCTGTTCAGTCTTTTTAAGGTATTGGTGGATTTTTTTGCTTGTATTTTGCTAAGGATATTTGCCTCTGTTCATCTATGTGATATAGGTCTAACTTTCCTTTTCTCTGTTATGTTGGTGTTGGCATTGGAGTGATGGTGACCTTGTAGGAGAGTTTGTGGGGGTTTCTTCCACTCTAGAATTTTAGAAGTGTTTCAGAAGTCCATGTGTTGGCAGTTTTCTGACTGGTTTGTAAAATTTCCATGTGAAGCCATCTGCCTTAATTTTATCAATTGGAAAATTTTTATCACAGTTTCAATATTACTGCTTACCATTGTTTGGTTAATATTCTCTGTTTCTTCATCTTTGAATTTCTGAGCATTTATCCATGGATTCAAGACCCTGAATTTTATTGACTTACTGGTGTTTGCTGTAGACTCTTACGATTCTTTGTTATTTCTGTGGTATCCGTTATAATATCATCCTTTGTCATGTCAAATTTGATTGATTTAAGTGTTTGTCTCTTTTTTTCTTGATAAGTCTGGACCATGATTTATCTATTTTTTCTATCTTCTCCAAGAGACCCCTTTTAAAGATATTGATTTTGGCTATTTTTTTTTTCATCATGTATTTTCTTTAATTTCTGCTATGATTTTTTTTTATCATTTTTGTCCCTTGTATTCACTTTGGGAAATTTTGTCTGCTTTTTCTTCTTTCTCTAAATGCTTTAGATTTAATATTATGTTAATTACTTGAGATGTGTAGTATTTATCAACTTCACTGTCTTACTGCTTAAGCATGCTCCACAACTGTTAGATAATCATGCTTTTAATATTATTTTCTTCTAAATTTTTTTTTTAAATTTTCTCTCTGATTTCATCAGTGATCTCTTGGCCATGTAGAGGTGTATTTGTTACATGGATTCGTGATTTTTACAGTCTCTGTCCCCATATCTGGTATGTAAAACATAGCATTGTGGGTTTAAAAAAAAATGATACAATTACCATTACCTTCAAATTACTGAGGCTTGATTTGAGAGTCAGTTTGTGATATATCCTGGAGATATTTCATTTTCACTTTAGAAAAATGCATATTTTTCTCTGTTTGGTTGAAATGTCCGATATGTATCATTTAACTTTGTCAGGTCTCTTGCCATTGAACGGTTGTGTTTCTTTTTAAATTTCATTTTTTTAATTGGAGGATAATTACTTCCTAAAGTTGTGTTGACTTCAACAGTACAACAGTGTGTATTAGCCTATAGGAGACCAATGTCCATTTTTATTAATGTCCGTTGTTAATTATTTTTTGTTACTTATTCGTTTTTCTAGGCCCTTCAAAAATGTTTCTCATCTTTTCTTCATTCTATCTCAGGAATGCTTTTCTCACCTTTACTATCGTTACTTCCAAGTATTTTGTAGGGAGCCTGCCCATTTTTTCTTTCATTGTGTTTTGAATTTTTACCACATTCCTTTGCCCACAACATATTTATCTGTCTTCATATTTCCCTACTTTCTGTGTTAATGGTCATTTCTTCTCAGACTACTGGGTTATAGTTATTGCTCCTCGTCTTCACTCCAAGTCGATAAAGTTGGTTGAGTGCCTATTTTGGACTTTGCAGTGGGAGAGACTGGAAACTATGTTCTTGATTCTGAAGCTGAGATTTCTTTCACTAATGGTGTGACCATGTCTGTTCATGTCATTTGCAGGTGTCTATGGGATTAGTGTTCATTGGAAGGACTGATGTTAAAGCTGAAACTCCAATACTTTGGCCACCTCATGCGACGAGTTGACACACTGGAAAAGACTCTGATGCTGGGAAAGGTTGGGGGCGGGAGGAGAAGGGGACGACAGAGAATGAGATGGCTGGATGGCATCACCGACTCTGTGGACATGAGTTTGAGTGAACTCCGGGAGTTGGTGATGGACAGGGAGACCTGGCGTGCTGTGATTCATGGGGTTGCGGAGAGTCGGACACGACTGAGCGACTGAACGGAACTATGCTGATGGGATTAGTCTGACATTAGCCAGTGTATCTGCTAATGATTTGGTTTGTATTTCTGTCTTGCTTGTTGTGTGGTGTGAGGCATCAGCCCTGGGTTGCACAGGTCGTTGGTTGGAGTGCATCTTAGATCAAGAAAGAGGCCTTCATGGAGACTGTCACCAGTTAATATTCACTGTAGACAGGAATTCCCTGGTATACCATGATCCTGTTTTCCATGATGACACCTGAGAAGATCAGACCCATCTTATGCTCAGAGAAACACTATATCATAGGAAGAGATTGAGGAGATTTTAAAAAGTAACACAGGTAAATGGCAAAAAGAAAAAAATAAATAAAAGGAGCACAAGCAATAAACACAACAGAAAAAACAACAGATTCATAAAGGGAACCAATCGAAAAAATCTCAAGCCAAAAAAACAACACCAGAGCAGAATGTCAACTGAAGAATAAAGAAAGCAAATCTGACAAGATCAGATAAAGCCCCCACAGAATAACAGAAAATCACAATTAATGTAGAAATGCATACCTTTTAAAAAGGAAGAGATGCAACAGCAACTAAAGGCATAGAAAATAGGTAGCCAAAGTAAAAGTTGAAACAGCTATACAAGAAATAAAAAATATGGTTGAAATAATCTTAAAAGGCCAAAGCAATGTGTAATAACAAAGAAGGCTACAACTGGGCAAAATAGTGCACCAACAACTCAACAATGCAATGCATCAAAAGAATAATGCATATTTCCTAGTGTCTCATCTGTCAGTGTCCTAGTCCCCAAGATGAGTCAGAGGACAACTATACCTCTTTAGGAAGCTGTCCAACGATGGAGGAAACTGGACTCTGGATCTCTCCAAGGACTGCTCATACTTAAAACTGCTATAATTCCTGTGCGTTCTTACAGCTGCCTGAGCCTGGTCATTTTCTTTTGCTTGAGCTCTTATCATCTTTTGATCTATTCTGTAGATACAGGGTCTATGTGATTAATAGTGTGTATTTAATCTGTGGCATGCTCAACCGGTTGGAAGATTTTCAGTCCTCTTCCTTAATGTCTCTGTCCCTGGGTCTCAGATGTAATTTTCATCTTTCCTTCACCTATGGTCACCAAAGAAGTCTTCCCCGAGACACTTGTGGAGCACTGGGGTCTGCCTTGGTGAGCACAGGAGTGGTACAGCTGTTTGGAATGCTGGAACCCTGGTGGTGCCAATTATGAATAGGAGTCAGCAGCCATGGGCATAAGAGATTTGGAATGAGTGATACTTCTGGCTGGTCTTTCTCTATTGCCTTGCAGTCGGTGTTAACGGGTAGGAAGAGGAGGGGCTACAAAAATGTCTCTACCTCCGGAGTGTGATCAGCAGTAAGGTCCTGCCTCTTTGGCAGTTTGGGAATACTCAAAATGCATTCCCTGCTACATATCTACTCGTACCTGCTCCATTAGGCCATCTCCACATAGTCAACAGTAGTCCTCTCCCAGGATGGCTCTCTAAATCCAGTGTTCCAGCTGCCAGACCCCATGCACACTGGTTGAGCTGCATTGTAGTTTGGGCCTATAGGGCCATGACACACATTGTCTGTGTGACTCTTGCTCTATACAATTTATATTTCATTAGCTGTTCCTCCTTGCTTCCTTTCAGCCAAAGTAATGTACACTTTAGTGAAGCGTCTTGCCTCGTTCTGGAAATCTCTTCCCTGCTTCTCCATCTCCCACCCCAAGGCGCAGGTTTTGTCTTGCTTCCTCTTACCTTCCTTCTTCCATCTTATTTCCTTTCCACCCCGGTATGTCTGAAACCCACAAGGGACACTCTGGTGACCCGGGTCTTCTGCTAGTATTTATCGGATGCACTGGGAGAACTGTTGTCAGTGTAGAAGTAGTATTTGTGATCCATTCTTTGAGAGAGTTGCATTTCACGTCCACCTAAATTTTTATCTTCTTCGAACTTCTGTTTTTCCTGGCAAGCTCTATTTTTTTTTTTTTTAACCTTGAAAGCAAAACATGAAACATTAGTTAACGTGAATTACTCTGTTTGGTGGGAGTTTGCATGCATACACACATAACTGGTACTACTTTGACTTCCAAATGCAATCAAGTGCATTTCATTGTTGTTACTGCTTTTCTTTCCCCCTTAGAAATTTCTCTTAATGAAGAATTTTCATCAGCATGAAGAAATTCAGAACTTTCCACTTAAAATATAATAGCATAATTGAGCTCAAAAAGTCAGCACTTGAATATATCTAGCTTTTTTTTTTTAACATTTCTGACATTTTCCCACAGCACAGATGTCTAATTTTGGATCTCAAAGCTTAACTCCATTCAGTGGGTGTCAAAGGTCAGAGACTGCCATGACCATAACTTAAATCTTGTAAAATAAGAATGCAAACACAAGAAATTACCAGTTCCTACTTTAATACTTGCAAAAGAGAGAAAACCACAATAGCAACAATGATCAAAATATAAAATTAAAATACAAAACAAACGAAACAAAATGTGTAGTTAGTGATTTAATCATAAGAGGTACACATTAATTGATGTTTGGATCATAGAAAAAGAAAGGGGATACCATACAATCATTTATATCTGCTTAATTGTCTCTGTTCATAACTAGGACACTGTGAATCACACTCAAACTAAAACAAAGGGAAAATAATTGTGGAAAATTCCTAGCGATAAGAATACCAGAACTTCTAACCTGTCTCCTGGGAAATGTGCGTGCTAGTAAAGGTGCAACAGTTAGAACTGGACAGGGGACAATAAACTGGCTCAAAATCGGGAAAGGACTATGTCAAAGCTATGGATTGTTAGCCTACTTATTTAACTTCTGTTTCTGATAACATCATAAAAAATAAAATCCTAGATGAAGCTCAAGCTGGAAACAAAATTTATGTGGGAGATACGAATAACCTTAGTTATCCCAGTGACAACACACAAATGACAGAAGAACAATAGGAACCAAGGAGCCTCTTGATGAAGGTATTTTCTGTTTCAAGCATAGACATCTGAAACGAGATAGTCCTACATAAAAGGTGAAATTCTAAGTTTCACATATGAAAATCTAGATGCAGGTTTCAGTAGGTGAAATACAGAATTCTCTATTATTCACATATACAAATCTGGGGACAGTTTTTCCAATTTGAATCATGGAATTCTCTATACATCACACATGAAAGTATGGACACAGAATTTTCTGCATAAAATCTGGAATTTTTCACGTTAGAGCTATGAAAATCTGGATGCAGATTCTTTTAAAGGAGATATGAAAATGTCCATTCCACATATCAAAGCATGGTCACAGGTTTTCTAACATGAAATATGAGATTATTTTCATATTTCTCATTTGAAAATCTTTGTGTTGTCTTTCCTTCATGAAATACTGAATACTGTCTATTTAATATGTGAAAAACTTGCACTAATTTTCCTACTAGACATATAGAATTTGTCCACAGATTTTCATGCTTGAGCTATGAAATTGTCTGTATTTCCATCAAGAAATTTTGAATGAAGGTCTTCTGATAGGAGATTTGGAATTCTGTATATTTCATATTTGAAAATCTGGGGAGAAAGGTTCTCATATGAAATCTCAATTATTCACGTATGAAAATATTTCCCAGATTTGTAAACTTAAAATAGAGGATTTTCAATGATTCAGAAATTAAGACCTGTGCTAAACAGTCAAACATTGAACAGCTATATTTCATGTATTTCTCTAATACCATAAAGAGTTCTCTGTATTTCTTAGGTGAAAGCCTGGGTGAATATTTCCCTACATGAAACACGGAATTAATATATTTTACACATGTAAAATCAAAGCCCTTATGATTATACAGTGGAAGTGGTAAACAGAATCCGCGGATTATATCTGATCGAGTGCCTGAAGACCTATGGGTGGAGATTTGTGGCATTGTACAGGAAGCAGTGATCAAGACCATCCCCATGAAAAAGAAATGCGAAAAGCAAAGTGACGTGGCCTTACAAAGAGCTGAGAAGAGGGGGCAAGCTAAACGAAAAGAAGAAAAGGAAAACTGTATACATTTGATTCCCGAGTCCCAAAGAATAGCAAAGAGAGATAAAACTTTCCTCGGTTATTAATGCCAATAAATAGAGGAAATAAAGAGAATGGGAAAGACTTCAGATCCCTCCTATAAATCAGAGATACCAAGTGAAAATTGCATTCAAAGAGGAGCACATTAAAGGACAGAAATGGTACAGATGTAACAGAAGCAGAAGCTATTTAGAAGAGGTGGCAAGAATACACAGATGAATGATACACAGAAGTTCTTCATGACCCAGTTAAGCACAATGCTGTGATCACTCACCTAGAGTCAGATATCAAGAAATGTGAAGTCACGTGGGATTTAGGAAGCATAACTACAAGCAAAGCTCGTGGAAGTGATGGAATTCAGTTTAGATATTTCAAATTCTAAAAGATAATACTAGGAATGTACTGCCATCCATATGCTAGTAAATTTGGAAGACTCAATTGTGGCCAGAGTACTGGAAAAGGTCAGTTGTCATTCCAACTGCAAAAACGGCAATCCAAAGAATGTTCATGCTACGGCTTAGTTGTACATATTTCACACGCTCGCAAAGTACTGCTCAAAATTCCCCAACCAGGCTTCAACAGAATGTGAACCATGAGCTTCCACATGTTCAACCTGGATTTAAAAAGGACAGACGAACCCGAGATCAAACTGCAAACACCTGTTGGGGAATGGAAAAAGCAAAAACACCAGGAAAGCACCTACTCCTATTTGACGATGCCAAAGATTTTGATTGGGTAGATCATAGCAAAATGGGAAATTCGACAAAAGATGGCACTACTAGGCCATGTTATATACCTCCTGAGTAAACTCTATGGAGGTCTAGAAGCAACAGTTAGAACAGGACATGGAAGAACAGACTGGTTACGAGTTGGGAAAGGAGCACGTCAAAGCTGTATATTGTCACCCTCTTTATTGAATTTACATGTAGAATTAATCATACAAAAGGCCACGCTGGATGAAACAGTGTTTGCAATCAAGGTTTCTGGAGAAATATCAGTAAACTCAGATACGCAGATGACACGATTGACATGGCAGAACTTCAAAAGAACTAAAGAGTCTCTTGAGGAAAGTGAAAGAGAATGAAAAAGATGACTTAAAACACCACATCCAAAATGAGAATCATGGCATCTGGTATCATTACTTCATGTCATAAAGATGGGGAAAGAATGGAAACAGTGAGAAACTTTATTGGGGGAGGGGGCTCCAAAATCACTGCAGATGGTGACTCTGGTCAGGAAATCAAAATACACTTTCTCCTTAGAAGAAAGGTTATGACCAGGCTAGACAGCATATTATAAAGCAGACAAAGGTCGATCTAGTCAAATCTACGTACAGAGTCAAGTAGAAGTTAGAATTGGACTAGAAAGAAATTTGACCTCCAAAGAATCAATGCTATTGAAATGTGGTGTTAGAGAAAACTCCTGAGAGTCCCTTTGACTGCAAGGAGATCAAAGAAGTCAATTCTAAGGGAAATCAGTCCTGAATATCGATTGGAAGGACTGATTCTGAAACTGGAACTTGAATATGTTGGCCACCTGATGTGAAGGACTGACTCACTGGAAAAGATCCTGATGCTGAGAAAGATTGAAAGCTGGAGGAGAGAGCGAAGACAGAAAATGAAATGCTCGTATGGAATCACTGACTCGATGGGCATGGGTTTGAGCAGGCTCTATGAGTTGCTGATGAACGGGGAAGCTTGGCAGGCTACTATCCATGGGGTCAAAAAGAGTCGGACAGGACTGAGTGTCCTAACAGAATTCACCGTACTTACTTAGGTTCTCAGGGAAAGGAAAGTGATAAAGAACACTCTTACCCATCAACTGATAATCCTCAAAGATTCCTAATGCTCCCTAAATGTTTTCACTGTTTCCTCAGAGATTCAGCTGGGATGAACATTCTATTAAATGGGTAAGATCTCCTAGGAAACAATGGAAGGGGCATAATTTAGAGAAAGGGATAGAAGAAAGTAAGCACATCAGGAAGGCAGCATGACCTGGTCAACAACATACAGAACTCTCCTTTAATCCTTCCCACTGATATCCTTCTAAATCCCGAGGATAAGACCTGACCAATCATGAGGACTGGTCGTTGCAAAGGGCAATGACCAAGGCATTGCTGCCTATTGATTTAGTGATGACACAAAGCAAGCACATCATGGTAATCACACCTCCGTTAACCAAGACAATAGGCAGCAGTAACCTTTGGCGAGATTAGAGGATCACAAGGTCTCCAACGATGTGTTGGAGCCACCTGGGCCTTTCCCACAGAGAGTTTTCCAGGTGTGTTGAAGTCCCTTTTTAAAAGTTCTCATCTATGGCCCCCAGTATTACTACCAGTCCTCTGGATTTGTGAGAACCCCAAAAGACCACGATTCTAGTTTGCAAAGTGCGCAACTGATGAAAATAAATAAATAAATAATACCAGTCCAAACTGAAGGGCCTATGAATAATCACATGTTCCTCGGCTCTAAGAAGGGCCATTAGAGCAGCAAAACCACAGCTCCAGGCAAGTTCGTTAACACCTTGCAGCCCTTCAAGGCACATACCCCAGTTATTGATAAAGAGTGTAGATTGTAAGTCCTCTACCAACTTGAGAAATTGGGTCAACCAGACCTCTGAACCCCCCATCTTAGCCAAGCCTAAAGGAGAGATTGTGTGCACATCAGGCCAAGGTATGTTCAACTGGGAATATTTGGAGGGAACAGTTCCAGGTATAGGAGACTATAGAGAAGGCTTGCACCCAAATGAAGTCATATAGAAATCCTTTTGTACAGTTTCACAGAGAAAATGTTCATCTCCCAGATGACCCAGTTGATAGGATTCAAGTCACTAATAACATTCAACATAGCCACATGTCAGTGCAGATTCCCACTATGTAACTTCAGAAGCTTCTGTACTGGCCTGTCTGCAGCCTCTGGTTTCCATTCCTAAATTATGTTCATTCAATCAGCAGAGAGTTTGAAATACAGACAATGGGTAGTCACCCCTGGACGATGAAGAAGACTGTAAGAACAAAGAATCTTTCCAGGGCAAGGGACAAAAGACACCACTGGTTGTTGATAAGATGGGGGAAGTTGGAGAGGAGAATTAAGGGCAGATTTCAGAGTTAGCATCTGGCCTTTTGGGTGGTGGCAGCTACGCCAGGCTTGGCTTCAGGCCTTTGGGAGATATTTACAAAGGTAATAAATTAATGTTGTCTCTGTTCTCAACGAGCTTTTATAATCTTAAAGCCTCAGCCTATGATACTATACCAAGTACAATGCCATAGCTTAGAAATGAAGGAGATAGTAATTTAGGGGAGGTTCTGGGAGACTTGCAGGGGATGTGTTCTATCAGACATTTTCTAACACTTAGTATAATTAATAAGGCTCGAGCCAGGACTCAATATTATGCATATAGACTGTTCTCTTAGGCATATTTCAATTTTGAGATCATATACCCTCATATCAGGGATTTCACTTTCTTGGTGAGTACTTCTCGACTCATAAAAATGGAAGATAGCAATAGCTTGGAAGTCACATCTTTGTATTAGGACTTTTCTATCAATTTTCCACCTCTACCAATTGTGCTGGGTAACTTCCTGCCACTTCTAAATATGGCCAACTTTAGAGTACTTCCTCCTCCAGTACCTGAGGCACTGCAATAAGTGTAAAAACAGACAACCTACAAAAGAACATTTACAGCTCATAAGTATTTGCTAATTTTCTCTTCAGTTGAAGTGTCTATCGGTGTGAGTGGGATATAAAAGCCCCCATTATAATTGTGTTACTGTTAATTTCCCCTTTTCTACTTGATTGCATTTACCTTACATATTGAGGGTTTGCTAAATAGCACAATGGTCTAGTTACACCTAATTGCTATATATAGGCATTACACTCATTAGTAATGGATACACCTTTCCTCAAGTGCACATGGAACAGCCTCCTGGAAAGATCAAATCCCCGTCCATAAACCTAGCATTGCTAAATTCAAACAAAAAAAAAGAAAGAAATGAAAAGTGAAAGAATTTCGAGCATCTATTCCAATCACAATGAAGTAAGAATAGGTGTCAAACACAGAAGAAAAATTAAATAAATCTCCAAGCATATGGAGGCTAAATAACAGACATCTGAATAAGCAACAGATCACAGAAAAAATCAAAAAGGAAATCAAATTTAAATTCAATCAAAGGAAAATAAAAACACATGTACACCAAGGGCAGACTCTGTGGACATGAGTTTGAGTGTACTCCGGGAGTTGGTGATGGACAGGGAGGCCTGGCGTGCTGTGATTCATGGGGTCGCGGAGAGTCGGACACGACTGAGCGACTGAACTGAACTGAACTGATGGCAAAATCAATACAATAATGTAAACTAATTAACTTCCGTAAAATAAATAAAATTATAAAAAGAAAATTAAAACACGACAACCCAAAACTTTGGGTTTCAGTAACAAGCAATGTTAAGAAGGAGTTTCATAGCATATAAATCTGCCTCAAGGAAGAAGATAAACATCAAAGAAAGAGGCTACCTTTACATCTAAAGCAAACACAAAAAGAAGAACACCAGTAGAATGAATAGAATCATAAAAATCAGAGCAGAAATAAGTGAAAAAGAAACAATAGTGACTATAGCAAAGCTCAATAAAATGAAAATCTGGTTCTTTTAGAATATAAATCAAAGACAAAGCATTAGCCAGAGTGATCAAGGAAAAAGAAAAAAAAAGAGGGGGTGCTGGGGTGGTGGAGAAGAATCCAAATAATAAAATTGCAGATGAAAATAGAGTAATCACAACAGAAAACACAGACATATCAAAGGTCATAAGAGATTATTGTGAGAAATTATATGTCACATAAATGGACAACGTTGAAGAAATGGAAAAAAAAAAATCTTAGAAAGAATAACTGTCCATAAATGGACGAGCAAGTAGAAAATCTTATAGATGAAACAGAATCATGGAAATAAAACTTGTAATCAAGAATCTTTCAACGATCAAAAGACCAGGACCAGACGGTTTCACAGGTGAATCCTACTTTTTTTTTTTTTTTTTAATTTACCAAAAAATGGTTTATGGAAGAACAAAGCCTTAACCAACTCAAACTCTTCCAGAAAATTGCAGAGGCTGATAAGCTCCCCCAACTCATTCTCCGAGGCCACCATCACCCTAATACGGAAACCAGACAAAGATGCAAAAAAGAAAGAAAACTACAGGCTAATGTCACTAAACATATTGGTAAACATTGGTGCAGAAATTTTCCTGAAACTTCTAGCAAACAGAATCCAAAAACATATCAAAAAGGTCATACATCATTACCTTAGAAGCATGTGGGCATCATCCCAGGGATGCAAGGATTCCTTAATATTTGCAAATCAATCTGATACATCATATTAAACTGAAAGATTAAAAACAATATAATTATCTCAATAGATGCAGAGAAAGTCTTTCACAAAAGTCAACACCTCCTTATGATCAGTTCAGTTCAGTCGCTCAGTCTTGTCCGACTCTCCGCGACCCCATGAATTACAGCACGCCAGGCCTCCCTGTCCATCACCAACTCCTGAAGTACACTCAAACTCATGTCCAAGAGTCGGTGATGCCATCCAGCCATCCCATTCTCCGTCGTCCCCTTCTCCTCCCGCCCCCAACCTTTCCCAGCATCAGAGTCTTTTCCAGTGAGTCAACTCGTCGCATGAGGTGGCCAAAGTATTGGAGTTTCAGCTTTAGCATCAGTCCCTCCAATGAACATCCAGGATTGATCTCCTTTAGAATGGACTGGTTGGATAACTCTCCACAAAGCAAGTGCAAGAGGAACATATCTCAACACAATAAAAGCTATATATGAGAAACCCACGACAAACAGTATCTTCAATGGTGAAAAATTGAAAGGATTTCCTATAAAATCAGGAGTAAGCCAAGGGTGCTCACTCTCACCACAACAATTCAACATTGATTTGTAAGTCCTCTCACCTCAACAATTCAACATTGATTTGGAAGTCCTAGACACAACAGTCAGAGAAGAAAATGAAATAAAAAGTAATCCAGGTTGGTTAAAAAAAAAAAAAAAAAAAGTAACTCTCACTATTTGCAGATGACATGATCCTCTACATAGAAAGCCCTAAAGACACCACAAGAATATTACTAGAGCTAATTGATGAATATTAAAATGTTGCAGGTTATAAATTATTACCCAGAAGCCCCTTGCACTGCTATACATAAACAATGAGAAAATAGAAAGAGAATAAATCCTCTTCAGCGTTGTAATGAAAAGAATAGCATACTTAGCGGTAAATTCACATAAAGAAACAAAAAAACTTATACGCATATAAAGAAAACTATAAAACAATGATGAAAGAAAGATGAGACAGATAGAGAATTATATAAGGTTGATGGACTTGAAGAAATAATATAGTGAAAATGAATACACAAACCGAAGCAATCTATAGGTTCAATGCAACTCTTATCAAGTAAGCAATAGTATTCTTCACAAAACTAGAACAAGTATTTTCACAGTATTTACACTTTCACAGTAAATATAGAAACACAGGGAAACCTCTAAAAGCAGAAACAATCCTGAGAAAGAAGAATGAAATGGAGTAATCAACTTCCCTGACTTCAGACTATACTACAAAATTACAGTTATCAAGACAGTAGCACAAAGACAGAGATCTAGATCAGTGGAACAAAATAGAAAGCCTAGATATAAGTCCACACATCCATGGGCATCTTAATTTTGACAAAGGAGGAAATAATATACAATGGAGAAATGATAATCTCTTTAACAAGTGGTGCTGAGGGAAAAGGCATCAACCAGTTGTAAAAGAATGAAACCATAACCCTTCCTAACAACATATGCAAAACTAAACTCAAAATGGATTAAAGATCTAAATATAAGACTAGAAACTATAAAACTCTTAGAGGAAAATGTAGGCAGGACACACTTTGACGTAAATCACAGCAAGATGCTCTCTGACCCACCTCCCAGAGAAACGGAAATAAAACTCAAACAAACATATGTGACCTAATTGAAGTTAAAAGCTTTTGTACAATGAAGGAACCTAAAAGAAATGTGAAAAGGCACCCTTTGAAAGGGAGAAAATAACAGTAAATGAAGCCAAGCTCCTGAGAAGTGTTGAAGATAAAGAAAGACCATGGAAAAGTAGACCATTAGATGTCTGATTGATATAATAGTGTGGAAGAGGCTCTGATGAGAAATTGGCAATCCTTGTACATATCTTATTTGTTGTAGATATCAAGAAATCCATTTTTCTCCCACTGAGGTCTCATCAAGTCTCTCCCCTCATCACATACACTGCTTACAGGTGATGAACCAGCTTCCTCTGATATTTAAACTGCAAATTTCAACTTCTTCCTTACTTGACTGACAGGATTACTTATGACTTCGTTTGATATCCGCTTTTACTATAGTGATCAGTAGGAGACTATAAGCAATGTGAAAAAGCACCCTATGAAACAGAGAAAATAACAGGAAACGAAGTCACTGACAAATAATTAATCCTTACACTACAAAAACAGCTCATGAAGCTCAATGCCTAAATAACAAATGACTGAAAAAAGAAATGGGTCAATAAAGCATAAATACATGTTTTTTTGAAACTATCTTGTTTTTTCCATGAAACAGGGGACACTGGCAATTTGATCTCTGGTCCCTCTGCCTTTTCTAAAACCAGCTTAAACATCTGGGACTTCACTGTTCACGTATTGCTGAAGAGTGGCTTGGAGTATTTTGAGCATGATTTTACTAGCATGTGAGATGAGTGCAATTGCCCGGTTGTTTGAGCATTCTTTGCCATTGCCTTTCTTTGGGACTGGAATGAAAACGGACCTTTGCCAGTCCTGTGGCCACTGTTGAGTTTTCCAAATTTGCTGGCATATTGAGGGCAGCACTGTCACAGCATCATTTTTCAGGATTTGAAACAGCTCAACTGGAATTCCATCACCTCCACTAGCTTTGTTCCTAGTGGTGCTTTCTAAGGCCCATTTGACTTCACAGTCCAAGATGTCTGGCTCTAGATGAGTGATCACACCATCATGATTATCTTTGTCGGGAAGATCTTTTTTTTGGACAGTTCTGTGTTCTTGCCACTTCTCCATTTCTCCTGCTTCTATTAAGAACCTATACCATACCATTTCTGTTCTTTATCGAGTCCATCTTTGCATGAAATGTTCCCTTGGTAGCTCTAATTTTCTTGAAGATACCTCTAGTTTTTCCTATTCTGTTGTTTTTCTCTATTTCTTTGCATTGGTCGCTGAGCAAGGCTTTCTTATCTCTCCTTGCTATTCTTTGGAACTCTGCATTCAGATGCTTATATGTTTCCTTTTCTCCTTTGCTCTTCACTTCTCCTCTTTTCACAGCTATTCGTAAGGCCTCACCAGGTAGTGATTTAGCTTTTCTGCATTTCTTTTCAGCGGAGATGATCTTGATCCCTCTCTTCTGTACAATGTCACGAACTTCCGTCTATAGTTCGTCAGGCTCTCTATCAATCAGATCTAGTCCCTTAAATCTATTTTTCACTTCGTCTGTATAATCATAAGGGATTTGACTTAGGTCATATCTGAATGGTCTAGTGGTTTTCCCTATTTTGTTCAATTTAAGTCTGAATTTGTCAATAAGGCATTCATGATCTGAGCCACAGTCAGCTCCTGGTCTTGTTTTTGCTAACTGTATAAAGCTTCTCCATCTTTTGCTACAAAGAATATAATCAATCTGATTTCAGTGTTCACCATCTGGTGATGTCCACGTGTAGAGTCTTCTCTTATGTTGTTGAAAGAGGGTTTTTGCTATGACCAGTGCGTTCTCTTGGCAAAACTGCACGACAGACCATGCAGAAGTGATGCCGGCTGTGCGATGGACCACGCAGAAGCATGACCAAGAGGAACTACCCCTCGCCCGAGCTCTGGGTTGTGGCTGAGAGGAGCAACCCCATGTCCAAGTGGTGGCGATTGCACAGGCGTAGGAGGGCCGAGACGAGCTATTCCATGTTCAAGGTCAGGAGGTGAAGTAGTTAAGAGATACCCCTTGTACAAGGTAAGGAGCAGTGGCTGTGCTTTGCTGAAGCGACTGTAAAGAGATACCCCACATCCAAGGTAAGAAAAACCGAAGTACGATGGTAGGTAATGCGAGAAGGCATCAGCAGGCAGACACACTGAAAATATAATCACAGAAAACCTGTCGATATGATCACACAGACTACAGCCTTGTCTAACTCAGTGTGGTTCACTGCAGAAGGGAATGGCAAACCACTTCAGTATACTTGCCTTGAGAACCCCATGAACAGTATGAAAAGGCACAATGATAGGATACTGAATGAGGAATTCCCCAGGTTGGTAGGTGCCCAATATACTCCTGGAGATCAGTGGAGAAATAAATCCAGAAAGACTGAAAGGATGAAGCCAAAGCAAATACAAAGCTGTCTTGTGGATGTGACTAGGGATAGAAGCAAGATCCAGTGCTGTAAAGAGCAATGTTGCTTAGGTACCCGGAATGTTAGGTCCATGAATCATGGCAAATTGGAAGTGTTCAAACAGGAGATGGCAAGTGTGAACATCGACATTCTGGGAAGCAGTGAACTCAAATGGACTAAAATGGGTGAATTTAACTCAGATGACCATTATATCTACTACTGTGGGTTAGGAATCCCTTAAAAGAAATGAAGTAGCTATCATGGTCAACAAAAGAGTCTGAAATGCAATACTTGGATGCAATCTCATAAACGACAGAATGATCTCTGTTTCCAATGCAAAGCATTCAATATTAGAGTAATCCAAGCCTATGCCCCAACCAGTAACACTGAAAAAGCCAAAGTTGAACGGTTCTATGAAGACCTACAAGACCTTTTAGAACACCCAAAAAAAAAGATGTCCTTTTCATTAGAGGTGACTGGAATGCAAAAGGAGGAAGTCAAGAAACACTTGGAGTAACAGGCAAATCTGTCATTCAGGTACACTTAAACTCCTTGCTTTATTATTTTCCTATTCAGGGTCTTGTCAATGTTGCTTTTGCCAGAGGTGTCCTTCCCTTCTTTCCGAATGTCTCCTACTGCCGAATGTCTCCTACTGAAACCTCGTCATTACTTGAAGGCCTAGATCAGACTCATTTTAATCTTCAAAAGCTCCCAGTGACACCAAGAAGCTTCCACAAATATATCAGTATCTATAGTCTCTCCAAAGTCTATGCATTAATATGAATTCTTCATATTCAATACCACCATTTTTGACTCTATCTTCTCTTTAGACTAAGGTTTAAATAGTATAAATTGTGCTTTAGCACATCTATACATATAGCTTATAGATTCCTAACATAGTTAAACACAGACACTTTCTGATGAATAGCCATAGATAGGGCCTTGCCATTGCCTTCTCCACAAGCATGACAGATAACTTTAATATTGCTCATCGTTAAGACATTCATCGAAGAGATTCACAGCTAGAATTTTATATCTCTAGAATAATATATAAAAGAAATTTATCTGTCAAAACTGATCATGATCAGAAACAGTTGCACTAGAGCTACTGCTGCTAAGTCACTTTAGTCGTGTCCGACTCTTTGTGACCCCATAGATTGCAAACTACCAGGCAACTCTACCCCAGGGATTTTCCAGGCAAGAACACTGGAACATTTCCTTTTCCAATGTATAAAAGTGAAGAGTGAAATGGAACTCGCTCAGTCATGTCGACTCTTCATGACCGCATGGGTTACAGACTACCAGGCACCTCTGTCGATGGGATTTTCCAGGCAAGAGTACTGCAGTGGGTTGTCACTGCCTTCTCCGACTGCTGATGAGAACAATACAATGGAAATATGGAAAATGATGATACTGATAATAGTGGCTTGCACAGAGTATCAGGTTGCTTGGTGTAGTCCCTTGTCCAACCTTAGGGAAATGTGAGAATAACAGTAGCTTGAGAATGTACTACAATTTCATCAAGTGGAGAGTTCCTGAGGAAACCTCGTACTAATAACTTTCTGGACTTGAACAAACAACTTCCCTTATATGTCTATGTCTTCTAAATACTTAAGATATTTTCAGATTAGCAGCCGCCAAATTCTAAATTTTAACAATTTCTTCCTCAGATTATGTCGCATAGAGTAGATAAAATGTAAACTGTTTGAGGTGGAACTATGGAATGAATGTGGGCCTGCAAAGCTCTGTCTTCTAATTTTTATTTTTCTCATAATCTTCATAATCAAACCATTTCCTTGGAACTGTTAAGGTCTTTCATATTTAGGTATTTTCAATACCAACCACTTGGTTATTTTGCTCCTTAGTAGGCTTTCTTCCCATATGTAGTGGTCCAAAGATCAGAAGTAGCCTCTATTTCAGGGGTACGGTAAGTAAAAAGACCAATTTTTAAAGAGAGATGAAACGTGGCAAGCTGGGGAGACTGTGTCCAGACTATCTGTCTTTTACAGTGCCCCACCCAGGTCTCTTTCATTAGGCACCCTTCAAGATCTACAAGCCCTGACCGCTAATCTCTTTAAAAAGTTCCCTAGTCTGAAAATAATTTCCTTTGGTCACATGAAAGCCTCCTCGTGTGAGAGGAGAAGATCCCATTTCCATGGGTAAAACTTAAACAGTGAGTGACTTGGAAACAAATGGCTTAATTCAAAGTGAGAAAAACTTTTGAAAAATTTATATACAAAGTGGTGCAATTTGTTCTACACTTAATATTAGATTCTGTACTCCTTCTGATATATCTTTGTTCCCTCTTTCCATTTCTCCTTGAAATCCTCAGCAATAAGTCACTTGAAGAGCAATTATGGACTCTGATTTAAGGGATACTGATGAAAACATTCCCACTACAGAAGAGCAAATACCATTCACCAAGAAAGGGAAAGTGAAAGATATTTTTACTCTAACCACAATTTCTCTAAAGTAGAAATGCCCCTGTCTGTTGTTATTTAGTACTCCTGATGTAGAATTCTGAATTTTGTTTTGTTTGTTTGCTTTTATATGTTCTAATCCTTTTTTATTTGCAGTTTTATTTTCTCTTTTTTTTTTTTTTTACTTTAAAGTAGTGTATTGGTTTTGATAGGTATTGACATGAATCTCCCATGTGTGTACATGTGTTCCCCATCCTTAAACTCCCTCCTACCTCCCTTCCTATCCCATCCCTCTGGGTCACCTCAGTGCACCAGCCCTGAGCACCCAGTATCATGCATCGAACATGGACTGGAAATTTCTTTCACATGTGATAATTTACATGTTTCAATGTCATTTTCCCATATCATCTCTCCCTCGTCCTCTCCCACAGTGTCCTAAGACTGTTTTTTACATCTGTGTCTCTTTTGCTGTCTCACATACAGGGTTACCATTACCATTTTTCTAAAGTCCACAAATATACATTAGTATACGCTATTGGTGTTTTTCTTTCTGGCTTCACTCTCTAAGTAAGGCTCTGGTTTCACCCACTCTTTAGAACTGATTTTAATGGCTGAGTAATATTCTACTTCTGGAACAATAGACTGGTCCCAAATACGAAAAAGAGTACATCAAGGCTATATATTGTCAGCCTGCTTATTTAAGTTCTTAAGAGTACATCATGAGAAACCCTGGTCGGAAAGCACAATCTTGGATCACGATTCCCGCTAGAAATATCAATAACCTCAGATATGAAGATGACATCACGCTTATGGCAGAAAGTAAAGAGGAACCAAAAAGTCTCTTGATGCAAGTGAAAGAGGAGAGGGAAAAAGTTGGCTTAAAGCTCAACATTCAAATAACTAAGATCATGGCATCTGGTCCCATCACTTCATGGGAAATAGATGGGGAAAAAGTGGAAACAGTGTCAGACTTTATTTTTTTGGTTTCCAAAATCACTGTAGATGGTGATTGTAGCATGAAATTAAGACTCTTACTCCTTGAAAGGAAAGTGATGATCATCCTAGACAGCATATAAAAAAACAGAGACATTAATTTGACAACAAAGGTCCGTCCAGTCAAAGCTCTGGTTTTATCAGTGGTCAGGTATGGATGTGAGAGTTGAACTTGAAGAAAGCTGAACACCAAAGAATCGATGCTTTTGAACTGTGTAGTTGGAGAAGATTCTTGAGAGTCCCTTGGATTGCAAGGAGATGCAACCAGTCCATCCTAAAGGAGATCAGTTCTGAGTGTTTATTGAAAGGACTGATGCTGAATCTGGGTCAATATTTTGGGTACGTCCTGTGAAGAGTTGGCTTATTGCAAAACACCCTGATGCTAGGAGAGATTGGGGGTAGGAGGAGAAGGGGATGACAGAGGATGAGATGGATGGATGGCATCACCGACTCGATGGACATGAGTTTGTGTAAACTCTGGGAGTTGGTGATGGACAGGGATGCCTGGCGTGCTGAGACTCATGGGGTGCTCGAGTCGGACACTACTGAGCGACTGAACTGAACTGAAGTGAATATTCCAGTGTGTATATTAATCACAGCTTTCTTATCCATTCGTCTTCAAAGAATGAACATCTAGGTTGCTTGCATACCCTGTCTATGATAAACGGTGATGCAATGTAGATTGGGGTACACCTGTCTCTTCAATTCTGGTTTCCTCGGTGTGTATGCCAGGCAGTGTAATCTGGGTCACATGGCAGTCCTATTGCAGTTTTATTTTTTAAGGAATCTCCACACTGTTCTCCATAGTTGCTGTTCTATCTTGATTTCCACCAACAGTGTAAGAGGCTTCCCTTTTCTCTGCAACATCACCAGAATTTATTGCTTGTAGTCTTTTGGATAGAAGTCAATTTGACTGGTATGGAATGGTACCTTATTGTGGTTTTGATTTGCATCTCTGATAATGAGCATCATCATATGTTTGTTAGCCATCTGTTTGTCTTCTTTGGAGAAAAGTCATCTCAGTTCTGTGGCCCAATTTCTGATTGGATCATTTATTTTTCTGGAACTGAGCTGTAGGAGTTGCTTGTATATGTTTCAGATTAATTTGTTGTCCATTGTTTCATCTGCCATTTGCCTTAATCATCATTTCAAAATATGCTTTTCAAAGAAGCTGATGATATTTTTTGGCTGATCTAGGGATGAATAGACAGAGTTGGCAGTTTTAACTTGCAAACAATATACTCCTTTCTTGGAGATAATTTTCTTTTCAAATCTAGAATTTATTAAGATTTATATGTTTAAGTTTTGTTTCTTATTTGTTTCATTGTTTAGACTGTATTTTTCAAACAGAGGCCTCTAATCCTGAACAGCGGTGAGTAAATCATAAACAGAAATAGTCATATGATTTGATTGTTTATTTCAACTGGAGAACATATCATATCAAAGAACATCAAACAGGTCAATATGGAATAGTCATCACATAAGACTGTATAAAACAAAGAAAAAAAATCTTCATTAGTAATTTAAAAGAATGTCTTATATACATTAACAGCAAAGAAAAATCAAGGGAAATAGAAAATTGGCTTATGCACACAATGTGAGACCGAGATGAACAGAATAGAATGAAACATCAGTGTGTCAGGAAAATATCAGGATGCTGGTGGTTAGGAAACCACTGAAACATGTGGAGTTTAAAATCACACAAATGTTGGGCCATGTGGGTAGCAATAAAAACAGCAAAATGTGGCTGAATCTCAACATGATAAGGAGCCGATATAACATAAGTAGAATCTAGATAGGGTGAGGTGGGATAGAAAATGAAGTAGTAAAAAAAAAGAAAAAAGCTACTCCTGTCAAGAACAGAAGGAGAACATTTGTTGTTATTCAGTCATTAAGTCAGCTCTGGCTCTTTGTCACCCCATGGACTTTAGCCTGCCAGATTTCCCTTCACTATCTACCACAATTTGTTCAGATTTCCGTCCATAGAATCAGTGATGCTATCTAACCATCCTATCACTGGCTACCCACTTCTCCTTTACCTTCAATCATTCCCAGCGTCAGGACACTATCTAATGGGTCAGCTCTTTATATCATGTGGCCAAAGGAAGAAAAACAAACAAACACACAAACCGAAAGATACCTAAGTATTCCAAGAAGAGGTGTTGAATCTGTTTAGGATATAGATTCAGAAAAAGCTTTTGACAAAATTTAACACCTAGGTATGATTAAACCTGTAGAGAAGGAGGGAATAAAGGGAATCTTCTTTAACATAACAAAGGCCATTTATGGATAAACTCACCACAAACAGTGTTCTCTATAGTAAAATTCTGAAACCATGACCCCTAATTCATGAATAAAAGAAAGATGCTTCTTATTCATCATGGTTACTCAACACAGTCTTGGGACACCTAGCTAATGAAATCAGAGAATAGGAAGAAGCAGGAAAAAAAGTTTCAAATGAAAAGGAAAATAAGAGGTAAAACTGTCACTGTTTTCAGATGATATGATACTATGCACAGAGAATCCTACCATACAACCAGATAATTACTAGCAGTACTCCATGAATTCAGGAAAGTGTCTGGCTATAAAATTAACACACAGCAATCTCTAGCATTCCTACAAACTGAAATCAAAAACAAATTAAGAAAGGAATCCCAGTCACCACTGCAAGAAGAATAAAATTCCCGAAAGTAAACCTGGGAAAAGATTTGTGTGCTGAATTAAATAAGACATGGAGGAAATAAATCAAGGGTGACAAAATAAATGGATAAATATAACATTCTCTTTGACTTGGAGAATCAATACTGTGAAAATGGCTGTGCGACAAAAAGCAATTTACATATTCAAAACAATTGCTTTGAAATTGCCAATGACATTTTTCACAGAACTAGATAATTTTTTTTTTTTACAATTGTTGGGAAATGTAAAAGACCTTGAATAGCCATGTTATCATGAGAAAAATAAACAGAACTGGAGGAATCAGGTTTCCTGCTTTCAGTCTGTAATTCAAAGTTGTAGTCATCCACACAGCATGAAACTTGCAAAAAAAAAAAAAAGGAATACAGCCCAATGGAACATGGAACAGATAGAAGACCCTGAAATAATCTCTTGTCCAAATGCTTACCTAATTTATGACAAAGGAGGCAACAATATACAATGGAGAGAATATATTATCCTTTATAGGTGCTGCTGGAAAATTTTGAGAGATAAAGATGAAAGTGCAATTAGGACGCTCCCTTTTGTTGTTTAGTGGGAAGTCATATCTGACTCCTTGTGATGTCATGGACTGCATCAGGCAAGCCTCAATAGGCACTACCATCTCCCGGAGTTGACCCAAGTTCATATCTATTGCATTGGCAATTATGCCATCCAACACACTCATTCTTGTCACACCCTTCTCCTTCTACCTTCAGTACTTCTCATTATCAGGGTCTTTTCCAATGAGTTGGCTCTTTGCATTAGATAGACAAAGTATTAGAGCTTCAGCTTCACTAGCAGTTCATCCAACGGTTAATTTGGGCTGATTTCCTTGACGATTGACTAATTTGATCCCCTTGCTGTCCAAGGAACTCTCAAGAATCTTCTCCAATACCACAATTCAAAAGCATCAATTCTTCAGGATTCTGCCACTTTTGTGGTCCTGCTCAATCAACTCTATGTTAATACCGCAAAGACCACAGACTTGACTATACCAAAGTTTGTGAGCGAACTGGTATCTTTTCTTTTTCACACATGTCTCGATTTCTCACAGCTTTTCTGACAAGAAATATTTGTTTTCTAATTTGATGGCCAAAGTCACCATCTGGAATGATTTTAGAGCCCAAAAAGATAAAATACGTCAATGACTTCCATTTTTCCCCTTCTATTTGCCATGGAGTTATAGGACCGTGTGCCATGATCTTAGTTTTCAGAATGTTTAGCTTTAGGCCAACTTTTTTCACTCTCCTCTTTCACTTTCATCAAGAGGCTCTTTCACTTCTTCTTCACTTTCTGTCAAAAGGGTGGTGTCATGTACATATCTGAGGTTAGTGAAATATGTCCCAGCAATCTTGCTTGATCTTGTGCTTCCTCTAGGCCAGCATTTCACATGATGTACTCTGCCTATAAGTTAAATAAGTAGAGTGACAACATACAGCCTTGATGTACCCCGTTTTCTATTTGGAAGCAGACTGTTGTTCATGTCCGTTCTAACATGTTGCTTCCTGACCCTCATACAGATTTCTCAAGGGGCAGATCAGGTGGCCTCGTATTTCCATTCCCTTTGGAATTTTCCATAGTTTATTGTGATCCACGCAGTCAGAAGCTTTGGTATAGTCAATAAAGAAGAAATAGATGTTTCTATGGAAGTCTCTTTCTTTTTTGATGAACAAGCAGATATTAGCAATTTGATCTCTGGTTCCTCTACCTCTTCTAAAACCAGCTTGAACATCTAGAAGTTCATGGTTTACATATTGCTGAAGCTTGGCTAAGAGAATTTTAAACATTGATTTACTAGCGTGTGAGATGGGTGTATTTGCGTGGTAGTTTCTGCATTCTTTGGCACTGCCTTTCTTTGGAATTGAAATGAATGTTGACCATTTCCATTCCTGTCGCCACTACTGAGTTTCCAAATTTGCTGAGAGTGATCAACGAAATTTAGTACTTCTATGACTTCTAAAATCCAGCAAATGGTGACCATTTCAACTCTTATTCCTCTGATGTGTCTGACCCAGCTTAAACATCTGGAGTTCCTCAGTTCATGGAATGATGAAGAGAAGCTTAGTGGATTTTGAGCATAACTTTACCTGCTTGGAAGACAAGTGAAGTTGTGCAGTGTTTTTTTATCATTCGTTAGTACTGTCTTTCTTGCGGACTGGGGTAAGAATTTCCTTTTTCTAGTTCTGTGACCACTGCTAAGTTTTCCACATTTGCTGACATATTGAATGTCACACTTTCATAGCATCAATATTTGGAATTTTATGCAGCACTGACAGAATTCCATCACCTTCGTTAGCTTTGTTGACAGCAGTGCTTTGTAAGGGCCACTTGACTTCACATTCAAGAATGGCTGGCTCTGTGGGATTCATCACAGTGTCCTGGTTATCTGGGGCAGTAAGATCTTTTTGTCCTAAAATTCTTTGCATTCTTTCCATCTTGTCTTGATCTCTTTTCTTTCTTTTAGGCCTTTCAACTTTCTGTCCTTTACTGAGCCCACCTGTGGATGAAATGTTGCATTTATATAGTCAGATTTTTAAAGAGATTTTTTTTAGTCTTTCCGCTTCTATTGATTTCTTATATATCTTTGCATTGTGTACTGCAGGAGTGCTTTACATCTCCTTTCTCTTCTCTGGAAATCTGAACTTTGTTTGGGTACCTTTGCCTTTTCCACTTGCTTTCTGCTGCTCTTCTTTCCTCAGCTATTTGTACATCCTCCTCCATGCTTTTCTTTTTCTTTGGCATTGTTTCACTCACTGTTTGCTGTACAATATTTTGCACCTCCTTCCCTAGTTTTTGAGGTGTTCTGTTTACTAGATATAAACCCTGGAATCTCTTTGCCACCTGCACTGCATATTAATAGAGGATTTGATTTTCTAGTCCCTGGCAGGCCTAGTAGTTTTGCACCTGACCTTCTGAATTTGGCAGATTGTTACTGATGATCTGATCCATAGTGGGCTCCAGATTTTTTTTTCCCCTGACCTTATACACTTCTCCCTCTGATTATATAGTAAGGCTGATACCATTAGGAACCATTTGCTGATGTCCATGTGTAAAGCCATCACTTGTGTGGTTGTCAAAGGATCTTTGCTTTGATCACTACATTTTCTTGACAGAGTTTGATTAGTCTTTGTTCTGCTTCATCTTTTATTCCAAGGCCAAACTTGCCTGTTATTCCAGGTATCTCTTGACTTTCTCCTTTTGCATTCCAATCCCTTATGATGATAAGGACATCTTTCACTTGCTTTTAATTCAAGGAGGTGTTCTTGGTCTTCACAGAACTGATGACTCTGAACTTCTTCAGGATCAGAATTCAGGGCAGAGACTAGCATTACTGTGTTTTTGAATGGTTTGCCTTGGAAATGAACTAAGGTCATTCTGTCATTTTTGAGGTTGCACCCAAGTAGTGCGTAGTGAAGTGATTCTAAAATTATAGCAGACTGGGGAAGTAGAATCATAGGACAAATTAGAACATTGTCTTAGAGTATAAAAACTTGATTATTGCCTAAAAAATACCCAACTGGGAATCTGGGGAGAATAGAAGAATTTCTATGTGAGGAAGAAGACTCAGGGTGTGAGAGTTTAGCAAGATGAGGACAAAGAGCTTCTTTTTTATCCATTTCTGGAATCAATTTTAGGAGTATCTCTTTAAGAAGCTTGCTATGGCATTCAATAAGCAAAGTCCTTTGCATTGAAAATATGAAAGAATTTTTTGTTGAAGTGTCCGCTGTTGAGTTTTCTGAGAGTTGGAGTGGTTTCACTGACCAGAGTCAGTGATATCTGTTGATTCCAAGGAACCAAGAATAAATTAATTACGGGAAGCAATTACCTGTCTTTAGTAGGAATCTTGTGTGAGTATTAGTGATTGTGGCAGCAGCATGTGTGAGCCCCCAGGAGAAAGGAGCAGTGAGCAGTTGAAATCAATTTACCGCAGGGAGGGGGGTGGGGCAGGGGGCGGGCGTTAGCCACAGCATAGGAATCTGTGAATATGCATATATTTTTGAGAACCCGTTTTGTTGTGGCATCCCTAAGGACTAGGTGAACAGATGCAATTTCAGACAATTGGGTGAGACTGGAGTATTATTCTTAACGAGAGAAGCCTGAGGGCAGGAAGAATGGAGCAAACCTCCAGCGACATTGCATTGTTTATAATGAGGGTGTTGCTACTCATAAATGACACTAATACTTTTCATTCTAAAGTTGCTAGCCACAGATGGCTCCACAAAATGCAAGAAGAGTGGGTAGTGTGGATACTGGCATCACTGCCTGAAAGGTGTCATTTAAGGGTCTGTGCATGGATGAAAACACATCCTGTGGAAATTTGGAAAGGCTTTTAAAATGAGATGAGTTTTGTGGTTCAGCCACCAAATAATGTCCTTGGGGTGATTCTTTGATACCCCTCCCCCCCATAGATAGCAGCATTATTTGGCATTGACTCTCTTTGGGATTGGAATGAAAACTGACTTTTTACATTCCTGTGGCCATGGCTGGGTTTTCCATATCTGCTGGCATACTGAATGTAGAACTTTCACAGCATCATCTTTCAGGATTTGAAATAGCTCAACTGGAATTCCATCGCATCCACTAGCTTTGATCATAGTGATGTTTACTGAGACCCACTTGACTTCAATTTCCAATATCTTTTTTGTACAGTTCTTCTGTGTATTCTTGCCAGCTCTTCTTATTATCTTCTGCTTCTGATGGGTCTCTACCATTTCTGTCTTTTATTTAGCCCATCTTTGCATGAAATATTTCCTTGGATTCTCTAATTTGCTTGAAGAGATCTCTAGTCTTTCCCATTCTAATATTTACCTCTCCTTCTTTGCATTGATCGCTGAGGAAGGCAATCTTATTTCTCCCAGCAATTCTTTGCAACTCTGCATTCAAATGGGTATACATTTCCTTTTCACCTTTGCTTTTTACTTTTCGTCTTTTCAGAACTATTTGTAAACGCTCCCCACATGCATTTAAATTTTTGAAATTTCTTTATCTTGGGGATGGTGTTGATCTCTGTCCTGTACAATGTCACGAACTTACATTCATAGTTCATCAGGCTCTCTGCCTTCCAGAACTAGTCTATTAAATCTTGGCTTGGGTATCAGGATTCTACAAAGGATGGTTTTGGTTTATTCTCCCGCTGCACCTGGCCCCACAAGGTTAGGGTGACAAAATAAACAGGGATGTTTCCTCACCTGGAGAAGGAAATGAAAAATGCCATGGCTAGTAGAAGGAAAGAAATTATAAAAATTAGGAGAGAAGCAAATTCAAAAGAAACAAATGAGAACATAGCAGAAATCAACAAATATAAAAGCTGGTTCAATGAGACGAAAAATAAAATTGAAAAAAAAAATTATCCCCAGTCATCAAGAAACAAAGGAAGAAAAATCAATCAACAAAATTAGAAATGAAACTGGAGAAACTACAGCAAACAATGCAGAAATACAAAGGATCATAAGAGACTACTATCAGTAACTATATGCCAATAAAATGTACAACTGTGAAGAAATGAACAAACTCTTAGTGCAGTATAACTTTCCAAAACTGAAGCAGGAGGAAATAGAAACACTTAACAGACATGTCACAAGCACAGAAATATAAACTGTAGTCATAATTCTTCCAGCAAACAAAAGCCCAGAATCAGGTGGCTAAAGAGCTGAATTCTTAAAAAAAAAAAAAAATTGACAAAAGCTAACAGTTATTTTTCATTGACTATGCCAAAGCCTTTGACTCTGTGGATCACAACAAACTGTGGAAAATTCTGAAAGAGATGGGAATACCAGACAACCTGACCTGCCTCTTGAGAAATCGGTATGCAGGTCAGGAAGCAACAGTTAGAATTGGACATGGAAAAATAGACTGGTTCCAAATAGGAAAAGGAGTACGTCAAGGTTGTATATTGTCACCTTGCTTATCGACGTAATATGCAGAGTACATTCTGAGGAACACTAAGCTGGAAGAAGCACAAACTGAAATCAAGATTGCTGGGAGAAATATCAACAACCTCAGATGTGCAGATGACACCACACTTATGGCAGAAAGTGAAGAGGAACTCCAAAGCCTCTTGATGAAAGTGAAAGAAGAGAGTGAAAAAGTCGACTTGAACCTCAACATTCAGAAAACGAAGATCATGGCATCTGGTTCCATCACTTCATGGGAAGCAGATGGGGAAACAGTGGAAACAGTGTCGGACTTCATTTTTTGGGCTTCAAAATCACTGCGGATGCTGATTGCGGTCATAAAATTAAAAAATGTTTACACCTTGGGAGCAAAGTTATGACGTACCTAGATAGCATATTAAAAAGCAGGGAGAGTACTTTGCCATCCAAGGTCTGTCTAGTCAAGGCTATGCTTTCTCCAGTGGTCATGTATGGATGTGAGAATTAGACTGTGAAGAAAGCTGATCGCTAAAGAATTGATGCTTTTGAACTGTGGGGTTGGAGACGACTCTTGAGAGTCCCTTGTACTGTAAGGAGATCCAACTAGTCCATTCTAAAGGAGATCAGTCCTGGGTGTGCTTTGGAAGGACTGATCCTAAAGATGAAACTCCAGTACTTTGGCCACCTCATGCGAAGAGTTGACTCACTGGAAAATACTCTGATGCTGGGAGGGGTTGGGGGCCAAGGAAAAGGTGATGACAAAGAATGAGATTGCTGAATGGCATCACCCACTTAATGGAGGTGAGTTTGTGTAAACTCCGAGAGTTGGTGATGGACAGGGAGGCCTGGCGTGCTGTGATTCATTGGGTCCCAAAGAGTCGAACACGACTGAGCGAATGAACTGAACTGAACTGAACACTTATTCTACTCAAATTCTTCAGGAAATTTGCAGAGTTAGTGAAATTTCCAAACTGATTCTATGAGGCCACTGTCACCCTGACCCCAAAACCAGACAAATACGCCACAAGAAAAGAAAACTACACTCCGATAACACTGATGGACATAGATGCAAAAATCCTTAACAAAATCCTAACAAACAGAATCCAACAGCAATTGAAAAAGATCATACATCATGACCAAGTGGGCTTTATCTCACGGATCCAAGGATTCTTTAATATCTGCAAGTCAATCAACGTCATACACCACGTTAACAAATTGAATGATAAAATGCATATGATTATCTCAATAGATATAGAGGTCTTCGACAAAATTCAACATTCATTTATGACAAAAAAAAAAAAAAACAACTCCAGAAAGAAGGAATAGAAGGAACATACCTCAACATAATAAAAGTTATATATGACAAACAAACAGCAAAGATGATCCTCAATGGTGAAAAATTGAAAGTAATCCTCCTAAAGTCAGGACGAAGACAAGAATGTCCACTCTCACCGCTACTATTAAACACAGATTTAGAAGTTTTAACCAGGCAATCAGAGAGGAAAAGGAAATAAATGGAATCTCTATTGGAAAAGAAGAAATAAAACTGTGAGTCTTGGCCGATATCATGATCCTCTACATAGAAAACACTAAAGACTCCACCAGAAAATGACTAGTGCTGATAGTCCCTTGGACAGTAAGGAGATCCAACCATCCATTCTAAAGGAGATCAATCCTGGGTGTTCATTGGAAGGACTGATGCTAAAGCTGAAATTCCAATACTTTGGCCAACGCATGCGACCAGTTGACTCAAGGGAAAAGACTCTGATGCTGGGAAGAATTGGGAGCGGGAGGAGAAGGGAAGGACAGAGAATGAGATGGATGGATGGCATCACCGACTCGATGGACATGAGTTTGAGTGAACTCCAGGAGTTGGTGTTGGACAGGGAGCCCTGGAGTGCTGTGATTCACGGGGACCCAAGGAGTCAGACACGAGTGAGCGACTGAACTGAACTGAACTAAACTGAAGCAATAAATATAGTAAAGTTGCAGGATGTAAAATTAACACCTAGGAATTCCCTGCATACCTATTTATTAACATTAGAAAACAGAAAGACAAATTTAGGAAACATTCTCATTCACCATTGAAATAAAAAGAATAAAATATTCAGAAATAAATCTACCTAAAGAAACAGAAGACATATATATATATATATATATATATATATATATAACTAAAAAAAAAAAAAAAACCCACTGATGAAAGAAATCAAAGAGGACATAAATAGATGGAGAAATATAACATGTTTATGGATTGGAAGTATCAAAATAGTGAAAATGAGTATACCACCTAAAGCAATCTATAGATTCAATACAATCCCTATCAAGCTACCAAAGGTATTTTTCATGGAACTATAAACAAATAATGTCACAATTTGTATGGAAATACCAAAAACCTCGAATAACCAAGGCAATCTTGAGAAGGAAGAATGGACCTGGAGGAATGAACCTGCTTGACTTCAGGCTATACTACAAAGCTGTAATCATCAACACATTATGGTACTGGCACAAAGATAAAATATAGATCATTGGAACAAATAGAAAGCCCAGGAATGAAGCCACACACCTATGGACAACTTCTCTTTGAAAAGGGAGGCAAGTATCTACAATGGAGAAAAAAAAAAAAAAAGGTCTCTTAAACAAGTGGCGCTAGGAAATCTGGTCATCCAAGTGTAAAAGAATGACACCAGTAAAGAGGTAACACCTCATCCTGGTCAGAATGGATGCTACCTTAAAGTCTACACAAAAGGAATTCTGGAGTGGTGTGGAGAAAGGAGAACCCTCTTACACTGTTGGTGGATCAGCAAACTAGTATAGGCATTATGGAGAACATTGTGGAGATTAGGTAAAAAATTGGGAACAGTACTGCCATATGACCTAACGATCCCACTGCCTGACATACACACCAAGGAAACCAGAACTGAAAGAGACACATGTACCCCAATGATCATCACAGCACTGTTTATAATTGCCAGGAAATGGAAGCAACCTAGATGTCCACTGGCAGAAGAATGGATAAGAAATCTTTGGTACATATACACAAAGGAATATTATTCAGTCACTAAAAAGATTTAATTTGAATCAGTTCTAATGAGGTAGATGAAACTGAATCCTATTACAGAAATAGAAGTAAATCAGAACAAAAAACACCACTACGCTACACTAATGCATATAACGAAATTTCAAAATATGATATCAATGACACTATAGATGAGACGGCAATAGAGACACAAATGTATAGAACAGTCTTTAGGACTCTGTGGGAGAAGGTGAGAGTGGGTTTATTTGAGAGAATATCATTGAAATATGTATATGATCATATGTGAAAATGATCACCAGTTCGTGTTCGATACATGAGACAAGGTGCTCAGGGCTGGTGCACTGGGATGACCTGGAGGTTTGGGATGGGAGTGGGGTGGAAGGAATGTCCACATGAAGAACAATTGTAAACACATGGCTGATTCATGTCAATGTATGGAAAACCCACTCAATACTACAATTAGCCCCCAATTAAATAAATAAGTTTTTTAAAATGTACCAAAAAAAAAAAAAAAAGCCTGTTGGTCTTCACCAGTGATTCAGTGGCTTAAGAATTTTCCTGTCAATGCAGGGGACATGGGTTTGATCCTTGGTCTGAGGAGACCACACATACTAGCAAAGTAGATAAAACTGTGTGCCCCCAAGTGCTGAACCTGAGAGCCCTAGAGCTTGTGCGCCGGAACAGAAGACACTGCCATGAGAAGCAAGCTCATTGCAATGAAGAGTACTCCCCAATTGCTGCAAGTAGAGAAACTTTTTGAACAGCAATGAAGACTCAGTGCAGCTGTAAATAAATAAATAAATACTAAAAATTATGAATAAATGAAATCTAGATACATAAATTTCTTCCATGTAATACGAAATTTTTGTATTTATTGATTGTCCAGGTGTTGATTTACCACTTGAAATATGGAATTCCTGTATTTCAAATATGAAAATCAAGGGCAATATTTTCAAACAAAATATAAATTGTCTTTATTTCATGTATAAGTATCTTGGTGTATATTTTCGTATATGATTCTCTAAATTTCACATATGAAAATCTAGGTGCCAGTTCTATTTGAAAGTTGGAATTCTCTATAATTCACATTTGAAATGCAGGATGGTTATATTTCCTACTGCTAATGTGGTATTCCCTAATTTTGTATGAAAATCTTGGTGTAGATTTTTGTAAATGAAGAATGCAAGTTTCTTTATTTCAATTCTTTATCATCAAAGTTACCAGGGAACTTTAATAGATTTAGGAAAACCTCCAAGATTTTATAAAATTAACACCAAAAAGGGATGTCCATTTCATCATAGCTAACTGTGACGTTAAAACAGGAAGTCAAGCGATACGTGGAGTAACAGACAAGTTTGGACTTGGGGTACAAAGTGATGCCGAACAAAGGCTAAAGGCAGAATTTTGCAAATAGAAAGGTTAAAAATGAAAGCAGTAACAGACAGTGAATAGGCTCCAAAATGACTAGGGACAGATTACAGCCCTGAAAATATAAGACTCTTGCTCCCAGGAAGAAAAGCTATGACAAACCTAAACACAATGTACTGAGAAGCAGAGACATCGCTTTGTCAACAAAGGTCCATATAGGCAAAGCTAGGTTGTTTCCCAGTGGATATGTATGTTTGCCTCTCATGTGTGGCCCTACACAGCATGTCTTAGTTTCACTGAGTTAGACAAGGTGGTGGTCCATGTGATGGATTTGTTAGCTTCCTATGATGGTGGTTTCAGTCTTTCTGCCCTCAAATACCCTCTCTCTGCACCTACCATCTTACTGGGGTTTCTTTTCCTTTGGACGGGGAGTATCTCTTCCCTGCTCCTACAGCAAAACACAACCTCTGCTCCTTACATTGGGTGTGGGATATCTCTTCTTGACTGCTGGCTGCTCCGGTGCCACACAGCCACAACTCGCTGCTCCAACAAATTCGGAAAACTCCGCAATGGCCAAGGAATGGAAAAGGTCAGTTTTCATTCCAATCGCAAAGAAAAGCATTGCCAAAGAATACTCAAATTACTAAACAAAGAGCTTCATCTCACGTGCTGGTAAAATAATGCTCAAAATTCTCCAAGGCAGGCTTCAACAATATGTGAACCATGAACTTCCAGATATTCAAGCTGGTTTCGGAAAAGGGCAAAGGAATCAGAGATCAAAGTGTAAACATCCACTGGATCTCTGAAAATACAAGAGAGTTCCAGAAAATATCTATTTCTGCTTTATTGACTATGCCAAAGCCTTTGACTCTCTGGATCACAGTAAATTGTGGAAAATTTTTCAGGAGACGGTAATATCTCGATTCAACAAACATGAGTCTGTGCAAAGTGTTGGAGACACGGAAGGTCAGGGAACCCTGGAGTACTGCTGTCCACGGTGTTGCAGAGTTGGATATGACAGATCAACTGAAAAATAGCAACAACTCGGTTTCATATTTGTCAATAAGGAGGAGATTTTCTAACCTGAAATATGGAATTCTGTATATGCCTTTAGAATAATTACATGCTTCTTTATGAATGATGGACGTCTCTCTATTTCTTTTATGAAAGTCTGGTTGGATATTTTACTTCTTAAACTATGAGGGATTCAATTACTCAGGCACCCAAATTTTACTGAAAATATGTTTACATATAATATGGAGTATTTCCATTTCAAATGTGAAAGTCAGAGTATGCTTGTCCTTATGTGATGTATTTCACATATGATTATGGGCACACTGTCCAATTTTTTGTTTCTTGTGTTGAAGTTTGACAGCAGACAGTCCTTCAGCAAAGAGGAAATACTCAGTTTCACATATGAAAATCTAGGTGCAGATTTTAAGACATGAATTATGAAAGTCTCTGTAATTCATATTTGAAAATCTGGGGACCAAGTTTCCAACATGAGAATTATTGGTGTATCACATATGAAGATTTTGTTGAATGAAATATCCAATTTTTAATATTACAGTTATGAAATTCTGAATGCAGAGTTCTATTCAGGGAATATGAAAGTCTCTATTTCACGTCTTAAATTACCGTCACCGATTTTCAGCTTGAGTAGTGGAATTTTTTATATTTATCATTTGAAAATCTGTGTGCTAACATTCCTTCAAGAAATAAGGAATACTGTGTGTTAAGATCAGGCATCTATTTCCCTACAATAAGTATGGAATTTTATGTATCATATAGAAAAATCGCTTGAGCGATGAATTTCTTTTTATTTCAGCAAAGAGAATTTGAAGAAAGACCTTCTTCCGTGAAATATGGAATACTGTATGTTTTGCATTTGAAAAACTTGGGACAAGAATCAAATATGGAATATGAATTCTCAGTTATTCACATAAGAAAATTTGTGTCAGATTTTCATACATAATTTTTGCAATATTCCATGATTCGTTTAGATCTGTGCCAAACAGGCAATGTACATGTATCTATGTTTCTTGTAAGAAAATGTGGCCACATAATTCCCTACTTAAATTTAGTATTCTCTGTGATAGTATTTTAAAAAGCAGAGACATTACTTTGCCAACCAAGGTCCGTCTAGTCAAGGCAATGGTTTTTCCCGTGGTCATGTATGGATGTGAGAGTTGGACTGTGAAGAAAGCTGATTGCCGAAGAATCGATGCTTTTGAACTGTGGTGTTGGAGAAGACTCTTGAGAGTCCCTTATACTGCAAGGAGATCCAACCAGTCCATTCTAGAAGAGATCAATCCTGGATGTTCATTGGAGGGACTGATGCTAAAGCTGAAGCTGCAATACTTTGGCCACCTCATGCGACGAGTTGACTCACTGGAAAAGACTCTGATGCTGGGAAAGGTTGGGCGGGAGGAGAAGGGGATGACCGAGAATGAGATGGGTGGATGGCATCACTGACTCTGTGGACATGAGTTTGAGTGTACTCCGGGAGTTGATGATGGACAGGGAGGCCTGGCGTGCTGTGATTCATGGGGTCGCGGAGAGTCGGACACGACTGGCCGACTGAACTGAACTGATATTAAATATTGAAAGGCTGGATGAAGATATCGCTACATGATATATGAAAAAAATCTATATTTACTTTTGAAAATCTGGGTGCCAATATTTCTACAGGAAACAGGTAAATCACTAGAGTAAAATTTGGATTTCTAGGTTGTGATGTTCCCACATGAAATATAAGATCTGCATATTTCCCATATGGAAATCTGGATGCCATTTTTACCTCCATGAAACATGGAGTTCACTTATGAATTTCTGAATGCAGATTTTACTACATGATGCTCTGAAATTCTGTAAATATGTCATTAGAAAATCTGTGTGTCCGTTTCCTACATTAAATATGAAATTCTCAGTATTTCCAAGACCTAAACCTGAGCAAAGTTTTTGTTACATGAAATATGTAATTGTTTTTATTTCCCTTTTAAAAATCTGGTTTTAGACTTTCCAGCATGATAGACAAAATATGTGGAACTCATGCATAAAATGTGGGTACTAGAAAATCTTACATCAATAAAGGAATGCACGTTATTTCATGTATAAAAATCAAGGCACATATTTTCTTGCATGAAGTACGGTATTCTCAAGTGAAAGCTAAGGTTTAATAGAAAATAAAATTCTGTAAAATAATTATCCCTAAGTTAAAATAAATAAACTAAGAACACTGCCCAAAGCATGGTATTCTGTGTTTTATATTTCATCATCTAGATGTAGATCTTTCTAACTGAAGTAGGGAATACTGTATAGCTCACATATTTAAATTTGTAAGCAGAGTCTCTGATATGAGGTAATGAATTCTCTATATTTGACGTATGAAAACCTGCTGAGGAATTTTGGACATGGAAAGGTGGGATTTTTGTTCTTTCACACGTGAAAACCGGGATACATACTGTCTCAGAAGCGATGAACTGTACTTATTTCAGATATGAACATTTAGTGTAGTAATTTTACATGAAATTTGCATCTAGTTAAAGCTGTTGTTTATCCAGAAATTATGTATGGATGTGAGAGTTGGACTATAAAGAAAGCTGAGCAGGAAAATTAATGCTTTTGAACTGTGATGTTGGAGAAGTCTCTTGAGAGTCTCTTGGATGGCTAGGAGAAATCCAACAAGACTATCCTAAAGGATATCAGTCCTGAATATTCCTTGCAAGGACTGGGGCTAAAGGTGAACTCCAATACTTTGTCCAGCTGATGTGAAGAACTGACTCATTGGAAAAGACCCTGATGCTGTGAAAGGTACAATGTGGGAGGAAGAGGGGAAACAGATTATAACTGGAGAGCATACCGAATCATTGGACATGAGTTTGAGTAAACTCAGTGAGTTAGTGAAGGATAAGGAGTACTGACATGCTGTAGTTTATGGGGATGCAAAGATTTGAGCATGACGGAGACACAAAACTGAACTCAACTGAACATGGACCTGTCCATCTGAATAAGAACCAGTTTTCCCCTCAGTTAGTCTCTCCCATCAGGAAGCTTCCACAAGCCTCTTATCTTTATTTATCAGAGGGAAGACAGAAAGAAAATCATAACCACAGAAAACTGACCAAACTGATCACCTGGTCCATAGCCTTGTCTAACTCAATGAAATTATGAGCCAGGCATATAGGGCCACCCAAGATGGATGGGTCATAATGAAGGGTTCTGACAAAATATGGTCCTTGGAGAAGGGAATGGAAAACCGCTTCAGTATTTCGGCCTTGAGAAACCCATGAGAAGCATGTAATCCAAAATATAGCATACAGAAAGAGGAACTCCCAAGGTTGGTCTTTTACACATATGCTATGACAGATCAGTGGAGAGGAAACGACAGAAAGAATGAAGGCATGGAGCCAGAGTAAAAACAGAACCCAGTTGCAGATGTGACTGGTGATGAAATGAATTCTGATGCTGTAAGATTAATATTACATAGGAACCTGGAAGGTTAGGTCCACAGCTTTGTGAAGACCTACAGGAACTTCTAGAACTGACACCCATAAAAGATATCCTTTTTATCATAGGGGAATGGAATGCAAAAGTAGGAAACCTAGAGATACCTGGTGTAACAGGCAAATTTGACTTTGGAGGACAAAGTATAGCCAGTCCAAAGAAACAGAACTTTGCCAAGGGAACAGATTGCTCACAGAAAGCACTCATTTTCAGCAACACAAGGCAAGACTCTATACATGGACATAACCGGATGGTCATAACTGAAACCAGATTTATTCTTTTCCTTGCAGCCAAAGATGGAGAAACTATATACAGTCAGCAAAAATAAGACTGGGATCTATTGTGGCTCAGATCATGAACTCCTTAATGTCAAATTCAGATTTAAATTTAAAATAGTAGGGAAACGACTAGACTATTCAGGTAGGACCTAAATCATATCCCTTATGATTAGACAGGGAAAGTGACAAATAGATCCAAGGGATTAGATCTGATAGAGTTCCTGAATGCCTACAGACAGAGGTTTGTGAAATTGTACAAAAGGCAGTGATTAAGACCATCCTCAAGAAAAAGAAATGCAAGAAGGCAAAATGGGTGTCTGGATATAACTTACAAATTACTGAGAAATGAACAGAAGCTAAAACAAAGGAGAAAAGAACAGATATATTCGTGTGTGCAGAGTTCCAAAGAAGAGGAAGGAGAGATAAGAAAGTCTACCTTAGTGAAAAATGCAAAGAAATAGAGGGGAAAATTGGAATGGAAAAGACGAGATCTCTTCAAGATAATTAAAGATACAAAAGGAACATTTCATGCCAAGATGGTCAAAATAAAGAACAGACATGGTATGGACCTAATAGAAGCAGAATATATAAAAAAGAGGTGTCAAGAATACACAGAAAAACTATACAAACAAGATCTTCAATACAAAGATAACCTCGATGGTGAGATCATTCACCTATACTCAGACACCTTGGAATATGTAGTCAAGTAAGATTGCAGCCATGAAATTAAAAGACACTTACTCCTTGGAAGGAAAGTTATGACCAACCTTGACAGTATATTAAAAAGCAGAGACATTACTTTGTCAACAAAGTTCTGTCTAGTCAAAGCTATGGTTTTTCCCGTGGTTATGAATGGATGTGGGAGTTGGACTGTGAAGAAAGCTGATCGCCGAAGAATTGATGCTTTTGAACTGTGGTACTGGAGAAGACTCTTGAGAGTCCCTTGTACTGCAAGGAGATCCAAAAAGTCCATTCTAAGGGAGATCAATCCTGGGTGTTCATTGGAAGGACTGATGATACAGCTGAAACTGCAATATTTTGGCCATCTCATGGGACGAGTTGACTCACTCGAAAAGACTCTGATGCTAGGAAAGGTTGGGGGCTGGAGGAGAAGAGGACGACAGAGAATGAGATGGTTGGATGGCATTGCCGACTCTTTGGACATGAGTTTGAGTGAACTCCGGGAGTTGGTGATGGACAGGGAGGCCTGGAGTGCTGTGATTCATGGGGTCGCAGAGAGTCAGACACGACTGAGCGACTGAAGTGAACTGAACTGAACTGAATCCTTATGAAGCATCATATGGAGAAAACTAGTGGAGCTGATGGAATTCCAGTTAAGTTATTTCACAGGCTAAAAGATGATTCTGTGAAAGTGCTACTCTCAATATGCCGGCAAATTTGAAAAACTCAGCAATTGCCCCAAGACTGGAAAAGTTCAGTTTTCAGTCCAATCCCAAAGAATGTTCACTCAGAATTGCCCCCATGTCAAATGGTAGAAAAGTAATGCTCAAAATTCTCCCTTCCAGATTCAACAGTACATGAACAACGAACTTCAACATGTTCAAGCTGGATTTAGAAAAGGGTAGGAAAAGAAAGATCAAATTGCCAACATCCATGGGAATCATCAGAAAAGCAAGAGATCTCCAAAAATAAGAAAAACAGAAACCTCTACTTCTGCTTCATTGTAATGCCAAAGCCTGTGACTGTGTGGATCACAACAAATTGTTAACTAATAATGATAATAATAAAATGGTGGGAAAACAAGACCACCTGACCTACCTCTTGAGAAATCTATATCTAGGAAAAGAAGCAATAGAATATGAAACGACAGGTTGCTTCCAAATCAGGAAAAGATTGTTCCAAGGCTGCATATTGCCACCCTGCTTAATTAACCTCTATATAGTGTAAAAGTTGCGAAATGCCAATCTGGATGATTCACAAGCTTGAATTAATACTGCTGGAAGAAATACAAATAACCTCTATGAAGTAGATTCACTTCAGTTCAGTTCAGTCGCTCAGTCTTGTCCAACTCTCCGCAACCACATGAATCACAGCACGGCAGGCCTCCCTGTCCATCACCAACTCCCAGAGTACACTCAAACTCATGTACAGAGAGTCGGTGATGCCATCCAGCCATCTCATTCTCTGTCGTCCCCTTCTCCTCCCGCCCAACCTTTCCCAGCATCAGAGTCTTTTCCAGTGAGTCAACTCATCTCATGAGGTGGCCAAAGTATTGCAGTTTCAGCTTTAGCATCAGTCCCTTCAATGACCACCAAGGATTGATCTCTTCTCGAATGGAGTTGTTGGGTCTCCTTGAAGTAAAAGGGACTCTCAAGAATCTTCTCCAACACCACAGTTCAAAAGCATCAATTCTTCGGTGATCAGCTTTCTTCACAGTCCAACACTCACATCCATTCATGACCACGGGAAAAACCATAGCCTTGACTAGACGGATCTTAGTTGGCAAAGTGATGTCTCTGCTTTTTAATATACTGTCAAGGTTGGTCATAACTTTCCTTCCAAGGAGTAAGAGTCTTTTAATTTCATGGCTGCTGTCAGCATCTGCAGTGATTTTGGAGCCCAAAAAAATAAAGTCTGACATTGCTTCCACTGTTTTCCCATCTATTTCACATGAAGTGATGGGACCAGATGCCATGATCTTCGTTTTCTGAATATTGAGCTGCAAGCCAACCTTTTCACTCTCCCCTTTCACTTTCATCAAGAGGATTTTGTGTTCCTCTTCACTTTCTGCCATAAGGGTGGTGTCATCTGCGTATCTCAGGTTATTGATATTTCTCCCAGCAATCTTAATTCCAGCTTGTGCTTCTTCCAACTCAGCGTTCCTCATGATGTATTCTGCATATAAGTTAAATAAGCAGGGTGACAAGATACAGCCTTGACGTACTCCTTTTCCTTTTGGAACCAGTCTGTTGTTCCATGTCCAGTTCTGACTGTTGCTTCCTGACCTGCATACACGTTTCTCAAAAGGCAGGTCAGGTGTTCTGGTATTCCCATCTCTTTCAGAATTTTCCACAGTTTATTGTGATCCACACAGTCAAAGGCTTTGGCATAGTCAATGAAGCAGAAATAGATGTTTTTTCTGAAACTCTCTTGCTTTCTCCATGATCCAGCGGATGTTAGCAATCTGATATCTGATGCCTCTGGCTTTTCCAAAACCTGCTTGAACACCTGTGAATTCATGGTTCACATGTTGCTGAAGCCTGGCTTGGAGAATTTTGAGCATGCTTGTACTAGCTTGTGAGATGAGTGCAATTGTGCAGTCGTTTGAGCATTTTTTGACATTGCCTTTCTTTAGGATTGGAATGAAGAGTGACCTTTTCCAGTCCTGTGGCCACTGCTGAGTTTTCCAAGTTTGTTGACTTATTGAGTGCAGCCCTTTCACAGCATCATCTTTCAAGATTTGAAATAGCTCAACTGGAATTCCATCAACTCCACTAGCTTTGTTTGTAGTGATGCTCTCTAAGGCCCGCTTGACTTCACATTCTAAGATGTCTGGCTCCAGGTGAGTGATCACGCCATCGTGTTTATCTTCATTGTGAAGATATTTTTTGTACAGTTCTTCTGTGTATTCTTGCCACCTCCTCTTAATATCTTCTGCTTCTGTTAGGTCCATACCATTTCTTTCTTTTATCAAGCCCATTTTTGCATGAAACATTCCCTTGATACTTCTAATTTTCTTGAAAAGGTCTCTTGCTTTTCCTATTCTGTTGTTTTCCTCTTCCTCTCCTTTGCATTGATCACTGAGGAAGGCTTTCATATCTCTCCTTGCTATTCTTTGGAACTCTGCATTCAGATGCTTATACCTTTCCTTTGCTCTTTTGCTTTTCTTCCTTTCACTTCTCTTTTCGCTTCTCTTCCTTTCACTTCCTTTTCTCTTCTCTTCCTTTCACAGCTATTTGTGAGGCCTCCTCCGACAGGCATTTTGCTTTTTTTTACATTTCTTTTCCATGGGGATGGTCCCTGTCTCCTGTACAATGTCACGAACCTCCATCCATAGTTCCTCAGGAACTCTATCTATGAGATCTAGTCCCTTAAATCTATTTCTCACTTCTACTGTATAATCATAAGGGATTTGATTTTGGTCATATCTGAATGGTCTAGAGCTTTTCCCTACTTTCTTCTATTTCTGTCTGAATTTGGCAAAAAGGAGTTCATGATCTGAGCCACAGTCAGCTCCTGGTCTTGATTTGTTAACTGTATAGAGTTAGCCATCTTTGGCTGCAAAGAATATAATCAATCTGATTTGTTGACCATCTGGTGATGTCCATTTGTAAAGTCTTCTCTTGTTTTGTTGGAAGAGGGTGTTTGCTACGACCCGTGCGTTCTCTTGACAAAATCTATTAGCCTTTGCCCTGCTTCATTCTGTGCTCCAAGGCCAAATTTGCCTGTTACTCCAGGTGTTTCTTGACTTCCTACTTTTTCATTCCAGTCCCCTATAATGAAAAGCACATCTTTTTTGGTTGTTAGTTCTAAAAGGTCTTGTAGGTCTTCATAGAACCGTTCAACTTCGTCTTCTTCACCGTTACTGATTGGGGCATAGGCCTGGATTACTGTAATATTGAATGGTTTGCCTTGGAAACGAACAGAAATCGTTCTGTCGTTTTTAAGATTGCATCCAAATACTGCATTTCGGACTCTTTTGTTGACCATGATGGCTACTCCATTTCTTCTAAGGGATTCCTGCCCACAGTAGTAGATTTAATGGTCATCTGACTTAAATTCACCCATTCCAGTCCATTTTAATTCATTGATTCCTAGAATGTCTATGTTCACTCTTTCCATCTCCTGTTTGACCACTTCCAATTTGCCTTGATTCATGGACCTAACATTCCAGGTTCCGATGCAATATTGCTCTTACAGCATCCGACCTTGCTTCTATCACCGGTCACATCCACAACTGGGTGTTGGTTTTGCTTTTGCTCCATCCCTTCATTCCTTCTAGAGTTACTTCCCCACTGATCTCCAGTAGCATACTGGGCACCTACCGACCTGGGGATTTCCTCATTCAGTATATCATATTATTTTGCCCTTTGATCCTGTTCATGGGTTACTCAAGGCAAGTATACTGAAGTGGTTTGCCATTCCCTTCTCCAGTGGACCACATTCGTCTATGGTCCATGTGATCAGATTGACTAGTTTCTGTTATTATGATTTCATTGTGTCTGCCCTCTGATGTCCCCTCGCAATACCTACCTGGTGGTGCAGACTCAAGACACGCCGGCCCTGGAAGAACCGACCACGCAAAGAGACACAGCCCTGAGGAGCTACCCCATGCCTGAGGCCAGGGCCGGTGGCTGAGAGGAGCTTACCCATGTCCAATAGGCGGTGGCTGGGCGGGCACAGGAGGGCCGAGAGGAGCTACTCCACGTTCAGGGTCATGAGGGGCAGCCTTGAGGGGATACCCCTTGTCCAAGGTAAGGTGCAGCGGCTGCAATTTCTTGGAGCAGCAGAATGTGGGGAAATGGGAACCAGCTCCCCCGACAGGTCTCTTACACTGAAAACTTCTGGGACGTGGCTTGCCGTTCAATTCCTGTCCCTACCGCCTCCTGCTTGGGCCTCCTCTTCTGGAGGGCGACCGTGTCCCTGGAAGTCAGAGCTGGGGGAAGAGACAGAAGCAGGAGCTAGAGGCCAGGTCTCCACCTTCTTGCTGCATCTTAAACGATGGCCACAAATACGAAGCGGGCTCACCAGGTGGAGAATCAAATGTGGCAGGCACCTTGCGGAGGCGGGTTTCGGGGAGCACTCTGTCTTCAGGTCCTGTGGTCGCCACTCTTCGCCGGCCCTTAGACGTGGGGACACTCCTTGAGCATGGCCTTCCCTGGGGTCCCCATGCGCTGGCCTCGGCCCGCCCTGGGCTTGGTGCAGGCGGCGACCCTAGCCTACCGGGCCTCGTGCTCACCAACCCCCCGAATGTAGGACCAAGCATGCCCCGACCCGCGTGCAGCCGGCAGCCGAAACCACCGCCCCCTCTGGGAGCCGGGCCGCGTGCTTACACCACAAATAAGATGCATTTTTATGTGTATAAAATATAATTTTTAGGTTCACTTAGAATATATTTTTTAATAAGTTAAAACTCTGTTCAGTTCAGTTCAGTTCAGTCGCTCAGTCGTGTCCGACTCTCTGCGACCCCATGAATCACAGCACGCCAGGCCTCCCTGTCCATCACCAACTCCCAGAGTACACTCAAACTCATGTCCACAGAGTCGGTGATGCCATCCAGCCATCTCATTCTCTGTCGTCCCCTTCTCCTCCCGCCCCCAACCTTTCCCAGCATCAGAGTCTTTTCCAGTGAGTCAACTCGTCGCATGAGGTGGCCAAAGTATTGCAGTTTCAGCTTTAGCATCAGTCCCTCCAATGAACATCCAGGATTGATCTCCTTTAGAATGGACTGGTTGGATCTCCTTGCAGTATAAGGGACTCTCAAGAGTCTTCTCCAACACCACAGTTCAAAAGCATCGATTCTTCGGCGATCAGCCTTCTTCACAGTCCAACTCTCACAACCATACATGACCACGGGAAAAACCATTGCCTTGACTAGACGGACCTTGGTTGGCAAAGTAATGTCTCTGCTTTTTAATATACTATCAAGTTTGGTCATAACTTTCCTTCCAAGGAGCAAGCGTCTTTTAATTTCATGGCTGCAATCAGCATCTGCAGTGATTTTGGAGCCAAAAAAAAACAAAGTCTGACACTGTTTCCACTGTTTTTCCATCTATTATTTCCCATGAAGTGATGGGACCAGATGCCATGATCTTTGTTTTCTGAATGTTGAGCTTCAAGCCAACCTTTTCACTCTCCTCTTTCACTTTCATCAAGAGGCTTTTGAGTTCCTCTTCACTTTCTGCCATAAGGGTAGTGTCATCTGCATATCTGAGGTTATTGATATTTCTCCCAGCAATCTTGACTCCAGCTTGTGCTTCTTCCAGCCCAGCGTTCCTCATGATGTACTCTGCATATAAGTTAAATAAGCAAGGTGACAATATACAACCTTGACGTACACCTTTTCCTATTTGGAACCAGTCTGTTGTTCCATGTCCAGTTCTAACTGTTGCTTCCTGACCTGCATACAGGTTTCTCAAGAGGCAGGTCAGGTGGTCTGGGATTCCCATCTCTTTCAGAATGTTCCACAGTCTATTGTGATCCACACAGTCAAAGGCAAAACTCTGTTAGCACACTGTTAAATGCAGAACCTCCTTTTTAAGAGAACTGCCATATTATATCGACGTTTCATATTCTTGGTCTCAGCTTTCAGGTCTCCACAATATACCAAGTAGTGGATGCTGTCCAAGAGTGCCCTGTGTACCTAGACATCTGCATTGCCGCCAGGGGTGGGGACGATTCCAGAAGCCTGTCCCCTGGCAGGCTTCTGAGCTTGTAATCATATTGAATGTACAGAGTGAAATGAAATCAAAACCGTATTTTTGTACAGTTTTGAATTTTCTACTTCGAACCGACCACCTCCTGGCCTCACAGAGAGCTTACAGAGTGCAAATCTGTCTTTACTTGGCTTGGTCATTGCAGTATTTTTGCAGTTGTGGGGCCCACTATTTTTGGTCTGTAGTTTCAAATATATATGTACACTGAACAATCTGTAACGGGCTGAATGAAACTAAGATTTTTTTAACTCTTTCAAAAAAGAATAAGGGTGTGGCCCCATGGGGTGGGGGATCTATAGGGTTGCTCAGGGCCTCTTGAGCAGCACCTGGTATACTGCAAGTATCACATTCATGACCTCAAACCGTGCCACAGCAAGATGCAGAAGTAGGGCAATTTCAGCAGAAGTAACCAGACCTCCCCAAACCATGCCCATAAGCAGATCTTCTGATGCAGCAAGAGCAGCTTCTCAAGGCCGCCTCCAGAGCACTAGTTGTTGGCAAGGGGCATGAGGCCAAGAGTAGCCTGCTGTTTGCTGCCAGCCTGATGTTCCAAAGTTCCCCTCTCAGAGCCTGGACCCCAAAACAACATGGACCCGGCCTGGCAGGCATCAACATGGACTCGGCCAGTCAGTGCCCAAGTGCCCCATCAAGAGCAGGAGTGGGGTGGATGGCTTCCAGGATGAAAGCCCTGAGAAGTCAGACACTGTGGAGCAGGGACGGGAGAACTCCCCAGCCCTGGGGGCATCGTTCCATAATCTAGTCGGGGCCCTCCTGGGTCCAGGGGCTGAGCAGGCGCAGATGGGGCATCAGCCCCTGATACACCGGCTTGTGCCACAGGTGTCCGGCCCTTGAATTCGGGCATGACTATGGGGCTGACGGTGAACAGGAAAGGCAAATCCCTGTTCATGGACACGTTGATGGCCATCGGGACCACCACCCTGCAGACGTTTGTCAGGGGAGTAACAGCCGGCAAAAGGAAGTTCATCAAGGACAGGGGAGACCAGCCCTTTGACAAGAGACTGTGCTTCAGCATGAAGCAGACTGAGAGCTCCTACATGTACCAAGATATCATGGTCTGGAAGCAGGACAGCTTCACCCACATCGTGCTGTCCATATTGTCACCGTGCTTATTTAAATTGTATATAATAATCACTTCAGTCATTCAGTCGTGTCAGACTATTTGTGACCCCATGAACTGCAGAACGCCAGACCTGCTTGTCCGTTATCAAGCCCTTGAGTATACCCAAACTCATGTCCATTGAATCGGTGATACTCTCCAACCACTTCATTCTCTGTCATCCCTTTCTCTTCCTACCCTCAATCTTTCACAGCGTGAGGATCTTTTCCATTGAGTCAGTTGTTTGCATCGGGTGGCCAAAGTATTGGAGTTTCAACTTCAACATCAGTCATTCCAATGAACATCCAGGACTGATCTCCTTTAGGATTGGCTGGTTGGATATCCTTGCAGTCCAATGGACACTCAAGAGTCTTCTCCAACACCACGGTTCAAAAGCATCATTTCTTGACACTCAGTTTTCTTTATAGTCCGAATAACACATCCATAGGTGACTACTGGAAAACAATAGCTTGACTAAACAGTTTATTAGTAAATCAGGTGTCTGCTTTTTATTTATGCTGTCTAGGTTGATCATAGCTTTCCTTCCAAAGACTAAGCATTTTTCATTTCATGGCTACAATCACCATCTGCAGTGATTTTGGAGCCTCCTCCTGGGGGAAAAAAAAAAAAAAATATATATATATATATATATATATATATATATATATATATATATATATTGGCAGCCACTCTTTCCCCACCAATTTGCCACAAGTGATGAGACTGGAGGCCATAATCTGAGTTGATAAAAGTTGAAATTTAAGCCAAAGTTTTCATTCTCCTCATTATGTTAATCAAGAAACTCTTTAGTTGTTCTTCACTTTCTGTCATAATTGTGGTGTCACCTGCATATCTGGGTTGTTGATATTTCTCCCAGCAATCTTGATTCCAGTTTGTGCTTCCTTCAGCCCAGCGTTTCTCATGATGTACTCTGCATAAAAGTTCAATAAGGAGGGTGAAAGTACAGCCTTGACATATTCATTTTCCTATTTGGAACCAAGATGTTGTTCCATGTCCAGTACTCTCTATTGATTCCTGACCTGCAAACAAGTTTCTCAAGGGACAAGATAGGTGGTCTGGTATTCTGATCTCTTTCAGAATTTTCCATAATTTATTGAGATCCACACAGGCAAAGGTTTTTGCATAGGAAATAAAGAAGAAAGAAATGTTTTTCTGGAACTCTCTTGCTTTTTCGATGATCCAGCAGATGTTAGCTGTTCGATCTCTGGTTCCTCTCCCTTTTCTAAAACCACCTTGAACTTCTAGAAGAACACGGTTCACCCATTTTTGAATCCTGGCTTGGAGAATATTGAACATTATTTTCTAGCGTGTGAGATGAGTGGAATTGTGCGGTAGTTTGGAGCATTCTTTGGCATTGCCTTTCTTTGGGATTGGAATGAAAGCTGATCATGTCCAATCCTGTGGTCACTGGTGAGTTTTCCCAGTTTGCTGACATGTGGAGTGCAACATTTTCACAGCATCATCTCTTAGGATTTGAAATACCTGAACTGAAATTCTGTCACTTCCACTGGCTTTGTTCATAGTGATACTTCCTAAAGCCCACTTGAATTCCCATTCCAGGATGTCTGGCCATAGGTGAGCATAAGTGATCACATCATTGTGAATTTTGAGTGAACTCTGGAAGTTTGTGATGGACAAGGAGGCCTGGGGTGCTGTGATTCATGGGGTCGTGGAGAGTCGGACACGACTGAGCGACTGAACTGAACTGAACTGAAAGGTCTTTTCTGAACAGTTCTAAGTATTTGTTTTGCAGCTCTTCTTAATATTTTCTGCTTCATTAGGTCCATACCATTTTGGTTCTTTATTGAGCCCTTCTTTGCATGTAATAGTCCCTTGGTATCTCAAATTTACTTAAAGGGGCTCTCGTCTTTCTCATTCTACTTTTCCTATCTATTTCTTTACATTGATCACTCAGGAAGGCTTTCTTAACTCTCCTTGCTATTCTTTGCACCTCAGCAATCAAATGGATAAATCTTTCCATTTCTCCTCTGCTTTTGGCTTCTCTTTTTTTTCCATAGAACATTGTAAGGTTTTCTCAGACAGCTGTTTTGCTTTTTTGCTTTTCATTTTCTTGGGGATGGTCTTGGTTCCTGTCTCCTGTAGAATATCACAAACCTCCATCCAGAGTTCATATGTAGTGTACAACATGCTAAATGCCAGACTTTAAGAAGCACAGGCATGAATAAAGATTGCTGCAAGAAATATCAACAGCCTCAAATGAAATCACTCTTATGGCAAAAATTAAGTAGATATAAAGAACCTCTTGATGAAAATTAAAGAGGAGATTGAAAATTTTGAATTAATATTCAACATTCAGAAAACTAAGATCATGACATATGGTCCCATCCCTGTTTAAAATATGGGTGGAGAAACAATGGAAATACTGATAGACTTTATTTTGGAGGGCTCCAAAATAATTGAAGATTGTGACTGCAGCCATAAAATTAAAAACACTTGGTACTTGGATTAATAGCTATGAACTACCTAGACAGCCTATTGAAAAGCAGAGACATTGCTTTGCCAGCGAAGGTCCACCTGGTCAAAGTGATGGTTTCTCCTGCAGTAATGTACGGATGTGAAATTTAGACTGTAAAGACAGCTGAGCATGGAAGAATTGATGCCTTTAAAATGAGGCATTGGTGAAGACCCTTGAGAGTCTCTTGGACTGCAAGGAGGCCAAAGGAAATCAGTCCTGAATATACATTGGAAGCACCGATGCTGAAGCACAAACTTCAATAATCCGGACCCCTGATGCAAAGAACTGACTCTTTGGAAAAGACCCTGATGCTGGGAAATATTGAAGGCAATAAGGGAAGAGAATGACAGAAGATGAGGTGGTTAGATGGCGTCACCGACTCGATGGACATGAGTTTGAGTAATCTCTGGGAGTTGGTGATTGACAGGGAAACAAGACAAGCTGCAGTTCATGGGGTCGCTAAAGCTGAACACGACTAAGAGACTTGACTGAATTGAACTTAAATGGAGAATTACCTACATTTTGTAATGTGCAAATATGGTGATGCTTGTTTTACTCCATGATATACTGCATTTTTTTCTTCATTTTAAGAAAATCTGGAAGCTGTTTTTTTTGCTTTTTGTTTGTTTTGTTTTTAATGTGAAATGTAGACTAGTCTACACCTCATACATGAATCTGTGTGGTGGTTCTCTACTATTAAGTGTGAAGTTCTAGAAATTTCACACATGAAAATCTTAGCACTGCTTTTTGAAGACATGGAAAACCAGTATGAAATTGGAACTATTTCTACTGCACAAGTGAAAATATTGGCACCACTGTTTCTTCATGAAGTAGAGAGATAGTTGTATTTCTGAAAACATATCCCAAAAGAAAGAATGGATTCCATGAAGTGGGAAATGGCTTGTATTTACTGTATCAAAATATGGGGGGGGAAGACTCCGTCATGGAATTTGGACATCTGTACACTTCATATTTGAGTTCAGAATGGATATTTTCCTATAAAAAATAAGGAAATCTCCATATTTCATAGGAAGCACTGGTTCTTCAGTTGCAGAAACTCCTATGTGCCCTTTTTGCCTATGTTTCAATGTACCTTGCACATTTGTGTGTGTCTAGTCACGTAGGCTTGTTTCCTGTGTTTGTGTGTTTTCCTTTGTGTATGTGCATCCAATCACAGCTGACACAGAGATGAAAATCACAGACCACGCGATATGGAGCAAGCGAAAAGAGGCACCAGACATCCACAGACTGGGAGAGACTGGTCCATGCATCTCTGAGGTGGTCCTTCCTGCTTAAGACAGGACTGAGGAAAAGGTGACCAGTTACAACTCAGTACTATGCGTTCACAAATCTGGGTTTACATCAAGAGACATGAAGAATCTCATAGTTTCTGCTGTGGTCATGTGTGTTTGTAGCAGGAAGAGGATGTGGAACACTTGAAGAGTCACCCAGTATAACTCCAGTGGTGTGGGGCTTTGAAATTATAGCCTGTGGACCCTTCAGTCTGGGGAAAGAGGGCTGGCCTGTGGAAATGGTGAACACGGCTATAACTGGAAATAAGAGTATAAAGAGGTGAAGGTCCTTCAGAAAAGAGTAGAAACTGAAAGAAGGAGAAACAGAAAGAAAACCTACTGCACTGTAAAAAATTTCCAAATTAGAGGAAGGCCCTGGGAGAGTGCTGCCTCGGATCAGCCAATTACGTAGCACACTCTCTTTTTATGAGTGATCAACAATAGCATCATGTGACACGAATGACATGAAAAGGTAAAATCCTTAATTGTGAAACCACACACATCCAAGAAAACACAGGGTGACCCTGGCCATGTCCAGGTACTTCCTGCCTATCTGAAAGCTCAGAAAGGTGAAGAAAGTGCAGATGTGGGATGGAGGCACTTCCCCCTTTGGTACTGTGTGCCCGTGAGGGACCGAAGATGGGAAAGTAGAACAGTGTGAAACCAATTTTCCCTGTGAGAAGTCCAAAATTACAGTTTGTTTCTGAAGGACCTTTGAAGGAGAATATTGGGTCCCACAAACAACAACAACAACAACAACAGATGTCCAAGGGCAAAGGAAAACTAACAGGAATGTAGGAGCAGTGAATTTGCATTTAGAATCAATAAATACCAGCGATGCCTCAAGTGCTCAATAAAACATTTTGTGCACCTATACGCAGAGACCACACAGAGATAGAGTCAGAAATGCATTTGAGTGATTGAGTGTCTCCTGAAGAGGCATGGGTCAGCAATGCCCTCACAGGGAAGAGAGGCTCTGGCTGCTACAGACATGGTCATGCAGTTTGTAACATAAACTCTCTCAGAGGAGGTCACCTTACAAGCTAACATGAAGCCGCCTAACACACAATGCACAAGTTGAAGGATGATTATTCCAAAGAAAGTTTTGTACATTTAAGGAAGTTCTAGGACTCCTACAGTTTTCTCAACCTGGGTATCTGTCAAAGGGACTGAGAACCCCAGGAAATTTGACTTTGGAGGCCAGTGGGATTTGAATATACAACTTCCACAGGAGTGAAACTGACTGTTAGAGGGCGCACACAAAACCTTGTGTGCACGAGGAGTCAAGAATAAGGAGCAGTGTCCCCAAAAGAGAGTGAGCCAGACTTGCTTGTGAGTGTCCAGGAGTCTCCAGCAGAGTGTGGGATGCAGAGTAGTCACGGGAACTCAATACAAGTGTGCTTGCTCAAATCCTTTTGAAGGAGGTCCCAACTACTTTCGTTTCCCATAAGACAGTTTGGACTCAGTTCAAACAACGAGACCTGAACACAGCCACACCCATCAAGAGAAAATTGGATTAAAGATTCACTGAATATGGCCCCACATATCAGAGCAGGACCGAGGCTCACTCAGTCTGTTTCTCCCATCAGGATGTTTTCATAAGCCTCTTATCTTTATCCATCAGAGGGCAGAGAGAATGAAAAGCACAATCACAGAAAGCTAACCAAACTGTTCAAATGGATCACAGCCTTGTCTACCTCAATGAAACTATGAAATATGCCAGGTAGAGCCACCCAAGATGGATTGGACCTGGTGGAGAATTCTGGCAAAATGTGGTCAACGGGAGAAGGGAGTGGAAAACCACTTAAGTATCCTTGCTTAGTAAACCCAAATGAACGATATGAAAAGCCAAAAAGATAGGACACTGAAAGATGAACACGCCAGGTTCGTAGGTGTCCTATCTACTTCTAGAACTCAGTGAGGAAGTAACTCCAGTGAAAATAAAGAGATGGAGCCATAGGACAAACAACACCGAGATGTGGATGTGAGTGGTGATAAAGTTAAAGTTTGATGCTCTAAAGAATGATATTTCATAGGAAGCTACAAAGTTAGGTCCATGATAAAGGTAAAATTTAAGTAGTCAAACAGGAGATGACAAGTGTGAAGATCAAAGTTTCAGCAATCCATTTGTTCATGAATGGAATGGACAAATTTAATTCAAATTACCATTTTATCTTCAAAAGTGGGCAAGAATCCCTAGAGAAGAAATGGAAGAAGCTACCCTCATCAATAAAAAGAGTGTAAATTGTAGTATTTAATTGCAATATAAAAATGAAATATCTCTGCTTATTTTCAAGGCTAACCATTCAGTAGTACTGTAATCCAAGTCTATGTCATGACCAGGAATGCTAAAGTGGAAGTTGAGCGGAAGGTCAGGGTGAAGCTGAGGTTGAGTAGGTCTGTGATTACCAGTAGGACATTCTAGGACTTATACACACAAAATAAGATGCTATTTTCAACATACAGGACTGGAATGGAAAAGTAGGAAATTAAGAACTACCTAAAGTAACAGACATGTTTGGCCTTCGGGTCCAAAATAAACCAGGGCAAAACCTCACAGTTTTGCCAAGACAAGTTACTGTCATTGGATACACCCTCTTCCAACAACACAAGACATGATTCCACATATTTACATCATCAGATGAACAATACCGAAATCAAACTGATAATATACTATGCAGTTGTGGATAGTGAATCTCTTTCAGTTCAGTTCAGTTCAGTTCAGTAGCTGAGTCGTGCCCAACTCTTTGCCACCCCATGAACCGAAGCACAAGAGGCCTCCCTGTCAATCACCAACTCCTAGAGTTACTCAAACTCATATCCATTTCGTGGGTGATGCCATCCAACCATCTCATCCTCTATCATCCCTTTCTCCTCCTACCCCCAATCCCTCCCAGCATCAGGGTATTGTCTATCGAGTCAACTCTTCACATGAGATGGCCAAAGTATTAGAGTTTCAGCTTTAGCATCAATCCTTTCAAAGATCACAAAACACTGATTTCCTTTAGAATCATTCCTTTAGGATTGGTTGGATTTCCTCCCAGTCCAAGGGACTCTCCAGAGTCTTCTCCAAAACCACAGTTCAAAAGCATCAATTTTTTGGCACTCAACATTCTTCACCATCTAACTCTCACATCCATACATGACCACTGGAAAAACAATAGCCTTGACTAGATGGACCTTTGTTGGCAAAGTGATGTCTTTGCTTTTTAATATAATATCTAGGTTAGTCATCACTTTCCTTCTTAGGAGTAAATGTCTTTTACTTTTATGCCCATAATCACCATCTTCAGTGATTTTGGAGCCCGCCAAAGTAAATCCTGACACTGTTTCCACTGTTTCGCCATCCAGATCCATGAAGTGATGGGTCCAGATGCCATGATCTTAGTTCTCTGAAAGTTGAACTTTAAGCCAACTTTTTCACTCTCCTCTTTCACTTTCATCTACAGGCTTTTCAGTTCCTCTTCGCCCTCTGCCATTTGGGTGGTGTCATCTTTATACCTCAGGTTATTGATATTTCTCCCAGCAATCTTGATTTCAGCTTCTCCTTCCAGCCCAGCGTTTCTCATTATGAACTCTGAATATAAGTTAAATAAGCAGGGTGAAAATATACAGCTCTGACACACTCCTTTCCTTATTTGGAACCAGTCTGTTTTTCCATGTCCAGTTCTAACTGTTGATTCCTGACCTGAATATAGGTTTCTCAAGAGTTAGGTCAGGTGGTCTGCAATTCCCATCTCTTTCAGAATTTTCCACAATTTATTGTGATCCACACAGTCAAAGGCTTTGGCATAGTCAATTATACAGAAATAGATTTGTTTTCTGGAATGCTCTTGCTTTTTTGATGATTGAGCAGATGTTGGCAATGTGATCTCTGGTCCCTCTGTCTTTTCTAAAGGAAGCTTGAACATATGGAAGTTCACAATTCACGTATTGCTGAAGTCTATACAGTCAGTCAACACAATACTGGAAGTTGACTGTGGCACAGATCAGCAACACACGTTGAAAAAAATCATTCTTATATTGAAGAAAGTAGGGAAAACTCCTTGATCATTCAAGTATAATCTAAATAAAATATTTTTGATTGTAATTGTAAATGCAAATTGATTCAAGGAATTAGATCTGAGAGAGAAGTTTGTGCAGAAGTTTGTGACATTGTACAAAATGAAGCAATGAAGAATATCCCCAGAAGAAAGAAATGCAAAAGGAAAAATGGTTACCTGAAGAAGCCTTAAAAGCAGCTGAAGAAAAGGAAACAAAAAGAGAGAGAAAGAGAGAGAGAGAGAAGTGGAAGGAAAACAAGAACAGGAAAGTTACACCCACCTAAATGTAGAGTTTTGAAGAATAGTTATGGTTTATAAGAAAATCTTTCTCACTGATCTATGCCAAGAAATAAAGGAAAACAATAGAATAAGAAAGGCTAGAGATCTCCTCAAGAAAATTAAATATAGTAGGGGAACATTTTACGCAATAAAGGGCACAATAAAGGACACACATATTGGGGAAGAAAGACAAGCAGAAATATAAGAAAAGGTGACAAAAATACACAGAAGAACTACACAAAGAAAATGTTCAATGCTGAAAAGCACGATGGTATCATCACTCACCTAGACCCAGGCATCCTAGAATGCATAGTCAAGAAAGCTTTAGGAAACATTAGTGAGAACAAATCTGGTGGAGGTGATGGCCATCCAGTTGAGATATTTCAAATCCTAAAATATGATGCTGTGAAAGTACTGCACTCAATATGAAGGCAAATTTGGAGAACTCAGCAGTGGCCACAGGACTGAAAATGATCACTTTTCATCGCATTCCTTTGAACTAACACACAATTGCACTCGTTTCACATAAAGCAAAAAGAAATGCACGGAATTCTCCAAGGAAGTTTTCAACAGTATGTAAAAGAATTTCTAGAGATTCAAGCTGCATTTACAAAAGGCAGAAGAACCAGAGATCAAATTTTCCATACCCACTGTATGCTCAAAAAAGCAAGCAATTTCCAGAAAAATATCCCCTGCTTTATTGACTATGTCAAAACATGGCTTGTTGAACGCAAAAAGTGTGGAAAATTCTTCAAGAGATGGGAATATCATACAACCTGACCTGCCTCCTGAGAAACTTCTATGACGATAATGAAACAACAGTTATCATGGACGGGGAACAATGGACTGGTTCCAAAGTTGGGGAAAGTAGCCACTCAAGGCTGTATATTGTCACCCTGTTTAGTTTTGTAGACTGCGTCGTGTGAAATGCCAAGCTGCATGAAGAACAAGTTAGGATCCAGTTTGCCAGGGGAAATAGCAACAAACACAGATATATGACGACACCACCATTACGACACAAAGTGAAGAGAAACTAAGAAATCTCTTAATGAAAGTGAAATTGGAGAGTGAAAATTTTGCTTTCAAACTGCACATTCAATGACTGAAGTTCATGGTATCTGGTCCCAATTCTTCATGGCAAAGAGATGGGGAAACAGTGGAAACCATGACAGGCTTTCCTATCTTGGACTTCAAAATCACTGTAGATGGTGACTGCGGCCATAAAAACTATGACGTAAATAGACAGCATATTAAAAATCAGACATATTACTTTGCTGAAAAAGGTCCATCTAGTCAAAGCTATGGGTTTCCCAGCAGTCAGGTATGGATGTGAGATTTGTACCTTAAAGCTGACTACCAAAGAACTGATATTTTGATCGATCCTATTGGAAAAGACAATTGAGATTTGCACTGCATGTAGAAGAAACAAGTGAATCCTAAGAGAAATTGGTAATGAGTATTCGGACAGATGATGAAGCTGAAACTTCAGTATTTTGGCCACTTGATGTGAAGAACAGATACTGTAAAACACTCTGATACTTGGAAAGACTGATGACAGAATGAGAATTGGAAGACAAAAAATGAGAAGGTTGGATGGCGTCACTTTTTTCAAAGACTAGCAAGAGAGATATTGCATCACCACTTGATGGAGATGTATTTGAGCAAGTTCTGGGAGCTATAGATGAACAAGTAAGCCTGGCATGCTTCAGTTGATGGGGTCACAAAGTGTAAGGTGAATGAGGGACAGAAATAAGTTGAACTGAATGGTGGTGGGCTGTTTGCATCAAGGGATCCTAGGATAGTGGAAGACTTTGATGCCCATGAAAGCAGTTCAGAGCCTTCAGGTTTTCAGGCTTGGGGAGAAGGGAATAGCAGTCGGCACAAAGATGTTACACTTCTTGGCCAAAAATCCTGACATAAATTCCTTTCTTTCTCTGGGATCTCATCCTTGGCTGTGGATGGCAGAGAGGCAAAATGTCTCTCTGCACTTGAGAGATGGTTCTGAAAGTCTCACTGGAGGACAATCTCTAATTTTGTTACGGTAATCCTGAGTGAAATGTGTTCCATGAGACTCACAAGGAGACTGGAATTTAAGCGGGCATCTGGTTGTCCCCCAGCCAAAACTTTAGCTGAATTCATGGTTCATGAACTCCATAAGCTAAAAGCCTGGCAGGGATCCTGAGCTATAGGAAGATCTACCACAGCCTCATGAGGGTAACAGAAAGAGAGCCTTGGCATTTAGAAAGTTAGGGAGTCCTGGCCTGGAATCATGCCCTCTTGGGAGAGGAATGCCACTTTCTGCATAATGAAGCCATGAGTTGTGGGCCCAGGGCAGGCAGGCTCCCCAGGGTGTGATCTGTGTGGGGATTCTGTGTATGTGTGAGTAGAAGTAAACTATGGTGTTGCCAAAAATGGAAGCCACCTGACTTTTTGGGCTTCACGTTCAGTGACTTGTTTCAGCAGAGGTCCTTTGGATCCATATGTACCTTCTTCATGATATTGCTTCAGACACAGTCCTGTCACATTCTCTTTGGCCTTTTGAAAGCCCCGACTTGTCCTTTCCCTGCTACCGGGAGATAACCATGGGGGAGGGGGAGTGAAAGTATCTCCAAACAGGCTCTTACACAATTAGCAGGCACAGGGACACCTCTCTCAGAAGTCTTGGGCCTGAGTGGGTACTGGGCCTGCCATAATTTCATGACATTGACAAACAATGATTTTGAGAGACATTGCTGAGATGGGGTGCTTAAAGTCAGTGCAGTCCGAAGCCCCATGTTATTCTGGTGTGGTTGCTGGAAGGAAAGTGCATGGAATGGAATCATATCAGTGTGACTGGCACTGTGAACCAGTCAATACGATGGAGGAATACAGAATAGCACCACTCATTCAGCTGTTCACCACAAGCACTTCCAGCCCACCCAACTCTGAGTAGGTCAGTCCTCCTCATGACATGTCCCAACATTTTGAAACCTTTCATAGTAAACAGTATAGGTAGAAGAGGACACTAACTTGATTCACAAGTAAATGGAAGAAAACCACCAGAGAAAATGAGAGGTCCTTACCCAAGTCCATTTTCCTGGACAAGTAAAGGTGTAGTTCTGCATCTGTGAAAATTTTCTTTTAGTGTTGGGTGTATCTGTGTCTCTATCTGCACTCACTGGCCCAAAACTGCATGCAAACTGCCAGAACTGGCCTGGCTGGCAGTTTGAAGCCAGGGAATCAAGCCCAAGGATGTCGGAGTGGCGGCAAGAGAGCACTCAGGGCCATTGAGGGAGATGCAAAGCAGCCAAGAAACAGAATGGCCCAGATTACAAAGCAAAGAGATGGGGTATGCAGAGCCCCTACAAAGAGCTTTCTGTCTTTCTCAAATGCAGCAGTACTCTTTCAGCCACAGGACCAGGCACATCTTTCTTTTATGTAAGGTTTGGGACCCTGATGGCTCTGTAGCATAAGCTGATGCTGCCTGTTGAGTAGAATTGCCCAAGAAAGGCAATGCCAAAGAAGCTCAATCTACCACTCGGTTACACTCAACTGACACATGAGAAAAGTAATGTTGAAAATTCTCCAACCAGACTTCAGAAATACATGAATCATGGACTTCCAGATGTTCAAGCTGGCTTTAGAAAAGGCAGAGGGACTAGAGATCAGATTACCAACATCCTCTGGCTCATCAAAAAAGCAAGAAAGTTCCAGAAAAACATCTATTTCTGCTTTACTGACTATGCCACAGCCTTTGAGTGTGTGGATCACAATAAATTGTGGAAAATTCTGAACGAGGTGGGAATACCAGACCACCTGACCTACCTCCTGAATATCTGCTGGCAGATCAGGAAGCATCAGTGAAAACTGGACATGGAACAACAGACTGGTTCCAAATAGGAAAAAGCTGTATATTGTCACCCTGTTCATTTAACTTATATGCGGAATACATCATGAGAAACACTGGGCTGGATGAAGCACAAGCTGGAGATAAGATTGCCGAGAGAAATATCAATAATCTCAGATGTGAATATCATACCACGTTTATCGCTGAAAGTGAAAAAGAACTAAAGAGCCTCTTGATGAAAGTGAAAGAGGAGAGTGAAAATTCTGGCTTAGAGTTCATCATTCAGAAAACGAAGATCATGGCCTCTTGTCCCATCACTTCATGACAAATAAATGGGGAAAGAAGCGAAAAAGCAGCTTTGGGCTCCAAATTGTTTGGGCTCCAAAATCACTGCAGATGGTGACTTCAGCCATGAAATTAAAAGACATTTCTTCCTTTGAAGGAAACATGACCAATGTAGATAGCATAGTAAAAAGCAGAGACATTACTTTGTCAACAAAGGTACATCTAATGAAGGCTATGGTTTCTCCACTAGTCAGGTATGATTGTGAGATTTGTAATATAAAGAAAGCTGAGCACTGAAACATTGATGCTTTCCAACTGTGGTGTTGAAGAAAACCCTTGAGAATCTCTTGGACTTAAAGGAGATCCAACCAGTCCATCCTAAAAGAGAGCAGTCCGAAGTATTCTTTGTAAAGACTGATGTTGAAACTCCAGTAATTTGGCCACCTTATGCAAAGAACTGACTCACTGGAGAAGACACTGATGCTGGGAAAGATTGAAGGCAGGAGGAGAATGGGATGACAGAGGATGAGATGATTTGATGGCATCACAGACTCAATGGAGATCAGTTTGAGCCCACTCCTGTAGTTGATGCTATACAGGGAGGTATGGCACACTGAAGGCCATGGGCTCATGAATAGTAGGACACGACTGAGGGCCTGAACTGAACTGAACCTGCAGAATTTGCCAGTTTCCAACATCACTCAAATCTTCACAAAATTTTTAAACCTCAGTGCTTTGCAGTGAATGGCTTAGGATGATCCTTCTGCTGCTCCTATCCCGACAGGGCTGAGGTGATAGGGTTAGCTGGCACGAGTTCTCATGTGGAAGCAGGAAGAAAACAGAACCACTTTGAAAGGGCCTCTGTACAGTAAATGAGCTGACTTCAATGCCCCTGCACTGATGAGTCATGTCCCATAGTGGGATGCTGACCTTGATATCCCTTAATTAGAGATTCTTCATCTGTAATTCTCTTTAGAGAGAATTCCATCTCTAAATATGGAATTCTCTGTAGGTCGCATATTGGCGTAGGGCAAAATGTTTCTAAGTGAAGCACAGAACTCAGTGTTTCAAATACAAATGCATGCATGTAAATTCCCTGTATGAAATATGGAATTCACTATATTGCATACGTGAATTTCTCAACACTCAACCCTCAATTTCCAGAATGAAAATGGAAATCTCAGTTGGTCTTAGCCAAAAAGGTGCACAGTTTCGTTTTCAATTGTTTGTGAATCCATTCGGTGAGGGATAACACATTTGTTTACCAAACCTTGGAAGGAATGGCTGATGCAATATGCAGTGGGAGAGTGCATTTACATCTCCTTTTAGAAGCTGCATATTACAGCTGTGAATCTTCCCCTCTCTACATTGCCTACAGCTGTGCACTAATTAAGGCATCCCACAGAAAGGTAGATTTCATCCTATCACCCGTATAGTGCCTAAAGTCATAGGAATGACGTTACCAAGAGTGTTCCCAAAGTTTAGAGCACATTAAACAAGACTAATGGTTCTAATGGTGGGAATCACACACACACACACACACACACACACACACACAATGATTTCCTAATTAAGTAACAAATCTTACTGGTTGTAGTTCAGACAAAAACCTCCCAAATCAGGCAGCATATGTTACTGCAAATTAACATCTGGATAACTAATATACTTTTACACCTGTTCATTAAGCTAATTACTGAATACTGTGAATGTCACCAGAGCATTATGCTTAACAACGTGTGTAGCTAACATTGTATATCTTCAATTGGATCTCAATACCTAGTCATTTAATAGATACTTTAGGAAGAACAAATAAAGTTGGCTTGGAACATTTAGGGAGGGTTTCCCTCATTTGAAATAATCATTTAAATGTCAGAATTGAAGTATAGTTCTTACTTCATCCCTGTACTTGACAAACGTTGTGCTGGGAGCCCTTCTGGCTAAACTTTAACCTCTGTGAATACCTTACTCAATCTCTAGTTAATCCCTTTACCCGCAAATCAGCTCAGACTTTGTAAGTAGGGACTGATCAAGTACCTACAGGCCATTGCATACACCCAGAGGATATCCTGTTCTATCAAATTTTCTAATTCATGTCACAAATCAGTAAGTCCAGCAAGAAACCCCGAGAGCTAAGTGTGTCAAACAGGACCACTGGGAAAACATCTGTAGGAATTACAAGGCTAAAACCCAGTGCTGCTAGGCGAATAGGGCATTTTTTATTGAGAATAGAGTTTGGACATTCATCATATCCAGTCTTTTCTTTCTTAATGCGGTCCATTTCAGACTGGTACAAGTACTGCATACAATTCAGTTTAATGCAGAAGGCAATTAGTTATTTTGAACAAGAGGGAACAAAATAACACCCCATGAGATGTGGAAACAGGTCCTCAACTTGACAATGTAGGCTTTTTCAGTCTGGGTTTTAAGTATACTGAGCATGTCTAGAAGAAGGTCAGCATTCTAGATCCCACCAAGTACTTATTCAAATGACAGAAACTGGGAAACTCTCTTCCAATAATTTAAAAGAAACTTTCAAAAGATAGTTCTCTCTTCCAAAAAAGAAACTTCTAATCCCCTAGATATTTCTACATAATTGACAAATAATTGTCTCCAATTTAGCACATCTCTTGCCTGACTCCAAAACCTGCTTTAGTCTTTTAGTCAAAAAATGGTAACTCAGTTCCAATTGTTAAAAAAAAAAAAAAAAAAGGCACAGTCATCATTGACTTTCTTCTTTCACAGCCCACATTTCTGTCTTTGGCAAATCTAGCATTTGAACTCTTCTCATCTTCTTCTCTTATACTGGAGGGTTTCAAGCCTTCATTACTGCTAACCTTCTTTATTTGTTGTTTTTCCGTCATTAAGTCATGTCTGACTCTTTGTGACCCCATGGACTGCAGTACACCAGGCTTCCCTGTCCATCACCAACTCCCAGAGCTTACTCAAAATCATGTCCATCCAATCGGTGATACCATCCCACATTCTCACCCTCTGTCATCCCCTTCTCCTCCTGCCTTCCATCTTTTCCAGCATCGGGACCTTTTCCAAGGATTTGACTCTTTGCTTCAGGTGGTCAAAGTATTGGAGCTTCAGATTCAGCATCAGTCCTTCCAGTGAAATTTCTGGACTGATTTCCTTTAGGATTGGCTGGTTTGATCTCCTTGCAGTCCAAGGAACTCTCAAGCGTCTACTCTACCAGCAGAATTAGAAAGCGTCAGTTCTGTCACTGTATCCTGTCAATTCATTTTCTTCCACCATTCAGTACCCCTCAGTGATTCTCTGTATCATTTTGAGTAAAAATAAAGTCTTTGCAGTAAAAAAAAAAAAAAAAAAGAAGAAGAAGAAGAAGAAGAAAAGAAAAAAAAATAATGAAAATCTCTTTACTTCATGTGAAAATCTGTACGCATATTTTTTACATGAAAATGGGAAATTAATGTATTTCACCTATACATAACTGGATGTTAAATTTCCTACATGACATCTGGAATTTTGTGTATTTCACTTATTAAATGCTAGCCATCGATTTTAGTACACAAAATAAGGATTTTGATTGTTTCACATATGTAAATCTGGGCACTGATTTTCTTCCTTTAAGTATGGAATTCTCTGTATTTCACATATTAAAACTCTATCGCAGATGGAATCCATGAAAAAATGAATTTCCTATATTTTATTTAGCAAAATAAGGGCCAAAATTTTCAATTGTCTGTCTTTCACAAATGAAAATCTTGCTCTGATTTTCCTACATGAAATATGGATTTCTGTATTTTCTGTATTTGAAACTCTAGGCATGGTGCTTTTTTCCATGAAGTATGAAATCATTTTGTTTCACATCACCTATACAGGTGCCAAATTTCCTACTAGAAATATGGAATTACTTATTTAACATAGGCAAATCAATGTCTATATTCCTATTTGAAATATCAGTTATCTACAATTTACATATGAATATTTGGTGAAGATTTTTTTCCTACATTACATATAGAATTTTCTACACTTCACATATGAAAATCAGGCTAGTTGTTTTTCCTACAAGGAATGAGGAGTTCCTTTTCTTAAGCAAGAACATATGGGTGCAGATTTTCCTGCATGAAAAATGGAAATCTCTGCTTTTCAATTCTTTACCATCTATGCTAAATGGGAACTTGAATGGTTTTAGGAAGACTTGTAAGCTCTTTCTAAAATTAAAGCTGAGAAAAGATGTCCATTTCATCATAGGGTTCTGGAATGTAAAAACAGAGAATAAAAGGATACCTGGTGCAATGGGCATGTTTGACCTTGGTGTATGAAATGAGGTGGGTCAAAGACTAACAATGTTTTGGCAAATAGAAAGGGTAAAATTGAAAATATTGACAGACAGGTTTCTTTAGCTCCAAAATCACTGGGGACAGTGATCACATCCCTGAGAATAAAAGACCCCTTCTCCTGGGAAGAAAATCTATGATAAGCCTAGACATAGACACAATGTACTGAAAAGCGGAGATATCTCTTTGGCAATAAAGGTCCCTTTAGTCAGGGCTATGGTTTTAGCAGAAGACATGTACGGATGTGCTAGCTTCACTATAAAGAAGGCTGAGTTACAAAGCATTGAGGCTTTGCAGCTGAGTGCTAAAGATGGCTCTTGAGAGACCCTTGTCAAGAAAGGAGTTCAACCCCACCAATCCTAAAGGAAACTAACCCTAAACATCCATTGGAAAGACTGATGTTGAAACTGAAATTCCAATACTTTGGCTACCCTGGTGTGAAGAAATAATACATGGGAAAACATTGAGGTTCTGCCTTGCCATTGAAAAGAAAAAAAAATATTATCGGCTCTGATATGGGTAGATGGTGGACAGGAGGAGATTGGGGCCACAGGGGGTGAGATCGTTGGACAGCATCACTTAAGTCGATGAACATGTGTTTCACTAAAGTGTTGGAGACAGTAAAGTATAGGGAGGTCGGGAGTGCTGCCATTCACGGTGTTGCAAGGTGTTGGACGTGACTGAGTGACAGAATATTACCAACAACTGTATTTCACATATATCAATGGGGATGAGATTGTTGAATTTGAAACATGGAAATCCTTTTTAGTCCATAGAAAAATTAGATATTCCTGCATGAAATATGGAATTTTCTCTACTTCATAAATGGATGTCTTGGTACAGAACTTTCCTTGTAAACTATGACGTTTCAATATTTCATGCACCAAAATCTGAATTAAAATATCTTTTTTTTTTTTGGTAATTTATTTTTTATTGGAGGCAAATTATTTTACAATATTATATTGGTTGGTTTTGCCATACATTGACATGAATTGGCCCAGGGTTTACATAAGTTTCCCCTCCTGAACCCCCCATCCACCTCCTTTCTCCTTTATCCGCCCTCTGGGTCATCCCCGCATGCCAGCCCCGAGCATCCTATAACATGCATTGACCCTGAACTAGTGATTCGTTTGACATATGACAACATACGTGTTTCAATGCCATTCTCCCAAATCATCCAACCCTCACCCTCTCCCACAGAGTCCCAAAGACTGTTCTATACATCTGTGTCTCTTTGGCTGTCTTGTATACAGGGCTATCTTTTGCATCTTTTTAAATTCCATATATATGTGTTAGTATACTGTATTGGTGTTTTTCTTTCTCGCTTACTTCACTCTGTATAATAGGCTCCAGTTTCATCCACCTCATTAGAACTGATTCAAATGTATTATTTTTAATGGCTGAATAATACTCCATTGTGTATATGTCCCAAAGCTTTCATATCCATTCGTCTGCAGATGGACATCTAGGTTGCTTCCATGTCCTGGCTATTATAAACAGTGCTGCAATGAACATTGGAGTACATGTGTCTCTTTCAATTCTGGTTTCCTCGGTGTGTATGCCCAGGAGTGCGATTGCTGGATCATATGGCAGTTCTATTTCCAGTTTTTTGAGGAACCTCCACAATGTTCTCCATAGTGGCTGTACTAGTTTGAATTTCCACCAACAGTGTAAGAGGGTTCCTTTCTCTCCACATCCTCTCCAGCATTTATTGCATGTAGAGTTTTGGATAGCAGCCATTCTGACTGCTGTGAAATGGTATCCCATTGTGGTTTTGATTTGCATCTCTCTGATTATGAGGGATGTTGAGCATTTTTTCATGTGATTGTTAGCCATCTTTATGTCTTTGAAAAAATGTCTGTTTAGTTCTTTGGCCCATTTTTTGATTGGGTCATTTATTCTTCTGGAATTGAGCTTCAGGTGCTGCTTGTATATTTTGGAGATTAATCCTTTATCAGTTGCTTCATTTGCTATTATTTTCTCCCATTCTGAAGGCTGTCTTTTGACCTTATCTATAGTTTCCTTTGCTGTGCAGAAGCTTTTGATTTTAATTGGTCCCATTTATTTATTTTTGCTTTTATTTCCAATATTCTGGGAGGTGGGTCATGGAGGATCCTGCTGTGATTTATGTCGGTGAGTGTTTTGCCTACGTTCTCCTCTAGGAGTTTTATAGTTTCTGGTCTTACATTTAGTTCTCTAATCCATTTTGAGTTTATTTTTGTGTATGGTGTTAGGAAGTGTTCTAGTTTCATTCTTTTACAAGTGGCTGACCAGTTTTCCCAGCACCACTTGTTAAAGAGACTGTCTTTTCTCCATTTTATATTCTTGCCTCCTTTGTCAAAGATGAGGTGTCCATAGGTGAGTGGATTTATCTCTGGGCTTTCTATTTTGTTCCATTGATCTATATTTCTGTCTTTCTGCCAGTACCATACTGTCTTGATGACTGTGGCTTTGTAGTAGAGCCTGAAGTCTGGCAGGTTAATTCCCCCAGTTCCATTTTTCTTCCTCAAGATTGCTTTGTCTATTCGAGGTTTTTTGTATTTCCATACAAACTGTGAGATTATTTGTTCTAGTTCTGTGAAAAATATTGTTGGTAGTTTGATAGGGATTGGATTGAATGTATAAATTACTTTGGGTAGTATAGACATTTTTACAATATTTATTCTTCCAATCCTTGAACATGGTATATTTCTCCATCTACTAGTGTCCTCTTTGATTGCTTTCAGTAGTGTTTTATAGTTTTCTATGTACAAGTCTTTTGTTTCCTTAGGTAGATATATTCCTAAGTATTTAATTCTTTTCGTTGCAACAGTGAATGGAACAGTATCCTTAATTTCTCTTTCTATATTCTCATTATTAGTGTATTGGAATGCAAGGGATTTCTGTGTGTTGATTTTATATCTTGCAACTTTACTGTATTCATTGATTAGCTCTAGTAGTTTTCTAGTAGAGTCTTTAGGGTTTTCTGTGTAGCGGATCATGTCATCAGCGAACAGTGAAAGTTTTACTTCTTCTTTTCCAATTTGTATTCCTTTTATGTCTTTTTCTGCTCTGATTGCTGTAGCCAAAACTTCCAGAACTATGTTGAATAGTAGTGGGGAGAGTGGGCACCATTGTTTTTTTCCTGACTTTAGGGGAAATGCTTTAAATTTTTCACCATTGAGGATAATGTTTGCTGTGGGTTTGTTATATATAGCTTTTATTATGTTGAGGTATGTCCCTCTATTCCCACTTTCTGGAGGGTTTTTATCATAAATGGATGTTGAATTTTGTCGAAGGCTTTCTCTGCATCTATTGAGATAATCATATGATTTTTATTTTTCAGTTTGTTAATGTGGTGTTTTACGTTGAGTGATTTGCGGATATTGAAGAATCCTTGCATTCCTGGGATAAAACCCACTTTGTCATGATGTATGATCTTCTTAATATGTTGTTGGATTCTGATTGCTAGAATTTTGTTAAGGATTTTTGCATCTATGTTCATCAGTGATATTGGCCTGTAGTTTTCTTTTTTTGTGGGGTCTTTACCAGGTTTTAGGGTTAGGGTGATGGTGGCCTCATAGAATGAGTTTGGAAGTTTCCCTTCCTCAGCAATTTTCTGAAAGAGTTTGAGTAGAATATGTGTTAGCTCTTCTCTAAATTTTTGGTAGAATTCGGCTGTGAAGCCGTCTGGACCTGGGCTTTTGTTTGCTGGAAGATTCCTGATCACAGCCTCTAGTTCCGTGCTTGTGATGAGTCTGTTCAGATTTTCTATTTCTTCGTGGTTCAGTTTTGGAAAGTCGTACTTTTCTAGGATTCTGTCCATTTCTTCCAGGTTATTCATTTTATTGCCATATAATTGCTGATAGTATTCTCTAATAAACCTTTGTATTTCTGTGTTGTCAGTTGTGATGTCTCCATTTTCATTTCTAATTTTATTGATTTGGTTCTTCTCCTTTTGTTCCTTGATAAGTCTGGCTAGTGGTTTGTCAACTTTATTTACCTTCTCAAAGAACCAGCTTTTGGCTTTGTTGATTTTTGCTATGGTCTCTTTTGTTTCTTTTGAATTTATCTCTGCCCTAATTTTTACAATTTCTTTCCTTCTATTGACTCTGGGGTTCTTCATTTCTTCCTTTTTCTAGTTGCTTTAGATGTAGAGTTAGGTTATTTAGTTGACTTTTTCCTTGTTTCTTGATGTGTGCCTGTATTGCTATGAACTTCCCCCTTAGCACTGCTTTTACAGTGTCCCAGTGGTTTTGGGTTGTTGTGTTTTCATTTTCATTCATTTCTATGCATATTTGATTTCTCTTTTGATTTCTTCTATGATTTGTTCAATATTCAGCAGCGTGTTTTTCAGCCTCCATATGTTGGCATTTTTAATAGTTTTTCTCCCGTAATTGAGATCTAATCTTACTGCATTGTGGTCAGAAAAGACGCATGGAATTATTTAAACTTTTTTGAATTTACCAAGGCTAGATTTAGGGCCCAGGATATGATCTATCCTGGAAAAGTTTCCGTGTGCGCTTGAGAAAAAGGTGAAATTCATTGTTTTGGGGTGAAATGTCCTATAGAGATCTATTAGGACTAACTTGTCTATTGTATCATTTAAAGCTTGTGTTTCCTTGTTAATTTTCTGTTTAGGTGACCTATTCATAGGTGTGAGTGGGCTATTAAAGTCTCCCACTACTACTGTGCTATTTTTAATTTCCTCTTTCATACTTGTTAGTAATTTTCTTACATATTGCAGTGTTCCTATGTTGGGTGCATAAATATTTAGAATTGTTATATCTTCATCTTGGATTAATCCTTTGATCATTATGTACTTTCCTTCTTTGTCTCTTTTCATAGTCTTTGTTTTAAAGTCTGTTTTATCTGATATGAGTACTGCTACTCCTGCTTTCTTTTGGTCTCTATTTGCGTCGAATGTCTTTTTCCAACCCTTCACTTTCAGTCTGTATGTGTCCCTAGTTTGAAGTGGGTCTCTTGTAGAGAACATATACGGGGGTCTTGTTTTTGTGTCCATTCAGCCAGCCTTTTTCTTTTGGTTGGGACATTCAACCCATTTACGTTTAAGGTGATTATTGATAAGTATGATCCCATTGCCTTTTTCTTATTTGTTTTCGGTTCGAGTTTATATACCCTTTCTGTGTTTCCTGTCTAGAGAAGATCGTTTAATATTTGTTGGAGAGCTGGTTTGGTGATGCTGAAATCTCTCCTCTTTTGCTTGTCTGTTAAGTTTTTGATTTCTCCTTCATAATTGAATGAGATCCTTGCTGGGTATAGTCATCTGGGCTGTAGGTTACTTTCTTTCATCACTTTAATATGTCTTGCCATTCCCTCCTGGCCTGAAGAGTTTCTATTGAATGATCAGCTGTTATCCCTATGGGGATCCCCTTGTGTGTTATTTGTTGTTTTTCCCTTACGGCTTTTAATATTTTTTCTTTGTGTTTGATCTTTGTTAATTTGATTAATATGTGACTTGGGTTATTTCGCCTTGGGTTTATCCTATTAGGAACTCTCTGTGTTTCTTGGAATTGGGTGATTATTTCCTTCCCCATTTTAGTGAAATTTTCAACTATTATTTCCTCAAGTATTCTCTCATGGTCTTTCATTTTGTCTTCTTCTTCTGGGACTCGTATGATTCCAAAGTTGGGATATTTAACATTGTCCCAGAAGTCTCTAATATTGTCCTCATTTCTTTTAATTTGTTTTCCTTTTTCCATCTCTGTTTCATTTATTTGTACAATTCTATCTTCTAGCTCACTTATCCTGTCTTCTATCTCCGTTATTCTACTGCTTGTTCCCTGGAAAGTGTTTCTGATCTCATCTATTGCATTGTTCATTGTATATTGACTCTATTTTCCCCTCTAATTCCTTATTAAACATTTCTTGCATCTTCTCAATCCTTTTCTCCACTTTATTTATCTGTAACTCCTTTTTGCTTTCCACATTTTGAATCATTTTCACAATTAAAATTCGAAATTCTTTATCGGGTAGGTTCCCCATGTCTTCCTCTTTAGTTTGTGTTGGTGGGAATTTATCCTGTTCCTTTACTTGCTGGGTGTTTCTCTGCCTCTTCATCTTGCTTATATTACTGTGCTTGGGGTTGCCTTTCCGTCCTCTGGCAGTTTGTGGAGTTCTCTTTATTATGTAGTTACCTCGTTGTGTGGGGTTGGATGGGTGACTTGTCAAGGTTCCCTAATTTGGTTTGCTTGTTTCAGTGTTCTGGTGGGTGGAGCTGGATTTCTCTCTGGATTGCAATGGAGAGTCCAGTAATGAGTTTGAGATGTCAGTGGTTTGGGGTGGCTTTGGGCAGTCTGTATGTTGACGCTCAGGGCTATTTTCCTGTGTTGCTGGAGAATTTGAGTGGTATTTATTTCACTGAAACTTGCTGACCCTTCGGTTGTGCCTGGTTTCAGTTTATGTATGGAGGCATTTGATGGGCACCTATCAATTAATGTTCCCTGTAACAGAAGGTCTCCGGTGTTCTCAGGATTTGGCCTTAAGCCTCTGCCTCTGGTTGTCATTCTTATTCTTCCAGTAGGCTCAAGACTTCTCCCTCTGTTACCTCCAAGGCAGTTCCTTCTATTGTAAAATCTCTTGTGTTTGCTGGTCTCTTCAGTGACTAGTTCCCATCCTGACACCAGGGGGTGGTGGTGGACACCGGCTCACCTGTTCGGTCCTGCCGTGGGGAGGGAGGAACGCTGCTAACAAATATCACTGTCATCTGTGGGGAGTGCTTACAGTGTCTCGACTACTGTGGGAATGCGCCCGCACGCAGCATGTGTGTTTTTCCTGTTTATGCTGCTCAGGCTCTAGGTTGTCTGCCAGGTGCTGTCCCTGGCCGGCGCTGGGTTGCATGCACTTCCCAGGTCTAAGCCACTCAGGTTCAGGTCCGCGAGTACTCCACAAAAGCGCAGACTTGGCTGGGCCTGTGTTTTGTGCCTTCCCCTGTCTGAGCAGCTCAGGTGACCAGGGGTTTGGCGAGCATGGTCGCTGTGGCTTATCGCCTCCCTGGTCCCTGCTGCTTGGTTTTCTATGTGTACAACGAGAGCACTTTCTCAGGCAAATATTGACTGGCCCAAATCCAAGAAGTCTTGGTTAGCAAGGAAGCCTGACTGCAGCTTGGTATGGTAAGCCTATCTGGGGCCGCAGCTGCCCCTTCCAACACTGGTTGCCCTCCATGCCTGTCCCGGCGGGAGCTGGGGGATGGGCCGCCCAAGCTGGATTGCTTTGCTCAGTCCTTTGTTCTGTGAGAGGGACTGGAAGAGTATTAGGATGGGGCTTTTCGCTGCACAGTCTTCTTTGGTCCTGTTAGAGCGCTCAGCTTGCCCTCGGGGTGTTCAGCCCCTGTCATCTCTCTAAGCGCTGCTGTCATGCCTCCCTGCCCAGCCCCCACCTGCTAGTGGTGGGTGCGCGCATCTGCACCACTTCTCCACTGAGAGTTTCCTCTGGGCACTTAGTCTGTGGGCTATAATTATTTATGTCTCTTTTCTCCTAGTTTTGAGGCCCTCTGAGATTCCAAGCCTACCCATAGAGTCGCCTGTGTTTCCAGGTGTTTGGAAACTTCTCTCTTATTTTTCATTAAGCCTCCCTTCCCAAGACGGAGCTCTCTTCCTCCCTGTTTTGTATCTCTTTATCTTTTATGCTGTTTCCTACCTCTTTTCGAAGTCTATGGGCCGCTTTTCTGGGTGCCTGATGTCCTCTACCGGTATTCAGAAGTTGTTTTAAGGGATTTACTCAGTGTTCAAATGTTCTTTTGCTGATTTTGTGGAGGAGAAAATGGTCACCCTGTCCTATTCCTCCAACATCTTCTCATGCTCCCCTTAGTTTCAGTTCGATCATAACCATATTTTGAACGAGGTTATCCTCACATTTATTAACAATCAAAAGAAGAGTTGATCATAAAAAAATGTCTCTACAGTATCTTTATTATTCCGAGAAAAGAAGAAGAAGAAGCATATTAAAGCAATGGGTAATATTGGTGATCATAACTCTGACTTCAGTTCTGAAATTAGAGGAGCAAATGTATTTTCAGACTGCAGGAGTTTAACTGTGCCATTCATACTAAAGTGTTCTACCATTCAGATAGTTGCTGATACAAGTGCCCTAACTTGATATTATTTCTCTTCTCCATCATCAATATCAGTTAGACCACAAGAAAATATTGTGATACATCAACCTGTTATTTCTCTTCTTGATTTTTTAATGGAAGGGTAATAGTTTTAAAGCCTTTGACTGTGTGGATCACAATAAACTGGGGAAAATTCTGAAAGAGATGGGAATACCAGACCCCTGAGCTGCCTCTTGAGAAACCTGTATGCAGGTCAGGAAGCAACAGTCAGAACTGTACATGGAACAAGAGACTGGTTCCAAATAGGAAAAGGATTACGTCAAGGCTGTATATTGTCAACTTGCTTATTTAACTTATATGCAGAGTACATCATGAGGAATGCTGGGCTGGAGGAAGCACAAGCTGGAATCAAGATTTCTGGGAGAAAATCAATAATCTCAGATATGCAGATAACACCACCCTTACAGCAGAAATAGAAGAAGAACTCAAACGCCTCTTGGTGAAAGTGAAAGAGGAGAGTGAAAAGGTTGGCTTGAAGCTGAACCTTCAGAAAACAAAGATTAAGGCCTCTGATCCCATCATTTTCTGAGAAATAGATGGAAAAACAGTGGAAACTGTGTCAGACTTAATTTTTTGGGCTCCGAAATCACTGCAGATGCTGATTGCAGTCATGAAATTAAAAGACGCTTACTCCATGGAAGGAAAGTTATCACCAACCTCGATAGTATATTAAAAAGCAGAGACATTACTTTGCCAACTAATGTCCATCAAGTAAAGACTATGGTTTTTGCCGTGGTCATGTATGGATGTGAGACTAGGACTGTGAAGAAAGCTGATCACCGAAAAATTGATGTTTTTGAACTGTGGTATTGGAGAAGATTCTTGAGAGTCACTTATACTGCAAGGAGATCCAACCAGTCAATTCTAAAGGAGATCAATTCTGGGTGTTCATTGGAAGGACTGATGCTGAAGCTGAAACTCCAATATTTTGGCCACCTCATGTGACGAGTTGACTCACTGGAAAAGACTCTGATGCTGGGAAAGTTTGAGGACAGGAGGAGAAGGGGACAACAGAGAATGAGATGGCTGGATGGCATCACCGACTCTCTGGACATGAGTTTGAGTGAACCCTGGAGTTGGTGATGGACAGGGAGGCCTGGCGTGCTGTGATTCATGGGGGCGCGGAGATTCGGACACGAGTGAGCAACCGAACTTAACGGAACTGAATTGAATCATTTTACCGAATTTTGCTGTATTCAGTCAGAACTCAAAATAAATCAGGCATAGATATACCTATATCCCCTCCCTTTCGGAACACCCTCATATCTCCCTCTCCATCTCACAATCTAAGTTGAGCATTTTCACTGGGTGTCACTTAGCAGCTGCTCTAAATCAAATGGCTGCAATGTCTACTTGACATACTTTGGCAGCTATGTCTGCTTCTATTTTGCAGTACCACATCGTAACTCCATTATGCAAAGGTGATTTTGGACTGAGGGTGGAAACTTCTACCTTTCCAGGTGTGTAGGGTAATGTGCCAGCAATGACAAATCTTTTCCTCAACTACAACAGGCAGGCCATTCATAATTCGCTGAATTTTGCAAGAATTCCATGTGTCTCCAGACGGGTGCTGAACTCATATTTTGACCCTCCTGAACTATGTGAACTTTTCAAGAATTCCATGTGTCTCCAGAGGGGTGCTGAACTCATATTTTGACCCTCCTGACCTATGTGAACTGAGCATGATCCCAGGAAGATGTGGTTAGCAACTGGCAGCCTGCTCAGAGTTTGGTGGCACATGTGGTCTCTGGGGCTGATATAAAAGCAGCCTCGTGCCTTCAGCCTTGGTCTGATGCAAACATTCCTCTCTGCCTCCGTGGAAGACAGGGTCATGAATGGAAGCCTGTTTGCACATCTTTGATATTTTGTAAGAGACTCTTGAGAGTCACTTGGACTGCAAGGAGATCCAACCAGTTCATTCTAAAGGAGATCAATCCTCGGTGTTCATTGGAATGACTGATGCTAAAGCTGAAACTTCAATATTTTGGCCACCTCATGAGAAGTGTTGACTCACTGGAAGACTCTGATGCTGGGAGGGACAGGTGGCCGAATGAGAAGGGGACAACAAAGAATTAAATGGCTGTATGGCATCACCGACTCGGTGGACATGAGTTTGAGTGAAGTCCTGGAGTTGTCGATGGACAGGGAGGTCTGACGTGCGGTGATTCATGGGGTCTCAAAAAGTCGGACACGACTGAGCCAGTGAACTGAAATGAACTGAACCGAATGTCCAACATTTGGTTCTGTGAGTGTCTGTATTCCCTATATGGCCATGGAGAATTATCTCAAGAAAGGACTTTTTTGCATTTTTGTCTCTGGTGTTCCCATGGATTAGGTTGCTACGTCACCTTAGACCTGTCAGATCATCCTCAGGTCATTAAAGCTGAGTCCTTATCATAAGGCAAGTGATACAGTCCGGGCATCCCTCCTAGGTCCACCTCAATGATGGTTGACAGGTGTATCTGATTTTTTTCTCTGCTGGAAATTACAGTTAGGCACATTTGCTTTTGTTTCACTTTTCCGAGGTTATGTTGCTCTAAGCGATCCCAGAGTTCTCCACTGTCACTGTCCTGAGAGGGTTCACAATTGTCTGCAAACTTCTCCTCATTTACAACTTCCTCTCCAAAACCAGCCTCAGCCCCTAAATACTTTGTCTCTCTTTGTCTCTCTTTTATTTTTTCCTACCTCCTTTTCAAAGGAAAACATGTTTGACTTCTGGGTATCTTGGGCCATTCAACAGTGTTCACATTTTTTTGTCTGGAAATTCTTCCATGTGCAGACGATGCTTAGATGAATTTGTTGGGGAGGGAGTGGTCTTGTCCTCCTATTCCTCTGATATTTTGGGACCAACTGCCATCCGTCAAGACCCATCTTATTAACTGAAATGCTATTGTTCTTCAGCCACTAAGACATGTTTGACTCTTTGTATCCCCTTGGACTCCAGCACAAGAGGCCTCTCTGTCCCTCACTCTCTCCCATAGTTTCCCCAAGATCATGTCCTTTGAATCACTGATGCTCTCCAGATGTCTCATCCTCTCTCACCTACTGATGCCCCTGCTTTCAACACTTTCTATAGATCACGGTCTTTTCTAATGAGTCAGCTCTTTGCCTCAATTGGACAAAGCTTTGGGGCTTTATTTTAAGCATCAGTCCTTCCAATGAGTCTTCAAAGTTGATTTTTTTACAATTCATTTTTTGGTATTCCTGCAGTTCAAAAGAACCGCACAAGTCTTCCCCAGCAGAGTGGTTCACAGTCAGTAATCCCTTGGTGTTCTCATATCTGTACATACCTTTGGAAAGACCAGAGATATGACTCTACAGGCCTCTGTAGGTAACTCACGTTTTAGATTTTAAAGACAGTTTCTAGCAACGCATGATTAGCTTGTGAGATGAGAGCAATTATGCTGTAGTTTGAGCATTCTTCGGTATTGCCTTTCTTTGGGATTGCAATGAAGACTGACTTTTCCAGTCCGGTGGCCACTGCTGAGTTTTCCAAGTTGCTGGCATATTGAGTGCAGCACTTTCAAGCATCATATTCCAGGATTTGAAATAGCTCAACTGGAATTCCATCACCTACTCTAGTTTTGTTCATAGTGATGCTTCCTAAGGCCCACTTGTCTTCACATTCCAGGATGTCTGGCTCTACGTGAATGATCACACCATCGTGATTTTCTGGGTCCTGAAGATCTTCTATGAACAGTTCTTCTGTGTATTCTTGGCACCTCTTCTTAATATCTTCTGCTTCTCTTTGGTTCCTAATATTTGTGTCCTTTATTGAGCCCACCTTTGCATGAAATGTTGCCTCAGTATTTCTAATTATCCTGCAGATATGTCTACTCTTTCCCATTCTATTGCTTTCCTCCATTTCTTTGCATTGATCACTGAGGAAGTCTTTCTTATTTCTCCTTGCTATTCATTGGAACTCTACATTCAAATGGGTATAAATTTCCTTTTCTCCTTTTCTTTACACTTCCCTTCTTTCACAGCCATTTGTAAGGCCTCCTCAGACAGCCATTTTGCTTTTTTGCATTTCTTTTTCTTGGGGATGATCTTGATTCCTGTCTCCTGTACAATGTCATGAACCTCCACCCATAATTTATCAGGCACCCTCTCTGTCAGATCTAGTCCCTTAAAATTATTTCTCACTTCCACTGTATAGTCATAAGTGAATTGACTTATGTCATACATGAATGGTATAGGGGTTCTCTCCAGTTCCTTCTATTTCAGTCTGCATTTGCAACAAGGAGTTCATGATCTGTGCCAGAGTCAGCCCCTGGGCTTGTTTTTGCTGGCTGTATAGAGATTCTCCATCCTTGACTGAAAGAATAAAATCAATCTGATTTGTGTTGAGCATTTTGTGATGTCTTCTCTCTGTCATTTGTTTGTCCAGATTAACAAAAATGGCTTAAATTTCTTTTGAAAAAAAAATTGGGAAAATTTCAAATCCTAAAGGTATTTAAATGACATTTACCATAGACTTATAGCACATTTTACTGGAGGATCATAATTTCTACGACTATGTAAGTTTTTAAAACTACTAATGGAAGAGGATTATTTGAAAGTGCTTACACTTTATGATTTAAGGAATCCATTTTTCTTTGTTTTTCTGATCTATCTTAGTTGAAAGAGTTACGGAATATTTTTCCCCATTTGGTTTTTGTTTCAGTTCTATCATAACCATATTTTGAACAAGGTTATCCTCACATTTAGTAAGAATCAAAAGAAGAGTTGATCAGAAAAATGTCTCTACAGTATCTTCATTAATCTGAGATAAGGAGAAGAAGCATGTTAAAGCAACGTGTAATGTGGATGGTCATAATTCTTACTTCAATCCTGGAACTAGAGAATTGAATGTATTTTCAGCCTGCAGAAGTTTAAGTGTGCCTTTCAAACTATAGCGTTCTACCATCCAGATAGTTACTGATACAAGTGCCCTAACTTGAAATTATTTCTCTTCTCCATCATCAATATCAGTTAGACCAAAGGAACATACTGTGATACATCACCCTGCTGTTTCTCTTATTTTTTTTTTTTTTTTAATGGAAGGGTAATTGTTTTCCCGAATTTTTCTGTATTCTGTCAAAATTCAAAATAAATCAGGCATAGAAATATATATATATATATCCCCTCCCTTTCGAAACACTCTTCCATCTCCCTCTCCATCCCACATTCTAGGTGGAGCACTGTTCACGGTGTTTCAACTATCAGCTGCTATACGCCAAATGGCTGCAGTGTCTATTTGACATACTGTGGCAGCTATGTCTACTTCTATTTTGCAGTACCATATTGTATCTCCATTATGCAACAGTGATTTTGGACTGAGTGTGGAAAACGTCTACCTTTCCAGGTGTGTACGGTCATGTGGTAGTCCATGACAAACCTTTCCCTAAAATGAAACACGCAGCCCATTCATGTTTCCCAGTACCGGAGATTTCTGATGCATTGTTGCCTCTCTTTCTAGGTCAATACATCAATCGTCTTCATTATTTAAAAATCATCCTAATACAACTGGTGTACCAATTAGGTGTCAGATTATGCACGATACTGAAGATTAAATTTATGTGGGTAGATGTCAACAAATTCCTACAATTCTCTTATTTGAAGAATAAAGTTATATGTTCATTTTCATAGTGTCAATTTCACTTTGAAATAATTAAGAGTAAATGAGCATTGCAGTTCCTGGATACTTTGCTCTGCTGTAATATTAAATTTTCTGTTCAAGGAAACATTCAGTATGCATCATAGGTACATTACACCTAATGAATTGTTTGAAAAAATAGAAAATGCAAACAATGTAAAAGACAAAATGTAAATAAATTGACTTCTGAAATCATCCAGGCAGAACTGACAGGGTGTCTAAGATAGGATGGTATGGGGGAAGGATCAGATACAAATCAAATTTAGAAACAGCAAATGAGTGTATATATTTTAATGCTTTCTCAGTTTTATTATATTATACCAGTCATTGCAAAGAATGCTAAGAGGTTAGGCAGAAGGTTTTCTGCATTAAAAAAAAAATGTGTTTCACTTGAAAATATAGATTTAGTCTACTCGATAATCATGATCACTAACATACCATGATGGGATGCCAAAGATAACATGACATAGTCAATGATTGCACCACAGTCAGCAAAAGATAGGCATTTTACAAGTTGTATTAAAAAGGGTCATTCTTGCTCTGCTCTCCTTATGTCATGCCTTTATTTCCTCCCACCAACACACCACCCTATTTTTCCTCATGTATATTTTGATGTTGCTTTGCTGTTCCTACAAAGATAGACTTAAATCCTTGTGGTGAATGCAGCATCTCACCAAGGTAATCAGTTCTTGGAAGGCATGATATTTCTTTCCATTACAAGCTTCATTATCTATCTGTTTCACATAATTTCTAGAGCTACAATCAGGCAACATATTTTCAGTCATAATAAGCCACATTTCACAACTTTTCCTAAACACTTACTTGGGAATTGAAATAACCTGTCTTCCTTCCTACCAAGTTAACCACAGATGTCCAATTCTTCTATATGTTGTATCTGTACCCAAGTTGCCTTATGTATCTTTCACATCAGCTAAGCGATCAGTTCAGTTCAGTCGCTCAGTCGTGTCCGACTCTCCGGGACCCCATGAATCACAGCACGCCAGGCCTCCCTGTCCATCACCAAATCCCGGAGTTCACTCAAACTCATGCCCACAGAGTCGGTGATACATCCAGCCATCTCACTCTCGGTCGTCCCCTTCTCCTCCCTCCCCCAATCTTTCCCAGCATCATAGTCTTTTCCAGTGAGTCAACTCGTCGCATGAGGTGGCCAAAGTATTGCAGTTTCAGCTTTAGCATCAGTCCTTTCAATGAACACCCAGGATTGATCTCCCTTAGAATGGACTGGTTGGATCTCCTGGTGGTACAGGGGACTCTCAAGAGTCTTCTCAACACCACAGTTCAAAAGCATCAATTCTTCGGCGATCAGCTTTCTTCACAGTCCAACTTTCACATCCATACATGACCACGGGAAAAACCATAGCCTTGACTTGACGGACCTTGGTTGGCAAAGTGGTGTCTCTCCTTTTCAATATACTATCAATGTTGGTCATAACTTTCCTTCCAAGGAGTAAGCGTCTTTTAATTTCATGGCTGCAATCAGCATCTGCAGTGATTTTGGAGCCCCCAAGAATAAAGTCTGACACTGTTTCCACTGTTTTTCCATCTATTTCCCCATGAAGTGATGACATAGTGCTTGCCAAATGAAGTATTTTAAGTATTTTCTGAATTAGCAATAAAAGGTGCCAAATAAAGTAGCAGTCAAAGCTATATACATTACTCAATAACATCCCATAGCCTCCAACATTGCCATCATTCAGTTCAGTTCAGGTTGAGTTCAGTCCCTCAGTAGTGTCAAACACTTTCAAACCCCTGAATCACACCATGCGAGGCTTCCATGTCCTTTACCAACTCCCGGAGTTCAATCAAACCCACCTCCATAGAGTCGGTGATGACATCCAGCCCTCCCATTTTCTGCCGTCCCCTTCTCCTATTGCCCCCAATCCCTCCCAGCATCAGAGTCTTTTCCAGTGAGTCAACTCTTCGCATGAGGTGACCAAAGTATTGGAGCTTCAGCTTCAGCATCAGTCTTTCTTATGAACATCCAGGACTAATCTCCTTTAGAATGGACTGGTTGGATCTCCTTGCAGTCCAAGGGACTCTCAAGAGTCTTCTCCAACACCACTGTTCAAAAGCATCAATTCTTCGGCTATCAGCTTTCTTCACAATCCAAGTTTCATATCCATACATGATCCCGTGAAAAAATAGAGCCCTGGCTAGACGGACCTTTGTTGGCAAAGTAATGTCTCTGCTCCTTTATATGCTATCTAGGTTGGTCAGAAATGTCCTTCCAAGGAGTGATCTTCTTTTAATTTTATGGCCGCAATCAGCATCCGCAGTGATTTTGGAGCCCCAAAAATAAAGTCTGACACTGTTTCCACTGTTTCCCCATCTATTTCCCATGCCGTGATGGGACCAGATGCCATCATTTTAGTTTGCTGAATGTGGAGCTTCAAACCAACTTTTTCACTCTCCTCTTTCACTATCATCAAGAGGCTTTCGAGTTCCTCTTCACTTTCTGCCATAAGGGTGATGTCATCTTCATATCTGAGGGTATTGATATTTCTCCCAGCAATCTTGATTCCAGCCAGTGCTTCTCCCAGCCCAGTGTTCCTCATGATGTACTCTGCGTAGAAGTGAAATAGGCAGGGTGACAATATACAACTTTGACACACTCCTTTTCCTATTTGGAATCAGTCCGTTGTACCATGTCCAGTTCTAACAGTTGCCTCCTGACCTGCATACAGGTTTCTCAAGAGGCAGGTCAGGTGGTCTGGTATTCCCATCTCTTTCAGAATTTTCCACAGTTTGTTGTGATCCCAACAGTAAAAGGATTTGGAATAGTCAATGAAGCAGAAATAGATGTTTTTTCTGGAACTCTCTTAGTTTTCCCATGATCCAGAGGATGTTGGCAATTTGATCTCTGGTGCCTCTGTCTTTTCTGAAACCAGCTTGAACATCTCGAAGTTCATGGTTCACGTATTGCTGAGGCCTGGCTGGGAGAATTTTGAGCGTGAATTTACTAGTGTGTGAGAAGAATGCAATTGTGAGGTCGTTTGAATATTCTTTGGCATTGCCTTTCTTTGGGATTGGAATGAAGACTGACCTTTTCCAGTCCTGTGGCCACTGCTGAGTTTTCCAAATTTGCTGGCATATTGAGTGCAGCACTTTCACAGTATCATCTTTCAGGATTTGAAGTAGCTCAACTGGAATTCCATCACCTCCACTAGCTTTGTTCGTAGTGATGCTTTCTAAGGCCCACTTGACTTCACATTCCAAGATGTCTGGCTCTCGGTCAGTGATTACACCATCGTGACTATCTTGGTTGTGAAGATCTTTTTTGTATAGTTCTTCTGTGTATTCTTGCCACCTGTTCTTAATATCTTCTGCTTCTCTTAGGTCCATAATATATCTGTCCTTTACCGAGCCCATCTTTGCATCAAACTTTCACTTGGTATCTCTAATTTTCTTGGAGTGATCTCTTGTCTTTCCTATTCTTTTCTTTTCCTCTATTTCCTTGCATTGATCACTGAGGAAGGCTTTCTTATTTCTCCTAGCCATTCTTTGGAACTCTGTATTCAGATGCTTATATCTTTCCCTTTCTCCTTTGTTTTTTACTTTTCTTCTTTTCACAGCTATTTGTAAGGCCTCTTCAGACAGCCATTTTGCTTTTTTGCATTTCTTTTCCATGGGCATGGTCTTGGTCCCTGTCTCCTATACAATGTCAAGAACCTCCGTCCAGAGTTCATCAGGCACTCTATCTACCATATCTAGTCACTTAAATCTATTTCTCACTTCCACTGTATAATCATAAGGAATTTGATTTAGGTCACATGTGAATGGTGTAGTGGTTTTCCCTACTTTCTTCATTTTAAGTCTGAATTTGGAAACAAGGAGTTCATGATCTGAGCCACAGGCAGTTCCTGGTCTTATTTTTGCTAACGGTATAGAATTTATCTGTCTTTGTCTGAAAAGAATATTATCAATCCGATTTCGGTGTTGACCATCTGGTGATGTCCATGTGTAGAGTCTTCTCTTGTGTTGTTGAAAAAGGGTGTTTGCTATGACCAGTGCGTTCTCTTGGCAAAATTCTATTAGCCTTTGCCCTGCTTCATTCCCTGCTCCAAGGCCAAGTTTGCCTGTTACTCCAGATGTTTCTTGACTTCCTACTTTTTACATTCCAAACTTCTATAATGAAAAGGGCATCTTTTTTTTTTTTTTAGTATTAGTTCTAAAAGTCCTGTAGGTCTTCATAGAACCGTTCAACTTCAGCTTCTTCAGCGTTACTGGTTGGTGCATAGCCTTGGATTACTGTAATATTGAATGGTTTTTCTTGGAAATGAACACGTTTCATTTTGTCGTTTTGGAGACTGCATCCATGCACAGCATTTCGGACTCTTTTGTTGACAATGATGGCTCCTCCCTTTCTTCTAAGTTATTCCTGCCCACAGTAGCAGATATAATCATCTGAGTCATCTGAGTTAAATTCACCCATTTAGTCCATTTTAGTTCACAGATTCACTCTTGCCATCTCATTTGACCACTTCCAGTTTGCCTTGATTCACGGACATTACATTCCAGGTTTATGCAATATTTCTCTTTGCAGCATCGGACCTTGCTTCTATCACCAGTAACATCTACACCTGGGTACTGTTTTTGCTTTGGCTCCATCCCTTCCCTCTTTCTGGAGTTTTTTATCCACTGATCAACAGGAGCATACTGGGCACCTACCACGCTGCGGAATTCCTCATTCAGTATCCTATTACTTTGCCTTTTCATACTGTTCTTGGGGTTCTCAAGGCAGGTATACTCAAGTGGTTTGCCATTCCGTTCTCCAGTGGACCACATTCTGTCATATTTCTCCACCATGTCCTGCCTGTCTTGGATGGCCCCACAGGCATGGCTTAGTTTCTTTGAGTTAGACAAGGGTAACCATCTTTGACATTTATATTTAACTGAGAATTAATAATGTGGTATGTCTTCATTTTAATGCAATGTCTAGGTTTGTCAGAGCTTTTACATCCAAAAGCAAGTAACAGCTAATTTGATGACTGCAATCACTATTCTTAGTAATTTTCGAGCCATAGAAAATGAAGCCTGTCACTGTTTCCACATATTTCGGTTTAGTTCAGAACAGTCTCAGTCGTGTCCTACTGTTTGCTACCCCATGAATTACAGCATGTCAGGCCTCGCTGTCCATCACCAACTCCTGGGGTTCACTCAACCTCATGTCCGTCGAATTGGTGATGCCATCCAGCCATCTCATCCTCGGCCATCCACTTCTCCTCCTGCCCCCAATTCTCCCAGCATTAGAGTTTTTTCCAATGAATCAACTCTTCGCATCACGTGGCCAAAGTATTAGAGTTTGAGCCTCAGCTTCAGTCCGTCAAATGAACACCCAGAACTAATCTCCTGTAGAACGGATTGGTTGGATCTCCTTGCAGGGACTCTCAATAATTTCCTCCAATACCACCGTTCAAAAGCATCAATTCTGCTCTCAACTTTCTTCACAGTTCAACTCTCACATCCATATTGACCACTGGAAAATACACAGCCTTAACTAGACCGACCTTGGTTGGCAAAGTTATGTCTCTGGTTTTTAATATGCTATCTAAGTTGGTCTTAACTTTTCTTCCAAGGAGTAAGCGTCTTTTAATTTCATGGCTTCAATCAGCATCTGCAGTGATTTTAGAACCTAAACAATAAAGTCTGGCACGGTTTCCGCTGTTTCTCCATCTATTTCTCATGAAGTGATGGGACCAGATGCCATGATCTTAACTTTCTGAATGTTGAGCTTTAGTCCAAGTTTTTCACTCTCCTCTTCCACTTTCATCAAGAAGATTTTTAATTCCTCTTCACTTTCTGCCGTATCGGTGCTGTCATCTGCATATTTGAGTTTATTGATATTTCTCCAGGCAATCTTGATTCCTGCTTGTGCTTCTTCCAGCCCAGTGTTTCTTATCATGTACTCTGCATAGAAGTTAAATAAGCAGGATGACAATATACAGCCTTGACATACTCCTTTTCCTATTTGGAACCAGTCTGTTGTTCCATGTCCAGCACTAACTGCTGCTTCCTGACCTGCATACAGTTTTCTCAAGAGACAGGTCAGGCGGTCTGGTATTCCCATCTCTTGCAAAAGTTTCCACCATTTATTGAGATCCACACAGTTAAAGTCTTTGCATAGTCAGTACAGCAGGAAGAGATGTTTTCCTGGAACTCTCTTGCTTTTTCCATGATCCATCGGATGTTGGCAATTTGATCTCTCTTTCCTCTGCCTTTTCTGATTCCCAATTGGAAATCTGAAGTTCATATGTTTACCCCTTCTATTTGCAGAGTAGTGATGGGACCAGATGCCTTTTGCTTTGTTTTTATGAATGTTGAGTTGTCAGCTTGGTTTTGAACTCTTCTCATTCACCCTCATCAAAAGACTCTGTATTTTTTCTTCACTTTCTATTTGTTTCAGTGTTGCCATCTATATAATCTGAGGCTGTTTATGTTTCTCCCAATCCTTGATGCAAGCTTGTGATTTACTCATCTGGTATTTTAATAGTATACTCTAATGTAGATTCACATAAGCTGAGTGACAATACAGAGATTTGTCACTTTCTTTTCCCGGTTTTGAACATTCAGTTGTTTCATATCTGGTCCCAATTCTTTCGGCTTGACTCATTTAAGGGTGCTTTCAAAGTTTACTTCCTCAAGAATCTTCCAAGTACCCCACCCCTTTTTGTTTTGGTGTTCTCCTTCTCTACACCTTAGCTTCTCATTGTGGGACATTTATGACTGCTGCGCTTTACCTGTTTAACTTGTTGTTTTCGTTGCACACCTCACTGTGCTTCATTTATTTCCTCCTTTCTGCCTCCACCTAATTAGTTCTTTCTCTGTCTCAATTATTCTACTGTTGGTTCCTTCCAGGGTGTTGTTAATCTCAGTTATTGTACTGCTTGACTCTTTATTTCTTCTAGATCCATGTTAAACATGTTTATTTCTACTCATTCCGGTCCCCCAGTGTATTTACTGGCAATTCTACATATCTTTCAAGATTTTTATCTTTACTTTCATTATTCTGAATTCTTTTTCAGGAAAACTTCCTAACTCCTCTTCTTTTCTTTGTTTTTGTGGGTTTTTTGGTAATTTACCTTCAGCAGCTGCATATTTCTCTCCCTTTTCATTCTGTTTCGATTACTGTGATTTGGGTCCCTTTTCTGCAGGCCTGAGAATTATAGCTCCACTATGTTGTGGAACCTGTCTTTTGTGGGTGGGATTGGACCGATGACTTCTCAAGGTTTAATGTTTCCGATCATTTGTGTGTGTTCACTGGCAGACAGATCTGTATCTCTTCTCTCTGAAGTGCAATGAATTGTCCACGGACTGTGCTTTGGGGTGTTTGTGGGTCTGGTATGGCTTTTATAATATTCATTGTTGTGTTTCTGTTTTACTGGAGAATAGCTGTGGGTTCTCTTGTACTGAACTTACTGACTCAAGTGTGGAGATTGCTTTCCATGTAGACACGGAAACTCTGGGGTGTGTGTTTGTCCTTTAATATCCCTTGAGGTAAGGAGTTCAATGTTGATCTAAAGTTCTGGAATCGACGCCCTGGCCTCTGGGTTTCTGTTCCCAGGTTGCAGTAACATAAAAAATCCATGCAATACAGAAGATAAAACCGGAGGTTAATGGTGGCACAATTCTCCTCATCCCGAAAGAATCAAAGGGATTCACAGAATTTCAGACAGCAGAGAAAAGGGAAGAGGGAGAAAGAGATGCCTAGGAGGAGGTGAGGGAGAAAGAGATGCCTAGGAGGAGTTATGGGAGAGTGGAAACGGGAGAGAGCAATCAATTCGGGAAAACGAATCCATTAGTGACGTCAGATCGTAAAGATTTTGTTACTAAAGTTACAACATTGATATCAATTTTTGGAAAGTAAAATTAAGAACCAAAAATAAAATATAGACTTGTTTAAACAGTGTAAAAAAAGAAAACGGAGTCCAAATTCATTCTCTCATATATAAAAAGTGTTTAAAAAATAGATTTACGTGTGTTTTGCTTGAAAGTTAATAATAGTTAATAGAAATAAAAGTTTAGGTTATAATAAAGGACTAAAATATTTTAAAGTTAAAGAAATCATATAGAAACTGGAGCCTATTATACAGAGTGAAGTAAGCCAGAAAGAAAAACACCAATACAGTACACTAAGGCATACATATGGAATTTAGAAAGGTGATAAGGATAACCCTGTATACGAGACAGCAAAAGAGACACAGATGTATAGAACAGTCTTTTGGACTCTGTGGTGGAGGGCGAGGGTGGGATGATGGGATAATGGCATTGAAACATGTATATTATCATATGTGAAACGAATCGCTAGTCCAGGCTCGATGCATGATACAGGATGTTCGTGGCTGGTGTACGGGGATGAACTAGATGGATGGGATGGGGAGGGAGGTGGAAGGCGGGTTCAAGTTGGGGAACATATGAAAACCTGGGTCAGATTCATGCCAATGTACGGCAAAGCCAATACAATATTAGAAAGTAATTAGCCTTCCAATAAAATAAATAAATTTTAAAAGAAGAGAGGAAATATATCTCAGAATTTTAAAGTAGTTGTGTGCTTTTCGGTGTCAATACAGTGTCAGACAGTCTCTTGTTGAAGCTTGTACTTGTCAAAGGTGACTGTTGTTCCTCACTTGAACAGTCTGGCCGTATATTGCAGACTTATTACGTTTAACCTGTCACTTCTGGGTTGGTATATGCTTCTTTGTTTATATTTCCTTCTTTTATTTGAAAGCCTCTCCATATCTGGTTTTCACCATGAAACGAGGGTGCAGTAGCCTCTTATTCGACCTCACCTGTTCAGTATTTGGGGGTGAGAGGTGGGACACAGGAAACAAAGGCCATTGGGATGGGGGGGGGTGCTTGAGGTCTATTGATCACATCGGGCTTGTCAATGAAAAATGTGGCATGTACTTTCTGAGTCCACCCTGCTCAGACTCCTGGTTGATACATGAGGGCACAGTCCCAAGTGTGCCCTGTGTTTCATGCACTTCTCAGCCAATCAGGCAGTTAGGTGCTTGGCAAGGGCCATGACCACTATTGGCTATGTGCTTTGTGCTCTTCCCAAGTCCAAAACCTCGGGTGACTGGTTGGAAGCAAGGCACAGTCCCAGGTGGTCCATGCATCTTAAGCAACTTTCTGGTCTCAGCCACTCAGTTTGCTGCCTGTGTCTGTAGAGGGCACAGTCTCAAGTGTGCCATGCGTCTCCTCAGGCTAACTGACCCCAGGCTGTCATGTGTCTGGGCTATGTGAACTGTCCATGAAGTGAGGAATTCATCACTAGCAACTGTCAGCCAGCTTAGAGCTTGGCAGGGGAATGTGTCTGGGGCCAAGATTCTATGAGCCTATTTCCTTCTTCCTCTGGCAGTCGTACACGTTCCTCTCTCCCTCCGTGGAGGAATGGGTCTTAAATGGACACTGGCTTGGTCTCCTTTGGTATTTTCTAGTGGACAATCTTCTGTTCTGTGAGTATGCATGGTTCAAGATGTGGCCTTAGAGCCTTCTCACAGGAAAGGTCCTTTCTAAAATTTCTGTCTCTAGTGTCCCCATAGTTTATGTTTGCGTGTTACCTTAGCTTCGCACATTGTCCTCAGGGCAGTGATTGCATTTATTGGCATAATCTGTGTTTCTTTATTCTTCCTCTCTTCCGTTCTATTTCTTCCCCGACTGACACCTATGAGAGAGGGTTTCCAATTTTGTGCAAATTTCTCCTTCTTTAAGACTCCTTCTCCAAGGCGAGTCTCAATCCCTAAAAACATTTCCCCCCTTTCATTATTTATTTTTTCTTACCTACTTTTTAAGAGACTGGTTTTCCTTTATCGGTTTCTAGGGCCCATCAACATTGGTCACAAATTTGTTTCTGGAAGGTGTTCCATGTGCAATCTATCCTTTGATGGATTTGTGTGGGAGAAAGTGGACTCAGGCTCCTATTCCTCTAACATGATGAGACCCCACCGAGACCCTGGAAGATCCATTTTATTAACTGAAATCTTGTTGTTGTTCCATCACAAAGTCTTGTCAGACTCTTTGTGTCCCCTTGGACTGCAGCACACAAGGCCTCTCTGCCCCTCACCATCTCCCAGAGTCTGCTTGAGATCATGTCCATTGAATGAGTGAAGCTATACACTCTTCTCCTCCTCTCTCATGCAAATCATGAAACAAGATTTAATTGGCTCCTAAGAATCAGGGTCTTTTCTCATGAGTCGGGTCTTTTCTCATGAGTCAGTTCTTTGCTCAGGTGGTCAAAGCTTTGGAGACATAGCTTCAACATTAGTGATTCTAATGAATCTTCAGAGTTGATTTCCTTTAAGTTTGGATGGCTTGATCTCCTTGCAATCTAATGGAGGCTCACAAGTCATCCCCAGCAGAGCAGTTTGATGTTCTCACATCTGTACATGTCTACTGGAAAGACCATTAGTGTACTCAATGTGCCCCCTTTGGTCAAGTCAACTATTCACTTTTTAACACGCTTACTAAATGTGTGAGTGTCATTTTTCCAGGAAGCACCTGTATTCTAATTTTATAACTGCCATCACATTCATAGTGAATATAGAGCCACAAAAGAGGAAATCTGTCATTGCTTCTGCCTTTTCCACCTTTATTTCCCATGAAGCAGTGGGACCAGATGCTATCATCTTACTTTGTGTAATACTGAGAATTCAAGGGTACTGTTTATCCTGTTTTCCTATCAACACTGAGAATTATTTTATTCTTGTACCATTTTTTCCCCTCAGTGTTTTGGATAAGAAATTGTTTTCTAAGAGTATTCTAAGATGATCGTTACTCATCATATATAATACTGCTGGTTTTAAGTTTCCTGTTGGAGCATTTGTGCCATGCTTCTGTGACAACTCTGTAAAATGTTGATAATATACACAGCCTATAATACATTTCTCTATTAACATAATATCTTGAGCCTCTTCATGTTATCTCTAATGTGGCAACTACAAAAATACAAAGGAGGACAAGAAATAATGATATGATGTGGAGGCGGACAGGAAGCCGAACCACTGTGTCATGAAGGGAGAGAAGTTTTGATCATCAATGATTTCTACTCAAATATTTGGTACCAGAAGTTTAAAGTGATGAAATAAAAATGTACACACTGAATTATGGAAGAGTTATTTTAATGTACACATCATATAATTTCAGTGTTCAGCTAGCCATAGAGCCTGATTATGATCTATGCACAGTGCCTGGTGCATCCGTTTAACCCATTAATTTGAATGTTTAAAATTATATCCAACGTGAGGAGAGGAACAGCAGTCTTAGAACAATATCTCTAAGTAAATGAGAGTTGCAGTTTTATGGGCTCAAGGTGTCCTCATATGTATGAACCCCATCACTATTATAGAAAGCATACTGCTGATCAGCTCCATTAAGGGACAGCCTTTCAGAATAGGATCTATATTATTCAGCCAGAAAGTTATTAAGTAACATTGGGCTTCCCAAACAGTTCATTAAAGATCTTGGGAACAAGCAAAGACTTTGACCACCTAAATAAAGTTGTCTAAAATTATATTTTGACATATACACATATGTGCATGTGTGTATGTGTATTAAAAAATGTACAATGGCTTTTAATTCCTGTTAGGCAAAGCAGCAATGGAAAAAAATTAAAACCCAAAAGTGGAATTTTTCAAAAGTCTCAGTTCAGTTCAGTTCAGTTCAGTCACTCAGTCGTGTCCAACTCTCTGCGACCCCATGAATCACAGCACGCCAGGCCTCCCTGTCCATCACCAACTGTCTACTCGGTTATTGAATATACGTAAGTGGAAAAAATACGAGAACTCCTTTATATCACTCCCCTCTTTTCTTTTAGTAAATAGCTACCAATTTTCAAATGTTTGTCCAGTTTAATGACAAAAATAAAGTTATAGAAAAATATATATACATAATAGATATACATATATCTATATAAAGTAGACGGATATGTTTGCATAACAAAAAATATTGATGTCAGATTCATTTCCAGTTCCACGCTCAATCTCATCATGAAATAGCCAAAGTTGTAGTTAACTCAAACACTCCAAGAGCTGGGACAGAAATCGAACCTGCAACTGAGATTTTCAGTCACAGTTATGATCACGCTCTAAATCCAACACTTTATTTCATTTCTTGTTCTAAGCAGTCCCGTCTTAAGATTGAAAACTATGAAAACCAAGAGAGAGGAGTAGGAGATTCTAGACTTCCTCGTGCTCCCAGAGTAATTTTAATCAGAGAAACTAGAAAAGCCAGAAACAAAGGAAAATGATCAAGCAATATAGAATAATGATTCTTGAACATTAAGCAAAGTCAAGGATCTTTAGTTCCTCCTCAAGGGCCATAGATAACATTCTGTGAGCAGTTTTAGAGATACTAAAGCCCCAACCAGGCTGAAATGTAAGTACCTAGACCACAGAGTAGTTGGAACCAGATGGTCAATGATGTCGACTCCCAATATCCTCAGGAACAGGCCACTAGTAGAATGTTCCCAAACTAATCACACACCCCATGCCTAACCTCACTCTGTCAAAAAGATAGTTCCCCTGAAAGTATTTGGGGAGTGTGGGTCTTTGAAACACCAGCTGCTAGGACACCTTGCCTGGTTCCACAATAAACTATTGCACAGAAGTGAGTAACCCAAGTTTGGTTGGGTAAGAGTTCAATTCAGTTCAGTTCAGTTCAGTCAGTCAGTCGAATCCAACTCTTTGTGACCCCATGAGTCACAGCACGCCAGGCCTACCCGTCCATCACCAACTCCCGGAGTTCACTCAAACCCGCCTCCATCGAGTCGGTGATGGCATCCAGCCATCTCATTCTCTGTCGTCCACTTCTCCTCTTGCCCTCAATCCGTCCAAGCATCAGAATCATTACCAGTGAGTCAACCCTTCGCATGAGGTGGCCAAAGTATTGGAGCTTCATATTTAGCATCAGTCCTTCCAATGAACATCCAGGACTGATATCCTTTAGAATGGACTGGTTGGAGCTCCTTGAAGTCCAAGACTCTCAAGAGTCTTCTCCAACACCACAGTTCAATTCTTTGGCGATCAGCTATCTTCACAGTGCAGCACTCAAATCCATTATGATCACTGGAAAAGCCATACCCTTGACTAGACGGACCTTTGTTGGCAAAGTAATGTCGCTGCTCTTTAATATGCTATCTGGGTTGGTCATAACTTTCCTCCCAAGGAGTAAGCGTCTTTTAATTTCATGGCTGCAAGCAACATCCGCAGTGGTTTTGGAGCCCCAAAATATAGTCTGACACTGTTTCCCCATCTATTCCCCATGAAGTGATGGGACCAGGTGCCATGATCTTAGTTTTGTGAATGTGGAGCTTCAAGCCAAATTTTTCACTAACCCCTTTCACTTTCAACAAGAGGCTTTTCAGTTCCTCTTCACTTTCTGCCATAAGGGTGATGCCATCTTCATATCTGAGGGTATTGATATTTCTCCCAGGAATCTTGATTCCAGCCTGTACTTCTTCCAGCCCATCGTTCCTCATGATGTACTCTGCATAGAAGTTAAATAATCAGGGTGACAATATACAGCCTTGACGTACTCCTTTTCCTACTTGGAACCTGTCTGTTGTTCCATGTCCAGTTCTAACTGTTTCTTTCTGCCCTGCATACAGGTTTCTAAGGAAGCAGGTCAGGTGTTCTGGTGTTCCCATCTCTTTCAGAATTTTCCCCAATTTGTTGTTATTCCCACAGTCAAAGGCTTTGGCATAGTCAATGAAGCAGAAATATATGTTTCTCCGGAACTCTCTTGCTTTTTCCATGATCCAGAGGATGTTGGCAATTTGATCTCTGGTTCTTCTGCCTTTTCTAAAACCAGCTGGAAAATCTGGAGGTTCACATATTGCTGAAGCCTGGCTTGGAGAATTTTGAGCGTGACTTTACTAGCGTGTGAGATGAGTGCAATTGTGTGGTAGTTTGAGCATTTTTTGGCATTGCCCTTCTTTGAGAATGGGATGAAGACTGACATTTTCCAATCCTGTGGTCATTGCTGAGTTTCCCAAATTTGCTCCAAATTGAGTGCAGCACTTTCACAGCATCATCTTTCAGGATTTGAAAAGCTTAACTGGAATTCCATCACCTCCACTACCTTTGTCCTTAGTGATACTTTCTAAGGCCCACTTGACTTCACATTCCAAGATGTCTGGCTCTAGGTCAGTGATCACACCATCGTGATTATCTTGGTTGTGAAGATCTTTTTTGTACAGTTCTTTCTGTGTATTCTTGTCACCTATTCTTAATATCTTCTGCTTCTCTTAGGTCCATACAATTTCTGACCTTTATCGAGCCCATCTTTGCATGAAATGTTCCCTTGGTATCTCTAATTTTCTTCAAGAGATCTCTTGTCATTCCCATTCTCTTGTTTTCCTCTATGTCGTTGTATTGATCACAGAGGAAGGCTTTCTTACCTCTCCTTGCTATTCTGTGGAACTCTGCATTCAGGTGATTATATACTTTTTTCTCCTCAGCCTTTCGCTTCTCTTCTTTTCACAGGTATTCATAAGGCCTCCTCAGACAACTATTTTGCTTTTATGCATTGCTTTTCCATGGGCATGGTCTTGGTCCCTGTCTTCTTTACAATGTCATGAACCTCCATCCATAGTTCATCAGACACTCTATCTATCAGATCTAGTCCCTTAAACCTATTTCTCATTTCCACTGTATAATCATAAGGGATTTGATTTAAGTCATATTTGAATGGTTTAGTGATTTTTCCTACTTTCTTCAATTTACGTCTGAATTTGGCAATAAGGAGTTTATGATCTGAGCCACAGTGAGCTCTGGTCTTGTTTTTTCTAACTGTATAGAATTTCTCCACTTTGACTGCAAAGAATACAATCAATCTGTTTTTTCTGTTGACCATCTGGTGATGTTCATGTATAGAGTCTTCTCTTCTGTTGCTGAAAGAGGTTGTTTGCTATGACCAGTGTCTTCTCTTGGCAAAACTCTATTAGTCTTTGCCCTTCTTCATTCGGTGCTCCAAGGCCAAAGTTGGCTGTTACTCCAGGTGTTTCTTGACTTCCTACATTTACATTCCAGTCCCCTCTAATGAAAAGGACATCTTTTTAAAGTGTTAGTTCTAAAGATCTTGTAGGTCTTCATAGAACCATTAAACTTCGGCTTTTTATGCGTTACTGGTTGGGGCATAGGCTTTGATTACTGTAATATTGAATGGTCTGCCTTGGAAATGAACAGAGGTCATTCTGTTCATTTGGAGATTGTATCCAAGTACAGCATTTCGGACCCTTTTGTTGACCATGATGACTACTCCATTTCTTCTTAGGGATTCCTGCCCACAGTAGTAGATATAATGGTCATCTGAGTTAAATTCACCCATTCCAGTCCATTTTAGTTCACTGATTCCTAGAATGTCTATGTTCACTCTTGCCATCTCCTGTTTGACCACTTCCAATTTGCCTTGATTCATGGACCTAACATTCCAGATTCCTAAGCAATATTGCTCTTTGCAGCATCGGACCTTGCTTCTATCACCAGGCACATCCACAACTGGGTACTGTTTCTGCTTTGACTCCATCCCTTCACCTTTTCTGAAGTTATTTCTCCACTGATCTCCAGTAGCATATTGAGCACCTACCGACGTGGGGATTTCCTCATTCACTATCCTATTATTTTGCCTTTTCATACTGTTCTTGGGATTCTCAAGGCAAGTATACTGAAGTGGTTTGCCATTCCCTTCTCCAGTGGACCACATTCTGTCAGACTTCTACACCATTACCCGCCCATCTTGGATGGCCCCACACAGTGTGGCTTAGTTTCATTGAGTTAGACAAGGCTGTGGTCCGTGTGATCAGATCCACTGGTTTACTGTGATCACGATTTCAGTGTGTCTGCCCTCTGACACCCTCTCGCAATACCTACCATCATATTTGGGTTTCTCTTACCTTGGTTGTGAGGTATCTCTTCACGGCTGCTCCAGCAAAGCACAGCCATTGCACCTTACCTTGGACGAGGGGTATCTCCTCACGGCCAGCCCCTCCTGATTTTGAACGTGGAGTAACTCCTCTCGGCCACCACTCCTGGCCTCAGGAGTGGGTAGCTCCTCTCGGCCACCACCGAGAAACACTTTTATTTCAGAAACCAAATAGATTTACTGATGTGATTTATCCATATAAAAATTCTTTAGGAATGAGATTTTTCAGGTTCATGGTTTTGGTTGCGATTTGTGTAAGGAGCCTGTATTTTCAGTTTATGCTGAAGTAAACACTGGTTGAACATTACGCTTCAATTGCTAGGAGACTAATGACTTTGTGATGTCACAGTGACCGGTCCATTGCTAGGAGATCAGTGACTTTTTGAAACACTGTGATGGTCTGGGAGTTTCCCTCTGTAGGCCAGCCAAGCAGCATTTGAATTTTCAGTGTGTAAAATCACACAAATGAGAAAACTGTTTGAAGAAAGTTTTTTCTGAGATGGCACAAATTTCTTCAGAAATTCAAGATGTGCCTCTTAACGATGAATCCACTGGTTCAAAAACCTCCATCAGACCTTTGCATGATTATACACTTGCTGGAGACTCGGTTTCGTGATCTATTATTGAAAAATATGCTTTTCAGGCTTTGTCTGAGGCAGTTCTGATGAAAAGACCACATTACACATTTTCTGTCTCTGAAAGAGGTGAACTGAATGATTTTCTTTGACTTACTTTTCCACAAAAATTGTGCAATAGAGTGGAACGTGATCAATTTGAATCTATTTGGTGGGATGAGAGTGACACTTGTATAGTGATCAATGAAGAACTCTTCAAGGAAGAAGTCTTGGAAAGAAAGGCACCTTTCAGGATATTTGAAACCAATAATATGAAATGTTTAGTTCGACAGCTGAACGTTTATGGGTTTAGTAAAAAGCAACAACCTCTTCAAAGATCTGCTTCACTATGTGACTTTCTGGAAGAAGAAAACAACATCTCTCTTTTGAGCAAGGTATTCCAAAATTTTCACTTATTGGCAATATGGAAGATTAAATTATGTGACCTAGAAAGCATGTTACCATATGTAGCTAAAACAGAATTTAAAATTGAGATAGCAAATTGTTGAAGAAGCTTTATTTTTTGAAGTTGAAAACAGCTGGAGGATATAGTATTTGACGTTTAACAAACTTTTGAATCAACTTGAAACAAGATATGAGTCTTGAAGCTAATTAAAGTGGTATTTACTGTATATATACAACGTATTTTTAGTTGAGAAACATAATTGTTTCTACCATGTTAGCTATTAAAACTAATCTGGAGGCGTTTTAGTTGAGGCAATTTAATTAGTATCATTAAAGGAATTTTTTTTTTCTTTTTAAAATTTATTTAATTAGAGGCTAATCACTTCATGGGAAATAGACGGAAAAACAGAGGAAACAGTGTCAGACTTTATTTTTTGGGCTCCAAAATCACTACAGATGCTGATTGCAGCCATGAAATTAAAAGACGCTTACTCTTTGGAAGGAAAGTTATGACCAACCTTGATAATATATTAAAAATCAGAGGCATTACTTTGCCAACCAAGGTCCGTCTAGTCAAGGATATGGTTTTTCCCGTGGTCATGTATGGATGTGAGACTAGGACTGTGAAGAAAGCTGATCGCCGTAGAATTGATGCTTTTGAACTGTGGTGTTGGAGAAGACTCTTGAGAGCCCCTTGGACTGCAAGGAGGTCCAACCGGTCCATTCTAAGGGAGATAGATCCTGGGTGTTCATTGGAAGGACTGACGCTAAAGCTGAAACTGCAATACTTTGGCCACCTCATGCGACGAGTTGACTCACTGGAAAAGACTCTGCTGCTGGGAAAGGTTGGGGGCGGGAGGAGAAGGGGACGACCGAGAATGAGATGGCTGGATGGCATCACCGACTCTGTGGACATGAGTTTGAGTGAACTCCAGGAGTTGGTGATGAACAGGGAGGCCTGGCGTGCTGTGATTCATGGGATGGCGGAGGGTCGGACACGACTGAGCGACTGAACTGAACTGAACTTTACATTATTGTATTTGTTTTGCCATCTATTGACATGAATCTGCCCCAGGTGTACGTGTGTTCCCCATCGTGACCCCCCTCCCACTTCCCTCCCTATCCCATCCCTCTGGTTCATCCCAGTACAACAGCCTGAGCATTGTATCATGCATCGAACCTGGACTGTCGATTCGTTGCACATATGATATGATTCATGTTTCAATGCCATTCTCCCAAATCATCCAACACTCGCCCTCTCCCACAGAGACCAAAAGTCTGTTCTATACATCTGTGTCTCTTTTGCTGTCTCGTATACAGGGTTATCATTATCACCATTCTAAAGTCCATATATATGTCTTAGTATAATGTATTGGTTTTTTTCTTTCTGACTTACTTAATTCTGTATAATAGTCTCCAGTTTCATCCACCTCATTAGAACTGATTCAAAGGTATTTTTTTGATGCCTGAGTAATACTCCATTGTGTATATGTACCAAAGCTTTCGTCTGCAGATGCACATCTAGGTTGCTTCCATGTCCTCACTCTTATAAACAGTGCTGCAATGAATATTGTGGTACATGTGTCTCTTTCGAATCTGGTTTCCTCGGTGTGTATGCCCAGGAGTGCGATTCCTGGATCATATGGCTGTTCTATTTCCAGTTTTTTAAGGAATCTCCACACTGTCCTCCATAGTGGCTGTACTACTTTGCATTCCCACCAACAGTGTAAGAGGGTTCCCTTTTCGCCACACCCTCTCCAGCATATATCGCATGTCGACTTTTGAATAGCATCCATTCTGACTGGTGTGAAATGGTATCTCATTTTGCTTTTGATTTGCATTTCTCTGATTATAAGGGATATTGAGCAGTTTTTCATGTGCTTTGTTAGCCACCTGTATGTCGTCTTTGCAGAAATATCTGTTTAGTTCTTTGGCCCATTTTTTGGTTGGGTCATTTATTTTTATGGAATTGAGCAGCAGGAGCTGCTTGTATATTTTGGAGATTAATTCCTTGTCAGTTTTTTTCATTTGCTATTACTTTCTCCCATTCTGAAGGCTGTCTTTTCACCTTGCTTATAGTTTCCTTTGCTGTGCAGAATTTCATTTGAATTATGTCGCATTTGTTTATTTTGCTTTTAGTTCCAATATTCTGAGTGGTGGGTCATAGAGGATCCTGCTGTGATTTATGTCAGAGAGTGTTTTGCCTATGTTCTCCTCCGGTGTTTTATAGTTTCTGGACTTACATTTAGATCTTTAATCCGTTTTGAGTTTATATTTGTGTATGGTGTTACGGCTGAAACTGCAATACTTTGGCCACCTCATGCGGTGAGTTGACTCACTGGAAAAGACTCTGATGCTGGGAAAGGTTGGGGGCGGGAGGAGAAGGGGACGACGGAGAATGAGATGGCTGGATGGCATCACTGATTCTGTGGACATGAGTTTGAGTGTACTCCTGGAGTTGGTGATGGACAGGGAGGCCTGGCGTGTTGTGATTCATGGGGTGGCGGAGAGTCAGACACGACTGAGCGACTGAACTGAACTGAACTGAACTGAATGGTGTTACGAAGTGTTCTAATTTCACTCTTTTACCAGTTTTTCCAACACCACTTGTTAAAGAGACTGGCTTTTTTCCATTTTATATTCTTGCCTCCTTTGTAAAAGATAAAGTGTCCATAGGTGCATAGATTTATCTCTGGGCTTTCTACTTTGTTCCATTGATCTATATTTCTGAGTTAATGCCAGTACCATACTGTCTTGATGATTGTGGCTCTGTAGTAGAGCCTGAAGTCTGGCAGGTTGAGTCTTTCAGTTCCATTCTTCTCCAAGATCCCTTTGGCAATTCGAGGTTTTTTGAATTTCCATGCAAATTGTGAGATTATTTGTTCTAACACTGTGAAAAATACCCTTGGTAGCTTGGTAGGGATTGCATGTAATGTATGGATTACTTTAGGTATTATACATATTTTCACAATATTTTTTTCTTCTAATCCACGAACACGGTATATATCTCCATCTATTAGTGTCCTATTTGATTTCTTTCACCAGTGTCTTATAGTTTTCTATATAGAAGTCTTTTGTTTCTTGAGGTAGATATATCTCTATGTATTTTATTATTTTCGTTGCAACAGTGAATGGGATAGTTTCCTTATTTTATTTTTCTATTTTTTCATTATTAGTGTATAGGAATGCAAGGGATTACTCTGTGTTGATTTTAAATCCTACAACTTTACTGCATTCATTGATTAGTTTTCTGGTAGAGTCTTTAGAGTTTTCTGTGTAGAGGATCATGTCATTGGCGAACACTGAGAGTTTTATTTCTTTTTCTCCAGGTTGAATTCCTTTAATGTCTTTTTCTGCTCTGACTGCTGTGGCCAAAACTTCCAGAACTATGTTGAACAGTAGTGGTGAGAGTGGGCACCTTTGTGTGTGCTTTAGAAAAAGGAGAAATTTATTGTTTTGGGGTGAAATATCCTATAGATATCTATTAGGTCTAACTGTTCTATTGTATTTTAAAGTTTGTGGTTCCTTGATAATTTTCTGTTTAGATGATTTATTCATAGGGGTGAGTGGGGTATTAAAGTCTTCCACTATTATTGTGTTGTTGTTAATTTCCCCTTTTATACTTGTTAGTAACTGTCTTACATATTGCAGTGCTCTTATGTTGGGTGCATATATTTATAATTGTATCTTCTTCTTGGATTGATCCTTTGATCATTATGTAGTGTCTTTATTTGTCTCTTTTCACAGCCTTTCTTTTAAAGTCTATTTTATCTGATATGAATATTGCTACTCCTGCTTTCTTTTGGTCTCTATTTGGGTGGAATAACTTTTTCCAGCACTTCACTTTCAGTCTGTATGTGTCCCTTATTTTGAGGTGTGTCTCTTGCAGACAACATATATAGGGGTGTTGCTTTTGTATCCATTCAGCCAGTATTTGTCTTTTGGTTGGGGCATTTAACCCAATTGCATTTAAGGTAATTATTGGTAAATATGATACCATTGCAATTTTCTTTATTGTTTTGGGTTCAAATTTATACACCCTTTCTATGCTTCCTATCTAGAGAAGATCCTTCAGCATTTGTTGGAGAGCTGGTTTGGTGATGCTGAATTCTCTCAGCCTTTGATTGTCTGTAAAGCTTTCGGTTTCTCCTTCATATTTGAATGAGATATGGGTATAGTAATCTTGGCGGTAGAGTTTTTATTTTTTATTTTTTCATCCCTTTCAGTAAGTGAGAGTTGGACTGTGAAGAGGGCTGATCGCCGAAGAATCGATGCTTTTGAACTGTGGTGTTGGAGAAGACTCTTGAGAGCCCCTTATACTGCAAGGAGATCCAAGCAGTCCATTCTAAAGGAAATCAATCCTGGATCTACATTGGAGGGAGTGATGTTAAAGCTGAAACTGCAATACTTTGGCCACCACATGCGACGAGTTGACTCACTGGAAAAGACTCTGATGCTGGCAAGGGTTGGGGGCGGGTGGAGAAGGGGACGACGGAGAATGAGATGGCTGGATGGCATCACCGACTCTGTGGACATGAGTTTGAGTGTACTCCGGGAGTTGGTGATGGACAGGGAGGCCTGGCGTGCTGTGATTCATGGGGTCGTGGAGAGTCGGACACGACTGAGCGACTGATCTGATCTGATCTGATCTGATCAGTATTTCTTGCCATAGCTTCCTGGTCTTAAGAGTTTCTGCTGAAAGATCAACTGTTATCCTTATGGGAATCGCCTTGTGTGTTTTTTGTTGGTGTTCCCTTACTCCTTTTAATATTTGTACTTGTGTTTGATCTTTTTTAATTTGATTAATGTTTGTATTGGAGTATTTCCCCTTGGATTTATCCTGTTAGGGACTCTCTGTGTTTCTTGGACTTGGGTGATAAATTCCTTCCCCATTTTCAGGAAGTTTTCAACTATTATCTCTTCAAATATTCGCTCATGGTTTTTCTTTGTGTCTTCTTTTTCTGGTTCTTCTATGATTCGTATGTAGGGGCACTTGACATTGTCCCAGAGGTCTCTGAGATTGTCCTCAATTGTTTTAATTCGTTTTTTTTTTTCTGCTCTGTTTGATTTATTTCTATATTTCTATCTTCTAGCTCGCTTAACAACTGTCTTCTGCCTCCGTTATTCTACTGTTGGTTCCCTCCAGAGTGTTTCTGATCTCATCTATTGCATTATTCATTGTATATTGACTCTTTTTCATTTCCTCTAGATCCTTATTAAACCTTTCTTGCGTCTTATCGATCCTTGTCGCCAGGTTGTTTATCTGTAACTGCAGTTTGTTTTCAAGATTTTGAATCATTTTCACTATCAGTATTGGAAATTCTATGTCAGATAGATTCCCTATATCTTATTCTTTTGTTTTCTTTTTTCGTGGGCATTTATCCTGTTCCTTTACTTGCTGGGTATTTCCTTGCCTCTTCATCTTGCCTATATTGCTGTGTTTGGGGTGGCCTTTCCATCTTTTGGCAGTCTGTGGAGTTTTCCTTATTGTGTAGTTTAATTGCTGTGTGTGGCTTTGGATGGGTGGTTGTCAAGGTTTCCTGGTTAGGGAAGCTTGTGCCGGTGTTCTGGTGGATGGAGCTGATTTCTTCTTTCTGGAGTGGAATGAAGGGTCCAGTAATGAGTTATGAGATGTCAGTGGATTTGGAGTGTCTTTGGGCAGCCTGTATATTGAAGCTCAGGTCTATTCTCCTGCGTTGCTGGATAATTTTCATGATATGTCTTTCTCTAGAACTTGTTGGCCCTTGGGTGTTGCCTGGTTTCAGTGTAGGTATGGAGGCATTACTTTACCAACCAAGGTCCGTCTAGTCAAGGCAATGGTTTTTCCCGTGGTCATGTATGGATGTGAGACTAGGACTGTGAAGAAAGCTGATCGCCGAAGAATCGATGCTTTTGAACTGTGGTGTTGGAGAAGACTCTTGAGAGTCCCTTATACTGCAAGGAGATCCAACCAGTCCATTCTAAAGGAGATCAATCTTGGGTGTTCATTGGAAGGACTGATGCTAAAGCTGAAACTGCAATACTTTGGCCACCTCATGCGACGAGTTGACTCACTGGGAAAGACTCTGATGCTGGGAAAGGTTGGGGGCGGGTGGAAAAGGGGACGACCGAGAATGAGATGGCTGGATGGCATCACCGACTCTGTGGACATGAGTTTGATTGACCTCTGGGAGTTGGTGATGGACAGGGAGGCCTGGCGTGCTGTGATTCATGGGGTCGCGGAGAGTCGGACACGACTTAGTGACTGAACTGAACTGAACTGATGGAGGCATTTGATGAGCACCTATCAATTAATATTCCCTGGAACAAGAGTTCTCTGGTGTTCTCAGGATTTATGCTTAAGCCTCTGGCTCTGGTATTCTTGCAGTAGGCTCAAGACTTCTCCATCTGTCTCTTCCAACTCAGTTCCTTCTGTTTAAGCTTCTTCTGTTTGCTGGTCTCTTCAGTGTCTAATTCCCGTCCTGACACAAGGGGGCTGTGGTAGACACTTTTTTAGGCTCACCCATCAGTCGTGCTATGGGGTGGGAGGTAAGCTGCAGACAAATATCAACGGCATCTGTGGGGAGTGCTTGCCGTGTCTCAGCCACACTGGGTTTGCCCCCACTCTTGGCATGTGTGCTGTCCCAGTCTACACTGCACAGGCTCTAGGTTTCTCTGCTGCAAACCGTCCAAGGCCGGCGCTGGGTTGGATGTACATCTCTGGTCTAGACCGCCCAGGTTCCGGTACTCGGGTACTACACAAAGGCAAAGACTTGGTTGGGCCTGCGTTTTGTGCCCTTCCCCAGTCTGAGCAGCTCAGGTGAGCAGGTGTTTGGCCAGCGGGGTCACTGTGACTTATTGCCTCCCCAGTCCCTGCTGTTCGTTTTTCTGGGTGTACAACCAGCGCACCTTCTCAACGGATATCAACCGGCCAGAACCCAAGAAGTCTTGGTTAGCAACGAAGCCTGCATGCAGCTTGGTATTGGATGCCTCACTAGGACCGCGATTGTCTGCTTCTGTCTCTGGCTGTACTTCCCTGCCTGTTTCAGTGGGGGATGGTGGATGGGCTGACCGCAGCTACCTAGCTCTGTTTAGTCCTTTGTTCTGTGAGTGGGTCTGGTGGTGTCTTATCTTGGGGCTTTTCGCCTTTTTGTGGGCTAGCTATCCCACAGTCTGCTTAGCTATCTTAAGTTAGCACCCTCAGATTGCACTAGGGGCATTCAGGCCCTGTCCTTACTCTAAGGGATGCAGCCCGCCCCTCCCTGCCCAGTCCCTGCTTGCTGGTGGGGTGTGCGGGCGGCTGCACTTCTTCTCTGCTGGGAGTTACCACTGGACACGTAGTCTGTAGGTTTTAATTATTTATTTATTGTTCCTCCCAGTTATGTGGCCCTCTGAGGTTCCAAGAGTTGTCACAGATTCGCCAGTGAGTGTTTCCAAGTGCTTGGAAACTTCTAGCCTCCCTCCCTTCTCGGGATGGACCTCCATCCCGCCCTGTTTTACCTCTCTTTTTATCTTTTGTATTATTTCCTACCTCTTTTCGAAGACAATGGCCTGCTTTTCTGGTTGCCTGATGTCCTCTGCCAGCATTCAGAAGTTGTTTTGTTGGATTTACTCAGCGTTCAATTTTTCTTTTGATGAATTTCTGAGGGAGACAGTTGTCACCCCGTCCTATTCCTCCTCCATCTTCCCATCTTCCTATCTGCTCCCTCACAGTAATATTTAAAATTCATTCAATCCTAAGATTTATTTCTTTCAGACCCTACAGTTCCCATATTTGTTTACAAAAAATGCATTGCACCATCTGCTATTATACCACCTTAGTTGTTATTTGTTACTACTTTCATTAAGTATTTAATCATAGAGTGATTTGAAGAAGTGACACTAGAGACATTGAGTGTCATTTTTCAGTCAACAAGTTGTCTTCAACTCTTTTGTGACGGCATGGACTGCTGCACAACAGGCCTCTCTATCTTTCAGTATCTCCCAGAGTTTGTGCCAATGCATGTCCATTGTTTTTCTGATACCGTCCAACCATCTTATCCTCCATTACTCCCTTCCTCTCCTGTCATCAAACTTTAAAAGCATCATGAATTTTCCAGTGAATTGACACTTTGCGTCAGCTGGCCAAAACTGAACTTTCAACTTCATCATTAGTCCTTCGAATGAATACTTATGTTTGATTTCATTTAGGATGAATTGGCTAAATCTCCTTGCAGTCCAAGGGCCCCCTAAGAGTCTTTAACTTTTCGGGATTCAAAATCACTGCAGATAGTGATGGCAGCTATGAAATTAAAAGACGCTTTCTCTTTGGAAGGAAAGTTATGACAAACCTAGATAGCATATTAAAAAGCAGGGACATTCCTTTGCCATCAAAGGTCCATCTAGTCAAGGCTATGATTTATTCAGTGGTCATATATGAATGTGAGAGTTGGACTGTAAGGGAAGCTTAGTGCTGAAAAATTGATGCTTTTGAACTGTGGTGACGGAAAAGACTCTTGAGAGACCGCTGGACTGCAAGGAGATCCAACCAGTCCATCCTAAAGGAGATGAGCCCTGGGTATTCATTGGACTATGTCATGGTGAAGTTGAAACTCCAATAGTTTGACACCTGATGTGAAGAGATGACTCATTGGAAAATACCCTAATGTTGGGTAAGATTGAGGGCAGGAGGAGAAGGGGATGACAGAGGATGACATGTTTGGATGGCATTGCCGATCAGTGGACATGAGTTCGGGTGGTCTCTGGGAGTTGGCATAGTCAATGAAGCAGAAAAAGGTGTTTTTCTGGAACTCTCTTGCTTTCTCCATGATCCAGCGGATGTTGGCAATTTGACCTCTGGTGCCTCTGGCTTTTCTAAAACCTGCTTGAACATCTGGGAGTTCACGGTTCACATAATGCTGAAGCCTGGCTTGGAGAATTCTGAATATGACATTATTCGCGTGTGAGATGAGTGCATTGTGCGGTAGTTTGAGCATTCTTTGCCATTGCTTTTCTTTGGGATTGGAATGAAGACTGAACTTTTCCAGTCCTGTGGCCACTGCTGAGTTTTCCAAGTTTGCTGGAATACGGAGTGCAGCACTTTCACAGCATCATCTTTCAAGATTTGAAATAGCTCAACTGGAATTCCATCAACTCCACTAGCTTTGTTCGTAGTGATGCTTTCTAAGGCCCATTTGACTTCACATTCGAAGATGTCTGGCTCTAGGTCAGTGATCACGTTATCGTGATTATCTTGGTCGTGAAGATCCTTTTCATACAGTTCTTCTGTGTACTCTTGCCATCTTTTCTTAATATCTTCTGCTTCTGTTAGGTCCATACCATTTCTGTCGTTTACCGAGCCCATGTTTGCATGAAATGTTCCCTTGGAATCTCTAATTTTCTTGAAGAGATCTCTTGTTTTTCGTATTCTGTTGTTTTCCTCTATGATTTTGCATTTATCACAGAGGAAGGATTTCTTATCTCTCCTGGCAATTCTTTGGAATTCTGCATTCAAAGGCTTATATCTTTCCTTTTCTCCTTTGCTTTTCACTTCCCTTCTTTTCACACCTATTTGTAATGCCTCCTCAGACAGCCATTTTGCTTTATTGCATGTCTTTTCTTGGGGATGGTCTTGGTCCCTGTCTCCTGTACAATGTCACGAACCTCTGTCCAGAGTTCATCAGGCACTCAATCTATCAGACCGAGTCCCTTAAAACTATTTCTCACTTCCACTGTATAATCATAAGGGATTTGATTTAGGTCATATGTGAATGGTCTAGTGGTTTTCCCTACTTTCTTCAATTTCAGTCTGAATTTGGCAATAAGGAGTTTAGGACCTGAGACACAGTCAGATCCCGGTCTTGTTTTTGCTAACTGTATAGAACTTCTCCACCTTTGGCTGCAAAGAATATAATCAATCTGATTTCGGTGTTGACCATCTGGTGATGTCCATGTGTAGCGTCTTCTCTTGTGTTGTCAGAAGAGGGTGTTTGCTATGACCAGTGTGTTCTCTTGACAAAACTCTATTAGCCTTTGCCCTGCTTCATTCCGTGCTCCAAGGCCAAATTTGCCTGTTACTCCAGGTGCTTCTTGACTTCCTACTTTTGCATTTCAGTCCCCTGTAATGGAAAGGACATCTTTTTTGGATGTTAGTTCTACAAGGTCTTGTAGGTCTTCATAGAACCGTTCAATTTCGGCTTCTTCAGCGTTACTGGTTGGAGCATAGGCCTGGATTACTGTAATATTGAATGGTTTTCTTGGAAACGAACAGAAATCATTCTGTCATTTTTAAGGTTGCATCCAAGTACTGCATTTCGGACTCTTTTGTTGACCATGATGGCTAGTCCATTTCTTCTAAAGAATTCCTGACCTCTGAAGTAGATATGATGGTCATCTGAGTTAAATTCACCCATTCCAGTCCATTTTAGTTCACTGATTCCTAGAATGTTTATGTTCACTCTTGCCATCTCCTGTTTGACCACTTCCAATTTGCCTTGATTCATGGTCCTAACATTCCAGGTTCCTATGCAATATTGCTCTTTACAGCACCGGACCTTGCTTCTATCACCGGTAACATCCACAAATGAGTATTGATTTTGCTTTTTCTCCATCCCTTTATTCCTTCTAGAGTTATTTCTCCACTGATATCCAGGAGCATACTGGGCACCTACCGACCTGGGGAATTCCTCATTCAGTATTCTATCATTTTTCCCTTTGATACTGTTCATTGGACTCTCAAGGCAAGCATACTGAAGTGATTTGCCATTCCCTTTTCCACTGGACGACATTCGGCTGTGTGGATTAAAATAAACTGTGGAAAGTTCTAGGAGACGGGAATATCAGACCACCTTACCTGCCTCTTGAGAAACCTGTATGCAAGTAAAGAAGCAACAGTCAGAATTTTACATGGAACAACAGACCGGTTTCAAATAGGAAAAGGAGTACGTCAAGGCTGCATATTTTCACCTTGCTCATTTAACTTATATGCCGAGTACATCATGAGGAACACTGGGCTGGAAGTAGGACAAGCTGGAATCAAAATTGCTGGGAGAAATATCAATAACCTCAGATATGCAGATGACACTAACCTTATGGCAGAAAGTGAAGAGGAACTAAAAAGCCTCTTGATGAAAATGAAGGAGGAGAGTGAAAAGGTTGGCTTGAAGCTCGAGGTTAAGAAAACAAAGATCATGGCATCTGGTCCCATCACTTCATGGGAAATAGATGGAAAAACAGTGGAAACAGTGTCAGACTTTATTTTTTGGGCTCCAAAATCACTGCGGATGCTGATTGTAGCCATGAAATTTAAAGACGCTTACTCCTTGGAAGGAAAGTTATGACCAACCTTGATGGTATATTAAAAAGCAGAGGCATTACTTTGCCAACCAAGGTCCGTCTAGTCAAGGCTATGGTTTTACCCGTGGTCATGTATGGATGTGAGAGTTGGACTGTGAAGAAAGCCGATCACCAAAGAATTGATGCTTTTGAACTGTGGTGTTGAAGAAGAGTCTTGCGAGTCCCTTAGACTGCAAGGAGATCTCACCAGTCCATTCTAAAGGAGATCAATCCTGGGTGTTCATTGCAAGGACTGATGCTAAAGCTGAAACTGCAATACTTTGGCCACCTCATGCGACGAGTTGACTCACTGGAAAAGACTCTGATGCTGGGAAAGGTTGGGGGCGGGAGGAGAAGGGGACGACGGAGAATGAGATGGCTGGATGGCATCACCGACTCTGTGGACATGAGTTTGAGTGAACTCCGGGATTTGGTGATGAACAGGGAGGCCTGGTGTGATGTGATTCATGGGGTCACAAGGAGTCAGACCCGACTAAGTGACTGAGCTGAACTGAAGAGTCTTCGGCAGCGGCACAGTTGAAAGCCATCATTTCTCCTTTTCTCAGTTTTCTTTATATTCCAGCTCTCACATCTGCACATGACTACTGGATGAAAAACAGGGGCGTGTGAAGTGGAGGCCTTTGTTACCAAGGTGAATGTCTCTGCTAAATACAATGTCTAGATTTGCAATAGAGTTTTCTCCAAGAAGAAATTTTCTTTTACCTGATGACAACTCTTCACCTGATTGGAAGAATATGGCCCACTGTCATAGGCAATGGCAAAGCACTTCGGTATTTTGCTTTGATTACCCCATGATATCCATGAAAACAGAAAGAGAGGACACTGAAAGATTTCGGTAGGTGCCCAATATGCTTCTAGAGGTCAGAGGAGAAATAACTCCAGAAATAATGAAGCAATTGATCCAGAGCAAAATCAGTAGCCAGTTGTGAATGGGACTGGTGATGGAAGCAGGGTTTGATGCTATTAAGAACAATACTGCATAGAAACGTGGAATTTTAGGTCCATGAATCAAGGCAAATTGGAAGTGTCAAACAGGAGATGACAAGAGTGAACATTGACATTCTAGGAATCGGTGAACTAAGATGGAATGGGAGAATCTGTTACTGTGGGCAGGAATCCCTTTGAAGAAATGGAGTAGCCATCATAGTCAACAAAAGAGTCCAAAATGCAATACTTGGGTGCAGTCTCAAAAATGACAGAATGATCTCTGTTCTTTTCCAAGGCAAAGGATTTACTGTCATAATAATCCAAATCTCTGCTCTGATCAGTAACACTGAAGACGCTGAAGTTGAAAATTCTATGAAGACCTACAAGACCTTCTAAAACTAACACCCAAAAACGATGTCCTCTTCATTATAGGGGACTGGAAAGTAGAAGTAGGAATTCCAGAAACACATGGAGTACCAGGCAAATTGGCCTTGGAATACAGAATGAAACAGGGCAACGGCTAATTGAGTTCTGCCAAGAGAACGCACGGGTCAAGTAAACACCCTCTTCCAACAACACAAGAGAAGACTCTACACATGGACATCACCACATGGTCGACACTGAAATCAGATTGATAATGTTCTTGGCAGCCAAAATAGAGAAGCTCTATACATTTAGCAAAAAGAAGACAGGAAGATGACTGTGGTTCAGATCCTGAACTCCATATTGCCAAATTCAGACAGAAGTTGAAGAAAATGGAGAAAACCACTATATCATTCAGGTATGACCTAAATCTAATCCCTTATGACTATACACTGGAAGTGCAAAATACATTTAAGGGACTAGATTTGATTGACAGAGTGCCTGATGGGCTATGGATGGAGGTACCGGACATTGTACAGGAGACAGGGATCATGACCATCCCCAGGAAAAGAAAGGCAAAAAATGAATGGCTATCTGAGGAGGCCTTGCAAATAGCTTTGAAAACAAGGGAGACAAAAAGCAAAAGAGAAAAGGAAAGATGTATACATTTGAATGCAGATTTCTAAAGAAAAGCAAGGAGAGAAAAAAAAGCCTTCCTCAGGGATCAGTGCAAAAAAAGAAGGGAAACAATAGAATGAGAAAGACGAGAGATCACTTCAAGAACATTGGAGATCCCACGAGAACATTTCATGCAAAGATGGACTTAAAAAAGCACAGGGAAAAAAAAAAAGCACAGAAACGGTAGGGTTCTAACTGAAACAGAAAATATAAAGAAGAGGTGGTAAGAATACACAGAAGAACTGTAGAAAAAAGATCTTCACGACCCAGATAATCACGATGGTGTGATCACTCACCTAGAGCCAGACTTCTTGGAATGTGAAGTCAAGTGGGCCTTAGGAAGCATCACTACGAACGAAGCTAGTGTAGGTGTTTGGATGTCAGTTGAGCTTTTTCAAATCCTGAAAGATGATGCTTTAAAAGTGCTGCACTCAATAGGCCAGCTAATTTGGAAAATTCAGCAGTGGCCACAGGAGTGGAAAAGAGCAATATTAATTTCAATCCCAAAGAAAGGCAATGCCATAGAATGTGCAAACTACCGCACAATTGCACTCATCTCAAATGCTAGTAAAATAATGCTCTATATTCTCGAAGCTAAGCTTCAGCAATACGTGAACTGTGAACTTCCAGATGTTCAAGCTGGTTTTAAAAATGGCAGAGGAACCGGAGATCAAATTGCCAACATCCAGAAGAGAGCTCCAGAAAAGCATCTCTGTCTTCTTTACTGACTATGCCAAAGCCTTTGACTGGGTGGATCAGTATAAATGGCGGAAAATTTGAAAGAGATGGGAATACCGGACCACCTGACCTGCCTCTTGAGAAACCTATATGCAGATCATGAAACAACAGTTAGAACTGGTCATGGAACAACAGACTGGTTCAAAATAGGAAAAGGAGTAAGTCAAGGCTGTATGTTATCACCTTGCTTATTTAACTTATATGCAGAGTACATCATGAGAAGTGCTGTGCTGGAGGAAGCACAAGCTGGAATCAAGGTTTCTGGGAGAAATATCAACAACGTCAGATATGCCAACGACACCGCCCTTTCGGCAAAAAGTGAAAAATAACTAAAGAACCTCTTGATGACAGTGAAAGAGGATAGTGAAAAAGTTCGCTTAAAGCTCAACATTCAGAAAACTAAGATCATGGTATCTGGTCCCATCGCTCTATGACAAATAGGTGGGGAAACAGTGAAAACCGTCGCTGACTATTTCTTAGGCTCCAATGGTGATTGCAGCCATAAAATTAAAAGACACTTATTACTTCAAAGGAAAGTTATGACCAACCTAGTCAGCATATTAAAAAGCAGAGGCATTACTTTGCCAACAAAGGTCCGTCTGGTAAAGACTATGGTTTCTCCAGTGGGCATGTATGGATGTGAGAGTTGGACTTTAAAGAAATCTGAGCGCTGAAGAATTGATGCTTTTGAACTGTAGGGGAGGCGAAGACTCTTGGGAGTCCCTTGGACTGCAGGGAGCTCCAACCAGTCCATCCTAATGGAGATCAGTCCTGGGTGTTCATTGGAGTGATTGATGTTGAAGATGAAATTGCAATACTTTGGCCACCTGATGTGATTAAGTGACTCTCTGGGGAATTTCCTGTTGCTACGAAATATTGAGGGCAGGAAGAGAAAGGGATGACAGAGGATGAGATGATTGGATAGCATCACCAACTCAATGGACATGAGTTTGTGTAAACCCAAGGAGTTGGTAATGGACAAGGAGGCCTGGCGTGCTGCGGTTAATGGGTCGCAAAGAGTCGGATATAACTGAGCGACTGAAGTGAACAATACATAGAATTTAAATAAGCAGCCTTGTCATAATCCTTTCTCTAATTGGAAGCAGTCTGTTATTTTCCATCCAGTCCTAACTGGTGCTTCTTGGTCTGCATACAGATATTTTAGGAGGCGGGTCAGGTGATCTGGTGTTCCTATCACTTTAAGAATTTTCCAGCATTTGTTGTGATCCACACAGTCAAAACCTTTGTTATAAACAACGAAGTAGAAGAGTATGTTTATTTGTTTGTTTGTTCCTGGAGCTCTCTTGTTATTTTCATGATCCCACCGATTTCGGATATTAGATTTGTGGCTTCTCTTACGGAGAACTTAAGCACTGGACATAGTGATTTATACCTGGAGCCCTGAGGGAAAACCAGTGCCACTTGCTCGTGGTCATGGTTCCCGCCAACACCAAGGTGACACAAGATCTTCAGTTTCTATGAAGTTCTGGGAAATGAGTTCTTTAAAATCAAACAAGCAAACAGGCAAGCAAACAAAGGTGAAACCCTTGAAAACTGTCTGGGTCATATACAGAGATTTCTGTCCCACTTCTCTGAGCTCTACTCCATCTATTTACCTATTTCTCCATCTTTAGCTGTTAAAAGGACATAAAGAAGGGAACTTTTTTGGTATATGTTTAACAAATATTGAGCTTCACTAAATTCTAAGGTAGGTCAGGTTTCGAGGTTTACCATTTCCTTTAATTTGTATCAGCCTTGCTGTGATCATGAGCGTCCACAATATTTTAACCATTTCTCATTCCCAATTGCGTCTTTGGAATTTCGGAAAGATTCACTCGAGCAAAGAGCCTGTATAATTTATTTTGTCTTGAAAGAGATGCAAGAAAATTCATGGGTAATATTTTCATTCATTCCATACATCTAACAGTGGAGTAGGAAATGGCCACAGGAAGCAACTATCTTGCCTGGTAAATCCCATGAGCAGAGGAGCCTGGTGTTCTCCATTTCATTTGGTTGCAAAGAGTTGGACAAGACTGAACATATAAACAAACATGTATCTTAGTGTGAGATGCAATTGTGTTTATTTATTATCTCATAGGACTTTGTGTCGCTCACACTGAAGGGCTTAACATTTTTCTAAATTATCTCTGTGACTGTATTAAAGTTCACTGCCTGTCTTTTACCTTCAAAGAAAGAAGAAAGATGACCAAGGAGGAAACAAAAACATATCCTATGAGGAGAGTCTTATGCTTCTTCTTTACCATCCAAGAATTGAAACTTCTTTCCTAGTATACGAAATAAAGACACTGTTTTGACTTTAGAGAATCTGGTCCACTGGGATGTTTCATTTCCTATTTTGGAATGATAAACTCTAATTTAAGTTTTACTTGTCTGGACTAGTAAGGATCACAATGGAAAGATATGGAACTGAGAGGAAATGATAATCTTGATACCAACATATACCTCTTCCTTTCTAGGAGCAGGCTGCTTTATGCATTTAACAGGTCTGTCGTAGAGAGAAAAAACCCAAGAACTTTCACCCCACATATATGTGGCTTTGTGTCTGTCTTTCCCATGCTGTCTCATCATTTTTTATGTCACATGTGAAAGGACTTATTAGTTCCATCGTATTACCCACTTCTTTCCATAGCAAAAGTGAGCATATTCTTTATATTCTTTCCCACAAGTTACAGGACCTTTACCAAGAATTTATCAGGAAGGCTGGGACTCCCTTTTCTGAAGGCGTTCTCAGTATTAGGGAAGTTTTCCAGGTCTTTTTAGCATATTTGTCTATTTCACACTTTAATGAGGTTGATAAGAGGTCATGAGGGTTGTTCAGTTGCCTTCATGAGCAACAGCTAAGAAGTACTTATGGAGGTACCTGATGCTCAGGGGAACATGGAGATGATGTTAGGAAGAAGAAAGGATGGGCTCCACAGTGACATACTTGAAGGCCTCAGTCACAGTGGGTTAGACTACTCATTGCTACAGTAAAAGAAAAGTGGATGACGATGAAGTCATAAGCATTCATGTCATGAACCTAAGGTAGAAGTTGGAATGTCCGGTTTAGATTTGACATCAAACTGGTTCATCCCCGCTAGGCTGGGTATCGACGAGTGGATAGAGTTAATGAGAGATAACAGGGAGAAAAAGAGACTTTTTCTTTTCCTGTAAGACAAGTGAACTTGTTTCATGGTTACTGAATTCTCATCAGAGCTTCCTCCACACTATTATGTCAGTCACCTATTTCATGGACTCATCCTTCTCGGTTGTCCCGCAGCACCAGTTTTGCATGCCTTGCTTCATTCAACGACCTTCAACTGGTTGTCTGTTCTCCATACGATAATATACATGTTTCAATGTTTCATGTTTCAATGTTATTCTTTCCTAGCATCCCACCCTCGCCTTCTCCCACAGAGTCCCAAATTCTTTTATTTATATATGTATCACTTTCATTGTCTCGCTTATAGCATCGTTGTTACCTCTTTCTAAATTTCATATATAAGGTTTCGTATACTGCGTTGGTGTTTCTCATTCTGGCTTGCTTCCCTCTGTATAGTAGGTTCCAGTTTCATCCACCTCTTAGCACTGACTCAAACGTGTCCCTTTTTTAATAGCTGAATATTCCATTGTGTATATAGACAGCATCATCCTTAACCATTCATCTTCGAACCGGACATCAAGGTTGTTTCAAAAGTCCAAGCTATTGTCAATAGTGCTCCAATGAACATTGGAGTACATATGTCTCATTAAATTCTAGTTTTCTTGGTGTGTATGCCCAGAAGTGGGATCACTGGGTCTCATGGTAATTCTATTTCCTTTTTTTTTTTTTTGTAAGAAACCTCCACACTGTCCTCCAGAGTGCCTTCCCACCAACAATGTAAGAAGGTTCCCTTTCTCTGCTCCCTCTCCAGCATTGCTGGCTTGTAGAGTTTTTTGATGGTAGTTTTTGATGGTAGCTTTAGACCTGTGTGAAACGGTACCTCACTGTAGTAGTGATTTGCGTTTCTCTGATAATGAGTGTTGTTGAGCAGATTTTCCTGTGTTTGTTAGACATCTGTATGTCTCCTTTGGAGAAATCTCTTTAATTCTTTGTGCCACTTTTTGATGGATTGCTTATTTTTCTGGTATTGAACTGCATGAGCTGCTTGTGTATTTTGGAGATTACTTTGTTTTCAGTTACTTTCTTTACTCTTATTTTCTCCCATTGGTAAGGCTGCCTTTTCACCTTGCATATTGTTTCCTTCATTGTGTAAAACTTTCAAGCTTAATGAGGTCCCATGTTTGTTTTAGTATTTATTTCCATCACTCAGGGGGGCCACAGAGAATCATGCTGTGATTTGTGTTACAGTCTGTTCTACCTACGTTTTCCGCTGAGAGTTATATAGTTTCTAGACTTACGTTTATATCTTTAATCCGTTTTAAGTGAATTGTTGTATAGGGTGGTAGAATGTGTTTTAGCACATTCTTTTTACAGTTGTTGACCATTTTCTCCAGCACTGCTTTTTAAAGTGGTTTCTCTCCTCCGTTATATATTTCTGCCTCCTTTGTCAAAGATAAAGTGTCCATATGTGTGTGGATATATCTCTGAGCTTTCTATATTGTTCCATTAATCTATATTTTTGTCTTGTGCCAGTACCTTACTTTCTTGATGACTGTAGCTTTGTAGTATGACCTGAAGTCAGGCAGGTTGATCCCACTATTTCCATTCTATTTTTTTTCAAGATTGCTTTAACTTTTAGAGGTTGAAATTGTTTGTTCTTGTTCTGTGGAAACAACAACATTCATTTTCACATATTGATTCTTCTGATCTAAGTAGCTGACATATTTCTCGGTCTGTTTCTATTATCTTTATTCCTGCAGTGTTTTAGTTTTCTATATATAAATACAGGTCTTTTGTTTCTTTAGGTAAATTTATTCCTAAGTACTTTGTACTTCTCTTTGCAATGGAGAATGGGGTTTTTCCCATTAAAATTCTGAAAACATTATCAGTTTATGGGTCAGAGAGTTCTTTAACAGTTTCCTTTCTGTGAGAACCTGGGTATGAACTGTAGGCTTCTTTTGAACTTTAAAGCTTATTTTCAAGAGGTAGTGGTGTATGTCCTTTCAAGGTTTGCTGTAACAGCATGCCATATAGCAGGTAGCTTCAATAAAGATTTTCTCATACTTCCAGGGATCTAGCCAGTAATCAAAGGGTTACAAGATTTTCTTTCTTCTGAGGCCTCTTTTGGATGATAAAACATCTTCACATGGCTTTGTCTCCACATATTAATGTCTCTGTGTTTTCTGTGTCTGCTCTCCTTTCCTTGTAAAAACCCAGTCCTGTATATCAAAATATCTACCTAAAAACCCTATTGGCAAAAAGGTTCAGAAAGCAATTATATATTGCTCACAATTTTGACTCTGTACAAGGTACAGTGAGTTCAGTTCAGTCGTTCAGTCATGTCCGACTATCTGTGACCCCATGAATCACAGCACGCCAGGCCTCCCTGTCCTTCACCAACTCCCAGAGTTCACTCAATCTCATGTCCATCGAGTCGGTGATGCCATCGTCTTCAAAGTACACATTTTGAGAGGACAAAATTATTCTACGATATTGATTTTCTTCTTTTCACTTGTTACTGTGGTACACTAATCTGTCTCTGAGTGTTCCCCCCACTAATCAAATCTACCCAATTCAGAAAGCAGATTGTCAAGAAAAATGGGGTTTTGGGGACTAATTCAACTGTGAACAAGATTCAGTTTCTTGCCAACCTCCATATCCTCAACATAAAGACATTAGGGAAAGAAAAATATTTATTTTGTGTAAGTATTAAACCAAACTGTGATGCACATATACGAACTACAAAATTGTGGTAAAGTCAAAATATATATATATATATATAATATATATATATATATATATATATATATATATATATATATTATATTATATTATATGTGTCTACTTGGAAATCAGTTCATTACAATATTTTCAAAGTTATAAGAATTCTTCAAATAGACCTGATGACATCTGTCACAGCAATCTGGTCCTTAATTAACTTGATCATTGGGGTAGCCATCAGTGTTTGCTAATTTGTTTTTATTACTATTATTATTTTAAATGTATTTATTTGAATTGGAGGCTGATTACTTTCCAATGTATTGGTTTTGCCATACATTGACATGAATCCACCCCGGGTGTACATATGTTGCCCATCTAGACCCCCCTCCAACTCCCTCCGCATCCCATACCTCTAGTTCATCCCAGTGCACCAGTTAATTTGTTTTATACTGGAAAAGGATAAACTTCTCATGTACACATGATAGAATGTGGTTTTGAAGTGAGACATAGATGTTACTGCTAAAAATACCCAATATTATTAGGCTAAGATATTTTCAAAGATTGACGTTTACATACTAGAGGTTTTCATTGCACAATAATGCAAGATATGTGGCTTATTCCTTTAATTACACCAAACTCCTCAATCCCAACTCACTTAGAGGAAAGGTAAGTGAGGGTTGTGATAAGGTGTTGCAAATATCTTGCTGTCAGGTTCTCTTACTTCTGTTATTGAGGTAAGGTCACAGTCAAGTAATACTGTCTCTGTAAACCTGTACTGAAGAAAATATCAATCCGTATTCTGAAAGGAAATATCCTAAAACGACTTTCATCATCCAACAGCCTGGTTAGAAGGAGGGTTTCCCTCTGAAGGGTGGTTATCCTGTCTGGGCGTAGGCTAGATCTGAACGTCTGGTCTTGGTTCTCCCATCAGTGCCCAGTCCCAGCTGAAGGGGAAGCTGTCTGTTCTCTGTGTCCTTCTATTTTCAAGGTTCTCATACTTTGTCCAGTCATTTTAATGAGGGAGTCAGGTGCCCGAAACACAGTTGGTCCTCGGTCTCCTCATACTATCCAAAAGGGGGCTGGGTGTCATAGACTGTTACCCCTACCGTTTGCCACAGCCATTAGGTCATGGAGGGGATCATCGGACGTGTGGCTACTTCTTCGAACCCTGGTGGAGGCCAGTGAATGGCTCCATCAAGGGAACTGTGCCTCTGCAATGCATACTCTTTTGCCTGTCCAGAAACTCTGCCTTTCACTACCCAGCCCTAGGGTAGAAGGCCTAGAGGGCCCTGAGAATTGGAGCAATGTATATTCCACTGCACTCCATTGAACGTGTGACTGTGGTTGCAGTTGTACTTCCAACTTCACTAATAATCTTGAGCTAAGATCTGCAGATTTATGTCCGTCCTGTCTCTATTAGACACCTTTCTTGGAGAAATATTTGACCTACGATACACGTTGGTAACTTGAACAATCATGGTCCATTTTGAACAGGCTCTGATAACCACTTTTAACTCACTTTTTAAAAATTCAGATATTTTTACAAACACCATCACGTGATTAAAGTTTCTGTCACATTGTAACTGAAATATTTTATTTACCGTCATGTTCTCAAGGACCAAAATATTGCAAATGGTGGAACCATTTATTTCTTCACTGCTTGAGGTACGGTTGACTTGTAATATTGCATTAAGCAATCTTGTTTTATAAAAATTATACAATCTTATCTTAGATTTTTTCTACTATGTCAAAATGAAGGACACTTATGTGTACATGAATCCCTGAATTTTCAGACTTGCTTCACATTTAGGTCATCAGAGAACACCATGCAGAATTCTTTTTTCTTCTTTACTCCTTTTTCATAATTTACTTTAAAAAGTGGACAATAAACATAATTGAATATTGGGATTTTTTTTTAATATACACATATTAATGATCCATAATTATACAAGGAGGTCAGTTTTAATTTCAATCTTAAAGAAAGCCAGTGCCAAAGAATTTTCACACTACCACACAAATGCAATCGTCTTACACACGAGCACAATAATGATTGAAATTCTCCAAACCAGGCTTCAACAGTACGTAAACCATGAACTTCCAGGTGTTCAAGCTTGATTTTTAAAAGGCAGAGGATCCAGATATCAAATTGTCAATAGCCTTTGGATCAGCAACACAGGAAGAGAGTTCCAGAAGAAAAAAGTCTACTTCTGCATCGTTGACTACACCAAAGCCTTTGACTATGGGTCACAACAAACTATGGAAAACTTATCGAGAGATGATAATACCAGACAACCTGCTCTGCCTCCTGAAAAATCTGTATGCAGGTCAAGTCGCAACAGTTAGAACTGGAAATGGAACAGCAATCTGAATCCAATGGGAAAGGAGTATGTCAAGGCTGTATGCTGACATGCTGCTTATTTAAATTATGTGCAGATTACATCATGTGAAAGGCCTGGTTGAATAAGGACACACTGGAATCAAGATAGACAGGTGAAATATCAATAATCTCTTAGCTGGTGATGGCACCATATTTATGGCAGAAAGGGAAGATGAACAAAAGAGCCCCTTGATGAAAGTGAAAGTGGAGATTGAAATAGATGACATAAAAATCAAAATTCAGAAAACAATGATGATGTCAACCGGTCCCATCACTTCATGGCAAATAGAAGGGGAAACAATGGAAAGAATGTGAGACTTTTTTTTTTTTTTTTTTGCCAGTGGTGCGGTTTGGGGAATGGAAATGTAATCAAAATCACAGCAGATTGGGAATGCAGCCATAAAAATAAAAGATGCTTTCTCTTTGTAAGAAAAATATGACCAAACTAGACAGCATATCAAACATCAGAGAGATTACTTTCCAAAATATTTCTGTCTAGTCAAAGTTATGGTTTTTCCAGTAGTCATGTATGGATGGGAGATTTGCACTTTAAAGAAAGCTGAGCACCAAAGAATTGATACTTTTGAACTATGATGTTGGAGAAGAGGCTTGAGAGTCTTTTGGAGGGCAAGGAGATCAAAGCAGTACATCCTAAAGGAAATCAGTCCGGAATATTCATTGGAAGGACTGGTGCTGAAGCTGAAACACCAACACTTTGGTCACGGGGTGTAAAGAGCTGACTCATTGGAAAAGACCCTGATGCTCGGAAAAATTCAAGGTGGGAGGATAACAGTAGACAGAAGATGGGATGATTGGAGAGCATCACTGACTTAATGAACATGAGTTTGTGTAAACTTGATGAGTTAGTGATGGACAGGGCGGACTGGCATGCTGCAGTGCATAGGGCCACAAAGATTTGTCAATGACTGAGCCCTGAACTGGCATGGCCCTACCTGTCAGAACAAGAACCAGTTTCCCTTAGTCAGTCTTCCCCATCAGGAAGCTTTCACAACCTCTTGACCTTATCTGTCAGAAGGCAGAACGAATGAAAACCATAATCTCAGAAAGCTAACCAAACTGATCACATGGGACACAGCCTTGTATAACTCACTCAGTGAAACTATGTGTCATGCTTGTAGGGCCACCCATGATGGACGGGTGATGGTAATGGGCTCTGACGAATCGTGGTCCTTGGAGAAGGGAATGGAAAACCTCGTCAGTGTTCCTGCCTGAAGAACTCCATGAGCAGCATGTAAAGGCAAAATATAGCATACTGAAAGACAAATTCCAAGGTTGATAGCTGCCCAATATGATATAGGAGATCAGGGCAGAAGAAACTCCAAAAAGAATGAAGCGATGGAGCCAAAGCAAAAACAAATTCCCACTTGCAGATGTGACTAGTGATGGAAGAACACCCCGATGCTGTAAAGAGCAAGATTGCATAGGGACTTTAAAGGTTAGGTCCATGAATCAAGGTAAATAGGAAGGGGTCAAAACGGCAATGTCAAGAGTGAATGAACATTGACATTTTAGGAATCAGTGAACTAAAATGGACGGGAATGGATGAATTTAACTCAGATGACCATTATGTCTACTACAGTGGGAAAGAATCCCTCAGAAGAAATGGAGTAGCCATCATAGTCAAAAAAAAAGAGTCTGGAATGTAGTATTTGGTGACAGTCTGAAAAATGACAGAATGATCTCTGTTTCTTTCCAAGGGAACCCATTCAATAGCACAGTAATCCAAGTCTGTGCCCTGACCAGTAATGCTAAAGTAGCTATAATGGAACAATTCTATGAAGACCTACAAGAATTTGTAGAACTAACAGACAGGAAAGATGACCTTTCCATCACAAGGGAATGGAATGCAAAAGTAGGAAGTCAAGAGATATCTGGGGGTAAAAGGCAAATTTGGCCTTGGAGTACAGAATGAAGTCTTCCAAAGGCTAACAGAGATTTGCCAAGAGAACACACTGCTCATAGCAACATCCTCTTCTGGGAACACGAAAGGATACTACAAATGTTCCTCATCATATGGTTAAAACTGAAACCAGATAGATTTTTCCTTCACAGCCAAAGATGCAGGAGATCTGTAGAGTAGGCAAAGCAAGACTGGGAGTGGACAGTGCCTCAGATCTTGAACTCCTTATTGCCAAAGCAAGAGTTAATTTGAAGAACGTAGGGAAAACCACTAGAACATTCGGGTATGTCTTACATCAAATCCCTTATGATGACACAGTGAAAGTGACAAATAGATTCAAGGGATCAGATCTGATACAAAGAATGCCTGATGAACTACTGCCAGAGGATTGTGACATTGTACAATAGGCAGTGACCAAAACCCTCCTCAAAAAAAAAAAAAAAATACAAAAAGGCAAAATGGTTTGCTGCAGATGCCTTACAAATAGATGAGAAAAGAAAAGAAGCTAAAACAAAGGAGAAAATGAAAGATATAACAATCTGAATGCAAAGGTTCAAGGAATAAGAAGGAGTGATAAGAAAGCCTTCTTCAGTGATCAGTGGAAAGAAATAGAGGAAAATAATGGAATGGGAAAGACTAGAGACCTCGTCAAGAAAATTAGAGATACCAAGGCATCATTTCATGAAGAGATGCTCAAAATAAAGGAGAGAAATTGCATGGACCTCAATTTAGCAGAAGATATTAAGAAGATGTGGCAAGGTTACTCAGAAAAAACTATTTTAACAGGATCTTCATGCGTCAGTAACCTGGATGATGTGATCACTCACCTAGAGCCAGTCCTCTTGTAATGTGAAGTCAAGCCATCCTTATGAAACTTCACTATGAACAAAACTAGTAGAACTGAGGGAATTCCAGTTCAGCTATGTCGTAGCCTGAAAAATGATTGTCTCAAAGTGCTGCAGTCAGTATGCAAGGAATTTGGAAAACGAAGCAGTGGCCACAGGACTGGAAACTTTCAGTTTTTATTTCATTCCAAAGCAAGGCAATGCTATAAACTGTTCACACTAACACGCAATGGCCTTAACTCAAATAGTAGCAAAGTAATAGTAAAAATTACCCAGGCGAGGCTTGAACAGTACGTGAGCCATGAACTTCAAAGAGGATTTAAAACAGGCAAAGGAAACAGAGATCAGATTGCCAAAATCCGAGGTCCCATCAAAAGATCAAGAGGTCTCCAGGAAAAAAAAAGAAAAAAAAAAAACAAAACACGTGTATGTCTGCTTCATTGTTTATACCAAAGCCTTTGGTATAAAGGCTTTGTCAGTTCGGTTCAGTTCAGTTCAGTTCAGTCGCTCAATAGTGTCCTACTCTCCGCGACCCCTTGAATCACATCACGCCAGGCCTCCCTGTCCATCATCAACACCCGGAGTTCACTCAAACTCATGCCCACAGAGTATGCCATCCAGCCATCTCATTCTCTGTCGTCCCCTTCTCCTACCGCCCCCAACCGTTCCCAGCATCAGAGTCTTTTCCAGTGAGTCAACTCGTCGCATGTGGTGGCCAAAGTATTGCAGTTTCAGCTTTAGCATCATTCCTTCCAATGAACACCCAGGATTGATCTCCTTTAGAATGCAGTGGTTGGACCTCCTTGCAGTCCAAGGGACTCTCAAGAGTCTTCTCCAACACCACAGTTCAAAAGCATCAATTCTTCGGCTATCAGCTTTCTTCACAGTCCAACTCCAACTCTCATATCCATACATGACCACGGGAAAAACCATAGCCTTGACCAGACGGACCTTTGTTGGCAAAGTAATATCTCTTTTTAATGTACTATCAAGCTTGGTCCTAACTTTCCTTCCAAGGAGTAAGCGTCTTTTAATTTCCTGGCTGTAATCAACATCTGCAGTGATTTTGGAGCCCCAAAAAATAAAGTCTCACACTGTTTCCACTGTTTTTCCATCTGTTTCCCATGAAGTGATGGGACCAGATGCCATGATCTTTGCTTTCTGAATATTCAGCTTCAAGCCAACCTTTTCACTCTCCTCTCTCACTTTCATCAAGAGGCTTTTGAATTCCTCTTCACTTTCTGCCATAAGTGGATCACAGTAAATTGTGGAAAATTCTTAAAGGGATGGGATTACCAGACTACTTGACCTGCCTCCTGAGAAATCTGTATCCAGGTCAAGAAGCAACAGTTAGAACTGGACATGGACAACAGGGTGCTTTCAAATCAGGAAAGAATTATGCCAAGGCTACATATTGTCACCCTGCCTAGTTACCTTCTAGGTGGTGTGCAAGATGTTAAATTCCAGACTGCATGAGGCAAAGTTTGGGTCAAGGTTTCTGTGAGAAATATCAATAACCTCAGAAAGGTAGATGGCACTACATTTGCGGCAAAAGTGAAGAACAACTAAAGAGCCTCTTGGTGAAAGAGAAAGGGGAGTTCAGTGTTCACTTAAAACTCAACATTCAGAAAACGAAGATAACTACAATTGGTTCCATCTCTGCTTGGGAAACTGATGGAGCAACAATGGAAACACAGAGAAACTTTATTTTGTTGTGGGGCTCCAAAATGACTGCAGATGGTGACTGCAGCCATGAAATTAAAAGATTCTTGCCCCTTGGAAGGAACGGTATGACCTTCAAGTCAACATATTGAAAAGCAGAGACATTGCTTTGTGAGCAAATATCCTCTTAATCAGAGCTATGATTTTTTTTTTTTTTTTTGTAGTCATCTATGGATGTGAGATTTGGACTCTAAAGACAACTGAGAGCAGTAGAATTGTTGCTTTAAAACTGTGTTGTTGGTGAAGACTCTTTAGTGTCTCTTGGACAGCAAGGAGGTTAAAGGAAATCAGTACTGAATATTCATTGGAAGGACTTTTTCTGAAGCTTAAACTCCAATTTTGTCCACCTAATGCAAATAATTGTCTCATCGGAAAGACCCTGGGAAACACTGAATCCAGGAGGAGAAGAGGATGACAGAGGATAAGATGGTTGAATGGCATCACCGACTCGATGGACATGAGTTTGAGAATGCTCCAGGAATTGCTGTTGGACAGTGAAGTGTCGTAATTTGCAGTCCATGGGATCACAAAGAGTTGGACATGACCGAGAGACTGAACTTAAATTAACTCAAGTATAGCATTACCTATACTTTTACATGCAAATATAGTGATAGTATTACTCCATGATAATTGTGTTTTTTATTTCACTCTATGAAAATCTGGATTCTATCTTTCTTACGTGATATATGGAATTCTCTATTACTCATGTATGAAAATCTACATGTGGTTTTCTGGCATTTAATTTGGAGTTCTGTATATTTCTCATATGAAAATCTTGGCACTGGTTTCTGAAGATATCGAGATCCAGTATGGATTTGGAATGATCTCTCTTGCACAAATGAAAATCAGGGCCCACTGTTTCTTCATCAAGTTTAGAGTTTGTCATATTTCTCAAATTATATCGAAACAGAATTCCTTCCATGAAATGTTAAATGCTCTGTATTGACTGCATTCAATCATAGGTGTTAATTCTCCACTTTGGAAGTTGGACTCCTCTGTATTTCATATTGGAGATCAAAATGGAAACTTCCCTTGGAGAAATATGGAGTTCTCTAAATTTGAAATGAAGCACTGGTTCTTCAGCTACAGAAACACCTATGGTCCCTGTTTGTTATGTTTCCCTGTGCCTTTGAACATTTGTGTGTACATGCGTGGGTAGACATGGCGGTGTTTGTGTGTGTTTCTGTATGTGGTTGTGTGTCCAACCACATCCGACGTAGAGATGAAGGTGAGAAATCACGAGGCATGCAGCAAGCAGAAGGAGGCACGAGGCGTCCACAGACTGGGGAAGACTGGCCCATGCATCTCTGAGGTGCTCCTGTTCAGCACAGGAATGAGGAAAGGTGGGTCAATAAATCTGGGTTTACCTCAAGAGACATAAAGAAGCTCACAGTTTGTGCCACGTTGATGTGTGTATTTCTACCAGGAAGCAGATGGGGAAGTTTTGAGAACTCACCTAGTGTAAATTCAATGGTGTGGGTATTTTAAAGCATAGCCTTTGAACCCTTTAGTCTATGGGAAGTGGGGTATCCTGTGGAAATGGTGGGCATGGCTATAACAGGATCCATGACGGTGAAGAGGTCAAGGTCCTTCCGAAACGAACAGAGGCTGGAAGGAGGAGGAACAGAAAGATAGCCTACTGCCCTGGAGAATTTTTACACATTAGAGGAAGGCCCTGGCCTACTGCTGCCTCAGACCAGTCCATCAGGCAGCAAACTCCCTCGCTGATGCGGCCAATAATAGCATCGTGTGAGACAAATGACATGATCAGGTAGGCTCCTTCATTGTGAAACCACAGGCATCCTAGCATACCGTGTGCGAGCATGCAATCCATCCAGGTGCTCATGCATAACTGGCGGTGTAGAAAGGTGAAGAAAGTGCAGCCGTGGGGTATATGATTTTTCCCCTTTGCCAGTGTGTGCCTGTGAGGGAGCAAAGATAGCCAAGTAGAAGGGTGTTCACTTATCTTTTCCTGAGAGAGCTCCAAAATTGCAGCTTGCTACTGAATGATGATGGACAAGAGAATGTCAGGTCCCACCAAAAAGATGTACACCATGTCCAGTGGGGAAGGAGACATCCCAAGAAGACTGTAGGAGGGGGGACTTTGTGTTTAGAATCAATACCTTCCAGCCACACTCAGAGGGCTCATAGAAAACATTTTGTGCACAAATACGCAGAGACTTCCAGACGCAGAGTCAGACCTGTCTTTCAGTGATTGAGTGTCTCCTGCAGAGGCATGGGTCAGCAGTAGCCTGACAGGGGAGAGGGTCTCTGGCTGCTACAGGCCTGGGTCATGCAGTTTATGGCATATGCCCTCTTGGAGGAGTTTTCCATTCAATCCACAATAAAGCCAGCTAGCAGACATCCACAAATTGAAAAATAAATATGCCGAAGAAATTCTCGTACTGTTAAGGAAGTTCTAGGAGCACTGCACAATTCCTCACCTGGGGGTCTGGCAAAGGGATTGAGAACCCCACAGGAAATTTGACTTTGGAGGACTTGATTACAGAACTTCCACAGAACTGAAGCAGTTGGAAGGCACAAACAAAATCTTGTGTGCACCAGGAGTCAAGCATAAGGAACAGTGTCCCCACAAAATCCTGAGCCAGATTTGCCTGTAAGTGTGGGCCGAGAGTGAGCTGCAGGAGGATGAGGGGCACTGAATACATCAGTGCTTGCACAAGCCCTTTTGAAGAAGATCACAAGTACAGTTCTCATACCAAAGTTTGTCCTCAGTTCAAACAGCAGGGCTGGACACAGCCCTCCCCACCCCTCCCCGCAACAGAAAATCGGATTAAAGCTTTACTGAACATGGCCCCACCTATCTAAACAAGACTCAGGTTCACTCACAGTCTGTCCCTCCCATCAGAAAGCTTCTATAAGCCTTTTATGCTTATCCGTTAGAGGGCAGACGTAATGGAAACCACAACCACAGAAAACTAACCAAACTGATGCAGTGGACCACAGTCTTGTCTAATGCAATGAAACTATGAGTCAGACTCTGTAGGGCCATCCGGGATGGATGGGTCATGATGGAGGGTTCTGAGAAAACGTGGGCCAATGGAGAAGTGAATGGCACAGCTTCAGTATTTTGCCTTGAAACCCCATGAATAGTATGGAAAGGCAAACAGAATGGACACTGAAAGATGAACTCCCCGGGCTGGTAGGTGTCCTAAAATGCTTCTGGAAATCAGTGGAGAAGTAACTCCAAAAGTAATGAAGAGATGAAACCAGAGCAAAAAACAAAAAACAAACCAAAAACACCCAGCTGTGGTAGTGACTGGTGATGGAAGTAAAGTCTCATTCTGTAAAGAACAATAGTGCATAGGAACTTAGAAAGTTAGGTCCATGATTCAAATTAACTTGGAATTCGTCAAACAGGGGATGTCAACGGTGAACATCAACCTTTCAGGAATCAGTGAATTTAAATTGACTGGAATGGGCAAATTTAATTGAGATGACCATTTTATCTACCACGGTGGGCAAGAATCCCTAGAGAAGAAATGGTGTATCACTCACAGTCAACAAAAGTGTGCGAAATGCAGTTCTTGGGTGCCTTCTCAAGAATGCAGAAAGATCTCTGCTGATTCTCAAGACAAACTATGCAATAGCACAATAATCCAAATCTATGTCCTGACCAGCAATGTTGAAGTAGAAATTGAGCTGAAGGTCGGTGAGAAGCTGAAGTTGAGTGGTTCTATGTTTACCAATAGGATCGTCTAGAACTAACACACACACACACACGCACCCATAAAGATATCATTTGCATCACTGGGGACTGGAATGCAAAAGTAGGACATCAAGAGATAGCTAGAGTCATAGACAAGTTTGGCCGTTGGCTACAAAATGAACCAGGGCAATGTCTAACACTGTTCTGCCAAGACAAGGGACTGTCATAGGAAACTTTTTCCAACAACACATGAGACGACTCTACGCATGCACACAAGAAGACGGTTAATACCAAAATCAAACTGATTATATGCTTTACAGCTGAAGATGGAGAAGCTTAATGTAGCCATCCAAAACAAACCGGGAGCTGACTGTGGCTCAGATCATCAGCTCATACTGAAACATTCAGACTGATTTCAACAAAAGTAGGGAAAATCCCTAGATCATTCTGGTGTGATCTAAATAAAAGCCCTTTTGATTATAATTGGAAATCTAATAGAGTTCTTGTAGAACTAAGGGCAGTGGTTCGTGACATTGTACAGGAGCAGCAATGAAGACTATCCCCAAGACAAAGAAATGCACAAGGGCAAACGGTTTTCGAAGACACCTTACACTAGCTGAGAATAAGAAAAAAAGAAAAAGGAGAGAGAGAAGTGGAAGTGAAATGAGAATGGGAAAGATATACCTATTTGAATGTAGAATATTGAAGAATAAGTAGGGCAGAAAAGAAAACGTTCCTCATTGATCAATGCCAAGAAATAGAGGTTAACAATAGAATCAGATAGACTAGAGATCACTTCAAGAAAATTAAAGATACCATGGGAATATTTCATATAAAGAAATGCACCACAAAGGTCAGAAATATTGGAGACCTAACAGAAACAGCAACAATTAAAAGATGTCAAGAACACTGAAGAACTCAACAAAGATACTCTTCATGACCAGATAATCATGATGGTGTCATCACTCAACTAAACCCACGTCACGGTCTTCGTAAACCCGGATCTGGTGACTGGAGTGGACAAGAAGAAGGATGCAGGGGACAGAAGACTCAAGTGAAACTAGCGTGCTTTTTTTTTTTTTTTTTTTTTTGCAGAAACGCATGTTTATATATCTATAATAAAATTACTCTTCTGCCATTAAAAATAATGAAATTCCACCAGTTGAAACAAAATGGATAATCCTTTACGTTCAAGGTCACTGAAGGGAGACACTGAAGGGAATCCAAGCAGGTGTCCTCTCCCATGATCCCAGTACTGAGGACTGCGTGCAGCTCTGCTCGTCCCGGTTTTGCAGTAACTGAGAATGAACAGAGTCCTTGAGAAATGCTACACAAAGGAAGAAAACCTATTGGATCCCTTAAAGTTGAACGTCCCCTGACGATTCTCCCTGTTTTATTTTTTCATAATTGGGGGTGACTGCATATACTTCTGTGAAAAAGGCACTGACCAATTGAGTCTGTTTAGTTTGAACATTTTAGTTGAAAGGCATCTGTATACTACAGATACTAATGACCATGATAATTATCAGCTTTATAGCTCCAGATCCAATGCGAAGTGTAATGCTTTGAAATCATCCTCAAGTGACTAACCGAGATAATTGATCAGCTAGGTGATCAGTAAGGTTTCCAAATTTTTGGAAGAGGATAGACTCTTAGAGAAGATTTCAAAGATTTTCTCTTGCAACAATTGTATATTTAAGGAGGATTATTATGTGTATCTTGTAAATGAAACTTGATTTGTTCCCAGTTGTAAGCACTATTGTTGAACCAAACAGGAGTAATGCAAAACTCTTCAATCACATTTTAATAATACTTGCTTTTTGAAATGTATTAATTGTTCTCTGACCCACTGGATGCCTCTTTTTAATTCTTGTATTTTACCCTGAACATCCTCATCCATCTGAGCCTGGGTGGCCCACATAGTATCAGCATCTTTAGTCCAAATTTGAATAAAGTTTTGGGTTTGAATTGAGGTTTGTAAAGCAATGCCTGCAACTGCAGCAGTGATGCAAACGGCTATTAATCCCAAAATGCCAAGAATTAGCCATCCAATGAATCGCTTAGATCATTGGAGTAATTTAGAGAGTAACCGGGAGGCAAGTCCTACCATGGGACCTTCTTCCCAGGGTATTTGGAGATCTACTTGGTAACCAGGGACTACACCGGGATTGAGACTCAAAGGGGATTTATTTATTTTAAAGGAATTTAGACAAGTATACAATTTGCAATCTGTACAAGTGACAGAACATAAAGTCTTATTAAACTGTGAGTTCCCTATGGCTATAACAAAAGGAAGGAGGATGGAAGCTTGTATAAAATATGAATGATTATAACGGAAGGAAGAGTTACTATGACAACGACTGGTCCCTGTGGCATATCCAGTCCAAGTTCCAAGTTTTTAAGTACGTGCATCATGTTTCCAAATGTCCTGTTGTTCAGGTCCAATTCATATATGGAGGATGATTCGAGGGCGAGGAGTTGCCCTTTCACTGTCAATCCAGCCAAAGAGTCCTTTGTCATGGAAGTTTTCCATTGAACTATTGGTAATCTTCCATTCTTCTTGAGTAGCATATCACACATTGTATTATTAAGATCATCTGAGCAGTTAGATGATTGGGTTCCCCAATCAACAGTGGTGTAATTGGCCAAAAACATTAATTTCCCTGATTTAGCTTGACATCTATCCCAGTAAACAGGAATATATGTAAAGTCCTTATACGTAAACCCCTTACATTTCAACTTTTGTCCTTGTCCGAAAGATTTGGTAGTATTGACATGGTTTTCATAAAGGGACAGGGTAGTAAACAGTCTAAGCAATGTACTGAAATTCTTTTTTGGAGGCAGGATGAAAGTCCACTTTTGTTGACTAACATTAATACATAATTCTCCTGGGCCCATGCACAAAGGAAGGATTTCATAGCCTAGAGAAATGTTTATTAGTCTTCCATCTTCCTCAGGAAGAGAGGAGCCGGCCCCTCCAATCTCCAAGGAGGAGGCGTATGTACTCTGTCATTAGTGGATATGACAGGTCCTATATCTGTCCATTCTACAACTTGCAATAACTGGGGCTTAGGTATATAAGCCCTATAAGTGTGATTATTCAAGTCAGCCTGAGCGGGGAAAGCAAAAGCAAGGAAAGCAATTGTAGCCACAAAAATATTCTCAGAATCCCAGGTCATTTCCTGTTGAGAACCCAGATTTTCAGGTTGATTAATAAGAGCTTTTATCTGTCTCCAAGTAGGGAGATGATGAGGTCGATGACGTCGAGTGTGGCATTTCCTAGAAAGTTTAAAAGCCGGCATGGCTTGTACTGAAATCTCCTCCTCCCGGGGATTTCACCTTTTTCTCTCTATCTTAGCTTCCTTGGGTGAATCTTCTGAAGAGGGAACCAAATGACTTCGTTGGATCCATCTGGAGAAATACAAGCGTGTCCCTTTCCTGGTAATATTAATTTTCCACATCCGCTGTTTAGTCACCCCGTCTTGATACAAAATAGGTAGAGGAAGAGAAGTGTCCTTCAGTTTCAGGAAACGGTTTTCTGCTTTTGTCAAAATATCTCCTTGCGATAAGTTTAAAAAATTTAAAACAAACAAAGCTGCATTAACGATAATTTTAAGATTAGAGATTATATTGCATTGGAATCTAGATAGCGTATTAAAAAGCATGGACAGGACTTTGCCAACCAAGGTCCCTCAAATCAAGGCTATGGTTTTTCCAGTGGTCATGTATGGATGTGAGAGTTGGACTGTGAAGAAAGCTTGTAGCCATAGAATTTATGCTTTTGAACTGTGGTGGTGAAGACTCTTGAGAGTCCCTTGAATGCACGGAGACACAACCAGTCCATTCTAAAGGAGATCAGTCCTGGGTGTTCATTGGAAGGACTGATGCTGAAGCAGAAACTCCAATACTTTCGCCACCTCATGTGAAGAGTTGACTCACCTGAAAAGACCCTGATGCTGGGAGGCATTGTGGGCAGGAGGAGAAGAGGACAGCAGAGAATGAGATGGCTGGATGACATCACCGACTTGATGGACATGGCTGGAGTGAACTCAGATAGTTGGAGATAGACAGGGAGGCCTGACGCGCTGTGATTCATAGGGTCACAAAGAATCGGAAACAACTGAGCCAGCGACTGAAATGAACTGAACTGAACTGAACTGAACTGAAAGTCTGCTCTGGATAAGGAACACAAAAATGATCCTGTGTATTCCCCCTCTATATTTACTTTTTTAATTTGTGCTTGTGGAGAGTTTAGGGAGCACAGGAAGATGGCAGAGGAATAGGACAGGGCGACAACTTTCTCCCCCACAAAATCAGCAAAAGAACATTAGAACACTGATTAAATCCCATAAAACAACTTCTGAATACCGGCAGAGGACAACAGGCACCCAGAAAAGGAGCCCATAATCTTCGAAAGGAGGTAGGAAATAGTAAAAAAGATAAAAAGAGAGTCAAAAGAGGGAGGGACGGAGCTCCGTCCTAGGAAGGGAGGCTTAAAGAAAGAAAGGAAAGAAAGAAAAAAAAAATAATAATAAGGTTCCAAACACCTGGAATCACTGGTGTGTCTGTGGCAAGCCTTGGAACTTCAGAGGGCCACAGAACTGGGAGAAAAACGCATACATACATAAATATTTAATTAATAATGAAATAAATAATTAAAACCCACAGACTAAGTGCCCAGAGGAAACTCTCAGCAGAGAAGCGGCACAGATGCCCGCACCACCCTCCAGCAGGCGGGGTATGGGTAGGGAGGCAGGGCCGCCTGCCTACCCATCACAAGCATGGAATTAGAGGCTGTAATCAGAAATCTTCCAGCAAACAAAAGCCCAGGGCCAGACGGCTCCACAGCTGAATTCTACCAAAAATTTAGAGAAGAGCTAACACTTATTCTACTCAAACTCTTCCAGAAAATTGCTGAGGAAGGGAAACTTCCAAACTCATTCTATAAGGCCACCATCACCCTAATCCCAAAATATGGTAAAGATCCCACAAAAAAGAAAACTACAGGCCAATATCACTGATGAACATAGATGCAAAAATCCTTAACAAAATTCTAGCAATCAGAATCCAACAGCACATTAAGAATATCATACATTATGATCAAGTGGCTTTATCCCAGGCATGCAAGCATTCTTCAATATCCGCAAATCAATCAACGTAATACACCACATTAACAAACTGAAAAATAAAAATCATATGATTATCTCAGTAGATGCAGAGAAAGTCTTCGACAAAATTCAACATCCATTTATGATAAAAACCCTCCAGAAAGTGGGAATAGAAGGGACATAGCCCAACATAATAAAAGCTATATATAACAAACCCACAGAAAACATTATCCTCAATGGTGAAAAACTGAAAGCATTTCCCCTAAAGTCAGGAACAAGACAAGGGTACCCACTATCACCACTACCGTTCAACATAGTTCTGGAAGTTTTGGCTACAGCAATCAGAGCAGAAAAAGACATAAAAGGAATACAAATTGGAAAAGAAGAAGTAAAATTTCACTGTTCACTGATGACATGGTCCTCTACACAGAAAACCCTAAAGACTCTACCAGAAAACTACCAGAGCTAATCAGTGAATACAGTAAAGTTGAAGGATATAAAGTCAACACACAGAAATCCCTTGCATTCCTATACACTTAATGAGAAAATAGAAAGAGAAATTATGGAAACTATTCCATTCTTTGTTGCAACGAAAAGAATTAAATACTTAGGAATATATCTACCTAAGGAAACAAAAGACTTGTACATAGAAAACTATAAAACACTAGTGAAAGTAATCAAAGAGGACATTAATAGATGGAGAAATATGCCGTGTTCGTGGATTGGAAGAATAAATATAGTAAAAATGAGTATACTACCCAAAGTAATTTATACATTAAATGCAATCCCTATCAAGCTTCCAACGATATTTTTCACAGAACTAGCACAAATAATCTCACAATTTGTATAGAAATACAAAAAACCTCGAAGAGCCAAAGCAATCTTGAGGAAGAAGAATGGAACTGGGGGAATTAACCTGCCGGACTTCAGGCTCTACTACAAAGCCACATTCATCAAGATAATATGGTACTCTCATAAAGACAGAAATATAGATCAATGGAACAAAATAGAAGGCCCAGAGATAAATCCACACACCTTTGGACACCTTATCTTTGACAAAGGAGGCAAAAAAATAAAATGGAGTAAAGACAGTCTATTTAACAAGTGGTGCTGGTTAAACTGGTCAGCCGCTTGTAAAAGAATGAAACTAGAACACTTCCTAACACCAAACACCAAAATAAACGCAAAGTGGATTAGAGAACTAAATGTAAGACCAGAAACTCTAAAACTCCTAGAGGAGAACGTAGGCAAAACACTTTCTGACATAAATCACAGCAGGTTCCTCCAAGACCCACTTCCCAGAATATTGGAAATAAAAGCAAAAATAAACAAATGGGACCTAATTAAAATGAAAAGATTCTGCACAGCAAAGGAAACTATAAGCAAGGTATAAACACAGACTTCAGATTGGGAGAAATTAATAGCCGCTGAATCAACTGACAAAGAATTAATCTCCAAAATATACAAGCAGCTCCTGCAGCTCAATTCCAGAAAAATAAACGACCCAATTAAAAAAATGGGCCAAAGAATTAAACGGACATTTCTCCAAAGAAGACAAACAGATGGCTAACAAACACATGAAAAAATGCTCAATATTCCTCATAATCAGAGAAATGCAAATCAAAACCACAATGAGATACCATTTCACACCAGTCAGAATGGCTGCTATCCAAAAGTCTACATGCAAATAAATGCTGGAGGGGGTGTGGAGAAAAGCGAACCCTCTTACACTGTTGGAGGGAATGCAAACTAGTACAGCCACTATGGAGAACACTGTGGAGATTCCTCAAAAACCTGGAAATAGAACTGATATATGATCCAGCCAATCCACTCCTGGTCTTACACACTGAGGAAACCAGAAATGAAAGAAACACATGTACTCCAATGTTCATTGCAGCACTGCTTATAATAGGGAGAACATGGAAGCAACCGAGATGTCCATCTGCGGATGCATGGATCAGAAAGCTCTGGTACATCTACACAATGGAGTATTTTCCAGCCATCAAAAAAATGCATTTTTGTCAGTTCCAATGAGGTGGATGAAATTGGAGCCTATTTTACAGAGTGAAGTAAGCCAGAAAGAAAAACATCAATACAGTATACCAATGCATATGTAGGGAATTTAGAAAGATGGTAGCCTAAACCCTGTATACGAGACAGCAAAAGAGACATAAGTGTATAGAACAGTCTTTGGGACTCTGTGGGAGAGGGTGATGGTGGGATGATTTGGGAAAATGGCATTGTAACATGTATATTATTTGAACTGAATCACCAGTCCAGGTTCGAGGCATGATACAGGATGCTCGGGGCTGGTGCACGGGGATGACCTGGAGGGAGGATATGGGGAAGAGGGAGGTGGGCTGGGGGTTCAAGAAAGGGAACACATGTACACCCGGGACAGATTCGTGTCAATGTATGGCAACACCAACCAATATATTAATGTAAAGTAACTCGCCTCCGATTAAAAAAAAATAAATAAAATGTTACAGTTTCCAGTTTTAAAAAAGAATTGTTTGTGGATTATAAGTGATGCTTGAAATATATTTAATAGAAAATGATTGTAGGAATTGTTTGAATTGCCAAGAAATATAGGCAGGGCTTTTTTTAAATCTGTTTTTATAGAACTAGGTGTTCCCATTATAGGAAAACAAGTTAACAGGTGGGCTACAACATGTCGTGTAGCCTCACCTTGAAGAGGTGTGACCCATGTTAAAAAGGAATTTGTGTCGATTGAGACATATAAGGAAGAGCGAGAAATTTCAGGACAATGCATTACACCCATTGGCCATAGTTCGTTAGGATGTAATCTTTGAGCATTAATGCCTTGCGCAATAGATCGAAGATGTAAGGGCCTTCAAGTAGGGCAACTAATAATAATTTCTTTAGCAAGGCAGTACGGAATTTTCCAAATTTGGTGGAATGAACCAGCATTATTGCAAAATAGATCATGTGGCTCTTCAGGAGCAGCAAAACGACAAGCTTATCAGCTTGTTCGTTGCCATGAGCCACAGGGCCAGAAAACAAGAATGTGCTCGGATATGGGTAATATGAGTAGAGGAAGTGCAGTTCTTAATAAGAGATTGTAGTTGGATAAAATGTTGAATAATAGACTGATTAGAATTTATGATTGAAGTTTCGATAGATTGTAATACAAATATTGAATATAAAAAATCATAAGCTATATTAATATGGTAAGGATGTAGGTGAATAACCTGAATGAGAGCATATAATTCATTTTGTTGAGAAGAGTGAGATTTAGTATAAAGAACGTTTCACTCTTCGAGAGACCAGAATGAGGCTTTAACATTTTTAGTCCCGTCTATATAGAAAACTGTACAATCATAAGGGATTTGATTTAGGTCATATGTGAATGGTCTAGAGGTTTTCCCTACTTTCTTCAACTTAAGTCTGAATTTGGCAATAAGGAATTCATAATCTGAGCCACAGGCGGCTCCTGGTCTTGTTTTCTCTAACTCTATACAGCTTCTCCATCTTTGGCTGCAAAAAATATAATCAATCTGATTTCGGTGTTGACCATCTGGTGTTGTCCATGTGTAGAGTCTTCCCTTGTGTTGGAATTGGAAGAGGCTGTTTGCTATGACCAGTGCGTTCTCTTGACAAAACTCTATTAGCCTTTGCCCTGCTTCATTCCGTGTTCCAAGGCCAAATTTGCCTGTTACTCCAGGTGCTTCTTGACTTCCTCCTTTTGCATTCCAGTCCCCTATAATGAAAAGGACATCTTTTTTGGATGTTAGTTCTAAAAGGTCTTGTAGGTCTTCATAGAACCGTTCAACTTCGGCTTCTTCAGCGTTACTGGTTGGGGCATAGGTCTGGATTACTGTAATATTGCCTTGGAAACGAACAGAAATCATTCTGTCGTTTTTAAGATTGCATTCAAGTACTGTGTTTCGGACTCTTTTGTTGACCATGATGGCTCCTCCATTTCTTCTAAGGGATTCCTGCCCACAGTAGTAGATATGATGGTCATCTGAGTTAAGTTCACCGATTCCAGTCCGTTTTAATTCACTGATTCCTAGAATGTCTATGTTCACTCTTTCCATCTCCTGTTTGACCACTTCCAATTTGCCTTGATTTATGGACCTAACATTCCAGGTTCCTATGCAATATTGCTCTTTACAGCACCAGACCATGCTTCTATCACCGGTCACATCCACAAATTGGTATTGGTTTTGCTTCTGCTCCATCCCTTCATTCTTCTAGAGTTATTTCTCCACTGATATCCAGTAGCATACTGGGCACCTACCGACCTGGGGAATTCCTCATTCAGTATCCTATCAATTTGCCCTTTGATACCGTTCATGGGGTTCTCAAGGCAAGTATACTGAAGTGGTTTGCCATTCCCTTCTCCAGTGGACCACATTCAGCTGTGGTCCATGTGATCAGATCGACTAGTTTCCCGTGATTATGATTTCAGTGTTTCTGCCCTCTGATGCCCCCTCGCAATAACTACCGTCTTATCTGGATTTCTCTTACCTTGGGCGTGGGATATCTCTTCACAGCTGCTCCAAGAAAGTGCAGCCATTGCAGCTTAACTTGGATGAGTGGTATTTCCTCAAGGACTCCCCTCCTGACCTTGAAGGTGGAGTAGCTCCTCTCGGCCCTCCTGCGCCCGCGCAGCCACGGCCTATTGGAGGTGGGGTAGCTCCTCTCGTCCACTGGCCCTGGCCTCAGTCTTGGGGTACCTCCTCACGGCCGCGCCTCTTTGCATGGTCGGTTGCGCCGGGCATGGCGTCTCTCGTGTCTGCGTTGCTGGAGACGCCGATTATACAGTGGAAGTGAGAAGTAGATTTAAGGGACTAGATCTGATAGAGAGAGTGCCTGATGAACTCTGGACGGAGGTTCGTGACACTGTACAGGAGACAGGGACCAAGACCATCCCCATGGAAAAGAAATGCAAAAAGTAAAATGGCTGTCTGAGGAGGCATTACAAATAGCTGTGAAAAGAAGACAAGTGAAAAGCAAAGGAGAAAAGGAAAGATATAAACATCTGAATGCAGAGTTCCAAAGAATAGGAAGGAGAGATAAGAAAGCCTTCCTCAGTGATCAATGCAAAGAAACAGAGGAAAACAACAGAATGCGAAAGACAAGAGATCTCTTCAAGAAAATTAGAGATTCCAAGGGAACATTTCATGCAAAGATGGGCTTGATAAAGGACAGAAATGGTATGGACATAACAGAAGCAGACGATATTAAGAAGAGGAGGCAAAAATACAAAGAAGAAATGTACAAAAAAGATCTTCACGACCAACATAGTCACGATAACGTCATCATTGACCTAAAGCCAGACATCTTGGAATGTGAAGTCAAGTGGGCCTTAGAAAGCATCACTGCGAACAAAGCTAGTGGAGGTGATGGAATTCCAGTTGAGCTATTTCAAATCTTGAAAGATGATGCTGAGAAAGTGCTGCACTCAATATGCCAGCATATTTGGAAAACTCAGCAGTGGCCACAAGACTGGAAAAGGGCAGTCTTTATTCCAGTCCCAAAGAAAGGCAATGCCAATGAGTGCTCAAACGACCGCACCAGTTGCACTCATCTCACACGCTAGTAAAGTCATGCTCAATATTCTCCAAGCCAGGCTTCAGCATTGTGTGAACCGTGAACTCCCAGATGTTCAAGCAGGTTTTAGAAAACGTAGAAGCACCAGAGAACAAATTGTCAACATCCCCGGATCATGGAGAAAGCAAGAGAGTTCCAGAAGAGCATCAATTTCTGCTTCATTGATTATGCCAAAGCCTCTGACTCTGTGGATCACAATAAACTGTGGAACATTCTGAAAGAGATGGGAATACCGAATCACCTGAACTGCCTCTTGAGAAACCTGTATGCAGGTCAGGAAGGAACAGTCAGAACTGTACATGGAACAACAGACTGGTTCCAAGTAGGAAAAGGACTACGTCAAGGCTGTATATTGTTGCCTTGCTTATTTAACTTATATGCAGTGTACATCATGAGGAACGCTGGGCTGGAAGAAGCACAAGCTGGAATCAAGATTGCTGGGAGAAATATCAATAACCTCAGATATGCAGATGACACTACCCTTATGGCAGAAAGTGAAGAGGAGCGAAAAAGCCTCTTGATGAAAGTGAAAGAGGAGAGTGAAAAGGTTGGCTTGCAGCTCAACATTCAGAAAACAAATATCATGTCATCTGGTCCCGTCACTTCATGGGAAATAAATGGAAAAACAGTGGAAACAGTGTCAGACTTTATTTTTTGGGGGGGCTCCAAAATCACTGCAGATGCTGACTGCAGCCGCGAAAATAAAAGACGCTTACTCCTTGGAAGGAAAGTTATGACCAACCTTGATAGCCTATTAAAATGCAGAGACATTACTTTGCCAACCAAGGTCCGTCTAGTCAAGGCAATGGTTTTTCCTGTGGTCATGTACGGATGGAGGGTTGGACTGTGAAGAAAGCGGATCGCCAAAGAATTGATGCTTTTGAACAGTGGTGCTAGAGAAGTCTCTTGAGAGTCCCCTGGATTGCAAGGAGACCCAACCAGTCCATTCTGAAGGAGATCAATCCTGGGTGTTCATTGGAAGGACTGATGCTAAAGTTGAAACTCCAATACTTTGGCCACCTCATGCGACGAGTTGACTCACTGGAAAAGACTCTGATGCTAGGAAATGTTGGCGGCGGGAGGAGAAGGGGACGACCAAGAGTGAGATGGTTGGATGGCATCACCGACTCTGTGGACATGAGTTTGAGGGAACTCCTGGAGTTGGTGATGGACAGGGAGGCCAGATGTGCTATGATCCATGGGGTCGCGGAGAGTCGGACACGACTGAGCGACTGAACTGATCTGATATAAAAAAACATCAGCTTGAGGTGTAGGTTGTGATGTGACAATGCGACAGATAATATATTCAGTACTTTTGAACAAATTGCAAAGTGTGTTAAAGGATAATGAAATGAAAATTTCCAGAATATTTCCAAAGGCTATTTGGAAGATAGTAGAAGTTTGCAAACCACTCTCAAATTGAGATTTACTAATAGGTACTACATTGGAAGCACTGATGCTAAAGCTGAAACTGCAACACTTTGGCAACCTCAAGCGACGAGTTGACTCACTGGAAAAGACTCTGATGCTGGGAAAGGTTGGGAGCGGGAGGAGAAGGGGACGACAGAGCATGAGATACCTGGATGGCATCGCCGACTCTGTGGACATGAGTTTGAGTGAACTCCGGGAGTTGGTGATGGACAGGGAGGCCTGGCGTGCTGTGATTCACGGGGTCGCGGAGAGTCGGATACGACTGAGCGACTGAACTGAACTGAATTACAATTTTATAGGAACCAGAGCCAATTAGAGCTCCAGTTCTATTTTTCCCACTGATAATTACTTTAGCAATCAAATCAAGAGAGAGTGTAAGTGATCTTGTCCCTGTAAAAAAGGGTATATATCCATTCTATCAGGCGTTCTTGCTGGGCAAGAGGTCCTGTAGGGGACTGGAGAGAGGGAAGGGTAAATAACTCTAAAGGTATCTCAAGTCTGATAGGAAAAAGAATTTGCTTTTGCAGTTTCTTTTGCATTATGCAGAATTCTTCTCGTGCCTCTTGGGAGAGTGAACGAGGGCTATTTTTTAATCAGAAACTCCTTTTAAAGTGTTAAATAAGTCAGTTGATACTCTGCAATACCCAAAGTAGGTCTACTCCAGGTTATATGCCTAAAATTTTTGAAAATCAGTCAAGGTTGATAATTTATCAACACAAATCTGTGCAAGATGAGGAGTGATACATTGTCTAATAGCATTAAATCCCAAGTAATTGTAAGGTGGAGAGGATTGAATCTATTCAGGGGCAAAGATTAATCGAAACTCTTTTAAGTGTTGTTGAGCTACATCAAACATCTGCTGAGTTTCTAAAATAGAAGGAGCTGAAAACAATATATCATCTGTATAGTGAACAATAGCATAGTTATGAAATTGCTTTCGCACAGGTTCAAGAGCTTTGGCTACACAACATCGAAACATGGCGCAAGAATTTATCATTCCTTGAGGCAATGCAGTCCATTGATACTATTTGTGAGGCCTGATATGATTAGGATAAGGGAGAAAGTAAATATTTCTCGGTCTAGCGGGTGTAAAGGTATAGTAAATAATCAATCCTGCAAGCCTATGATAATAATATGCCAGTTTTGAGGAATAGTGGCAGGTGATGGAATTCATGGTTGCACTGCACAGATAGGTTTCATGGATGCATTAATCTTTCAAAAGTCAGTTAAAAGACGCCATTTGTTAGATTTCTTCTTTATCGCTAAAATGGGAGTATTCCAAGGAGAACATGATTCCTCAATATGTTTTAATTTCAATTGTGTATCCTCCATTGTAGTTCCTTCAGTTCAGTTCAGTTAAGTTGCTCAGTCGTGTCTGACTATTTGCCACCCTATGGATCACAGCGTGCCAGGCATCCCTGTCCAACACCAACTCCCGGCGTTCACTCAAACTCATGTCCACAAAGTCGGTGATGCCATCCAGCCACCTCATTCTCTGTCATCCCCTTCTCCTCCCAACCCCAATCCCTCCCAACATTAGAGTCTTTTCCAGTGAGTCAATTCTTCTCCTGAGGTGTCCAAAGTATTAGAGTTTCAGCTTTAGCATCAGTCCTTCCAATGAACACTCAGCACTGATCTCCTTCAGATTGGACTGTTTGGATCTCTCTGCAGGCCAAGGGACTCTCAAGAGTCTTTTCCAACACCACAGTTCAAAAACATAAATTCTTTGGCGCTCAGCTTTCTTCACAGTCCAACTTTTGTAAGGGGCCACTGCTCTGTCCAAATAGGCTCGTCATATTTCAAAGTTATTTTAATAATTATATTGTTTATTAAATGAGCAGTGGCCCGTAGGAAAAATATGGAATATATACTTGATTTTGTCATTGCATAAGTAAATCTCTTCTTATTAAATTAAGGGGAGCATCGATCATATAAGGTTTTAAAGTTGCATGGTTGGCTTTCTGGTCACTCACGTGGATATATTTGGACATTTTAGTAAGCCTCCTGTACTTTAGTTTGAGATACTCCTGCAATTTAACAAGAATTCATTTGTAAATGCCCAGGTTTGGGCAATAAATGTTTTGTAATAATAGTAATATCGGATTCAGTATCAAGAACACCAGAAAATCTTTTGCAATTAATTTTAATACTTATATTTGGTCGTGCATGTTCAGATACTATTGATGTTCATAAGAATTGTTTTTAATCTGATTTACCTAATTCACCTGTCTGTATATCATTCAGTTCAGTTCAATTCAGTCGCTCGGTCATGTCCAACTCTTTGCGACCCCATGAACTGCAGCACGCCAGGCCTCCCTGTCCATCACCAACTCCCATAGTCCACCCACCATGTCCATCGAGTCAGTGATGTCATCCAACTGTCTCATCCTCTGTCATCCCTGTCTCCTCCTGCCTTCAATCTTTACCATCATCAGGATCTTTTCAAATGAGTCAGCCCTTCGCATCAGGTAGCTGAAATACTTGAGTTTCAGCTTAAACATCATTCCTTCCAATCAATAACCTGGACTGATCTCCTTTAGGATTGACTGGTTGGATCTCCTTGAGGTCCAAGGGACGTTCAAGTCTTCACCAACACCACAGTTCAAAAGCATAAATTCTTTTCGTTTATATATATATATATATATCCATATATCATTGAAAAAGTAAAGTCGCTCAGTCATGTCCGACCCTTAGCGACCCCATAGATGGCAGTCAACCAGAATACTGGACTGAGGTGCCATCGCCTTCTCCCCATATGTCATATATATATGATGAGGAGGTTGAAAAACTGAAACCTGAGTCACATAGTTAATCCTATAGCTTGAGGATCTATGCTAATATCTGTGCATAAAATTGGTGTGTCATTGAGAAAATCCATTTTTTTTTTTTTTGCAGGGGGGTGGGGAGTCTGAGCCTTCATTAAAGGTACGGGTAAATTTTCAACTAATGGTTCTCTGTTTCCTGAGTTAGCTTATGTAGATGCCTCTTAATGATATCGTTACACTTTTTCTACCTTTCCTGAAGATGGGAGTTGGGTTAGTAATATTCTATTCATATAACTTTTGGCACTCCTTCAGTTACAAAAGTTTTGAAAATGGAGTCACTGTTGCTCTGAATGTAAAGTTTAAGATTCCACTTACATCATGAGAAGTCAGTACAGTAAGATTTTGTCCATTCCTTAAACTCAGGCTGTAACGGATACTGTTTTTGACATGAAAAGAGGTCTTTGAGCATGGTATACACAGGGTCTTTGAGGTTGGTAACAAAAGAAACAGCATTTGCGCTCGACCCATAGTTTTTCCCATCAGCCCACACCCTAACATTTACATTATTGTTCATATTAAAAGAAAGGGTATTGTATTATGAAAACAGAGGCCTGGACCTTGTTCAACATATTCTTCCCCTAAAGGGATAAGAGAGGCTCTGGCATCATTAGAAACCCATGAGGAAATAAAAGAGAATCCGAATTGCAGCTTAATGGATGAATGAAATAACAGCATTTGGCTCATCCTGACAGCTCCATTATAACAGTGGATGGGAGAAAATTGGACCAGAGGCTTCAGTGATCACAGAGAAAATTGCCGTGGTTTCCAAAAGGAATCAACAGATTAGCCCCCGCACAGCGCTTAATACATGGTGTTCTTAAGATATCATTAAGATGAGGGCTTTTGTGTGCTCCCAATCCTCTTGAGAGTCTGATAACTGGGGCCTATACCTTAGAGGTCAGTCTCTCTCTAGTGTGGTCTTTTGTAGACAAGACAGGGAGCCAGAGGTGTCTTAGATGCCTGAAGGGAACCCCTCTGGAGATGCCCCTCCTTTCCACAGTAATAGCAAGCCCATCCCTTTTCACCTGTGTTCCTCTGGTTATTTTTCTCAGGCTGTTTCAGAGCAGTTCTAACAGACATTGTTGGGGTTTCAGTCTTTTGCTCAATTTTTTACCCCTATTTTCCTTCTCATATTCTTTACAATAATATAGCATCTGAAATGCTTGCAACAGTTGTTCAAGGTTTCAGTTCAGTTCAGTAGCTCCATCGTAACTCTTTGCGACCCCATGTATCACAGCACACCAGGCCTCCTTGTCCATCACCAACTCCTGGAGTTCACTCAAACTCATGCCCATCGAGTCGGTGATCACATCCAGCCATCTCATTTTCTGTGGCCCCTTCTCCTCCTGTCCCCAATCCCTCCCAGAACCAGAGTCTTTTACAGTGAATCAACTCTTCATATGAGGTGGCCAAAGTATTGGAGTTTCAGCTTTAGCATCAGTCCTTGCAATGAACACCCAGGACTGATCTCCTTTAGAATGCACTGGTTGGATCACCTTGTAGTCCAAGGGACTCTCAAGAGTCTTTCCCAACAGCACAGTTCAAAAGCATCAATTCTTTGGCTATCAGCTTTCTTCACAGTCCAACTCTCACATCCATTCCTGACCACTGGAAAAACCATAGCATTGACTAGATGGACTTTGTTTGGCATAGTAATGTCTCTGTTTTTTAATATGCCTTCTAGGTTTGTCATAATTTTCTAAGGTTTAATTTTGTCCAATTACCTGTTTTCATAAATTATGGCAGATATCGGGAGCCAAATGAGTGAGAAATCTATTTTTAGAATAATTTCTCCTTCTGTAGTATTAAGGTGAATGTCAGTAAAATTATGGAGAGATTCCCGTAGTCTATATAGGAATGTACTAGAATTTCCTTGTCTCCCTATTCTGTCAGCCAACTTATCATAGTTTAAAATCAGTGGGGGGTGAGAGGTGCGATCCTAAGATGGCAGAGGAATAGGATGGGGAGACCACCTTCTCTCTCACAAATCCATTCAAAAAACATTTGAACACTGAGCAAATTGCACAAAACAATTTCTTTACACTGGCAGAGGACAAAAAACACCCAGAAAAAGGGCCAATATTCATCAAAGGAGGTAGAACAGAATATAAAAGATAAAAGCAGAGAAAAAGGAGATAGTGATGGAGATCCATCCCAGAAAGGGTGTCTTAAAGTGGAACAGTATCCAAATACCAGAAACCCTCTCTCCGGCAGATGTGTGTGGAGTTTTGGAATCTCAGAAGGCAACGAACCTGGGAGGAAAAACACATACATATGTATATACATAAACAAACCCCACAGATTATGTGCGTAACGACACCTCCCAGCAGAGAAGTACCCCCAGAAAATCGCATCTTCCACCAGGGAAAAGGAGGCTGAACAACGAAAAGCGGGCTACACTGCTTAGCTTAAGGACCAGGCCTGAATGCCCTGAGGGCAATCTGATGGAGCTATCATGAGAAAACAACTTTAACCTTCTGATAGCCAAGGAAGAGGGTGAGAGGTGGGAAGAGAGGGAGACCTATACCGCAAAAAGACCTAACATATTTCCATGGACTGGAATGTGTGAATTTAACTCAGATGACCATCATATCTACTATTGTGGGCAGGAATCCCTTAGAAGAAATGGAGGAGCCATCATGGTCAACAAGACAGTCCGAAATTCATGACTTGGATGCAATCTTAACAACGAGAAAATGATTTCTGTTCATTTCCAAGTCAAACCATTCAATATTACAGTAATCCAAGCCTATGCCTTAACCAGTAACGCTGAAGAGGCCAAAGTTGAATGATTCTATGAAGACCTACGAGACCTTTTAGAACTAACATCCAAAAAAATGTCCTTTTCATTATAGGGGACTGGAATGAAAAAGGAGGAAGTCAAGAAACACCTGGAGTAACAGGCAAATTTGACCTTGGAGCACGGAATGAAGCAGGGCAAAGGCTAATAGAGTTTTGTCAAGAGGAGGCACTAGTCATAGCAAACACCGTCTTCCAACTACACAAGAGAAGACTCTACACATGGACATCACCAGATGGTCAACACCAAAATCTGATTGATTATATTCTTTACAGCCAAAGATGGAAAAGCTCTATACAGTTAATATAAAGAAGACCAGGAGCTGCCTGTGGCTCAGATTATGAACTCCTTATTGCCAAATTCAGATGGAAATTGAAGAAAGTAGGGAAAACCATTAGACTATTCAGATATAACCGAAATCAAATCCCTATGATTATACAGTGGAAGTGAGAAATATATTTAACGGACTAGATCTGATAGATAGATTGCCTGATGAACTATGAATGAAGGTTCGTGACATTTTACAGGAGACAGGGACCAAGACCATCCCCAAGGGAAAGAAATGCAAAAAGCGAAATGGCTGTCTGAGGAGGCCTTACATATAGCTGTGAGAAGAAGAGAAGCAAAAAGCAAAGGAGAGAAAAAAGATATAAGCATCTGAATGCAGAGTTCCAAAGAACAGAAAGGAGAGATAAGAAAGATTTCATCAGTGGTCAATGCAAAGAAATAGAGGAAAACAACAGAATAGGAAAAACAAGAGATCTCTTCAAGAAAATTAGAGATATCAAGAGAATATTTCATGCAAAGATGGGCTTGATAAAGGACAGAAATGGTATGTATCTAAGAAAAGCAGAAGATATTAAGAAGTGGTGGCAAGAATACACAGAAGAACTGTACAAAAAAGATCTTCAAGACCAAGAGAATCACGATGGCATAATCACTCACCTGGAGCCAGACATCATGGAATGTGAAGTCAAGTGGGCGTTAGAGAGCATCACGACAAACAAAGCTAGTGGAGGTGATGGAATTCCAGTTGAGCTATTTCAAATCCTGGAAGACGATGCTGTGAAAGTGCTGCACTCAATATGCCAGGAAATTTGGAAAATTCAACAGTGTTCACAGGACTTGAAGAGGTTAGTCTTCATTCCAATCCCAAAGAAAGGCAATGCCAAAAAATGCTCAAACGACCGCACAATTGCACTAATCTCACACGCTAGTAAAGTCATGCTCAAAATTCTCCAAGCCAGGCTTCAGCAATATGTGAAGCGTGAACTCCCAGATGTTCAAGCAGGTTTTAGAAAAGGCTGAAGCACACAAATTGCCACATCCGCTGGATCATGGAGAAAGCAAGATAGTTCCAGAAAAAGCATCTATTTCTGCTTCATTGACTATGCCAAAGCCTTTGACTCTGTGGATCACAATAAACTGTGGAACATTCTGAAAGAGATGGGAATACCAGACCACCTGACCTGCTTCTTGAGAAACCTGTATTCATGTCAGGAAGAAACAGAACTGTATATGAAAAAACAGACTGGTTCAAAACAGGAAAAGGAGTACGTCAATGTTGTATATTGTCACCACGGTAATTTAACTTATTTGCAGAGTACATCATGAGGAACGCGGCGCTGAAAGAAGCTCAAGCTGGAATCAAGATTGCCAGGAGAAATATCAATAACCTAATTGTCACCATGCTAATATAACTTATATGGAGAGTACATAATGAGGAACGCAGCACTGGAAGAAGCACAAGCTGGAATCAAGATTGCCGGGAGAAATATCAATAACCTCAGATATGCAGATGACACCACCCTTATGGCAGAAAGTGAAGAGGAACGAAAATGCCTCTTGATGAAAGTGAAAGCGGAGAGTGAAAAGATTGGCTTGAAGCTCAACATTCAGAAAACAAAAATCATGGCATCTAGTCCCATCACTTCATGGGAAATAAATGGGGAAAGAGTGGAAACAGTGGCAGACTTTAGTTTCGTGAGCTGCAAAATCACTGCGGATGCGGATTGCAGCCATGAAATTAAAAGACGCTTTCTCCTTGGAAAGAAAGTTATGACCAACCTAGATAATATATTAAAAAACAGAGACATTACTTTGCCAACCAAGGTCCAGATTTGTAGTCATAATTAAGTCTATGGTTTTTCCCATGGTCATGTATGGATGTGAGAGTTGGATTGTGAAGAAAGCTGATCGCTGAAGATTTGATGATTTTGAACTGTGGTGCTGGAGAAGACAATTGAGAGTCCCTTGGACTGAAAGGAGATCTAACCAGTCCATTCTAAAGAAGATCAATCCTTGGTGTTCATTGGAAGGACTGATGCCTAAGCTGAAACTCCAATACTTTGACCTCTATATGAGATGAGTTGACTCACTGGAAAAGACTCTGATGCTGGGAGGGATTGGGGGCAGAAGGAGACGGGGAGGACAGGAATGAGATGTCTGGATTGCATCACCAACTCGATGGGCATAAATTTGAATGAAGTCCGGGAGTTGATGATGGACAGGGAGGCCTCGGGTGCTGTGACTCATGGGGTTGCAAAGAGTCGGACTCAACTGAGCGACTGAACTGAACTGAACTGAAGGTACTGCCGGGTCAGCTCAGAGAACAAAGGACTGAGCGAATACCAGTGGAAAGTTAGCAGGATGTGGAAAACCCATCAACTGCAATAGGAAGACAGGTGGAAGCCAGAGCAAGAAACGGGCAAACTCGGTCCCAGAGAAAGCATTCCCTTTCAAATGGGGAACAGGCTTTCAGTTACTAACCAAGACTTCCTGGGATTCTAGACAGTTGACATCCATTGGGAGGGTGCCAACTAGAGATCATCTCCCCAGTGGAGACACATGGCACACGAGAAATGGTTCAGTCTATCACCCAGTAAACCAAGCATTTGGGACACAGGAAATGATAAGACGCACTCACTGCCCAGGGAGGGCACACTCGCCAAGCACCTGGTTGCCTGACCTGTTCAGAAATGGGAAGGGTACAAAGAAAAACCCAACTGAGTCTGCGTCTTTGGGGAGTAACAGAGAACCTGAACGTGCGTGACCTAGTTCAGGAAAGTGCACACAACTCGAGGCCTGCTCCCTGCAGGGTTATCTGGAGCCTGAGCAGTGTAGACTGGGAAACCTCACACACCAAAAGCAGGGGCAAATACAGGGTGTCCAAGACACTGCAAGAACTCCCCACACACGCCAGTGATATTTGTTTGCAGTGTTCCTCCCTCCACACAGCATGATTGAAAAAGTGAGACTAAATAATAGCCCACGTCTCGCCCTTATTTTAAGGTGGAAATTAGACACTGAAGAGACCAGCGAACAGAAGAAACCAACCTAACAAAAGGAACCATGTTGGAAGTGACAGGTGAAACAGAATAAACGCTGTAGATAACAGCAACTACACTGGAAAGGACTTATATTGTCTAAGCTGGAAAAATGAACTATCTGAAACTGAACTGAGCCCACACTCTCTGCAACAGCGCCAGAGGAATTCCTAGATGTATTTTTACTACAATCGTTTTTTTTTTAATTTTTATTTTTAAAGATCTCAATTCTGCCTATAATTTTCATTTTTATAACATACTATTACATTACCCAAACCAAGAAAGTAGAGGTTAGACCACCAAAACTACAACATTAAACAAAAACAAAAGCAAAATCCCCAAAAGTATATATTTTTTTATTTTGTTTTGCTTTAATATTGTATTTTTGAGAGTCCAACTTATAATTTAGATTTTTAATCTTTGGTTTTTGGCACTTGTTATCAATTTTTTACCTTTATAAATCTAACCTTAAGTATCCATTTTTATCTAGGAGTGTGATTACTGACTTGCTTATTCTCTCCCCTTTGGACTCTCCTTTTTCTACAACAGGTCACCTCTATTTTTTCCCTCCACCTTCTCTTCTCTACCCAACTCTGTGAAATTCTCTGTGTATTCTGGGCTCTGGAGAAGATAGTACTACCTTGATCTATCTCTCTCCTTTTGATTCCCCTTCTTGTCCTCCATTTCACCTCTATGTCTTTCCTCCTTCTTCTCTTCTCCATATAACTCTGTGAGCCTCTCTGAGGGTTCCAGACTGTGGAGAGCACATAGGGAATCGTTTACTGGCTGGATTGCTCTCTCCCTTTGTGATTCCCCCTCCCCGCCTTTTGGTCATCTCGATCTCCCTCCTCCCTCTTCTCTTCTCCATGTAATTCTGCAAACTTCTCTGGGTGTCCCTCACTGTAGAGAGTCTTTTCATTGTTAACCTAGAAGTTTTATCATTAATGCTGTATGGAGGTAGAAGTCTTGAGGCTACTATGAGAATAAGACTCTAAACAAGAAGCGGGAGGCTTAAGCCCAAAACCTGATAACACCAGAGAACTCCTGACATCAGGGAACATTAACCAATAAGAGATCATCCGAATCCTCCATACCTACACTAAGAGCAAGGGTCACCCATGAGCCAACAAGTTCCAGAGAACGACATACTACATAAATTCTCCAGCAACACCGGAACATAGTGCTGAGCTTCAATATACTAGGAAAGGCTGATGGCTACCCTAATTACCAGGTGAATCTAGACAAACTGAAAAAAATGTTGTCATTAAATCTTATTTAAAGTCTATCTGTTAGTTTGAAAATTCTGTAATGAACTGATTTGCTAGCATAAACATATAGAGTATATCTCTTTGTCTTTACAATTCTTTAGAAGTTTCCTTATCATGAGCATCATCTTATGTCTTAGTATTCATTTACAAACATAATTTTTTTCCTTTCCTTATGTCTTTGTGGTGAGGATTTCTAGATGGGTTAACAACAAACAAGCAAACAAACAAAAACGGAAATCTGGTTTCATCTATATTATACCTGCACAACACATTTTTCTTAACCAGCTGCTTTCTGGGTTCAGGAGTCCTGTCTACTGGTGTGAACATCGTAAACAGATGCATATACAGCAGTACCAAATGGAAAGAAGAGACTCAATATTATACAATGAGTTGTTTTCTCTCGAAATTCGTATGTTGAAGCTCTAACTCTCCGTACTTTATATTTAGTGAAACTGTGAGGATATTACAGTTCTTTCTGACCCTATTTGGAAATAGGACCTCTAGATTGGTAGTTGAGTTAATATGTTTGGCACTTTATAAGAAAAGCAGATCAGTCAGAGAAAAAAACAGAAACATTACTATGTGAAGACAAAGCCAGAAAATGGCCAGGAAAAATCCAAAAGAGGTCTCAGAAGAAAACAAGTCTGCTGAATTTGATTACTGCCTTGAACCTTAGAAGTTTAGAGCATATTTATTGAAGCTCCCTGGTATAGGACACTTTGTTATGGCAACTTTACCAAACCAATATATGCACTTCTCTTGAAAAACATCTGTCAATACTAAAAGAATTCTCCTTTTCCTACATAAGTTTTCAGGGAATGGAAACTGACAAAGAACTCACTTGTCCATTGATTCATTACCCCCACAAAGTCCTATTGCTCCTTAAGAGTTTTCATTCTTTCTTTACAGATTCAGCTGTGTTAAAATGTATTCCTGCTTCATGGTTAAAGATGACATAGGAAATATTAGAAAGATCATAGTTTACAGGAACTGGTAGAAGAAAATAAACACAAGGGGAAACAGGCTGACATTGAAAATACACAACCCTCTCCACTTATCTTTTCCATACATCATGTTTAATTCCCTAGGAGAAAAGTGGTAGTGGCTTAGGTTTTGCTTCCTATTGCTTTGGGGAAATCACAAAGTTGTGAAGTTGTGGTAACCATGCCAACTTAAACATTCCCAAACCAAGACACTAGGCTGCAGTAGCCATGGGGCAGCCTAGAGGATAACAAATCCTCCCAAAACGTTGGAGCCACCTTGCCCTTTACACCAGACAATTGGCCAGGGATATTGGCATCAGCATCTCTATGGCAGGATTTGTGGTTTATGACTGCCACTCTTATCACCAACCCTCTAGATGCCTGAGAAACCCAAGAGACCACCGTTCTAGGTTTTAGACTAGATATCTTAAATAAACAGGAATAAAATTCAATCCAAACTGAAGGGCTCCAACCAAAGGAGATGCATAGATGGTCCTCAGCCACACAAAGGGCTGTTATGAGCAGCAATACCACAGCTCCAGGCAAGTTCACCACTAACACCTGCAGCCCATGCCAGACACATATCCCCAGTATTGATGGAGAGAATAGATTTGAAGTCCACTATCAACTAGAGGCCACATCCCTGGTAGTTCAGATGGTAAAACGTCTGCCTATAATGCGGGAGATCTGGGTTCAATCCCTGGGTAGGGAAGATCTCCAGTACTCTTCCCTGGCAAATCCCAATGATGGAGAAGCCTGGTAGGCTACAGTCCGTGGGGTCCCAAAGAGTCATAAACGATTGAGCAACTTCATTTTCACCAACTAGAGGGGAAAAAAAAAACTAAACCTCTTGACCTTCTATCTTAGTCAAATTTAAAAGACAGAGTCTGCGCTCCAGCACATCATGCCCAAGACATACATAATTGATAATATTTGTAGGTAACAGTACCAGGTAGAGGACACCTTGGATTTGTCTTACAACCAAAGTGAAGTCATATAGAAGACTTTAGTGCCAGTTTCAGAGAGAAAATGGTCATCTCCCAGATGACCATAGGATTCAAATCACTAATAAGGCAGTGCAGGTTCCCTCTATGGAAATTAATCAAGAAGTTTCAGTTCAGGCCTGTTTGCAGGTTCAAATTTCCATTTCTCAAATGTTTCCATTCAATCTTCTGACAGCTCAAAATATGGACAATATACATGCACTCTTGAAAGATGACTAAGACTGAAAGAACACAGAACATTTCCAGGGCAAGCGACAGAGAGTGCCACAAGTCGTTGATTAGATGGAAGAAGATGGACAGCAGAATCAAACAGAGATTTCAGAGCTTGGATCTGACTGTTTAATTTGGTGGAAACAATGCCAAACCTGCCTGCAGACCTAGAGGATGCTTTTCAAATATTTAACAAACTAATGTGATCTTTGGCCTCAGCCAAGTTTAACAATTTTCAGACCTCAGAATACTATAGTAGACCAAGTTCAGTGCCACCACTTAGAAATTCAGGGAATAGTATTTTTTGGGTGGGGGACTTGTAGGAGACTTCTCTATCAGATTTGTTCCAACACACAGCATACTTAATAGAGCTGGAGCCATGATTCACCCATAGATGACACGTCTTTCAGAAATATTTTAATTGAGTTATCTTCAGTGGATGATTCATATCTTTGTCACTCCCATGGACTGCAACATGACAGGTTTCCCTTTTCATTACCAACTCCTGCAGTTTCTCAAACTCATGTTTATTGAATCGGTGATGCCATCCAACCATCTCCTCTAGCCTGCAATATATTCCTGGTATCAACGTCTTTTCCATTGAATTTGAACTTTGCGTCAGCTTCAGTATCAGTCCATCCAATGAATATTTATGGCTGATCTCCGTTAGGATTGACTGGCTTGATATTCTTTCAATCAAAGTGAATCTCAAGAGACTTCTCCAACACCACTGTTCAAAAGCATCAGTTCTGCACTCAGTTTTCTTTGTGGTCCAACACTCACATACATACATACATGACTACAGGAACAAACATAGCTTAGACTCCATAGACATTTGTTGGTAAAGTACTGTGTCTGTTTTCTAATGCACTTTCTAACCCTATCATAGTTTTCCTTCAAAGGAACAGGCTCTTTGAAATCATGACTACAGTCACCAACTGCAGTAATTTTGGAGCGCAAGGAAATTAAGTCTCTCACTGTTTACATTGTTTCCACATCTATTTGTAATGAAGTAATGGGACTGTGTGCCACAATCTTCATTTATTGAATGTTGGATTTTAAGACAGATTTTTCAATCTCGCCAAAAAGTTCTTTAGCTACATTTCATTTTCTGCATGAACGGTGGTGTTATCTGTATATTTGAGGTTATTGCTGTTTCTACCAGCAGTCCTGATACCATATTGTGCTTCATCCAGTTCAGCATTACGCATCATGTACTCTGCATATAATTTAAATAACCAGGGTGACAATATACAGCCTCATTAACTGCTTCCTTGCAAGTTGGAACAGGTGTATTGCTCCTTGTCTCTTTCTAACTGTTGCCTCTTGACCTGTATACAGATTTCTCACAAGGCAGATAAAGTAGTCTGGTATTTCTGTCTGATTAAGAATTTTACAGTTTGTTCTGATGTACACTATCAAAGTCCCTGGCATAATAAATGAAGTAGAAGTAAATTTGTGTTTTCTGGAATTCTTTTGTATTTTCTATGGTCCAATGACTATTGCCAATTTGTTTTCTTGTTCTTCTGCCTCTTCTAAATTCAGCTTGAACATCTGGAAATTATCAGTGTACTTACTCTTGTAGACTAGCTTGGAGAATTTGAGCATTACTTTGATAGCGTGTGAGGTGAGTGTAACTGTGTGAAAATTTCAAAATGTTTTCTGTGACATTTCTTTGAAATAAGAATGAAACTGATGTTTGCTTGTCCCGTGGCTACTGCTATTTTTCCTAACTGGCTAGCATATTATGTACAGCTCATTATTTGGGATTTGAAATAGTTTAACTGGAATTCCATCATCTCCAATAGCTTTGTTGTAGTGATGCTTTGTAAGGCCTTCTTGACTTCACATTCCATGATAGCTAGCTCAAGGTGAGTGATCACACCACTGTGGTTATCATAAGATCTTTTTTCTAAAGTTCTTCTGTGAATCCTTGCCACCTTTTCTTAACACCTTCTGCTTCCTTTAGGTCCATACCCTTTTGTCTTGTCCTGCCCATCTTTACATGGGATATTCCCTTGTTATGTCTACTTTATTGGAAGAGATCTGTAGCTCTTCTCAGTCTGTTGTTTTCATGTGTCTCTTTATATTTATCACTTAGGAAGGCTTTCTTAGCTCTCCTTGCTATTCTTTGTAACTCTGCCTTCAGATGGACATATCTTTTCATTTTGCCTATCGTCTTTCCCTCTCTTCTTTGGTAGAAAGAAAGAAATTTGAAAGTCCTCCTCAGACAACCATTTTGCCTTTTTGCATATCTTCTTCTTGGGGATGATTTTGATCACCACATCCTGTACAGTGTTATGAACCTCCATCCATCAGTCGTTCATATTGGGCACCTAACAGCCTTGGGAATTCACCGTTCAGTGACCTTTCTTTTTACCTTTTCATTCTGTGCATGGGGTTCTCAAGACAAGAATACCGAAGAGGTTTGACGTTAATGTATCCAGTAGACCATGTTTCATGAGAAATCCCACCATGACCAGACCATCTTGGGTGGCCCTACATAGGATGATTCAGAGCTTCATTGAGTTAGACAAAACTCTGTCCAAGTGATCACTTTGGTAAGTTTTCTGCAATTGTGGCTTCCATTTTGCCTGTCCTCTCATTGGTAAGGATGAGAGGCTTATGGGAGTTTCCTCATAATATTTCAATTACAAAATCATAAACAACAGTCCTGGAATTATTTTTTTCTCTTTGAATATTTCTATACTGATACAAAACGAAGAAAGTACACACTTGTAAGTCCCATTTTTGTATTAGATATTTTTTCTAATTTTCCCAACTGTACCAATGTTGCTGAATGACTTCCTGATACTTAATATAGCCTATTTTATAGTAACTCCCCCTGCCATACCAGACACACTCAAATAAATGAAAGGAAGATGAAATGCAAAAGAACAGACAAGCCAACTTCTGAAGAGTGTTGCAAATAAAGAAAAGTCATGGGAAAGTGAGCCATAAGTTGGCAGACTGACACAGTAGTGTGGGGAAAACTCTGGAGAGAAGTCAGCAAAACTTGTAAACATATCATTTGTCATCAGTCCGGCTCTCAGTCATGTGTGACTTTTTGTGACCCCATAGATTGCAACATGCCAGGTTTCCCTGCCTATCAGCAACTCCCAGAGATTTCAGAAACTCATGTCCATTGAGTCCATGATTCCATCCAACCATCTCATACTGTGTTGTCCTCTTCCCCTTCTGCCTTCAATCTTTCCCAATATCAGGGTCTTCTCCAGTGAGTCAGTTCTTCACATTAGGTGGCCAAAGGATTGGAATTTCAGCTTCAGCATCAGTCCTTCCAAAGAATATTCAGGACTGATTTCTTTTAGGAAGCACAGTTAGAGTCTTCGGCAACCCCACAATTCAATTCTTCAGCGCTCAGCTTTTCTTATAGTGCAATTCTCACACCCATACAAGACTACTGTCACTTGTCATAGGTATCAGTAACTTCCTATTTCTCCCATCTAATTCTCATTAAGTTTCTTCCTTCATAATTATCCTGCCTACATATTAAGATCCTGCTGTATTCCAAATCTAAATGACACATTTCAACTTCTTCCTTAGTCTCATGACAGGATTACTTATGGCCTTATTGGTCATCTCCATTTGTTTTAGTCTAGCAATCAGTTAATCCCATTACTTCTGACACTAGGAAATATAGGAATGTGAGGGGCATCGTTTCATCTCCTTCATGTCATATTCATCTTCTCCTGAGCCTCCAGATACCTCCATCAGTACTTCTTATATGTTACTCATTGAGACAATTGTGACCACACTTGATGTATCTTATAAAACTTATCATAGTATGAAAACGGGAAATATACTAAAATCCTGGGGAAACTTCACTAATGCTTGAGAACTCCCTCAGAAACGGGACTCTCAGTCTTCCTGATACATTCTCTGGCAAGGTCTAGAGGCTCAGAGTGAAAGAATATTATAGAGATTCACCTTCCTGTATGGATGAATTGTGGAATACAGTTGAATCTAAAACCTCTTTAACTTGTGACATAAAAGTAGGCATGACAGCATGCCAAAGACAAAAAACAGCCACACACACTTAGAAAATAGTTCTAGTGGCTCTCTAGTGATATGACAGACCCGATCATGTCTATCATTAAAGAGCCTGGTCCTAGATAAGGAAGGGATATATATGGGTCTCAGTGTTGTCATTTCGTCTCAATTCCAGAGATTTCCATTGCTCTAGAAAAGGGAAAATTTGTTCGAGGTTATTATTCCCAGATCAACGAAGCAATATCTCAGTATATCAGATCCCATATAGCCAAAGCAATATAGAAATCCATATTTCTGCTAATAGGAAAGAAATTCCAAAACATCAGTGGAGAAAAGGAAACAAACCTCTTGCCAAAAGGGAGGTAATTTGTATGTTTTGTTTTAGAAAAAGAAACAGTTCAGTTCAGTCACTTAGTCGTGTCCGACTCTTTGTGACCCCATGAATCACAGCACGCCAGGCCTCCCTGTCCAACACCAACTCCCAGAGTTCACTCAGACTCATGTCCACAGAGTCGGTGATGCCATCCAGCCATGGGCCGGCATATCTCGCATCTGCATTGCCAGGGCCGGCATCTCTAAAAGAAACAGTAGTGTATAAAAATACACAAAGATAATTTAGACAAAAATGCTTACTAACTTCAGGGTACACCACATGGAGACCTATTAAAAAGAAAGACAATTTGTATCTGAACACAAGTAAATGTGTAAGTGTGTGTGTTCTGTCCTGTGTGACTCTGCAAAGCAATGAGTGTAACCCTCCTGCCCCTTCTGTCAATGGGATTTTCCAGGCACGAAACTTGGAGTGTGTTGCCATTCTCTACTCCTTTAAGTTAGGCATGTAAAGCTGAAGAAAAACATTACCCAAGCATTTTATTGCATCTTTTTCAAGATAAAGCAAACTGTATAAGCTCTTGGCTCCAGACAGTGTCTCTGCATTTCCAAAGTTGCACTTGTGAAAGAGGCAAGTTTACACGCTTGTGGACTGGGATGAGTCAAAATATAGAAGAGACCAACTAAGCATAACAGGGAAATGTTTAACAATCTGGATTACTTCACAATGTTTTGAGTCCCATTTTTTAGCTCTAAGCCCCCAAACAGAATACATTCCATCCTTTACTGTTTCAACATTTCAAGCAGGAGACAAAGGTAAAATGACGGAGTAGAGTGCCAAGAAGTGGGTCATAAATCTGTGTATCTGACTCAGTAACTTTACTGCATTTTCATTTATATTTCCAGAATTCACCTCCAAGAACTTCCTTCTAACTCTAATAATGCTGCAGACCTTGTGTAGCCCTGGTGATTGCAATAAAGGGGCCAATGAGATAGTGACACTGATTATCCCTCAGGGCTCCAGGAATAGGACAATATATCCAGTGTTGATCTTTGTTGTAGGAGATGCTAGAGATCAGGCATTGGCAAGTCCCAAATGGGCACAGAAACCATAGGAATGCAGAACCAGTTGCAGATTAATAAGTTTAATCACTTATTCCTCCTGGACATGGTTTACAACAAGATCAATAAGTATTAGACATGTTATTAGTCTTCGTATCTTTAACTAAAGTATGAAGTACAGGTTGGTGCTGGTTTAGAGAGGGTCTGGGTGTACACAGAAGCATCACTGACTATGAGGTAGTGATGCAAGGGCCGGTTGGTGTCAAATTCAATTAATGTATAGCTGAGGAAAATAAATCCATATTGTAGCATGCTGCTAGAACTATGCAGAACTATGGCTGCTGGTGCTATACTTCAAGGATGACTTCAACATATCCCCCACTAGGTCCTACCATCTATTCCATATTTTATACTATCCCTACAAGAAATGTTCAGGGAGAAGAAAATACGACTAGTGTACTGCCATGAAGCTAGAGCTAATGTACGTGCTGGAGTACGGACTCACCAAGAAACACCTTTTCCATTGGTACTACAAATTCCACGTAAGCTGAAAATAGAGCGTTCCAAGACTAAAGCAGATAGGGTCATCAAATCTGTGTTTATTAAGATGTTTATTAACATCTTAACTGCACAGAAGAGGCATCAGAACCTAATACTACTCCACTTAAGCATTTCTCATGAATTTCACTACCTATATGATAAGACATTTCTAATCATTTCTGTCATTCCTGCTCACTGCTCATGTCCACACATGACCAGTCATTCAGATACCTTTAAGCTCCATGTTTTGTTCTTCTCATATTCTGTGCCTTGTCAATGTCCTTCATTTTGCCTGAATTGTCCTTCCCTTCTTTTAATATTTTTCCTACCAAATCTTGATTTTTTTAAAGTGGAGAGTTCAAAAGAGATAAAGAGGATATAAAGATGAAGAGGAACGTGAAAAGGCTATCTTAAAATTCATCTTTCAAGAAATGAAGGTATATTATCTCGTCCCATCACTTCATGGCAACTAGATGGGATTCAATGGATACAGTGGCAGACTTTATATCCTTAATCTCCAAATCGCTGCAGATGTTGACTGCATCAGTGAAATTAAAACACTTGCCCCTTGGAAGAAAAGCTATGACCTTCCTAAATAGCATATTGAAAAGCAGAGAGATTAATTCCCGACAAAAGTCCATCTGGTTAGAGCTATGCTTTTCCCAGTAGTCATGTATGAATATGAGGGTTGACTATAATAAAAGCTGAGCACAGAAGAACTGATGCTTTCAAACTGTCCTGTTGGAGAAGACTCTTGAGAGTCCCTTGGCCTGCAAAGAGATCCAACCAGTCCATTCTAAAGGAGATAAGTCCTGTGTATTCACTGGAAGGACTGATGCTAAAGGTGAAACTCCAATACTTTGGCCACCACATGCGAAGAGCTAACTCAGTGTAAAAGACGCTGATGCTGGGAGGGATTGGGGGCAGGAAGAGAATGGGATGACAGAAAATGAGATGCCTGGATGGCATCACAGACGTTATGGGCATGATTTTGAGTGAACTCTGGGAGTAGGTGATAGATAACGAGGCCTGGCATGATGTGATTCATGGGGTCACAAAAAATAGGACATTTTTGAGGCAATAACACTTTCCCTTTCTGGTAATAGTTTGGTATTGGTGGCTTCCTGTAAAATGCTATGGTCCAGAGGTCAAAGGTAGATTCTGACTCAGGCATGCAATAAACAGGAAAACCAATGAGGAAAAAAAAAAAAGAAAGAAAGAAGGAAAAAGAGAACTGACCCAGTGTGGCTTTCTGGCAAAACGACATTATTTCTCTTTAATATTGTACCACGAAGGTTCCTTTAAAAATTAGGTATCCTTCAACTTTACAAATCCTGGCCACCTAAACCTGTAAAAGACTCTCTATTCTGGAAAACTGCTTTGGTCAAAAGAAAGCCTACTCATCTGAGAGGTAAGAATGCATTTCTATTGGTAAAATTTTGTCAGGAATAACATGGAAGCAAATGACTGAATAAAAGGTGAGATAAAGTGTAGTACAATTTGGTTTCCAATTGAGATTATACTTGCTTTATCACTGAGTTGTTTCTGTCATTCCATGTCTCCTGAAAATCCTCATCATTAAGTCCCATGAACAACAATCATGAACACTGATTTAAGGGATTGTTATGGAAAACGTCACAGAGAGTAGGACACGACCAAGCGACTGAACTGAACTGAACTGAACTGATGGAAAACGTTCCCACCACAGAATAGAAAATACATATCATTCACCAAAATAGGAAAGCAAAAAACTTTCATACACAAGCATCAATTTCTGTTAATGAAAAATGTTCTTTGTGACATTTACTATCCCTGATACACACCTCTGAAATACATAAGTCATTGTAAAAAATGCTTTCCTTAGAAGATGATGACAATTTTTTTAGTTCTTCTAGGGAATGAAACCCAATGTTGGTGATTTTAATTTGTAAACTATATACTACTTTTTCAGAGGGTTAGGATCTTAAGAATCTTGCTTCCATACAGATTTTCTGAAGATGAACTTGTTTAATATATGTGTTTCTTGTCGATTCCATAAGTCCTTATTCAGACATTTTTTTACTCCCTAAATAGAGACTTCTACTCCTGAAGCAAGGAGAGTAAAGTCAGAAGGAAAAATAGATATGGGATATGATAGTTAATTCCAATCGGAGAACACAATCTATCAAAGAAAATTGAACAGCTCAACTAAAATAGTAATCTTATAACAATTTGTAAAGTCAGAAGAAAATTTCATGAGTGATTTAAAATCATATCTCTAAGACCATTAACAAAAAGATAAAAATTAAGGGAAGCAGAAGAATGGCAGATGCACAGGCAGTGAGACCAAGAAGAACAGAACATAGAATGGAAGTTCAGTGTGACTGAATAAAACAGAGTTCATTGAACAATGGGAAGACTGAGAATTACTAGCTTAATGTGAACAGTGTCAGAGTCCTGATCTCTGAAGAAACAGGATTTTGCCTCAGTAACAGGTACCACACTTTATCACTCATGAGCTTTTGCGTAGCAGAATTTTATCCAAAAATGAAACAGGACAGAGAAAGCTTCTGACATAGACACCAGAATCGGGACATAGAGTGCCCCTGACTAGTCTAAGCAAGAGAGCTATATACTATTTAATTTTGTTATAACAATAAATCCAAAGAATGTCTCAAGGTTGTAAAAAAGTTTACCAGACCACTTCTACAATTTACATTTTAAAGTAACAGGATTATAACTTACCAGACCCACTCCTGTAATATACATTCTAATATCAAGTTTAGTGAGAATGTTTTCAAGAAGAAGAAACTGTTCCCAAGCAGGATACAATGTTGTTATATAATACTTACTAAGAAATATAGGAGAAAAATTAAAATATAAAAGCTTGTCCTTTTCTACTGCTTGAGAATTCCAAGCCTCTATCTCCTCTTCGAGAACCTCAAATTCTTTCTCCTCTTCAGGGTCTCTGGACTTATCATTCCACCTAGGAATTAACTCTCTCATTATCCCCTTTTCTTTTAAGGAGAATTATGTTGCCAAGGGAAAAGGGTGTCATTTTCATTCCATAGCTACTTCCTGATGTGATGGGGCTTCATCCCTAAATTCATCAGCATCTCTTCTAACCGTCATATTGAGAGTCTCTAGACCAGAGGCCCCAAATAATAGTTTGGAGAGGCTGTGGCAATTGTAGGAGCCTGTTCACTTGTAACTTAAAAACTTTCACACAGTTAGAAACAAATCAGCTTTAAAGTTAGAGATGAAAGATAAAATAGTCATTAAACCAAATTAAAACACAATCAAAATTAAGAGTTACATTATGTCCATAGTTAAATGACTCCATTTTAGGAATTTTAGATGTCCTCAGGTCAAGAAAAAGTGACATATATTATTGTTGTTGTTGAAGGTATTCACAGAGTTGAAGTCCTTTCTTTGAAGTGATGAATCCCACCATGGGGAACCCCCTTCACTTGATGAGGAGTTTGAAAAGCTGAAAGCTGAATCACAGAGTTAATTCTAAAGCTTTAGGATCTATGTCAATAGCTGTGCATAATAATGTCTGTCATTGAGATAATACCCTTTTTTGGGCGGGGGCAGAATGTGCCTTCCCTAAAGGTGTGGATACATTTAAACCAACAGTTTTGTGTTTCCTGAGTTAATTTATGTAGATTCCTCTTAATGATGCCATTACTTACCTTTCCTGAAGATTGGAGTTGGGTAAGTGATATTGTATTCCTAAAACTTTTGACACTCCTTGAGTTACAACAGCTTTAAAAATAGGGTTGCTCTGAATTGTAGAGTTCAAGATCCCACTCACATCATGAGAAGTCAGTACACTAAGATTTTGTTCATTCCTTAAACTCAGGCTGTAATGGATACAACGTTTGACGTGAGAATAGGTCTTTGAGTGTGGTCTATGAGGTTGGTAATAACAGGAACAGCATTTGTGCTCTACCCATACATTTCCCATCAGCCCACTCCCTAATATTCACATTATTGTTCATTTTAAAAGAAAAGGTTCCATATTCATGAAAACAGTGGCCTGGAACTTGCGCAGCATATTTACCCCCCAAAGGGATAAAGGAGACTCTGGCATCTTTAGGAACCCATGAGGAAATAACACAGAGTTCTAGTTTCATCTTAATGTCAGGAAGCAACAGTTAGAACTGGACATGGAAAAACAGACTCGTTCCAAATAGGAAAAGGAATACATCAAGGTTGTATATTAGCACCCTGCTTATTTAAATCCTATGCAGAATACATCATGAGGAACTCAGGGTTGGAAGAAGCACAGCTGGAATTAAGATTACCAGGAGAAATATCAATAACCTCAGATAGGCAGATGACACTACCCTTATGGCAGAAAGTGAAGAGGAACGAAAAAGCCTCTTGATGAAAGTAAAAGAGGAAAGTGAAAAGGTGGGATTGAAGCTCAACATTCAGAAAACTAAGATCTGGTCCCATCACTTTATGGGAAATAGATGGGGAAACAGTGTCAGACTTAATTTTTTGGGGCTCCAAAATCACTGTGGATACTGATTGCAGCCATGAAATTAAAAGACACTTACTCCTTGGGATGAAAGTTATGACCAACCTATGTAGCATAATAAAAAAACAGACATTCCTTTGCCAACCAAGTTCCATCTAGTCAAAGCTATGGCTTTTCCAGTGGTCATTATGAATGTGAGAGTTGGACTGTGAAGAAAACTGATTGCCAAAAATTGATGCTTTTGGACTGTGGTGTTGGAGAAGACTCTTGAGAGTCCCTTGGACTGCAAGGTGATTCAACCAGTGCATTCTAAAGGAGATCAGTCCTGGGTGTTCATTGGAAGGACTGATGCTAAAGTTGAAACTCCAGTCCTTTGACCACCTGATGTGAAGAGGTGGCTCACTAGAAAAGACTCTGATGATGCTGGGAGGGATTGGAGGCAGGAGGAGAAGGGGACGACATAGAATGAGATGGCTGGAAGGTATCACTGACTTGATGGACATCAGTTTGAGTGAACTCCAGGTGCTGGTGATGGACAGGGATGCCTGGCATGCTGTGATTCATGGGGTCACAAATATTTGGACATGACTGAGCTACTGTACTGAACTGAACAGAACATAATAGCTTTTGGCTCATCCTGATAGCTTTAGTATAATAGAGGATAGGAGGAAAGTGGACCATGGGGCTTCAGTGAGCACAGAGAAACTTGCCCTGTTTTCCAAAAGGTATCAACTGATTAGCCCCCACAGAGTGCTTAATACCTAGTGTTCCTCAGACGTTATTAAGATGGGGGCATGTGTGTGGTCCCAGTTCTCTTGAGAGTCTGATGACTGGGGCCTATATCTCAGAGGTAAGTCTCTTCTCTTGTGTGGTTCTTTGCAGATGATACAGGGAGCCAGAGGTGCCTTGGATGCCTGAGGGGAAAACTTGTTGAAATATCCCTCCTTTCCTCAGTAATAGCAAGCCCATCCGTTTTCACCTGTGTCCCTCTGGTTATTTTTCTCAGGTTGATTCAGAGCCGTTCTAATAGACATTGTTGGGGCTTCAGGCTTTTGCTGGATTCCCCCCCACCTCTATTTTCATCCTCATATTCTCTACTATAGTATACCATCTGAAATATCTGTAACAGTTTTCCTAAGGTTTAATTTGGCCTAAATACCTGTTTTCATAACTAATGGCAGACATCTGATGTAAAATGAGTGAGAAATCTATGTTTAAAATTATTTCTTCCTCTGTAATATTAAGGTGAATGTCAGTAAAATTATGGGGAGCTTCCCGTAGTCTATTTAGGAATGTACCAGAATTTCCTTCTCTCCCTATTCTATGTCAACCAATTTGGCATAATTTAAAGTCAGTGGGTGGGGCTGGGGTGTCATCCTAAGATGGCAGAGGAATAGGACTGGGAGACCAATTTCTCCCCCAAAAATCCAGCAAAAGAACATTTGAACGCTGAACAAAGTCCACAGAATAATTTCTGAACACTGGCTTGAAGACATCAGGCACCCAGAAATGCTGCCAATTTTCTTCAAAATGAGGTAGGGCAGAATATAAAATAAAAGGAGTGTTAGCGATGGAGAGCCGTTCTGGCAAGGGAATCTTAAAGAGGAAAAAGTTTCCAAACACCAGGAAACCCTCTCTCCAGCGTGTCTGTTGGGAGTTTTGGAATCTCAGAGGGCAATGCACCTAGGAAAACAATACATACAGACATATATACATACATAAAACCCACAGGTAATGTGCCTACCCCAGACACTTGCATCCATCACCAGGAAGAGGGGGCTGAATAGGGAGGAGTGGGCTGCATTGCTTAGGATAAGGACCACTGTCAAATATCCTGAGGGCAATCTGAGGGGTTGCGAAGAGAAAGGGAAAGAGGACTATCCCAGAAAAGCCCTTACTTGAGATACTGCCGGGCCCACTCACAGAACAAAGGACGGAGCAAATACCAGAGGAGAATGTGCCGGATGTGGACCAGCCCATCCACCGCAGGAGGAGGGGGCAGGAGGGTGGTAGCCAGAGCAAGAAAGGGGCAAATTCAGTCCCAGAGACAGCATTCCCTATCAAACTGTGAACAGTCTTCCAGTTGCTAACCAAGACTTCCTGGAACTCTAGACAGTTGACATCCACCAGGAGTGCCACAGCGACAGATCAGTACCCCAGTAAAGACACAGCAGAGATGGTACACACTGTTAGCCAGTAAACCAAGAGGCTGGGACCGGGGAAGAGATAAGGCGATCTTACTGCCACGGAGAGGACACTAGCCAAACACCTTGTTGTCTGAGCTGTTCAGGACTGGGAAGTGTAACAACCAAACAAAAAAAAGCCCAACTCAATCTGTAACTTTGGGGAGTACCAGAGAACCTGACCCTGAGTGGCCTAGATCAGGAAAGTGCATGCAACTTGGGGCCCGCTCCCTGAAGAGAAATCTGGAGCCTGAGTAGTGTAGACTAGGAAAGCAAACAACCAAGAGTAGGGGCAAACCCAGGGTGTCCAAGGCACTGCGAGCACTCCCCACACACGCCATTGATATTTGTTTGCAGTGTTCCTCCCTCCTCACAGCATGATTGAAAAAGTGAGCTTGAATAAGAGAACACTTCTCACCCTTATGTTAGAGTGGAAATTGGACACTGAAGAGAGCAGCGGACAGAAGAAACCAAACAAACAGAAGGAACCACGTTGGAAGGGACAGATGAAACAGAATACCCCTGTAGATAACAACAACTACACTGGAGGTGTACTTTAGATCTTGAGAACAAGATCTAAGCTGGAACAAGGAGCTATCTGAAACTGAACTGAGCCCACACTGTCTGAAACAGCTCCAGAGAGATGTATTTTTTACTACTTTCATTTTTTTAAAATTATTTGTTAAGTCCTCTGTACTGCCTTTAATTTTCATTTTTATAACACATTATTACCTTACCCATGCCAAAAAAGTAGAGGTTAGACCGTCAAAACTACAATATTAAACAAAAACAAAAACCCCAAAATATACTTTTTTTCTTTTGCTTTTTAATACTGAATTTTTGTGAGTCCAACTTCTACTTTAGATTTTTGATCTTTGCTTTTTGGTAGTTATCAATATTTTACCTTTACGAATCTAATCTTAAGTACCCATTTTTATCTAGGAGTGTGATTACTGGCTTGATTACTCGCTCCCCCTTTTGATTCTCCTTTTTCTCCACCAGGTAGTCTCTATTTCCTCCCTCCACCTTCTCTTCTCTACCTAACTCTGCGAATTTCGCTGTGTGTTCTGGGCTGTGAAGAAGATAGTAATACCTTGATCTATCCCTGTCTTTTTTATTTCCCTTTTTCTCTGCCATTTCACCTCTATCTCCTTCCTCCTTCTTCTCTTCCCCATATAACTCTGTGAGCCTCTCTGAGGGTTCCAGACTGTGAAGAGCACATAGAAAATAGGTTACTGGTTCGATTGCTTTCTCCCCTTGTGATTCCCCCTCTCCGCCTTATGGTCACTTCTATCTCCCTCCACCCTCTTCTCTTCTCCATGTAATTCTGCAAACCTCTCTGGATGTCCCTCACTGTGGAGAGTCTTTTCATCAATAACCTAGACGTTTTATCATTGGTGCTGTATGGATGTAGAAGTCTTTAGGCTACTGTAAGTATAAGACTCTAAACCAGAAGCAGGAGGCTTAAGCCCAAAACTTGAGAACAGCAAAGAACTCTTGACTTCAGGGAATATTAAATGATAAGAGATGATCCGAAAACCTCCATTCCTACACTGAAAGCAAAGATGACCCAAGAGTCCCCAAGTTCCAGAGAAAGACATACCACACAAATTATCCAGCAACACAGGAACATAGTGCTGAGCTTCAATATACAGGCTTCCCAAAGTCACTCCAATCGCATAGACATCTCAAATCTCACTACTGGATACTTCATTGCAATCCAGAGAGAAGAAACACAGTTCCACCCATAAGAACACCTACACAAGCTCCACGAATCAGTAAATTAGAAACAATCAAACACAAAGAACAGATATTAAAATCTCCATGGGAAAAACAACAATGAAAGAGAAAACCTACAACACATATTACTGTACCCAGGTAGGATCACATTCAAATATGAAGGAGAAATCAAAACCTTTACAGACAAGTAAAAGCTGAGAGAATTCAGCACCTCTAAACAAGCTCTTCAACAAATGCTAAAGAATCTTAGACAGGAAACAAAGAAATGGTACATACACTCGAACCACAAACAACAAAGTAATTGGCAATAGGATACTAATATCAATAATTACCTTAAATGTAAATAGGTTGAATATCCCAAACAAAAGACAATCGCTGGAAGAATGAATACAAAAGCAATACCACGATATATGCTCTCTACAAGAGATCCACTTCAAAATACGGGACATAAAATAGTGATCGAAAATGAAGCAATGGAAAAACATATTACATGCAAATGGAGACCAAAAATATAAAAAAGCTGGAATAGCAATACTCATATTAGATGAAATAGACTTTAAAATAAAGGCTATGAAGAGAGACTAAGAAGAACACTCTATCATGATCAAAGGATCACCCCAAGAAGAAGATCTAACAATGACAATCATATACGGACCCAACATAGGGCACTGGACTATGTAAGGCAAATGCTAACAAGTATGAAAGGGGAAATTAGCAATAACACAATAATAGTGGAAGACTTTAATATCCCACTAAAACCTATGGATAGATCAATTAAACAGAAATTAACAAAGAAACACAAACTTTAAATGCCATCATGGACCAGTAGACCTAGTTGATACCTATAGGACATTTCACTCAAAAACAATCAATTTCGCCTTTCTCTCAAGTGCACATGGAATCTTCTCCAGGATAGATCATATCTTGGGCCATAAATCTAGCCTTGGTAAATTCAAAAACAATTAAAACCATTCCAATCATCCTTTCTGACCACAATGCAGTAATATTAGATCTCGATTACAGGAAAAAAAAAATTAGAAATGCCAACATATGGAGGCTTTTGAATAACCAAAAAATCACAGAGGAAAAAAAAAAGAAAAATATGCATATAAAGGAGTGAAAAATGAAGACCCAACAACCCAAAACCTATAAGACACTGTAAAAGCTGTGCTAAGGGAAGGTTCATAACACTACAGACTTACCTCAAGAAACAGGAGAAAACTCAACTGAATAACCGCACTTCACACTTAGTTCAGTTTAGTAGAGTTCAGTCGCTCAGTCATGTCCGACTCTTTGCGACCCCATGAATCACAGCACGCCAGGCCTCCCTGTCCATGACCGACTCCCGGACTTCACTCAAACTCATGTCCATCAAGTCGGTGATGCCACCCAGGCATCTTATTCTCTGTCGTCCCCGTCTCCTCCCACCCCAAATCCCTCCCAGCATCAGACTCTTCCAGTGAGTCAACTTTTCGCATGAGGTGGCCAAAGTACTGGAATTTCAGCTTTAGCATCAGTCCTTCCAATGAACACCCAGGATTGATCTCCTTTACAATGGACTGGTTGAATCTTTTTTCAGTCCAAGTGACTCTCAAGAGTGTTCTCCAGCAACGCAGTTCAAAAGCATCAATTCTTCAGCGATCAGCTTTCTTCACAGTCCAACTCTCACATCCATACATGAAAACGGGAAAGTATCATAGCCTTGACTAGACGGACATTGATTGGCCAACTAATGTCTCTGCTTTTTAATATGCTATCTACGTTGGTCATAACTTTTCTTCCAAGCAGTAAGCGTCTTTTAATTTCGTGGCTGCAATCAGCATTTGCAGTGATTTTGGAGCCACCAAAAATAAAATCAGACACTGTTTCTACTGTTTCCCCATCTATTTCCCATAAAGTGATGGGACCAGATGTCATGATATTTGTTTTCGGAATGTTGAGCTTCAAGCCAACCTTTTCACTCTCCTCTTTCACTTTCATCAAGAGGCTTTTGAGTTCCTCTTCACTTTCTGCCATAAGGGTGTTGTCATCTGCATATCTGAGGTTATTGATATTTCTCCCAGCAATCTTGATTCCAGCTTGTGCTTCTTCCAACCCAGCGTTCCTCATGATGTACTCTGCATATAAATTAAATTAGCAAGGTGACAATATACAGCCTTGATGTATTCCTTTTCCTGTTTGGAACCAGTCTCTTGTTCCTTGTACAGTTCTCACTGTTGCTTCCAGACCTGCATACAGGTTTCTCAAGAAGCAGGGCAGGTGGTCTGGTATTCCCATCACTTTCAGAATGTTCCAGAGTTTATTGTGACTGCACAGTTAAAGGCTTTGGCATAGTCAATGAAGCAGAAATAGATAATTTCCTGGAACTCTCTTGCTTTCTCCATGATCCAGCGGATGTTGGCAATTTGATCTCTGGTTCCTCTGCCTTTTCTAAAACCTGCTTGAACATCTGGGAGTTCACGGTTCTCATATTGCTGAAACCTGGCTGGGAGAATTTGGAGAATGACTTTACTAGTGTGTGAGATGAGTACAATTGTCCTGTAGTCTGAGCATTCTTTGGCATTCCTTTTCTTTGGGATTGGAATGGAGACAGACCTTTTCCAGTCCTGTGAACAGTGCTGAGTTTTCCAAATTTGCTGGCATATTGAATGCAGCATTTTCACAGCATCATCTTTCAGGATTTGAAATAACTCCATTGAAATTCCATCACCTCCACTAGCTTTGTTCGTAGTGATTCTCTCTAAGGCCCGCTTCGCTTCACATTCCGTGATGTCTGGTTCCACATGAGTGATCATGCCATCGTGATTATCTTGGTCGTGAAGATCTTTTTTTGTACAGTTCTTCTGTGTATTCATGCCACCTCTTCTTAATATCTTCTACTTTTAGGTCCAAACAATTTCTGTCCTTTATCGAGTCTATCTTTGCATAAAATGTTCCCTTGATATCTCTAATTTTCTTGTAAAGATCTCCTGTTTTTCCTATTCTGTTGTTTTCCTCTATTTCTTTGCATTGATTGCTGAGCAAGGCTTTCTTACTGGCTTTTCTTTGGAACTCTGCATTTAGATGCTTACATCTTTCCTTTTCTCCTTTTCTTTTCGTTTCTCTTCTTTTCACAGCTATTTGTAATGCCTCCTCAGACAGCCATTTTGCTTCTTTGCAATTTTTTTTTTCCATGGGGATGGTCTTTTCCCTGTCTCCCATACAATGTCACGAACCTCCGTCCAGAGTTCATCAGGCACTCGATCTATCAGATCGAGTCCCTTAAATCCATTTCTTACCTCCACTGTATACTCATAAGGGATTTGAATAAACTGCACCTCTAAAACAACTAGAAAAGGAATAAATTAACAACCCCAGGGTTAATAGAAGGAAAGAAACCTTAAAAATTGGGGCAGAAATTAAAAAAGAAAGAAAAGAGAACATAGGAAAAAAAAAAGAAGAAGGAAAAGTTGGTTCTTGAGAAGATAAATAAAAGTGACAAACCATTAGCCAAGCTCATCAAGAAACAAAAGGGAAGAATGAAATCAACAAAATTAGAAACAAAAATGGAGAAATCACAAATGACAACACTGAAATACAAAGGATCATAAGAGACTATCAGCAACTATATACCAATAAAATGGACAACTTGGAAGAAATGAAAAATTCGTAGAAAAGTCTAATTTTCCAAACATGAACCATGAATGAATAGAAAATCTTAATAGATCCACCACAAGCAAGGAAATTGAAACTGTAATCAGAAATCTAGCAAACAAAAACCAAGGATCAGTCGAATTCACAGATGATTTCTCCCCAAAATGTAGATAACAGCTAACACCTATCTTACTCAAATTCTTGCAGAAAATTGAAGAGAAAGATAAATTTCCAAACTCATTCTATAAGACTACAATCATCCTAATAATAAAACAAGACAAAATGAATAGTGAAGTTGCCTAGTCGTGTCTGACTCTTTACAATCCCATTGACTGTAGACCACCAGACTCCTCCTCCTCAACAAGTAAGGGAACAGGATAAATGCCCACCAACCCAAATAAAAGAGGAAGAGATAGGGAAACTACACGATAAAGAATTCCAAAAAATGATACTGAAAATGATCCAAAATCTTGAAAACAATTGGAGCTTCAGTTCAGTTTAGTTCAGTTTAGTCGCTCAGTCGTGTCCGACTCTCCGTGACCTCATGAATCACAGAAGATACAACCTTGACTAGAGAGTAAAATCTGAGAACACCATAGTAGGCCTAAAAGCAGCCACCAATTCTCCAGGCCTCCCTGTCCATCACCAACTCCCGGAGTTCACTCAAACTCATGTCCGCAGAGTTGGTGATACCATCCAGCCATCTCATTCTCTGTCATCCCCTTCTCCTCCCACCCGCAACCTTTCCCAGCATCAGAGTCTTTTCCAGTGAGTCAACTCTTCGCATGAGGTGGCCAAAGTATTGGAGTTTCAGCTTTAGCATCAGTCCTTCCAATGAACCAGAACTGATCTCCTTTAGAATGGACTGGTTGAATATCCTTGAAGTACAAGGGAATTTCAAGAGTTTTCTCCAACACCACACCTCAAAAACATCAATTCTTTGGCGATCAGCTATCTTCACAGTCCAACTCTCACATCCATACATGATCATGGGAAAACCATAGCCTTGACTAGACAGATCTTTGTTGGCAAAGTAATGTCTCTGCTTTTTAATATACTATCAAGTTTGGTCATTACTTTCCTTCCAAGCAGTAAGCATCCTTTAATTTCATGGCTGCAATCAGCATCTGCAGTGATTTGGGAGCCCCAAAAAATAAAGTCTGACATTTTTTCCACTGTTTTTACTTTATTTCCCATGGAGTGATGGGACCAGGTGCCATGATATTTGTTTTCTGAATATTGAGCTTCAAGCCAACCTTTTCACTCTCCTTTTTCACTTTCATCAAGAGGTTTTTGAGTTCCTCTTCATTTTCTGCCAAAAGTGTAGTGTCATCTACATATCTGAGGTTATTGATATTTCTCCAAGCAATCTTAATTCCAGCTTGTGCTTCTTCCAACCCAGCGTTCTTCATGATGTACTCTGCATATAAGTTAAATAAGCAAGGTGACAATATACAGCCTTGACGTAGTCCTTTTCCTACTTGAAACCAGTCTGTTGTTCCATGTACAGTTCTGACTGTTGCTTCCTGACCTGCATACAGGTTTCTCAAGAGGCAGGTCATGTGGTCTGTTATTCCCATCTCTTCCAGAATGTTCCACAGTTTATTGTGATCCACACAGTCAAAGGCTTTGGCGTAGTCAATGAAGCAGAAATTGATGTTTTTCTGGAACTCTCTTGCTTTCTCCATGATGTAGCGCATGTTGTCTGTTTGATCTCTGTTTCCTCTACCTTTTCTAAAACCTACTTGAACATCTTGGATTTCACGGTTCACATATTGCTGAAGCCTCGCTTGCAGAATTCTGGGCATGACTTTACTAGCGTGTGAGATGAGTGCAATTGTGCGGTAGTTTGAGCAATCTTTGACATTGCCTTTCTATGGGATTGGAATGAAGACTCACCTCTTCAAGTCCTGTGAACACTGTTGAATTTTCCAAATTTGCTGGCATATTGAGTGCAGCACTTTCACAGCATCATTTTTCAAGACTTGAAATAGCTCAACTGGAATTACATCACCTCTACTAGCTATATTCGTAGTGATGCTTTCTAAGGCCTACTTGACTTCACATTCCAAGATGTCTGGTTCTAGGTCAGTGATCACGTTATCCTGACTATCTTGGTCGTGAAGATCTTTTTTTGTACAGTTCTTCTGTGTATTCTTGCCACCTCTTCTTAATATCTTCTGCTTTTCTTATATCCACACCATTTCTGTCCTTTATCGAGCCCATCTTAGCATGAAATATTCTCTTGATATTTCTAATTTTCTTTAAGAGATCTCTTGTTTTTCCTAATCTGTTGTTTCCCTCTATTTCTTTGCATTGACCACTGATGAAATCTTTCTTATCTCTCCTTGCTATTCTTTGGAGCTCTGCATTCAGATGCTTATGTCTTTTTTTTCTCTCCTTTGCTTTTTGCTTCTCTTCTTCTCACAGCTATATGTAAGGCCTCCTCAGACAGCCAGGTTGCTCTTTGCATTTCTTTCCCTTGGGATGGTCTTGGTCCCTTTCTCCTGTACAATGTCACGAACCTTGATCCATAGTTCATCAGGCAATCTATCTATCAGATCTAGTCCCGTATATTTCTCACTTCCACTTTATAATCATAAGTGATTTGATTTAGGTCATATCTGAATGGTCTAGTGGTTTTTCCTACTTTCTTCAATTTCCGTCTGAATTTGGCAATAAGGAGTTCATGATTGGAGCCACAGGCATATCCTGGCCTTTATACTAACTGTATAGAGCTTCTCCATCTTTGGCTGCAAAGAATATAATCAATAAGATTTCGGTTCTGACAATCTGGTGATGTCCATGTGCAGAGTCTTCTCTTGTGTAGTTGGAAGAGGGTTTTTGTTATGTCCAGTGCTTCCTCTTGGCAAAACTCTATTAGTCTTTGTTTGCCCTGCTTCATTCTGTGCTCCAAGGACAAATTTGCCAGGTGTTTCTTGACTTCCTACTTTTGCATTCCAGTCCCCTATAATGAAAAGGACATCTTTTTTGGGTGTTAGTTCTAAAAGGTCTCGTAGGTCTTCATAGAATCATTCAACTTCGGACTCTTCAGCGTTACTGATTGAGGCATAAGCTTGGATTACTGTAATATTGAATGGTTTGACTTGGAAATGAACAGAAATCATTCTGTCGTTTTTATGATTGCATCCAAGTCATGAATATCGGACTTTCTTGTTGACCATCATGGCTCCTCCATTTCTTCTAAGGGATTCCTGGCCACAGTAGTAGATATAATGGTCATCTGAGTTAAATCCACCCATTCCAGTCCATTGTAGTATGTTAGGTCTTTTTGCGGGATAGATCTCCCTCTCTTTCCACCCCTCACCCCCTTACCTAGCTATCACACAGTTAAAGTTGTTTTCTCATGATAGCTCCGTCAGATTGCCCTCAGGGCATTCAGGCCTGGTCCTTACATTAAGCAATGTAGCCTGCTCTTCACTGTTCAGCCTCCTTTTCCCTGGTGGTAGATGCGAGTGTCTGGGGGTACTTCTCTGCTGAGTGTTGTTGTTAGCCACATAATCTGTGGGTTTTTTGTATTTATATATGTATGTATGTGTTTTTCCTCCGAGGTTCGTTGCCCTCTGAGATTCCAAATCACCACACAGATCTGCCGGAGAGAGGGTTTCTGGTATTTGGATACTGCTCCACTTTAAGACTCCCTTTCTGGGATGGATCTCCATCACTAACTCTTTTTTTCTCCTTTAATCTTTTATATTCTGTTCTACCTCCTTTGAAGAAAATTGACTCCGTTTCTGGGTGTCTTTTGTCCTCTGCCAGAGTAAAGAAATTGTTTTGTGCAATTTGCTCAGTGTTCAAATGTTCTTTGAATGGATTTGTGGGAGAGAAGGTGGTCTCCCCGTCCTATTCCTCTGCCATCTTAGGATCGCACCCCTCACCCCCCCCACACTGATTTTAAACTACGCTAAGTTGGCTGACATAGAATAGGGAGACAAGGAAATTCTAGTACATTCCTATATAGACTACGGGAATCTCTCCATAATTTTACTGACATTCACCTTAATAATACAGAAAGATAAATTAATCTAAAAATAGGTTTCTCTCTCGTTTGGCTCCAGATGTCTTCCATAATTTAAGAAAACAAGTAATTGTACAAAATTAATCCTTAGAGAGTTATGACCAACCTAGAAGGCATATTAAAAAGCAGAGACATTACTATGCCAAACAAGGTCCGTCTAGTCAATGCTATGGTGTTTCCAGTGGTCAGGTATGGATGTGAGAGTTGGACTGTGAAGAAAGCTGATAGCCAAAGAATTGATGCTTTTGAACTGTGCGGTTGGAAAAGACTCTTGAGAGTCCCTTGGACTACAAGGTGATCCAACCAGTGCATTCTAAAGGAGATCAGTCCTGGGTGTTCATTGCAAGGACTGATGCTAAAGCTGAAACTCCAATACTTTGCCCACCTCATGTGAAGAATTGACTCACTGTAAATGACTCTGGTTATGGGAGGGATTGGGGACAGGAAGAGAAGGGGCCACAGAGAATGAGATGGCTGGATGTGATCACCGACTCGATGGGCATGAGTTTGAGTGAACTCCAGGAGTTGGTGATGGACAGGGAGGCCTGGTGTGATGTGATACATGGGGTGGCAAAGAGTTACAACGGAGCTACTGAACTGGACTGAAACCTTGAACAACTGTTGCAAACATTTCAGATGCTATATCATTGTAAAGAACATGGGGAGGAAAACAGAGATAAAAAATTCAGCGAAAGACTGAAGCCCCAACAATGTCTGTTAGAACTGCTCTGAAACAGCCTGAGAAAAATAATCAGAGAGACACAGGTGAAAAGGGATGGGCATCTCCAGAGGGATTCCCTTCATGCATCCAAGACACCTCTGGCTCCCTGTCTTGTCTGCAAAAGACCACACTAGAGAGAGACTGACCTCTGAGATATAGGCCCCAGTCATCAAACTCTCAAGAGGATTGGGAGAACACAAAAGCCCTCATCTTAATAGTATCTTAAGAACACCATGTATTAAGCGCTGTGCGGGGGTTAATCTGTTGATTCCTTTTGGAAACCACCGCAAGTTTCTCTGTACTCACTGAAGCCTCTGGTCCAATTTTCTCCCATCCACTGTTATAATGGAGCTGTGAGGATGAGCCAAACGCTGTTATTTCATTCATCCATTAAGCTGCAACTCGGATTGTCTTTTATTTCCTCATGGGTTCCTAATAATGCCAGAGCCTCTCTTATCCCTTTGGGGAGGAATATGCTGAACAAGATCCAGGCCCCTGTTTTCATAATACGGAACCCTTTTTTTAATATGGACAATAATGTAAATGCTAGGATGTGGGCTGATGGGAAAAGTATGGGTCGAGCGCAAATGCTGTTCCTGTTGTTACCAACCTCAAAGACCCTGTGTATACCATGCTCAAAGACCTCTTTTCATGTCAAAAGCAGTATCCATTACAGCCTGAGTTTAAGGAATGGAAAAAATCTTACTGTACTGACTTCTCATGATGTAAGTGGAATCTTAAACGCTACAATTCAGAGCAACAGTGGCTCCATTTTCAAAACTTTTGTAACTGCAGGAGTGTGAAAAGTTATATGAATAGAATATCACTAACCCAACTCCCATCTTCAGGAAAGGTAGAAAAAGTGTAACGATATCATTAAGAGGCATCTACATAAGCTAACTCAGGAAACAGAGAACCATTAGTTGAAAATTTACCCGTACCTTTAATGAAGGCTCAGACTCACCACCCCTCTGCAAAAAAAAAAAAAAAAAAAATGGATTTTCTCAATGACACACCAATTTTATGCGCAGATATTAGCATAGATCCTCAAGCTATAGAATTAACTATGTGACTCAGGTTTCAGCTTTTCAACTTCCTCATCAGTTGAAGGCAGCCTCCCATGTTGGGATTCGCCAATTCAAGGAAAGGCCTTTTTTCAACTCTGTGAATGACTTCAACACAAAAATCCTATGTGATAATTCTTGATCTGAAGATACCTATAAGTCCTAAAATGGACTCATGTAACTATGGACATAATGTAACTCTTGATTTTGATTGGGCTTTAATTTGGTTTAATGACTATTTTATATTTCATCTCTAACTTTATAACAGGGTTTGTTTCTAACTGTGTGAAAGTTTTTAAGTCACAAATGTACAGTCTGCTACAATTGCCGCAGCCTCTCCCAAATATTACTTGGCACCTCTGGACCACAGACTCAATATGAGGGTTAGAAGAAATGCTGATAAATTTAGGGATGAAGCCCCATCACTTCAGGAAGTAGTTATGGAATGAAAAGGACACCACTTTTCCTTGACAAAGTAATTCTCCTAAAAAAGAAAAGAGGATAAAAAGAGAATCAATTAATCAATTCATATCGTTTCAGTTCAGTCGCTCAGTAGTGTCCGACTCTTTGCGACCCCATGAATCACAGCATGCCAGGCCTGCCTGTCCATCACCAACTTCCAGAATTCAGTCAAATTCAAGTCCATCTAGTTGGTGATTCCATCCAGCCATCTCATTCTTTTTCGTCCCCTTCTCCTCCCACCCCCAATTCTTCCCAACGTCAGAGTCTTTTCCAGTGAGTCAACTTATCACATGAGGTGGCCAAAGTATTGGAGTTTCAGCTTCAGTATCAGTCCTTCCAATGAAACCCAGGATTGACCTCCTTTAAAATGGACTGGTTGGTTCTTCTTGCAGCCCAAGGGACTCTCAAGAGTCTTCTCCAACACCACAATTCAAAAGCATTAATTTTTCAGCGAACAGCCGTCTTCACAGACCAACTTTAACATGCATACGTGACCACCGGAAAAACCTTAGCCTTGACTAGACGGACCTTTGTAGGCAAAGCAATGTCTCTGCTTTTTAATATACTATCTAGGTTGGTCATAACTTTCCTTCTAAGGAGTAGGCGTTTTTTAATTTCATGGCTGCAATTAGCATCCTCAGTGATTTTTGAGCCCCCAAAACTAAAGTCTAACACGCTTTCCACTGTTTCCCCATCTATTTCCCATGAAGTGATATAACCAGATGCCATGATCTTTGTTTTCTGAATGTTGAGCTTCAAGCCAACTTTTCACTCTCTTCTTTCACTTTCTTCAAGAGGCTTTTGAGTTCCTCTTAACTTTCTGCCATAAGGTTGGTGCCATCTGCACATCTGAGGTTATTGATATTTCTCCCGGAAATCTTGATTCCAGCTTGTGCTTCTTCCAGCCCAGCGTTCCTCATGATGTACTCTGCATATACGTTAAATAAGCAGAGTGACTATAGAACCTTGACATACTCCTTTTCCAATTTTGAACCAGTCTGTTGTGTCATGTACAGTTCTGCTTCTTCCTGACCTGCATATAGGTTTCTGAAGAGGCAGGTCAGGTGGTCTGGTATTCCCATCTTTTTCAGAGTTTTCCACAGTTTATTGTGATCGACACGGTAAAAAGTTATGGCATAGTTAATGAAGCAGAAATAGATTCTTTTCTGGAACTCTCTTGCTTTCTCCATGATCCAGCTGATGTGGCAATTTGAACTCTGGTGTCTCTGCCTTTTCTAAAATCTGCTTGAACATCTGTGAGTTCACGGTTCACATATTGCTGAAGCCTGGCTTGGAGAATTTTGAGCATGACTTTACTAGCGTGTGAGATGAGTGCAATTGTGAGGTCATTCTTTGGCATTCCCATTCTTTGTGATTGGAATGAAGACTGACCTTTTCCGTCTGGTGGCCAGTGCTTAGTTTTCCAAATTTGCTGGCATATTGAGTGCAGCACTTTCTCAGCATCATCTTCCAGAATTTGAAATAGCTCAACTGGAATTCCATCACCTTCACTAGCTTTGTTCGTAGTGATGCTTTCTAAGACCAAATTGACTTCACATTCCAAGATGTCTGGCTCTAGGTGAGTGATCACGCCATCGTGATTATCTTGGTCGTGAAGATCTTTTTTGTAGAGTTCTTCCGTGTATTCTTGCCACCTCTTCTTAATATCTTCTGTTTCTGTTAGGTCCATACAATTTCTGTCCTTTATCGAGCCCATCTTTGCATGAAATATTCCCTTGGAAATTCTAATTTTCTTGAAGAGATCTCCTGTTTTTCCTAGTCTGTTGTTTACCTCTATTTCTTTGCATTGATTGCTGAGGAATGTTTTCATATCTCTCCTTGCTATTCTTTGGAACTCTGCATTCAAATGTTGATATCTTTCCTTTTCTCCTTTGTTTTCACTTCTCTTGTTTTCACAGCTATACGTAAGGCCTCCACAGACAGCCATTTTGCCTTTTGCATTTCTTTTCCATGGGGATGGTTTTGGTCCCTCTCTCCTGTACAATGTCACGAATTTTCATCCATAATTTATGAGGCAATCTATCTATAAGATATAGTCCCTTAAATCTATTTCTCACTTCCACTGTATAATCATAAGGTATTTGATTTCGGTCATATCTGAATGATCTAGTGGTTTTCCCTACTTTATTCAATTTCCGTCTGAATTTGGTAATAAGGAGTTCATAATCTGAGCCACAGGCATCTCCTGCTCTTGTTTTGCTAACTGTATACAGCTTCTCCATCTTTGGCTGCAAAGAATATAATCAATCTGATTTCAGTTTTGACCATCTGGTGATGTGCATGTGTAGAGTCTTCTCTTGTGTTGTTGGAAGAGGGTGTTTGTTATGACCAGTGCCCTCTCTTGGCAAAATTCTATTAGCCTTTGCCCTGCTTCATTCCGTGCTCCAAGGCCAATGTTGCCTGTTACTCCAGGTGTTGCTTGACTTCCTAATTTTGCATTCCAGTCCCCTATAATGAAAAGGACATCTTTTTTTGCGTGTTAGTTCCAAAAAATCTTGTATGTCTTCATAGAATTGTTCAACTTCGGCTTCTTCAGTGTTACTGGTTGGGGCATAGGTCTGGATTACTGTAATATTCATTGGTTTGCCTTGGAAACGAACAGAAATCATTCTGTCATTTTTAAGATTTTATCCAAATCCTGCATTTCAGACTGTCTTGTTGACCATGATGACTCCTCCATTTCTTCTAAGGGATTCCTGCCCACAGTAGTAGATATAATGGTCAGCTGAATTAAATTCACCCATTACAGTCTATTCTTGTTCACTGATTCCTAGAATGTCTACGTTCACTCTTGCCATCTCCTGTTTGACCACTTTCAGTTTGCCTTGTTTCATGGACCTAACATTCCAGGTTCCTATGCAATATTGCTCTTTACAGCATCAGACCTTGCTTCTATCTCTAGTCACATCCACATTTGGGTATTGGTTTTGCTTTGGCTCCATCCCTTCATTTCTTTTGGAGTTATTTCTCCACTGATCTCCAGTAGCTTACTGGGCACCTACCGACCTGGGGAATTCCGCAACCAGTATCCTATCATTGTGCCTTTCAAACTGTTCATGGTGTTCTCAAGGCAGGAACTGAAGTTGTTTGCCATTCCCTTCTCCAGTGGACCAAATTCGGCCGTGGTCCATGTGATCAGATCGACTAGGAGTATAATAAGTCCAGAGGCCCTGAGGAGGGGAAAGAGTTTGAAGTTCTTGAAGAGGAAATAGACGCCTGGCATTCTCAAGGAGTAGGAAATGACAATCTCTTTATTTTTATTATCATTATTCCTTAAACAACACTGTATCCTGCTTGAGAACAGAAAATATTCTGACTAAACGATATTAAAATGTATACTATGATAGTGGGTCTGGTAGATTCTAATCCTGTTACCTTAAAATGTAAATTATGGATGGCCTGGTTAACTTTTTTACAACCTTGAGTAATTCTGTGGATTTATTTTAATGACGAAATGAAATAGTATATAGCTCTCTTAGACTAGTCAGTGGGCACTCTCTGTCCCCCTTCTGATGTCTAAGTCAGAAGCTTTCTCTGTCTTGTTTCATTCTTGGATAAAATTCTGCTACACACAAGCTCATGGATGATCAAGTGTGATCCCTGTACCCGAAACAAAACCTGTTTCTTCACAGATCAGGAATCTGATATTGTTCACAATAAGCTAGTAATTATCAATCTTCCCACTGTTCCTTTTATTCAGTCACACTGAACTTTCAGTCTTTGTTCTGTTCTTCTTGGTCTCGCTACCTGTGAATCTGCCATTCTTCTGCTCTCCGTGTTTTTTTTTTTTTTTTGTTAATGGCCTTTGAGATATGATTTTAAATTACTCATGAAGTTTTCTTCTCACTTTACAGATTGTTATAAGATTACTATTTTAGTTGAGCTGTTCAATTTGTTTGATAGACTGTGGACTCCAATTGGAATAATCACTCAGAGCCCATGTCTATTTTTCATTTTGATTTTACTCGCCTTGCTTCAGGAGTAGAGATCTGTATTTAGAAGAAAAAAAAAGTCTGAATAACTACTTATGGGATCAATAAAAAACACGTTTATTAAACATATTCATCTTGAGAAATTCTGGATGGAAGCAAGATTGTTAAGATCCTAACCCTCTGAAAAAGTAGATATAATTTACAAATTAAAATCATTAACAATGGGTGTCCTTCCCAAGATCAGCTAAAAAAAAGTCATCATCTTCTAAGGAAAACATATTTTTCAATGACTTATGTGGACAAGGAACCTAAAAAAGGAAAACAGAGAGATTTCAGAGGTCTCCATCAGGGATAGTACATGGCAGAAAGAGCAACATGTCTCATTAAGAGAAATTGATGCTAGAGTATGAATGTTTTTCCCTTTCCTATTTTAGTGAATGGTATGCATTTTCTATTCTGTGGTGGGAACATTTTCCATAAGAATCCCTTAAATCAGTGTCCTTGATTGCTGTTGATGGGACTTAATGGTGAAGATTTTCAGGAGACATGTAATGAGAGAAGCAAGATAAAGCAGTGCAAAAGCAAGTAAAATCTCAACTGGAAACCAATTTATATTACACTTTATCTCACTTTTTATTCAGTCATTTCCTTCCATGTTATCCCTGTCAAAATTTTACCAATGGAAATGGGATTTTCTCCTCTCAGATGAGGCGACTTTCATGTAACCAAAGGCAGTTTTCCAGAATAAGAAGTCTTTTACATGTACTAGTGGCCAGGATTTGTAAAGTTGAATGTTGCCTAATTTTTAAAGGAACGTTTTTGCTATAATATTAAAGAGGAATAGTCTGGTACAGTTTTCCCAGCAAGCCACATTGGGTGAGTTCTCTTTTTCTTTCTTTTTTTTTTCGCCATTGATCTTCCTATTTATTGCATGAGTCAGAGTCTACCTCTGATCTCTGGACCACTATACTTTTCCAGTAAGCCACCCATACCAAAGTACTAACAGAGTGGGAAAGTGTTAGTGGCTTAGACGTGTCTGATTTTTGTGACCCCAAGGACTGTACCGCCCCTCACCCCCCCCACCCCAGATTCCTCTGTCCCTGGAATTTCCCAGGCAAGAACACTGGTGTGGGTAGCAATTTCTTTCTTCAGGTGATCTTCCTGACCAGGGATTGAACCAGGGTCTCCAACATTGCAAGCAGATATCTTTTTGTGTCTGAACTGTACAGGTCAATGACAATGAGGACTCCACTGACTAACCACCATACTCAAAGTTCAAGATCCTTGGCGCAATTCTATTGAATGGTTCTTTGATGACGACTTCTAATAATCCAGGCTGTAAAATCAACCTTCTCTAAACTGCATACCCTGTTACAATGGGAGCTGCACAAAGCTAAATACTTATGAGCTGGAAGGTTTCTAAGGAGCAAAATAGTCAAATGTTTGCTATTGAAAATAGCCAAACATAAAATAATTTAGAAGTTATAGGAAGATGTCTTGATTATAAAGATTGCAGGAAAAAGAAAAATTAGAAATCAAAGTTTTGCAGGCCCACATTCATTCCATAAATCAACTCGAATAGTTTAAATTTTGTCTGGTGTATACAATGTCATCTGAGGAAGAAAAGGTTAAAGCTTAGAGGTGAACAACTGCTAAACTGATCCAATATCTTATGTATACAGGTGAAGAAACAGCCATATAAATGAAGTTTCTTGTTAAAGTCCAGCAAGTTTTAGTATGAGGCTTCCTCAGACAATATTGACCTGAATAAATTGCAGCAAATTCTGAAGCTATTGTTAGGATTACATTTCCATAAGAATGGACAACGAAGTACATGAAGCAAACTGACATTGTGAATAAGCAATTGTTATCATTGACATCATTATCCTTAATTCTTCTGTATTCTCCTCAGCATCAGTATCAGTAGCTGTAGTATAACTGTCACTAATCACATTCAGATTAGGCACCGTTTTTGTTTTTTGTTTATTTTTTCATTCAGTTCAGTCAGTGAACCGTGTCTGACTCTTTGTGACCCAATGGACTGCAGCATGCCAAACTTCCCTACCACACCAACAATGGTCAGATCCTACTCATACTGAGAGCCACAGAGTCAATGATGCCATCCAACCATCTCATCTTTTGTCATATTCTCCTGCCTTCATTTTATCTTCAGCATCATAGTATTTTGTAAAGAGTCATTTCTTCACATCAGGTGGCCAAATAATGAAGTTTCAACTTCAGCATCAGTCCTTCCAAAGAATATTAAGGACTGATTTTTTTTTTTTTTAATGATTGACTAGTAGGATCTCCTTTTGTTCAAGGGACTCTCAAGAGTATTTTCTAACAGAACAGTTCAAAAATATTAATTGTTTTGTGCTCAGTTTTTCTTATAATCAAACTCTTACATCCATACCTGACTACTGGGAAAATCATAGCTTTAAGCAGATGGATTTTTATCAGCAAAAATTGTCTCGGCTTTCTAATATGATATTTAGGTTGGTTATAACTTTTCTCTCAAGGAGGAAGTGTCTTAATTTCACGGCTACAGTGTCTGTTGTGATTTTGTAGCCCAAGGAAATAAAGTCTGTCACTGTTTCCATTTTTTCCCATCTATTTGCCATGAAGTGATGGTACTGGATGCTATGATCTTCATTTCTTGCAAGTGGAGTTATAAACCGGCTTTTTCACTTTACTCTTTCACTTTCATCAAGAGGCTCTATAGTTCCTCCTCAGTTTCTGCCATAACGGAGGTATCATCTGAGTGTCTGAGGTTATTGATAATTCTTCAGGTAATCTTTATTCCAGCTTGTGCTTTATTTAGCCTGGCTCTTTGCATGATGTACTGTGCATATATGTTAAATAAGCAAAGTGACAATATTTCTCGTCATATCCCCTTTGCAGGTTTTGATCCGTCTGTTGTTCCACGTCTGGTTCTAAGTTTTACTTCTTGACCTACATACAGACTTCTCAGGAAGCCAGGAAGGGGATCTGGCATTACATTTCTTGAAGAATTTTCCACAGATTTTTTTCATCTACACAGTCAAAGCCTTTGATGTCATCAGGAAACCAAAAGTAGATTTTTTTTTTTTTCTGGAATTCTCTTGCTTTTGCTATGACCTAGCAGATGCTGGCAGTTTATCCCTGGTTCCTCTGCCTTTTCTAAATTCAGATTGAACATCTGGACGTTTACATTATGTTAAGGCTCTAAATGTCTAGTGTAGATTTCTTTGATGAATATGTCATAGATGAGCAGTATACAATGTATTTTTCAGGCTTCTCACCCTACCTGTGGCTATTCATCAGAAAAAAACAATCTATATATGCCTATGTCAGGAATGTATAAGTGATATGAATGAGTGAAATAAAGTACTATTCACATTATTTTAAGTCTTTGTCTTAATAGAAGAGATAGTGAATAATGATTGTAATGAATATGTGTTATATATATATATATATATATAGAGAGAGAGAGAGAGAGAGTAGTCACACTATAGATGCTGATATATTTGGGGAAGCTTATAAATGTTTCAGAAAGCTTCTGAAGATGAAATTACACGTGAAGAAGGCATTAAAAAAATCAGCATTTGGTAGGAGAAATTGTGAAAGAAGTGAAGGGCAATTTAGGCAAAATGAAGGACCCTGATAAGGCACAGAACAGGGGAAGAATAAAACATGGAGCTTAAGGGAGCTTGAATGACTGGTCATGTGTGGACATGTGCAGTGAGCAGCGATGTCAGACATGATTAGAAACATCTTATCATTTAGGTGTGAAACTCATCAGAAATGCTTAGGTGGAGGAGGATTATGTTCTGATGTCTCTTCTGTGCAGTTAAAATGTTAATAAGCACACTTTCCAGGGCCCTATCTGCTTTAGTCTTGTAACGTTGTATTTTCAGTTTGCCTGGAATTAGTAGTACGAATGGAGGAGACTGCTGCTTGGCCAAGTCCATACTCCAGCACATATAGAGGTATAGCATAAAATGTGGAATAGGTAAAAGGACCTAGTGGGGAACATGTTGAAGACATCTTTGAAATCCAGCACCAGCATCCATAGTTCTGCATAGTTCTAGCAGCATGCTACAATATGGATTCTTTGTCCTCATCTTTACATTCACTGAATGTCACCAACCAGCCCCTGCATGACTACCTCATGGTCACTTATGCTCCTATGTACACCCATCCCCTCTTTAAACCAGAATAAACCTGTACTTCATACTTTAGTGATAGATACAAAGACTAATACTGTGTCTAGTACGTATTGATCTTGAACACCATGTCCAGGAGGAATAAGTGATTAAAGTTCTTAATCTCCAACTGGTTCTGCATGTGTATGCTTTCTGTGCCCATTTGGAACATGTCAATACCTGATCTCTAGAATCTCCTAAAACAAAGATTAACACTGGATTCAGTTCAGTTCAGTTCAGTTGAGTCGCTCAGTCGTGTCCGCCTCTCCGCGACCCCATGAATCACAGCAAGCCAGGCCTCCCTGTCCATCACCAACTACCGGAGTACATTCAAACTCATGTCCACAGAGTCGGTGATGCCATCCAGCCATCTCATTCTCCGTCGTCCCCTTCTCCTCCCGCCCCCAACCTTTCCCAGCATCAGAGTCTTTTCCAGTGAGTCAACTCGTCTCATGAGGTGGCCAAAGTATTACAGTTTCAGCTTTAGCATCAGTTCCTCCAATGAACATCCAGGATTGATCTCCTTTAGAATGGGCTGGTTGGACCTCCTTGCAGTCCAAGGGGCTCTCAAGAGTCTTCTCCAACCCCACAGTTCAAAGGCATCGATTCTTCGGAGCCCTGAGGGATAATCAGGGACACTATCTCATTTGCCACTTTACTGCCATCACCAAGGCAACACAAGATCTGCAGCATTATTAGAGTTAGAAGGAAGTTCTTGGAGATGATTTCTAGAAAAAAATGAAAATGTAATAAAGTTACTGATTCAGATGCACAGATTTATGACCCACTTCTCAGCACTCTACTCCTTCTTTTTTACCTTTTTCTCCTGCATGACGTGGTGAAGCAGTAAAGGATGGAATTTATTCTGTTTGGGGGCTTAGGGGAAAAAAAAAAGGACTCAAGGAATTGTGAAATAATCCAGATTGTTAAACATTTTCCTTTTTTGTTTAATTTGACTTTTCTATGCCTTTACTCATCCCAGTCCATAAGTTTGTAAACCTGCCCCTTTCATAAGTGCAACTTTGGAATTTCAGAGAGATTCTCTGGAGCAGAGAGCTTATGCAGCTTGCTTTATCTTGAAAAAGATGCAATAAAATACTTGGGTAATGTTTTTCTTCAGCTTTATACATCTAACTTAATGGAGTAGAGAATGACAACCCACTCTAGGTTTCGTGCTTGGAAAATCCCATTGACAGAATTGTAGCCCAGGTGAGCTACACTCATTGGATTGCAAGGAGTTGGACTGGAGAGAGACACACACTTACACATCTAACTTATGTTCAGATACAAATTTTCTTTCTTTTTTACAGGTCTTCATGTGTTTCACACTGAAGGACCAAGCATTTTTCTCTAAATTATCTCTGTGAAAGTTTACACAAGTTTCTTGAAAACTTAACTGTTTCTTAAAAACAAAGCAAAGAAAAACTTCCTCCCATGTGGGAAGGGGTTTGCTTCCTTTTCTCCACTGATGATGTGGAATTTCTTTCCTATTAGCAGAAATACGGATTTCTATCTTGCCTTGGCTATATGGAATCTGGTAAACTGGGATATCACTTCGTTGATTTGGGAGTAATAACTTCTAACAAATTTTCCCTTTTCTAGAGCAATGGATCTTTGCAACTGAGAGGAAATGTCAACATTGAATCCCTTATATATCTCTTCCTTATCTAGGACCAAGCTCCTTAACAACAGGCATGAACAGGTCTGTCATATCACTAGAGAACAACTAGAACTATTTTCCCAAGTGTATGTGATTCTGTTTTTTGTCTTTGGCATGCTGTCATGCCAACTTTTATGTCAAAACTTAAAGAGGTTTTAGATTCAACTGGATTCCACAATGCATTCCATATAAGAAGGTGAATCTCTATAATATTCTATTCCGCTGAGCCTCTAGACCTTGCCAGAGAATGTATCAGGAAGGCTTAGAGTCCCGTTTTCTCAAGCATTAGTGAGAACTAATACTTTTAATATATTAATGAGAATTAATACTTTAACATATTTTCTTTTTTCATACATTAATATGTTTTTTTTTAACTTTTACTTTTTATTGTAGGCTAATTATTTTACAACATTATATTGTTTGGTTTTGCCATGCATTGACATGAATCCATCCCGGGTGTACACATTAAATTTGGTCACAATTGTCTCAATGAGTAACATATAAGAATCAATGATGAAGGTATCTGGAGGCTCAGGAGAAGATGGATATGACATGAAGAAGATGAAAGGATGGCCCTCATATTCCTATATTTCCTGGTGTCAGAGGCAATGGGACAGACTGACTGCTAAACTAAAACAAATGGACATGGATAACAAGGTCATAAGTAATCCTGTCATGCGACTAAGGAAGAAGTTGAAATGTGTCATTTAGATTTGAAATCCAGCAAGATCTTAATCGGTTCAGTTGAGTTCAGTTGCTCAGTCGTGTCCGACTCTCCGCAATCCCATGAATCACAGCACATCTGGCCTCCCTGTCCATGACCAACTCCCGGAGTTCACTCAAACTCATGTCCACAGAGTCGGTGATGCCATCCAGCCATCTCATTCTCTGTAGTCCCCTTCTCCTCCCGCCCCCAACTTTTCCTAGCATCAGTCTTTTCCAGGGAGTCAATGCGTCGCATGAGGTGGCCAAAGTATTGCAGTTTCAACTTTCGCATCAATCCTTCCAGTGAATATGCAGGACTGATCTCCTTTAGAATGGACTGGTTGGATCTCCTTTCATTCCAACGGACTCTCAAGAGTCTTCCCCAAAACCACAGTTCAAAACCATCAATTCTTCGACGATCAGCTTTCTTCACAGTCCAACTCTCACATCCATACATGACCACAGGAAAAACCATAGCCTTGACTAGACAGATCTTTGTTGGCAAAGTAATGTCTCTGCTTTCAAATATACTATCAAGGTTGGTCATAACTTTCCTTCCAAGCAGTAAGCGTCTTTTAATTTCATGGCTGCAATCAGCATCTGCAGTGATTTAGGAGCCCAAAAAAATTAAGTCTGACACTGCTTCCACTGCTTTTCCTTTATTTCCCATGAAGTGACGGGACCAGGTGCCATGATATTTGTTTTCTGAATATTGAGCTTCTAGCCAACCGTTTCACTCTCCTCTTTCACTTTCATCAAGAGGCTTTTGAGTTCCTCTTTACTTTCTGCCATAAGGGTGGTGTCATCTGCATATCTAGGTTATTGACATTTCTCCCGGTAATCTTGATTTCAGTCTGTGCTTCTTCCAGCCCAGGCTTCCTCATGATGTACTCTGCATATAAGTTAAATAAGCAAGGTGACAATATACAGCCTTGACGCACTCCTTTTCCTATTTGAAACCAGTCTCTTATTCCATGTACAGTTCTCACTGTTGCTTCCAGACCTGCACACAGGTTTCTCAAGAAGCAGGTCAGGTGGTCTGGTATTCCCATCACTTTCAGAATGTTCCACAGTTTATTGTGATCCACAGAGTCAAAGGCTTTGGCATAGTCAATGAAGCAGAAATAAATGCTTTTCTGGAACTTTCTTGCTTTTTCCATGATCCAGCGGATGATGGCAATTTGATCTCTGTTGCTGCTGCCTTTTCTAAAACTGCTTGAACATCTGGGAGTTCATGGTTCACATTTTGTTGAAGCCTGGCTTCGAGAATTTTGAGCATGACTTTACTAGCATGTGAGATGAGTGCGATTGTGTGGTAGTTTGAGCATTTTTTGGCATTGTGTTTCTTTCGCATTGGAATGAAGCCTGACTTTCTCCAGTCCGGTGGCTACTGCTGAGTTTTCCAAATATGCTGGCATACTGATTACAGCACTTTCACAGCATCATCTTTCAAGATTTGAAATAGCTCAACTGGTATTCCATCACCTCCACTAGCTTTGTTCGTAGTGATGCGTTCTAAGGCCCACTTGACTTCACATTCCAAGATATATGGCTCTAGGTCAGTGATCACATTATCGTGACTCTCTTGGTCGTGAAGATCTTTTTTGTATAGTTCTTCTGTGTATTCTTGCCACCTCTTCTTAATATCTTCTGCTTCTGTTAGGTCCATACCATTTCTGTCCTTTATCGAGCCCATCTTTGCATGAAATGTTCCCTAGGAATCTCTAATTTTCTTGAAGAGATATCTTGTTTTTCCTATTCTGTTGTTTTCCTCTATTTCTTTGCACTGATCACTGAGGAAAGCTTTCTTATCTCTCCTTGCTTTTCTTTGGAACTCCGCATTCAGATGCTTATATCTTTCCTTTACTCCTTTGCTTTTTGCTTCTGTTCCTTTCACAGCTATTTGTAAGGTCTCCTCAGAGAGCCATTTCGCTTTTTTTGCATTTCTTTTCCATGGGGATGGTCTTGGTCCCTGTCTCCTGTACAATGTCACGAACCTCGGTCAAGAGTTCATCATGCACTCTATCTATCAGATCTAGTTCCTTAAATCTATTTTTCACTTCCATAATCATAAGGGATCTTCATTTCGGTCATATCTGAATTGTCTAGTGGTTTTCCTTACTTTCTTCAGTTTAAGTCTGAATTTGTCCATAAGGAGTTCATGATCTGAGCCACAGTTAACTCCTGGTCTTGTTTTTGCTAACTGTATACAGCTTCTCCATCTTTCGTTGCAAAGAATATAATCAATCTGATTTCGATGTTGACCAGGCAATATATATTAGGAAGGGAGGGATAATGAGAATCAGATGTTATAAACAGGAACTTACTGATATCTATGACAAGTGACAGTAGACATTATAGGTGTGAGTGCTGGACTACAAGAAAAGCTGAGCGTTGAAGAATTGATGCTTTTGAATTGTGGGGTTGCAGAACACTCTTGAGAGTCTCTTGGATATCAACGATATCCAAACTGTGCATCCTAAATGAAATCAGTCCTGAATGTTCATTGGAAGGACTGAAGTTGAAGCTGAAATTCCAATCCTTTGGCCACCTATTGTAAAGATATGAATCATTGGAGAAGACCCTGACACTGGGAAAGATTGAAGGCAGAAGGGGAAGAGGAGAACACAGGATGAGATGGTTGGATGGCATCATGGACTCAATGGACATGAGTTTCAGAAATCTCTGGGAGTTGCTGATAGGCAGAGAAGCCTGGCATGTTGCAATCCATGGGGTCACAAAGAGTCAAACACGACTGAGAGACTGAACTAGATTGTGACAAATGATTTGTTTACAAGTTTTGCTGATTTCTCTCCAGAGTTTCCCCCACACTCCTATGTCGGTCAACCAATTTATGACTCATTTTCCCATGGCTTTTCTTTATTTGCAACACTCTTCAGAAGTTGGCTTCTCTGTTCTTTTGCATTTTATCTTCCTTTCCATTTATTTGAGTGTGTCTGGTATGGCAGGAGGAGTTACTAAAAAAGAGGCTACATTTAGTGGCAGGAAGTCATTCAGCAACATTGGTACAGTTTAAAAAATTAGAAAAAATCTAATACAAATATGGGACTTCCAATTGTGTTCTCTCTTCATTTTGTATCAATAGAGAAGTATTCAAAGAGAGAAAAAAAATGCAAATCCCAGGTATGTTGTTATATGTTTTCTTAACTGAAATATTATGAGGAAACTCCGCAAAGCCTCTCATCCATATCCATCAGGGGACAGACCAAATAGAAGCCACAATTGCAGAAAACTTACCAAAGTGATCACTTGGACAGAGTCTTGTCTAAGTCAGTGAAGCTATGAACACCATTTTGAACAACACGGCCAAACATGCCTGTCACTCCATGTATATCTTAACTTCATGCTTTCACATTCCAGAACCCTATGATGAAATGGACATCTTTTTCCGGCATTAATTCTAGAAATCCCTGAAGTTCTTCCTACAACTGCTCAAGTTCCCTGGTAGCTTAGATGGTAAACAAGTGAAATGCAGAGACTGCCATTGTTCATGTAGGAAAATCCACAACCAGATGGTCATGTTCAAGAAAGAGAACTCCACATTCCTTGTAGGAAAAATAACCATCCTGAACATCAGCTGTGAAATACAGATAATTCTATATGTCATGACGTGAAATCTTCAGCAAATATTCATACATGAATTGTAGAAAATTAATATTTCAGATATGAATATTGACATTGATTTGCCTATGTAAAATATAGGAATTCCATATTTCTAGTAGTCAATTTGGCATCTAGATAGGTGATCTGGCATACAGAGAATTCCATATTTAGAGATGAAATTCTCTCTATATAAAGAGTTTTACAGATAAAGCATCTCAAAATAAAAGATGCTATGTTAAGTATCCCCGTAAGGGACCTGACTCCTCAGTGCCAGAGAAATTGAAGTCCGCTGATTTCCTGTACAGAGGCTATTTCAAAGTGGTTCTATTCTCATCCTGCCTCCTGGTGAGAACACACGCCAGCCTACCCCATCACCCCAGGGCTCTGGGGCTGTGAGTAGCTAGAGGATCATCCTAAGCCATGCTTTGCAGAGTCCTGATAACTCAGGCATTCTGCAAAGACTTTAAAGAAGGATGTTTCAAACTGGCATACTCTGCAGGTAGCAGCTGCTTATGCTATAGTGCCGGCAGTCTCACAAACCTTACAAAAACTGCAAGATGTGCACATGCGTCTAGTCCTGTGGGGGAAAGAATACTGTTACACTTGAGAAGGACAGAAAACTCTTTGTAGGGGCTGTCCATACCCCATCTCTGAGCCTGGTAATCTGGCCCATTCTGTTTCTTGCTTTTTTTCATCTCCCAGTATAGCCCTGAATGTTTTCTTCCTGCCGCTCCTTTCTGCCTACGGATCCAGGGCGCAGCAGCATATCTCCACTTACAGCATCCTTTCTCGGTGACATCCCTGGGCTTGATTTCCTTGCAAAAGGGCTTTGGCTGCCCCATAGTTAATGTAGTTTACACAAATTTGTTCATTTCTTCGGTATTCATTCTCCTTCTAGCAGCCAGGCCAGTTCTGACAGCTCATATGCACATTTATGTTTGTGGGCACACACACATACTTACACACAACTCTAAAGGGAAGTTTTCACATATTGTCATAGCTTTGTTTTCCAGGATAATGGATTTTGGTACGTACCTCTCATTTTCTCTGGTTTTCTTTCACTAACTTGTCATTCAAGTTAGTATCCTCTTCTACCTCTGCCCTTTATTCTGGAAGATTACAAATTTTGGGATTTACTCATGAGAAGGCCTGACTTGAAAAGACATTCGGTGGGCTGGAAGTGCTTGTGGTGAACAGCTGATTGGTGGGTGCTCATGTCCTGTATTCTCTCATCGCATTGACTGTTTCACAGTGCCAATCACTTTGGCATGATTCCATTCCATGTGCTTTCCGTCCAGGAATCACACCAGAAATAGCAAATGGATTTGGAGTGCACTGACTTGGAGGTACCTATCTCAGCCTAAACCTCTCAAAACCATTCCTTTTCAATGCTGGAATCTTGTGGCAGCCCCAGTGCCCAATCAGGCTCAAGACCTGATCAAGGTGATCCTGCTCCTCCCAACTGTGTAATAGGCTGTTTGCAACAGTTTCCATTTTCCCCCCAAAAGTTGTCTCCCTGTAGCAGGAAAGGGCCAAACTGATGTCTGGACCTCCTAAAGGGCAAAGAATATGTGACAGGTCTGTGTCTGAAACAATATCATGAAGAAGGTGCATGCAGATCCAAAGGGCCTCTGCTGAAACAAGGCACTGAACGTGAGGTCAAAAAGGTCCAGTGGCCTTCCTTTTTGTCAGCACTACACTTTATTTCTGTTCACTCATACACATAGCCCCCACACGGATTACACCCTGAGTAACCTGCCAGCCCTGGGCCCATAACTCATGCCTCCATTGTGCAGAAAGCAGCATTCCTCTCTCAAATGTACCAACAGGGCTTGATTCCAGGCAAGGACTCACTAACTTGCTAAATGCCAAAGTTCTCTTTCTGCTTCCCTCATCAGACTGTGTTAGATCTACCTGTAGCTCAGGATCCCTGCTAGCCTATGAAATTGGTGTGCCACTAATGCAGCTAAAGGTTGGGCTGGTGGATATCCAAGATGCCCACCTCAAACCAAGTGTACATGCGAGAGTCCCATGGTGCATATGTCCTTAAAAATTACCATGACAAAATCAGATATTCTACTTCAGGGAGATTGTGAGAACCATCCGTCACCTGCAGACAGACCCACATTTTCCTTTTGCTCTCCACAACTAAGGATGATAAAAAAAGAAAGGAAAGAATTCATGTCAGGATTTTGGGCATGAGCAATGGCACGTCTTCATCAGGACTGCTATTTCCTAGCCGCTAAGCCTGAAAAGCAGCAGGCTCTGAACTCTTACCATGGGCATCAATGTCTCCCACTATCCCAGGGTCATTTCATGCAAACAGCCCACCACACATCAGTCACTTCACTTCAATCCCTCATTTATCTGACTCTTTGTGACCCCATGGACTACAGCAAGTCAGTCTTCACTGCTCATCTAAAACTCTCAGAGTTTGCTCAAACACATGCCCACCAAGTGGTGATTCAATATCTCTCGTTCTATTCTTTGGAAAATTATGATGCCGTCCAAGCATCTGATTCTCTCTCATCCACTTCTCCTATCTTTAATCTTTCCCAGTATCAGGGTTTTTTACAGTGTCAGTTTTTCACATCAAGTGTCCAAAATATTGAATTTTCAACTTCAGCATCTGCCCTTGCAATGAATACTCATGACCAATTTCCTTTAGGATTGACTGGTTTAATATCCATGCAATGCAGGACTCGCGAGTCTTCTCAATACCATAGTTCAAAATTGTCAGTTCTTCCAGTGCTCAGCTTTGTGGTCCAAAATTCACAGCCATACATGACTCCTGCAAACACCATAGCTTTGACTAGATGGATATTTTTCAGCAAAATATTTTCTGTGGTTTTTCAATAATGTCTATATTTGTCACAGACTTTCTTCCAAGAAGCAAGCGTCTTTTAATTTCACCGCTGCGGTCAGCATCTACAGTGATTTTGGAGCCCAAAAAGCAAAGCCTGTCACAGTTTCCAGTGTTTCCCCATCTATTTTCCATAAAGTGGTGGGACCAGATGTCATGATCTTCATTTATTGAACGTTCAGTTTTAAGCCACCTTTTCAACTCCTCTCTTTCACTTTCATCAAGAGGCTTTGTACTTTCTCTTCACTTTCTGCCATGAGATGAATATCATCTGCATATCTGTGAGTATTGACATTTCTCCCAGAAAACTTGATTCCAGCTTGTGCTTCATCCAGCCTGGCATTTCACATGATGTAGTCTGCGTTGGAATAAATTGGTGACAATATAGAGCCTTGAGGTACCACTTTCCCCTTCTGGAACCAGTCCATTTTTCCAAGTTCATGGTACTGTTGCACATTGACCTGCATACAGATTTCTGTGGAAGCAGGTCAGGTGGCCTGGGATTCCCATCTCTTGAGGAATGTTCCAGTTTTTCGTGTTCTACAAGTCAGACTTTCAGTTCAGTTCGGTTCAGTTCAGTTCAGTCACTCAGAAGTGTCCGACTCTTTGCAATCCCATGAATCACAGCACGCTATTCCTCCCTGTTCATCACCAACTCCCGGAGTTCACTCAAACTCATGTCCATCGAGTCGGTGATGCCATCCAGCCATCTCATTTTCTGTCTTCCCTGCCTCCTCCTGCCCCAAATCCCTCCCAGCATCAGAGTCTTTTCCTTGGCATAGTCATTAAAGCAAAAATAGATGTTTTTTGGAACTGTCTTGCTTTTTCAATCACACAATGGGTGTTGGCAGTTTAGTCTTTGGTTGCTCTGCCTTTCCTAATCCAGTTTGAACCTCTGGAAATTCTTCATTTGTTGACACTTCTTGGAGAATCTCTGGCATTACTTTTTGTTCTGTGTGAGATGAGTGCAATTGTGCAGTAGTTCAAACAGTCTTTCGCATTGCCTTTTAATGAGATTGGAGTGAACTGATCTTTTCCAGTTCTTTGGCCACTGCTGAGTTTTCCAAATTTGCCTGCATATTGAGTGCAGTATTTTCACAGCGTCATCGGTTAGAATTATACATAACTCAACTGGATATTCATCTCTTCCAACAACTTTGTTCTTACTGATGTTTCCTTATGCCTACGTGATTTTGCATTCCAGAATGTCTGGGTCTGTCAGGATGCATTCGACTTTAAGGGATCCAATATGTTGTCTTCTTTGTGTGCCTAATCTCAAGGACTCTTTGTTCATTATCAGCTCCTGCACAAGAGGAACGATCAGAGCTGCACGCAGTTCTCAGGTCTGAGATCATGGGAAAAGACACCTGCTTGGATTCCCTTCATTGACTCCCTTCATTGACTCTCTTCAGTGACTTTGGACTGAAAAGACTATCTATTATGTTGCAATTGGTGGAATTTCATTCTTTTTCATGACTGAGTAATCATTTTACTGAAGATATATAAGCATGTGTTTCTTCAAATAAAGTACCCTTGTTTCACTCAACACTTGGGTCCCCGACATTCTTCTCATCAACTCCAGTCCCTAGGTCCCAGTCTACGCTGACTGTGACTGCTGGCGCCCCAACAGGGACCTGGTGAGCACCCTTGGCAAGCAGACTGAATGACTGTTAGGACCTATGCAGGTAGGTAAATGCAGGGTTATGAGAGAAATGGCTGGAAAGTCCCACCTCCTTTCTACTTTACTTCATCATTTATGTAAGGTTCAACGACTTTTGGTTTCGCATCAGCAGATACAGGCTCATCTCCAAACAGTGGCTGAATAGAATCCCTGGTTCCCTGATGTTTGGATTTAGAAATTTGAAAGCAGGTTAAAGAATATATTGAACGAGCCACAGGATGGGGAGTAAATATTGCAACAAATTTCTGACCCTTGTGTGCCCTCATTAAAGCCTTGATCTTTTCATTTCAAGGCAATCCTATCTGCAACCCCCATATTCCTCATCAAGCGAATGCTCATGTTATACGAATATAAATTAGATGGTGAGACTTTACAAAAAGCCCAATTAGAGCAACATACAATGTTTCAAAACTTTCCCACCGTCCCTGTTCCGGTTGTACCTAGCGCTAGTCCTCCTCTTCTAATGGAAGTGAAGCCAAAGATCCCCCGATTTGAGGACAAGATGAATCTGATGTTGATACTTCTGATGCTCTCTTTGACACTAAAGCCAACAATATAGTCAAAGAGAACATCAGAAGTATCAACAAAAACCACTGCGAATGCTGATTGCAGCCATGAAATTTAAAGACGCTTACATCTTGGAAGGAAAGTTAGGACCAACTTGGATAGTATATTAAAAAGCAGAGACATTACATTGCCAACAAAGGTCCATCTAGTCAAGGCTATGGTTTTTCCCGTGGTCATGTATGGATATGAGAGTTGGAATGTGAAGAAAGCTGATCGCCGAAGAATTTATGCTTTTGAACAGTGGTGCTGGAGAAGACTCTTGAGAGTCCTTTGGACTTCAGGGAGAGCCAAACATTCCATTCTGAAGGAGATCAATCCTGGGTGTTCATTGGAAGGACTGATGCTAAAGCTAAAACTCCAATACTATGGCCACCACAAGTGAAGAGTTGACTCACTGGAAAAGACTCTGATGCTGGGAAGGATTGGGGGTGGGAACGACAGAGAATGAGATGGTGGATGGCCTGGTGTGCTGTGATTCATGGGGTCTCAAAGAGTCGGTCATGATTGAGCGACTGAACGGAACTGAACTATATATATATATGACATATGCGGAGAAGGCGATGGCACCTCAGTCCAGTATTCTGGTTGGCTGCCATCTATGGGGTCGCTAAGGGTCGGACATGACTGAGCGACTTTACTTTCACAATGATATATGGATATATATATATATATATATATAACAACGAAAAGAATTTATGCTTTTGAACTTTGGTGTTGGTGAAGACTTGAACGTCCCTTGGACCTCAAGGAGATCCAACCAGTCAATCCTAAAGGAGATCAGTCCTGGTTATTGATTGGAAGGAATGATGTTTAAGCTGAAACTCAAGTATTTCAGCTACCTGATGCGAAGGGCTGACTCATTTGAAAAGATCCTGATGATGGTAAAGATTGAGGGCAGGAGGAGACAGGGATGACAGAGGATGAGACAGTTGGATGACATCACTGACTCGATGGACATGGTGGGTGGACTATGGGAGTTGGTGATGGACAGGGAGGCCTGGCGTGCTGCAGTTCATGGGGTCGCAAAGAGTTGGACATGACCGAGCGACTGAATTGAACTGAACTGAATGATATACAGACAGGTGAATTAGGTAAATCAGATTAAAAACAATTCTTATGAACATCAATAGTATCTGAACATGCACGACCAAATATAAGTATTAAAATTAATTGCAAAAGATTTTCTGGTGTTCTTGATACTGAATCCGATATTACTATTATTACAAAACATTTATTGCCCAAACCTGGGCATTTACAAATGAATTCTTGTTAAATTGCAGGAGTATCTCAAACTAAAGTACAGGAGGCTTACTAAAATGTCCAAATATATCCACGTGAGTGACCAGAAAGCCAACCATGCAACTTTAAAACCTTATATGATCGATGCTCCCCTTAATTTAATAAGAAGAGATTTACTTATGCAATGACAAAATCAAGTATATATTCCATATTTTTCCTACGGGCCACTGCTCATTTAATAAACAATATAATTATTAAAATAACTTTGAAATATGACGAGCCTATTTGGACAGAGCAGTGGCCCCTTACAAAAGTTGGACTGTGAAGAAAGCTGAGCGCCAAAGAATTTATGTTTTTGAACTGTGGTGTTGGAAAAGACTCTTGAGAGTCCCTTGGCCTGCAGAGAGATCCAAACAGTCCAATCTGAAGGAGATCAGTGCTGAGTGTTCATTGGAAGGACTGATGCTAAAGCTGAAACTCTAATACTTTGGACACCTCAGGAGAAGAATTGACTCACTGGAAAAGACTCTAATGTTGGGAGGGATTGGGGTTGGGAGGAGAAGGGGATGATAGAGAATGAGGTGGCTGGATGGCATCACCGACTTTGTGGACATGAGTTTGAGTGAACGCCGGGAGTTGGTGTTGGACAGGGATGCCTGGCACGCTGTGATCCATAGGGTGGCAAATAGTCAGACACGACTGAGCAACTTAACTGAACTGAACTGAAGGAACTACAATGGAGGATACACAATTGAAATTAAAACATATTGAGGAATCATGTTCTCCTTGGAATACTCCCATTTTAGCGATAAAGAAGAAATCTAACAAATGGCGTCTTTTAACTGACTTTTGAAAGATTAATGCATCCATGAAACCTATCTGTGCAGTGCAACCATGAATTCCATCACCTGCCACTATTCCTCAAAACTGGCATATTATTATCATAGGCTTGCAGGATTGATTATTTACTATACCTTTACACCCGCTAGACCGAGAAATATTTACTTTCTCCCTTATCCTAATCATATCAGGCCTCACAAATAGTATCAATGGACTGCATTGCCTCAAGGAATGATAAATTCTTGCGCCATGTTTCGATGTTGTGTAGCCAAAGCTCTTGAACCTGTGCGAAAGCAATTTCATAACTATGCTATTGTTCACTATACAGATGATATATTGTTTTCAGCTCCTTCTATTTTAGAAACTCAGCAGATGTTTGATGTAGCTCAACAACACTTAAAAGAGTTTCGATTAATCTTTGCCCCTGAATAGATTCAATCCTCTCCACCTTACAATTACTTGGGATTTAATGCTATTAGACAATGTATCACTCCTCATCTTGCACAGATTTGTGTTGATAAATTATCAACCTTGACTGATTTTCAAAAATTTTAGGCATATAACCTGGAGTAGACCTACTTTGGGTATTGCAGAGTATCAACTGACTTATTTAACACTTTAAAAGGAGTTTCTGATTAAAAAATAGCCCTCGTTCACTCTCCCAAGAGGCACGAGAAGAATTCTGCATAATGCAAAAGAAACTGCAAAAGCAAATTCTTTTTCCTATCAGACTTGAGATACCTTTAGAGTTATTTACCCTTCCCTCTCTCCAGTCCCCTACAGGACCTCTTGCCCAGCAAGAACGCCTGATAGAATGGATATATACCCTTTTTTACAGGGACAAGATCACTTACACTCTCTCTTGATTTGATTGCTAAAGTAATTATCAGTGGGAAAAATAGAACTGGAGCTCTAATTGGCTCTGGTTCCTATAAAATTGTAATTCAGTTCAGTTCAGTCGCTCAGTCGTGTCCGACTCTCCACGACCCCGTGAATCACAGCACGCCAGGCCTCCCTGTCCATCACCAACTCCCGGAGTTCACTCAAACTCATGTCCACAGAGTCGGCGATGCCATCCAGGTATCTCATGCTCTGTCGTCCCCTTCTCCTCCCGCTCCCAACCTTTCCCAGCATCAGAGTCTTTTCCAGTGAGTCAACTCGTCGCTTGAGGTGGCCAAAGTGTTGCAGTTTCAGCTTTAGCATCAGTGCTTCCAATGTAGTACCTATTAGTAAATCTCAATTTGAGAGTGGTTTGCAAACTTCTACTATCTTCCAAATAGCCTTTTGAAAATATTCTGGAAATTTTCATTTCATTATCCTTTAACACACTTTGCAATTTGTTCAAAAGTACTGAATATATTATCTGTCGCATTGTCACATCACAACCTACACCTCAAGCTGATGTTTTTTTATATCAGATCAGTTCAGTCGCTCAGTCGTGTCCGACTCTCCGCGACCCCATGGATCATAGCACATCTGGCCTCCCTGTCCATCACCAACTCCAGGAGTTCCCTCAAACTCATGTCCACAGAGTCGGTGATGCCATCCAACCATCTCACTCTTGGTCGTCCCCTTCTCCTCCCGCCGCCAACATTTCCTAGCATCAGAGTCTTTTCCAGTGAGTCAACTCGTCGCATGAGGTGGCCAAAGTATTGGAGTTTCAACTTTAGCATCAGTCCTTCCAATGAACACCCAGGATTGATCTCCTTCAGAATGGACTGGTTGGGTCTCCTTGCAATCCAGGGGACTCTCAAGAGACTTCTCTAGCACCACTGTTCAAAAGCATCAATTCTTTGGCGATCCGCTTTCTTCACAGTCCAACCCTCCATCCGTACATGACCACAGGAAAAACCATTGCCTTGACTAGACGGACCTTGGTTGGCAAAGTAATGTCTCTGCATTTTAATAGGCTATCAAGGTTGGTCATAACTTTCCTTCCAAGGAGTAAGCGTCTTTTATTTTCGCGGCTGCAGTCAGCATCTGCAGTGATTTTGGAGCCCCCCCAAAAAATAAAGTCTGACACTGTTTCCACTGTTTTTCCATTTATTTCCCATGAAGTGACGGGACCAGATGACATGATATTTGTTTTCTGAATGTTGAGCTGCAAGCCAACCTTTTCACTCTCCTCTTTCACTTTCATCAAGAGGCTTTTTCGCTCCTCTTCACTTTCTGCCATAAGGGTAGTGTCATCTGCATATCTGAGGTTATTGATATTTCTCCCAGCAATCTTGATTCCAGCTTGTGCTTCTTCCAGCCCAGCGTTCCTCATGATGTACACTGCATATAAGTTAAATAAGCAAGGCAACAATATACAGCCTTGACGTAGTCCTTTTCCTACTTGGAACCAGTCTGTTGTTCCATGTACAGTTCTGACTGTTCCTTCCTGACCTGCATACAGGTTTCTCAAGAGGCAGTTCAGGTGATTCGGTATTCCCATCTCTTTCAGAATGTTCCACAGTTTATTGTGATCCACAGAGTCAGAGGCTTTGGCATAATCAATGAAGCAGAAATTGATGCTCTTCTGGAACTCTCTTGCTTTCTCCATGATCCGGGGATGTTGACAATTTGTTCTCTGGTGCTTCTACGTTTTCTAAAACCTGCTTGAACATCTGGGAGTTCACGGTTCACACAATGCTGAAGCCTGGCTTGGAGAATATTGAGCATGACTTTACTAGCGTGTGAGATGAGTGCAACTGGTGCGGTCGTTTGAGCACTCATTGGCATTGCCTTTCTTTGGGACTGGAATAAAGACTGCCCTTTTCCAGTCTTGTGGCCACTGCTGAGTTTTCCAAATATGCTGGCATATTGAGTGCAGCACTTTCTCAGCATCATCTTTCAAGATTTGAAATAGCTCAACTGGAATTCCATCACCTCCACTAGCTTTGTTCGCAGTGATGCTTTCTAAGGCCCACTTGACTTCACATTCCAAGATGTCTGGCTTTAGGTCAATGATGACGTTATCGTGACTATGTTGGTCGTGAAGATCTTTTTTGTACATTTCTTCTTTGTATTTTTGCCTCCTCTTCTTAATATCGTCTGCTTCTGTTATGTCCATACCATTTCTGTCCTTTATCAAGCCCATCTTTGCATGAAATGTTCCCTTGGAATCTCTAATTTTCTTGAAGAGATCTCTTGTCTTTCGCATTCTGTTGTTTTCCTCTGTTTCTTTGCATTGATCACTGAGGAAGGCTTTCTTATCTCTCCTTCCTATTCTTTGGAACTCTGCATTCAGATGTTTATATCTTTCCTTTTCTCCTTTGCTTTTCACTTGTCTTCTTTTCACAGCTATTTGTAATGCCTCCTCAGACAGCCATTTTACTTTTTGCATTTCTTTTCCATGGGGATGGTCTTGGTCCCTGTCTCCTGTACAGTGTCACGAACCTCCGTCCAGAGTTCATCAGGCACTCTCTCTATCAGATCTAGTCCCTTAAATCTACTTCTCACTTCCACTGTATAATCGGCGTCTCCAGCAACGCAGACACGAGAGACGCCATGCCCGGCGCAACCGACCATGCAAAGAGGCGCGGCCGTGAGGAGGTACCCCAAGACTGAGGCCAGGGCCAGTGGACGAGAGGAGCTACCCCACCTCCAATAGGCCGTGGCTGCGCGGGCGCAGGAGGGCCGAGAGGAGCTACTCCACCTTCAAGGTCAGGAGGGGAGTCCTTGAGGAAATACCACTCATCCAAGTTAAGCTGCAATGGCTGCACTTTCTTGGAGCAGCTGTGAAGAGATATCCCACGCCCAAGGTAAGAGAAATCCAGATAAGACGGTAGTTATTGCGAGGGGGCATCAGAGGGCAGAAACACTGAAATCATAATCACGGGAAACTAGTCGATCTGATCACATGGACCACAGCTGAATGTGGTCCACTGGAGAAGGGAATGGCAAACCACTTCAGTATACTTGCCTTGAGAACCCCATGAACGGTATCAAAGGGCAAATTGATAGGATACTGAATGAAGAATTCCCCAGGTCGGTAGGTGCCCAGTATGCTACTGGATATCAGTGGAGAAATAACTCTAGAAGAATGAAGGGATGGAGCAGAAGCAAAACCAATACCAATTTGTGGATGTGACCGGTGATAGAAGCATGGTCTGGTGCTGTAAAGAGCAATATTGCATAGGAACCTGGAATGTTAGGTCCATAAATCAAGGCAAATTGGAAGTGGTCAAACAGGAGATGGAAAGAGTGAACATAGACATTCTAGGAATCAGTGAATTAAAACGGACTGGAATCGGTGAACTTAACTCAGATGACCATCATATCTACTACTGTGGGCAGGAATCCCTTAGAAGAAATGGAGGAGCCATCATGGTCAACAAAAGAGTCCGAAACACAGTACTTGAATGCAATCTTAAAAACGACAGAATGATTTCTGTTCGTTTCCAAGGCAATATTACAGTAATCCAGACCTATGCCCCAACCAGTAACGCTGAAGAAGCCGAAGTTGAACGGTTCTATGAAGACCTACAAGACCTTTTAGAACTAACATCCAAAAAAGATGTCCTTTTCATTATAGGGGACTGGAATGCAAAAGGAGGAAGTCAAGAAGCACCTGGAGTAACAGGCAAATTTGGCCTTGGAACACGGAATGAAGCAGGGCAAAGGCTAATAGAGTTTTGTCAAGAGAACGCACTGGTCATAGCAAACAGCCTCTTCCAATTCCAACACAAGGGAAGACTCTACACATGGACAACACCAGATGGTCAACACCGAAATCAGATTGATTATATTTTTTGCAGCCAAAGATGGAGAAGCTGTATAGAGTTAGAGAAAACAAGACCAGGAGCCGCCTGTGGCTCAGATTATGAATTCCTTATTGCCAAATTCAGACTTAAGTTGAAGAAAGTAGGGAAAACCTCTAGACCATTCACATATGACCTAAATCAAATCCCTTATGATTGTACAGTTTTCTATATAGACGGGACTAAAAATGTTAAAGCCTCATTCTGGTCTCTCGAAGAGTGAAACGTTCTTTATACTAAATCTCACTCTTCTCAACAAAATGAATTATATGCTCTCATTCAGGTTATTCACCTACATCCTTACCATATTAATATAGCTTATGATTTTTTATATTCAATATTTGTATTACAATCTATCGAAACTTCAATCATAAATTCTAATCAGTCTATTATTCAACATTTTATCCAACTACAATCTCTTATTAAGAACTGCACTTCCTCTACTCATATTACCCATATCCGAGCACATTCTTGTTTTCTGGCCCTGTGGCTCATGGCAACGAACAAGCTGATAAGCTTGTCGTTTTGCTGCTCCTGAAGAGCCACATGATCTATTTTGCAATAATGCTGGTTCATTCCACCAAATTTGGAAAATTCCGTACTGCCTTGCTAAAGAAATTATTATTAGTTGCCCTACTTGAAGGCCCTTACATCTTCGATCTATTGCGCAAGGCATTAATGCTCAAAGATTACATCCTAACGAACTATGGCCAATGGGTGTAATGCATTGTCCTGAAATTTCTCGCTCTTCCTTATATGTCTCAATCGACACAAATTCCTTTTTAACATGGGTCACACCTCTTCAAGGTGAGGCTACACGACATGTTGTAGCCCACCTGTTAACTTGTTTTCCTATAATGGGAACACCTAGTTCTATAAAAACAGATTTAAAAAAAGCCCTGCCTATATTTCTTGGCAATTCAAACAATTCCTACAATCATTTTCTATTAAATATATTTCAAGCATCACTTATAATCCACAAACAATTCTTTTTTAAAACTGGAAACTGTAACATTTTATTTATTTTTTTTTAATCGGAGGCGAGTTACTTTACATTAATATATTGGTTGGTGTTGCCATACATTGACACGAATCTGTCCCGGGTGTACATGTGTTCCCTTTCTTGAACCCCCAGCCCACCTCCCTCTTCCCCATATCCTCCCTCCAGGTCATCCCCGTGCACCAGCCCCGAGCATCCTGTATCATGCCTCGAACCTGGACTGGTGATTCAGTTCAAATAATATACATGTTACAATGCCATTTTCCCAAATCATCCCACCATCACCCTCTCCCACAGAGTCCCAAAGACTGTTCTATACACTTATGTCTCTTTTGCTGTCTCGTATACAGGGTTTAGGCTACCATCTTTCTAAATTCCCTACATATGCATTGGTATACTGTATTGATGTTTTTCTTTCTGGCTTACTTCACTCTGTAAAATAGGCTCCAATTTCATCCACCTCATTGGAACTGACAAAAATGCATTTTTTTGATGGCTGGAAAATACTCCATTGTGTAGATGTACCAGAGCTTTCTGATCCATGCATCCGCAGATGGACATCTCGGTTGCTTCCATGTTCTCCCTATTATAAGCAGTGCTGCAATGAACATTGGAGTACATGTGTTTCTTTCATTTCTGGTTTCCTCAGTGTGTAAGACCAGGAGTGGATTGGCTGGATCATATATCAGTTCTATTTCCAGGTTTTTGAGGAATCTCCACAGTGTTCTCCATAGTGGCTGTACTAGTTTGCATTCCCTCCAACAGTGTAAGAGGGTTCGCTTTTCTCCACACCCCCTCCAGCATTTATTTGCATGTAGACTTTTGGATAGCAGCCATTCTGACTGGTGTGAAATGGTATCTCATTGTGGTTTTGATTTGCATTTCTCTGATTATGAGGAATATTGAGCATTTTTTCATGTGTTTGTTAGCCATCTGTTTGTCTTCTTTGGAGAAATGTCCGTTTAATTCTTTGGCCCATTTTTTTAATTGGGTCGTTTATTTTTCTGGAATTGAGCTGCAGGAGCTGCTTGTATATTTTGGAGATTAATTCTTTGTCAGTTGATTCAGCGGCTATTAATTTCTCCCAATCTGAAGTCTGTGTTTATACCTTGCTTATAGTTTCCTTTGCTGTGCAGAATCTTTTCATTTTAATTAGGTCCCATTTGTTTATTTTTGCTTTTATTTCCAATATTCTGGGAAGTGGGTCTTGGAGGAACCTGCTGTGATTTATGTCAGAAAGTGTTTTGCCTACGTTCTCCTCTAGGAGTTTTAGAGTTTCTGGTCTTACATTTAGTTCTCTAATCCACTTTGCGTTTATTTTGGTGTTTGGTGTTAGGAAGTGTTCTAGTTTCATTCTTTTACAAGCGGCTGACCAGTTTAACCAGCACCACTTGTTAAATAGACTGTCTTTACTCCATTTTATTTTTTTGCCTCCTTTGTCAAAGATAAGGTGTCCAAAGGTGTGTGGATTTATCTCTGGGCCTTCTATTTTGTTCCATTGATCTATATTTCTGTCTTTATGAGAGTACCATATTATCTTGATGAATGTGGCTTTGTAGTAGAGCCTGAAGTCCGGCAGGTTAATTCCCCCAGTTCCATTCTTCTTCCTCAAGATTGCTTTGGCTCTTCGAGGTTTTTTGTATTTCTATACAAATTGTGAGATTATTTGTGCTAGTTCTGTGAAAAATATCGTTGGAAGCTTGATAGGGATTGCATTTAATGTATAAATTACTTTGGGTAGTATACTCATTTTTACTATATTTATTCTTCCAATCCACGAACACGGCATATTTCTCCATCTATTAATGTCCTCTTTGATTACTTTCACTAGTGTTTTATAGTTTTCTATGTACAAGTCTTTTGTTTCCTTAGGTAGATATATTCCTAAGTATTTAATTCTTTTCGTTGCAACAAAGAATGGAATAGTTTCCATAATTTCTCTTTCTATTTTCTCATTAAGTGTATAGGAATGCAAGGGATTTCTGTGTGTTGACTTTATATCCTTCAACTTTACTGTATTCACTGATTAGCTCTGGTAGTTTTCTGGTAGAGTCTTTAGGGTTTTCTGTGTAGAGGACCATGTCATCAGTGAACAGTGAAATTTTACTTCTTCTTTTCCAATTTGTATTCCTTTTATGTCTTTTTCTGCTCTGATTGCTGTAGCCAAAACTTCCAGAACTATGTTGAACGGTAGTGGTGATAGTGGGTACCCTTGTCTTGTTCCTGACTTTAGGGGAAATGCTTTCAGTTTTTCACCATTGAGGATAATGTTTTCTGTGGGTTTGTTATATATAGCTTTTATTATGTTGGGCTATGTCCCTTCTATTCCCACTTTCTGGAGGGTTTTTATCATAAATGGATGTTGAATTTTGTCGAAGACTTTCTCTGCATCTACTGAGATAATCATATGATTTTTATTTTTCAGTTTGTTAATGTGGTGTATTACGTTGATTGATTTGCGGATATTGAAGAATGCTTGCATGCCTGGGATAAAGCCACTTGATCATAATGTATGATATTCTTAATGTGCTGTTGGATTCTGATTGCTAGAATTTTGTTAAGGATTTTTGCATCTATGTTCATCAGTGATATTGGCCTGTAGTTTTCTTTTTTGTGGGATCTTTACCATATTTTGGGATTAGGGTGATGGTGGCCTTATAGAATGAGTTTGGAAGTTTCCCTTCCTCAGCAATTTTCTGGAAGAGTTTGAGTAGAATAAGTGTTAGCTCTTCTCTAAATTTTTGGTAGAATTCAGCTGTGGAGCCGTCTGGCCCTGGGCTTTTGTTTGCTGGAAGATTTCTGATTACAGCCTCTAATTCCATGCTTGTGATGGGTAGGCAGGCGGCCCTGCCTCCCTACCCATACCCCGCCTGCTGGAGGGTGGTGCGGGCATCTGTGCCGCTTCTCTGCTGAGAGTTTCCTCTGGGCACTTAGTCTGTGGGTTTTAATTATTTATTTCATTATTAATTAAATATTTATGTATGTATGCGTTTTTCTCCCAGTTCTGTGGCCCTCTGAAGTTCCAAGGCTTGCCACAGACACACCAGTGATTCCAGGTGTTTGGAACCTTATTATTATTTTTTTTTTCTTTCTTTCCTTTCTTTCTTTAAGCCTCCCTTCCTAGGACGGAGCTCCGTCCCTCCCTCTTTTGACTCTCTTTTTATCTTTTTTACTATTTCCTACCTCCTTTCGAAGATTATGGGCTCCTTTTCTGGGTGCCTGTTGTCCTCTGCCGGTATTCAGAAGTTGTTTTATGGGATTTAATCAGTGTTCTAATGTTCTTTTGCTGATTTTGTGGGGGAGAAAGTTGTCGCCCTGTCCTATTCCTCTGCCATCTTCCTGTGCTCCCTAAACTCTCCACAAGCACAAATTAAAAAAGTAAATATAGAGGGGGAATACACAGGATCATTTTTGTGTTCCTTATCCAGAGCAGACTTTCAGTTCAGTTCAGTTCAGTTCAGTTCATTTCAGTCGCTGGCTCAGTTGTTTCCGATTCTTTGTGACCCTATGAATCACAGCGCGTCAGGCCTCCCTGTCTATCTCCAACTACCTGAGTTCACTCCAGCCATGTCCATCAAGTCGGTGATGTCATCCAGCCATCTCATTCTCTGCTGTCCTCTTCTCCTCCTGCCCACAATGCCTCCCAGCATCAGGGTCTTTTCAGGTGAGTCAACTCTTCACATGAGGTGGCGAAAGTATTGGAGTTTCTGCTTCAGCATCAGTCCTTCCAATGAACACCCAGGACTGATCTCCTTTAGAATGGACTGGTTGTGTCTCCGTGCATTCAAGGGACTCTCAAGAGTCTTCACCACCACAGTTCAAAAGCATAAATTCTATGGCTACAAGCTTTCTTCACAGTCCAACTCTCACATCCATACATGACCACTGGAAAAACCATAGCCTTGATTTGAGGGACCTTGGTTGGCAAAGTCCTGTCCATGCTTTTTAATACGCTATCTAGATTCCAATGCAATATAATCTCTAATCTTAAAATTATCGTTAATGCAGCTTTGTTTGTTTTAAATTTTTTAAACTTATCGCAAGGAGATATTTTGACAAAAGCAGAAAACCGTTTCCTGAAACTGAAGGACACTTCTCTTCCTCTACCTATTTTGTATCAAGACGGGGTGACTAAACAGCGGATGTGGAAAATTAATATTACCAGGAAAGGGACACGCTTGTATTTCTCCAGATGGATCCAACGAAGTCATTTGGTTCCCTCTTCAGAAGATTCACCCAAGGAAGCTAAGATAGAGAGAAAAAGGTGAAATCCCCGGGAGGAGGAGATTTCAGTACAAGCCATGCCGGCTTTTAAACTTTCTAGGAAATGCCACACTCGACGTCATCGACCTCATCATCTCCCTACTTGGAGACAGATAAAAGCTCTTATTAATCAACCTGAAAATCTGGGTTCTCAACAGGAAATGACCTGGGATTCTGAGAATATTTTTGTGGCTACAATTGCTTTCCTTGCTTTTGCTTTCCCCGCTCAGGCTGACTTGAATAATCACACTTATAGGGCTTATATACCTAAGCCCCAGTTATTGCAAGTTGTAGAATGGACAGATATAGGACCTGTCATATCCACTAATGACAGAGTACATACGCCTCCTCCTTGGAGATTGGAGGGGCCGGCTCCTCTCTTCCTGAGGAAGATGGAAGACTAATAAACATTTCTCTAGGCTATGAAATCCTTCCTTTGTGCATGGGCCCAGGAGAATTATGTATTAATGTTAGTCAACAAAAGTGGACTTTCATCCTGCCTCCAAAAAAGAATTTCAGTACATTGCTTAGACTGTTTACTACCCTGTCCCTTTATGAAAACCATGTCAATACTACCAAATCTTTCGGACAAGGACAAAAGTTGAAATGTAAGGGGTTTACGTATAAGGACTTTACATATATTCCTGTTTACTGGGATAGATGTCAAGCTAAATCAGGGAAATTAATGTTTTTGGCCAATTACACCACTGTTGATTGGGGAACCCAATCATCTAACTGCTCAGATGATCTTAATAATACAATGTGTGATATGCTACTCAAGAAGAATGGAAGATTACCAATAGTTCAATGGAAAACTTCCATGACAAAGGACTCTTTGGCTGGATTGACAGTGAAAGGGCAACTCCTCGCCCTCGAATCATCCTCCATATATGAATTGGACCTGAACAACAGGACATTTGGAAACATGATGCACGTACTTAAAAACTTGGAACTTGGACTGGATATGCCACAGGGACCAGTCGTTGTCATAGTAACTCTTCCTTCCGTTATAATCATTCATATTTTATACAAGCTTCCATCCTCCTTCCTTTTGTTATAGCCATAGGGAACTCACAGTTTAATAAGACTTTATGTTCTGTCACTTGTACAGATTGCAAATTGTATACTTGTCTAAATTCCTTTAAAATAAATAAATCCCCTTTGAGTCTCAATCCCGGTGTAGTCCCTGGTTACCAAGTAGATCTCCAAATACCCTGGGAAGAAGGTCCCATGGTAGGACTTGCCTCCCGGTTACTCTCTAAATTACTCCAATGATCTAAGCGATTCATTGGATGGCTAATTCTTGGCATTTTGGGATTAATAGCCGTTTGCATCACTGCTGCAGTTGCAGGCATTGCTTTACAAACCTCAATTCAAACCCAAAACTTTATTCAAATTTGGACTAAAGATGCTGATACTATGTGGGCCACCCAGGCTCAGATGGATGAGGATGTTCAGGGTAAAATACAAGAATTAAAAAGAGGCATCCAGTGGGTCAGAGAACAATTAATACATTTCAAAAAGCAAGTATTATTAAAATGTGATTGAAGAGTTTTGCATTACTCCTGTTTGGTTCAACAATAGTGCTTACAACTGGGAACAAATCAAGTTTCATTTACAAGATACACATAATAATCCTCCTTAAATATACAATTGTTGCAAGAGAAAATCTTTGAAATCTTCTCTAAGAGTCTATCCTCTTCCAAAAATTTGGAAACCTTACTGATCAGCTAGCTGATCAATTATCTCGGTTAGTCACTTGAGGATGATTTCAAAGCATTACACTTCGCATTGGATCTGGAGCTATAAAGCTGATAATTATCATGGTCATTAGTATCTGTAGTATACAGATGCCTTTCAACTAAAATGTTCAAACTAAACAGACTCAATTGGTCAGTGCCTTTTTCACAGAAGTATATGCAGTCACCCCCAATTATGAAAAAATAAAACAGGGAGAATCATCAGGGGACGTTCAACTTTAAGGGATCCAATAGGTTTTCTTCCTTTGTGTAGCATTTCTCAAGGACTCTGTTCATTCTCAGTTACTGCAAAACCGGGACGAGCAGAGCTGCACGCAGTCCTCAGTACTGGGATCATGGGAGAGGACACCTGCTTGGATTCCCTTCAGTGTCTCCCTTCAGTGACCTTGAACGTAAAGGATTATCCATTTTGTTTCAACTGGTGGAATTTCATTATTTTTAATGGCAGAAGAGTAATTTTATTATAGATATATAAACATGCGTTTCTGCAAAAAAAAAAAAAAAGCACGCTAGTTTCACTTGAGTCTTCTGTCCCCTGCATCCTTCTTCTTGTCCACTCCAGTCACCAGATCCGGGTTTACGAAGACCGTGACGTGGGTTTAGTTGAGTGATGACACCATCATGATTATCTGGTCATGAAGAGTATCTTTGTTGAGTTCTTCTGTGTTCTTGACACCTTTTAATTGTTGCTGTTTCTGTTAGGTCTCCAATATTTCTGACCTTTGTGGTGCATTTCTTTATATGAAATATTCCCATGGTATCTTTAATTTTCTTGAAGTGATCTCTAGTCTATCTGATTCTATTGTTAACCTCTATTTCTTGGCATTGATCAATGAGGAACGTTTTCTTTTCTGCCCTACTTATTCTTCAATATTCTACATTCAAATAGGTATATCTTTCCCATTCTCATTTCACTTCCACTTCTCTCTCTCCTTTTTCTTTTTTTCTTATTCTCAGCTAGTGTAAGGTGTCTTCGAAAACCGTTTGCCCTTGTGCATTTCTTTGTCTTGGGGATAGTCTTCATTGCTGCTCCTGTACAATGTCACGAACCACTGCCCTTAGTTCTACAAGAACTCTATTAGATTTCCAATTATAATCAAAAGGGCTTTTATTTAGATCACACCAGAATGATCTAGGGATTTTCCCTACTTTTGTTGAAATCAGTCTGAATGTTTCAGTATGAGCTGATGATCTGAGCCACAGTCAGCTCCCGGTTTGTTTTGGATGGCTACATTAAGCTTCTCCATCTTCAGCTGTAAAGCATATAATCAGTTTGATTTTGGTATTAACCGTCTTCTTGTGTGCATGCGTAGAGTCGTCTCATGTGTTGTTGGAAAAAGTTTCCTATGACAGTCCCTTGTCTTGGCAGAACAGTGTTAGACATTGCCCTGGTTCATTTTGTAGCCAACGGCCAAACTTGTCTATGACTCTAGCTATCTCTTGATGTCCTACTTTTGCATTCCAGTCCCCAGTGATGCAAATGATATCTTTATGGGTGCGTGTGTGTGTGTGTGTTAGTTCTAGACGATCCTATTGGTAAACATAGAACCACTCAACTTCAGCTTCTCACCGACCTTCAGCTCAATTTCTACTTCAACTTTGGTCAGGACATAGATTTGGATTATTGTGCTATTGCATAGTTTGTCTTGAGAATCAGCAGAGATCTTTCTGCATTCTTGAGAAGGCACCCAAGAACTGCATTTCGCACACTTTTGTTGACTGTGAGTGATACACCATTTCTTCTCTAGGGATTCTTGCCCACCGTGGTAGATAAAATGGTCATCTCAATTAAATTTGCCCATTCCAGTCAATTTAAATTCACTGATTCCTGAAAGGTTGATGTTCACCGTTGACATCCCCTGTTTGACGAATTCCAAGTTAATTTGAATCATGGACCTAACTTTCTAAGTTCCTATGCACTATTGTTCTTTACAGAATGAGACTTTACTTCCATCACCAGTCACTACCACAGCTGGGTGTTTTTGGTTTGTTTTTTGTTTTTTGCTCTGGTTTCATCTCTTCATTACTTTTGGAGTTACTTCTCCACTGATTTCCAGAAGCATTTTAGGACACCTACCAGCCCGGGGAGTTCATCTTTCAGTGTCCATTCTGTTTGCCTTTCCATACTATTCATGGGGTTTCAAGGCAAAATACTGAAGCTGTGCCATTCACTTCTCCATTGGCCCACGTTTTCTCAGAACCCTCCATCATGACCCATCCATCCCGGATGGCCCTACAGAGTCTGACTCATAGTTTCATTGCATTAGACAAGACTGTGGTCCACTGCATCAGTTTGGTTAGTTTTCTGTGGTTGTGGTTTCCATTACGTCTGCCCTCTAACGGATAAGCATAAAAGGCTTATAGAAGCTTTCTGATGGGAGGGACAGACTGTGAGTGAACCTGAGTCTTGTTTAGATAGGTGGGGCCATGTTCAGTAAAGCTTTAATCCGATTTTCTGTTGCGGGGAGGGGTGGGGAGGGCTGTGTCCAGCCCTGCTGTTTGAACTGAGGACAAACTTTGGTATGAGAACTGTACTTGTGATCTTCTTCAAAAGGGCTTGTGCAAGCACTGATGTATTCAGTGCCCCTCATCCTCCTGCAGCTCACTCTCGGCCCACACTTACAGGCAAATCTGGTTCAGGATTTTGTGGGGACACTGCTCCTTATGCTTGGCTCCTGGTGCACACAAGATTTTGTTTGTGCCTTCCAACTGCTTCAGTTCTGTGGAAGTTCTGTAATCAAGTCCTCCAAAGTCAAATTTCCTGTGGGGTTCTCAATCCCTTTGCCAGACCCCCAGGTGAGGAATTGTGCAGTGCTCCTAGAACTTCCTTAACAGTACGAGAATTTCTTCGGCATATTTATTTTTCAATTTGTGGATGTCTGCTAGCTGGCTTTATTGTGGATTGAATGGAAAACTCCTCCAAGAGGGCATATGCCATAAACTGCATGACCCAGGTCTGTAGCAGCCAGAGACCCTCTCCCCTGTCAGGCTACTGCTGACCCATGCCTCTGCAGGAGACACTCAATCACTGAAAGACAGGTCTGACTCTGCGTCTGGAAGTCTCTGCGTATTTGTGCACAAAATGTTTTCTATGAGCCCTCTGAGTGTGGCTGGAAGGTATTGATTCTAAACACAAAGTCCCCCCTCCTACAGTCTTCTTGGGATGTCTCCTTCCCCACTGGACATGGTGTACATCTTTTTGGTGGGACCTGACATTCTCTTGTCCATCATCATTCAGTAGCAAGCTGCAATTTTGGAGCTCTCTCAGGAAAAGATAAGTGAACACCCTTCTACTTGGCTATCTTTGCTCCCTCACAGGCACACACTGGCAAAGGGGAAAAATCATATACCCCACGGCTGCACTTTCTTCACCTTTCTACACCGCCAGTTATGCATGAGCACCTGGATGGATTGCATGCTCGCACACGGTATGCTAGGATGCCTGTGGTTTCACAATGAAGGAGCCTACCTGATCATGTCATTTGTCTCACACGATGCTATTATTGGCCGCATCAGCGAGGGAGTTTGCTGCCTGATGGACTGGTCTGAGGCAGCAGTAGGCCAGGGCCTTCCTCTAATGTGTAAAAATTCTCCAGGGCAGTAGGCTATCTTTCTGTTCCTCCTCCTTCCAGCCTCTGTTCGTTTCGGAAGGACCTTGACCTCTTCACCGTCATGGATCCTGTTATAGCCATGCCCACCATTTCCACAGGATACCCCACTTCCCATAGACTAAAGGGTTCAAAGGCTATGCTTTAAAATACCCACACCATTGAATTTACACTGGGTGAGTTCTCAAAACTTCCCCATCTGCTTCCTGGTAGAAATACACACATCAACGTGGCACAAACTGTGAGCTTCTTTATGTCTCTTGAGGTAAACCCAGATTTATTGACCCACCTTTCCTCATTCCTGTGCTGAACAGGAGCACCTCAGAGATGCATGGGCCAGTCTTCCCCAGTCTGTGGACGCCTCGTGCCTCCTTCTGCTTGCTGCATGCCTCGTGATTTCTCACCTTCATCTCTACGTCGGATGTGGTTGGACACACAACCACATACAGAAACACACACAAACACCGCCATGTCTACCCACGCATGTACACACAAATGTTCAAAGGCACAGGGAAACATAACAAACAGGGACCATAGGTGTTTCTGTAGCTGAAGAACCAGTGCTTCATTTCAAATTTAGAGAACTCCATATTTCTCCAAGGGAAGTTTCCATTTTGATCTCCAATATGAAATACAGAGGAGTCCAACTTCCAAAGTGGAGAATTAACACCTATGATTGAATGCAGTCAATACAGAGCATTTAACATTTCATGGAAGGAATTCTGTTTCGATATAATTTGAGAAATATGACAAACTCTAAACTTGATGAAGAAACAGTGGGCCCTGATTTTCATTTGTGCAAGAGAGATCATTCCAAATCCATACTGGATCTCGATATCTTCAGAAACCAGTGCCAAGATTTTCATATGAGAAATATACAGAACTCCAAATTAAATGCCAGAAAACCACATGTAGATTTTCATACATGAGTAATAGAGAATTCCATATATCACGTAAGAAAGATAGAATCCAGATTTTCATAGAGTGAAATAAAAAACACAATTATCATGGAGTAATACTATCACTATATTTGCATGTAAAAGTATAGGTAATGCTATACTTGAGTTAATTTAAGTTCAGTCTCTCGGTCATGTCCAACTCTTTGTGATCCCATGGACTGCAAATTACGACACTTCACTGTCCAACAGCAATTCCTGGAGCATTCTCAAACTCATGTCCATCGAGTCGGTGATGCCATTCAACCATCTTATCCTCTGTCATCCTCTTCTCCTCCTGGATTCAGTGTTTCCCAGGGTCTTTCCGATGAGACAATTATTTGCATTAGGTGGACAAAATTGGAGTTTAAGCTTCAGAAAAAGTCCTTCCAATGAATATTCAGTACTGATTTCCTTTAACCTCCTTGCTGTCCAAGAGACACTAAAGAGTCTTCACCAACAACACAGTTTTAAAGCAACAATTCTACTGCTCTCAGTTGTCTTTAGAGTCCAAATCTCACATCCATAGATGACTACAAAAAAAAAAAAAAAATCATAGCTCTGATTAAGAGGATATTTGCTCACAAAGCAATGTCTCTGCTTTTCAATATGTTGACTTGAAGGTCATACCGTTCCTTCCAAGGGGCAAGAATCTTTTAATTTCATGGCTGCAGTCACCATCTGCAGTCATTTTGGAGCCCCACAACAAAATAAAGTTTCTCTGTGTTTCCATTGTTGCTCCATCAGTTTCCCAAGCAGAGATGGAACCAATTGTAGTTATCTTCGTTTTCTGAATGTTGAGTTTTAAGTGAACACTGAACTCCCCTTTCTCTTTCACCAAGAGGCTCTTTAGTTGTTCTTCACTTTTGCCGCAAATGTAGTGCCATCTACCTTTCTGAGGTTATTGATATTTCTCACAGAAACCTTGACCCAAACTTTGCCTCATGCAGTCTGGAATTTAACATCTTGCACACCACCTAGAAGGTAACTAGGCAGGGTGACAATATGTAGCCTTGGCATAATTCTTTCCTGATTTGAAAGCACCCTGTTGTCCATGTCCAGTTCTAACTGTTGCTTCTTGACCTGGATACAGATTTCTCAGGAGGCAGGTCAAGTAGTCTGGTAATCCCATCCCTTTAAGAATTTTCCACAATTTACTGTGATCCACTTATGGCAGAAAGTGAAGAGGAATTCAAAAGCCTCTTGATGAAAGTGAGAGAGGAGAGTGAAAAGGTTGGCTTGAAGCTGAATATTCAGAAAGCAAAGATCATGGCATCTGGTCCCATCACTTCATGGGAAACAGATGGAAAAACAGTGGAAACAGTGTGAGACTTTATTTTTTGGGGCTCCAAAATCACTGCAGATGTTGATTACAGCCAGGAAATTAAAAGACGCTTACTCCTTGGAAGGAAAGTTAGGACCAAGCTTGATAGTACATTAAAAAGAGATATTACTTTGCCAACAAAGGTCCGTCTGGTCAAGGCTATGGTTTTTCCCGTGGTCATGTATGGATATGAGAGTTGGAGTTGGACTGTGAAGAAAGCTGATAGCCGAAGAATTGATGCTTTTGAACTGTGGTGTTGGAGAAGACTCTTGAGAGTCCCTTGGACTGCAAGGAGGTCCAACCACTGCATTCTAAAGGAGATCAATCCTGGGTGTTCATTGGAAGGAATGATGCTAAAGCTGAAACTGCAATACTTTGGCCACCACATGCGACGAGTTGACTCACTGGAAAAGACTCTGATGCTGGGAACGGTTGGGGGCGGTAGGAGAAGGGGACGACAGAGAATGAGATGGCTGGATGGCATACTCTGTGGGCATGAGTTTGAGTGAACTCCGGGTGTTGATGATGGACAGGGAGGCCTGGCGTGATGTGATTCAAGGGGTCGCGGAGAGTAGGACACTATTGAGCGACTGAACTGAACTGAACTGAACCGAACTGACAAAGCCTTTATACCAAAGGCTTTGGTATAAACAATGAAGCAGACATACACGTGTTTTGTTTTTTTTTTTTCTTTTTTTTTCCTGGAGACCTCTTGATCTTTTGATGGGACCTCGGATTTTGGCAATCTGATCTCTGTTTCCTTTGCCTGTTTTAAATCCTCTTTGAAGTTCATGGCTCACGTACTGTTCAAGCCTCGCCTGGGTAATTTTTACTATTACTTTGCTACTATTTGAGTTAAGGCCATTGCGTGTTAGTGTGAACAGTTTATAGCATTGCCTTGCTTTGGAATGAAATAAAAACTGAAAGTTTCCAGTCCTGTGGCCACTGCTTCGTTTTCCAAATTCCTTGCATACTGACTGCAGCACTTTGAGACAATCATTTTTCAGGCTACGACATAGCTGAACTGGAATTCCCTCAGTTCTACTAGTTTTGTTCATAGTGAAGTTTCATAAGGATGGCTTGACTTCACATTACAAGAGGACTGGCTCTAGGTGAGTGATCACATCATCCAGGTTACTGACGCATGAAGATCCTGTTAAAATAGTTTTTTCTGAGTAACCTTGCCACATCTTCTTAATATCTTCTGCTAAATTGAGGTCCATGCAATTTCTCTCCTTTATTTTGAGCATCTCTTCATGAAATGATGCCTTGGTATCTCTAATTTTCTTGACGAGGTCTCTAGTCTTTCCCATTCCATTATTTTCCTCTATTTCTTTCCACTGATCACTGAAGAAGGCTTTCTTATCACTCCTTCTTATTCCTTGAACCTTTGCATTCAGATTGTTATATCTTTCATTTTCTCCTTTGTTTTAGCTTCTTTTCTTTTCTCATCTATTTGTAAGGCATCTGCAGCAAACCATTTTGCCTTTTTGTATTTTTTTTTTTTTTTGAGGAGGGTTTTGGTCACTGCCTATTGTACAATGTCACAATCCTCTGGCAGTAGTTCATCAGGCATTCTTTGTATCAGATCTGATCCCTTGAATCTATTTGTCACTTTCACTGTGTCATCATAAGGGATTTGATGTAAGACATACCCGAATGTTCTAGTGGTTTTCCCTACGTTCTTCAAATTAACTCTTGCTTTGGCAATAAGGAGTTCAAGATCTGAGGCACTGTCCACTCCCAGTCTTGCTTTGCCTACTCTACAGATCTCCTGCATCTTTGGCTGTGAAGGAAAAATCTATCTGGTTTCAGTTTTAACCATATGATGAGGAACATTTGTAGTATCCTTTCGTGTTCCCAGAAGAGGATGTTGCTATGAGCAGTGTGTTCTCTTGGCAAATCTCTGTTAGCCTTTGGAAGACTTCATTCTGTACTCCAAGGCCAAATTTGCCTTTTACCCCCAGATATCTCTTGACTTCCTACTTTTGCATTCCATTCCCTTGTGATGGAAAGGTCATCTTTCCTGTCTGTTAGTTCTACAAATTCTTGTAGGTCTTCATAGAATTGTTCCATTATAGCTACTTTAGCATTACTGGTCAGGGCACAGACTTGGATTACTGTGCTATTGAATGGGTTCCCTTGGAAAGAAACAGAGATCATTCTGTCATTTTTCAGACTGTCACCAAATACTACATTCCAGACTCTTTTTTTTTGACTATGATGGCTACTCCATTTCTTCTGAGGGATTCTTTCCCACTGTAGTAGACATAATGGTCATCTGAGTTAAATTCATCCATTCCCGTCCATTTTAGTTCACTGATTCCTAAAATGTCAATGTTCATTCACTCTTGACATTGCCGTTTTGACCCCTTCCTATTTACCTTGATTCATGGACCTAACCTTTAAAGTTCCTATGCAATCTTGCTCTTTACAGCATCGGGGTGTTCTTCCATCACTAGTCACATCTGCAAGTGGGAATTTGTTTTTGCTTTGGCTCCATCGCTTCATTCTTTTTGGAGTTTCTTCTGCCCTGATCTCCTATATCATATTGGGCAGCTATCAACCTTGGAATTTGTCTTTCAGTATGCTATATTTTGCCTTTACATGCTGCTCATGGAGTTCTTCAGGCAGGAACACTGACGAGGTTTTCCATTCCCTTCTCCAAGGACCACGATTCGTCAGAGCCCATTACCATCACCCGTCCATCATGGGTGGCCCTACAAGCATGACACATAGTTTCACTGAGTGAGTTATACAAGGCTGTGTCCCATGTGATCAGTTTGGTTAGCTTTCTGAGATTATGGTTTTCATTCGTTTTGCCTTCTGACAGATAAGGTCAAGAGGTTGTGAAAGCTTCCTGATGGGGAAGACTGACTAAGGGAAACTGGTTCTTGTTCTGACAGGTAGGGCCATGCCAGTTCAGGGCTCAGTCATTGACAAATCTTTGTGGCCCTATGCACTGCAGCATGCCAGTCCGCCCTGTCCATCACTAACTCATCAAGTTTACACAAACTCATGTTCATTAAGTCAGTGATGCTCTCCAATCATCCCATCTTCTGTCTACTGTTATCCTCCCACCTTGAATTTTTCCGAGCATCAGGGTCTTTTCCAATGAGTCAGCTCTTTACACCCCGTGACCAAAGTGTTGGTGTTTCAGCTTCAGCACCAGTCCTTCCAATGAATATTCCGGACTGATTTCCTTTAGGATGTACTGCTTTGATCTCCTTGCCCTCCAAAAGACTCTCAAGCCTCTTCTCCAACATCATAGTTCAAAAGTATCAATTCTTTGGTGCTCAGCTTTCTTTAAAGTGCAAATCTCCCATCCATACATGACTACTGGAAAAACCATAACTTTGACTAGACAGAAATATTTTGGAAAGTAATCTCTCTGATGTTTGATATGCTGTCTAGTTTGGTCATATTTTTCTTACAAAGAGAAAGCATCTTTTATTTTTATGGCTGCATTCCCAATCTGCTGTGATTTTGATTACATTTCCATTCCCCAAACCGCACCACTGGCAAAAAAAAAAAAAAAAAAAAAGTCTCACATTCTTTCCATTGTTTCCCCTTCTATTTGCCATGAAGTGATGGGACCGGTTGACATCATCATTGTTTTCTGAATTTTGATTTTTATGTCATCTATTTCAATCTCCACTTTCACTTTCATCAAGGGGCTCTTTTGTTCATCTTCCCTTTCTGCCATAAATATGGTGCCATCACCAGCTAAGAGATTATTGATATTTCACCTGTCTATCTTGATTCCAGTGTGTCCTTATTCAACCAGGCCTTTCACATGATGTAATCTGCACATAATTTAAATAAGCAGCATGTCAGCATACAGCCTTGACATACTCCTTTCCCATTGGATTCAGATTGCTGTTCCATTTCCAGTTCTAACTGTTGCGACTTGACCTGCATACAGATTTTTCAGGAGGCAGAGCAGGTTGTCTGGTATTATCATCTCTCGATAAGTTTTCCATAGTTTGTTGTGACCCATAGTCAAAGGCTTTGGTGTAGTCAACGATGCAGAAGTAGACTTTTTTCTTCTGGAACTCTCTTCCTGTGTTGCTGATCCAAAGGCTATTGACAATTTGATATCTGGATCCTCTGCCTTTTAAAAATCAAGCTTGAACACCTGGAAGTTCATGGTTTACGTACTGTTGAAGCCTGGTTTGGAGAATTTCAATCATTATTGTGCTCGTGTGTAAGACGATTGCATTTGTGTGGTAGTGTGAAAATTCTTTGGCACTGGCTTTCTTTAAGATTGAAATTAAAACTGACCTCCTTGTATAATTATGGATCATTAATATGTGTATATTAAAAAAAAATCCCAATATTCAATTATGTTTATTGTCCACTTTTTAAAGTAAATTATGAAAAAGGAGTAAAGAAGAAAAAAGAATTCTGCATGGTGTTCTCTGATGACCTAAATGTGAAGGAAGTCTGAAAATTCAGGGATTCATGTACACATAAGTGTCCTTCATTTTGACATAGTAGAAAAAATCTAAGATAAGATTGTATAATTTTTATAAAACAAGATTGCTTAATGCAATATTACAAGTCAACCGTACCTCAAGCAGTGAAGAAATAAATGGTTCCACCATTTGCAATATTTTGGTCCTTGAGAACATGACGGTAAATAAAATATTTCAGTTACAATGTGACAGAAACTTTAATCACGTGATGGTGTTTGTAAAAATATCTGAATTTTTAAAAAGTGAGTTAAAAGTGGTTATCAGAGCCTGTTCAAAATGGACCATGATTGTTCAAGTTACCAACGTGTATCGTAGGTCAAATATTTCTCCAAGAAAGGTGTCTAATAGAGACAGGACGGACATAAATCTGCAGATCTTAGCTCAAGATTATTAGTGAAGTTGGAAGTACAACTGCAACCACAGTCACACGTTCAATGGAGTGCAGTGGAATATACATTGCTCCAATTCTCAGGGCCCTCTAGGCCTTCTACCCTAGGGCTGGGTAGTGAAAGGCAGAGTTTCTGGACAGGCAAAAGAGTATGCATTGCAGAGGCACAGTTCCCTTGATGGAGCCATTCACTGGCCTCCACCAGGGTTCGAAGAAGTAGCCACACGTCCGATGATCCCCTCCATGACCTAATGGCTGTGGCAAACGGTAGGGGTAACAGTCTATGACACCCAGCCCCCTTTTGGATAGTATGAGGAGACCGAGGACCAACTGTGTTTCGGGCACCTGACTCCCTCATTAAAATGACTGGACAAAGTATGAGAACCTTGAAAATAGAAGGACACAGAGAACAGACAGCTTCCCCTTCAGCTGGGACTGGGCACTGATGGGAGAACCAAGACCAGACGTTCAGATCTAGCCTACGCCCAGACAGGATAACCACCCTTCAGAGGGAAACCCTCCTTCTAACCAGGCTGTTGGATGATGAAAGTCGTTTTAGGATATTTCCTTTCAGAATACGGATTGATATTTTCTTCAGTACAGGTTTACAGAGACAGTATTACTTGACTGTGACCTTACCTCAATAACAGAAGTAAGAGAACCTGACAGCAAGATATTTGCAACACCTTATCACAACCCTCACTTACCTTTCCTCTAAGTGAGTTGGGATTGAGGAGTTTGGTGTAATTAAAGGAATAAGCCACATATCTTGCATTATTGTGCAATGAAAACCTCTAGTATGTAAACGTCAATCTTTGAAAATATCTTAGCCTAATAATATTGGGTATTTTTAGCAGTAACATCTATGTCTCACTTCAAAACCACATTCTATCATGTGTACATGAGAAGTTTATCCTTTTCCAGTATAAAACAAATTAACTGGTGCACTGGGATGAACTAGAGGTATGGGATGCGGAGGGAGTTGGAGGGGGGTCTAGATGGGCAACATATGTACACCCGGGGTGGATTCATGTCAATGTATGGCAAAACCAATACATTGGAAAGTAATCAGCCTCCAATTCAAATAAATACATTTAAAATAATAATAGTAATAAAAACAAATTAGCAAACACTGATGGCTACCCCAATGATCAAGTTAATTAAGGACCAGATTGCTGTGACAGATGTCATCAGGTCTATTTGAAGAATTCTTATAACTTTGAAAATATTGTAATGAACTGATTTCCAAGTAGACACATATAATATAATATAATATATATATATATATATATATATATATATATATATATATATATATATATATATATTATATATATATATATATATTTTGACTTTACCACAATTTTGTAGTTCGTATATGTGCATCACAGTTTGGTTTAATACTTACACAAAATAAATATTTTTCTTTCCCTAATGTCTTTATGTTGAGGATATGGAGGTTGGCAAGAAACTGAATCTTGTTCACAGTTGAATTAGTCCCCAAAACCCCATTTTTCTTGACAATCTGCTTTCTGAATTGGGTAGATTTGATTAGTGGGGGGAACACTCAGAGACAGATTAGTGTACCACAGTAACAAGTGAAAAGAAGAAAATCAATATCGTAGAATAATTTTGTCCTCTCAAAATGTGTACTTTGAAGACGATGGCATCACCGACTCGATGGACATGAGATTGAGTGAACTCTGGGAGTTGGTGAAGGACAGGGAGGCCTGGCGTGCTGTGATTCATGGGGTCACAGATAGTCGGACATGACTGAACGACTGAACTGAACTCACTGTACCTTGTACAGAGTCAAAATTGTGAGCAATATATAATTGCTTTCTGAACCTTTTTGCCAATAGGGTTTTTAGGTAGATATTTTGATATACAGGACTGGGTTTTTACAAGGAAAGGAGAGCAGACACAGAAAACACAGAGACATTAATATGTGGAGACAAAGCCATGTGAAGATGTTTTATCATCCAAAAGAGGCCTCAGAAGAAAGAAAATCTTGTAACCCTTTGATTACTGGCTAGATCCCTGGAAGTATGAGAAAATCTTTATTGAAGCTACCTGCTATATGGCATGCTGTTACAGCAAACCTTGAAAGGACATACACCACTACCTCTTGAAAATAAGCTTTAAAGTTCAAAAGAAGCCTACAGTTCATACCCAGGTTCTCACAGAAAGGAAACTGTTAAAGAACTCTCTGACCCATAAACTGATAATGTTTTCAGAATTTTAATGGGAAAAACCCCATTCTCCATTGCAAAGAGAAGTACAAAGTACTTAGGAATAAATTTACCTAAAGAAACAAAAGACCTGTATTTATATATAGAAAACTAAAACACTGCAGGAATAAAGATAATAGAAACAGACCGAGAAATATGTCAGCTACTTAGATCAGAAGAATCAATATGTGAAAATGAATGTTGTTGTTTCCACAGAACAAGAACAAACAATTTCAACCTCTAAAAGTTAAAGCAATCTTGAAAAAAAATAGAATGGAAATAGTGGGATCAACCTGCCTGACTTCAGGTCATACTACAAAGCTACAGTCATCAAGAAAGTAAGGTACTGGCACAAGACAAAAATATAGATTAATGGAACAATATAGAAAGCTCAGAGATATATCCACACACATATGGACACTTTATCTTTGACAAAGGAGGCAGAAATATATAACGGAGGAGAGAAACCACTTTAAAAAGCAGTGCTGGAGAAAATGGTCAACAACTGTAAAAAGAATGTGCTAAAACACATTCTACCACCCTATACAACAATTCACTTAAAACGGATTAAAGATATAAACGTAAGTCTAGAAACTATATAACTCTCAGCGGAAAACGTAGGTAGAACAGACTGTAACACAAATCACAGCATGATTCTCTGTGGCCCCCCTGAGTGATGGAAATAAATACTAAAACAAACATGGGACCTCATTAAGCTTGAAAGTTTTACACAATGAAGGAAACAATATGCAAGGTGAAAAGGCAGCCTTACCAATGGGAGAAAATAAGAGTAAAGAAAGTAACTGAAAACAAAGTAATCTCCAAAATACACAAGCAGCTCATGCAGTTCAATACCAGAAAAATAAGCAATCCATCAAAAAGTGGCACAAAGAATTAAAGAGATTTCTCCAAAGGAGACATACAGATGTCTAACAAACACAGGAAAATCTGCTCAACAACACTCATTATCAGAGAAACGCAAATCACTACTACAGTGAGGTACCGTTTCACACAGGTCTAAAGCTACCATCAAAAACTACCATCAAAAAACTCTACAAGCCAGCAATGCTGGAGAGGGAGCAGAGAAAGGGAACCTTCTTACATTGTTGGTGGGAAGGCACTCTGGAGGACAGTGTGGAGGTTTCTTACAAAAAAAAAAAAAAGGAAATAGAATTACCATGAGACCCAGTGATCCCACTTCTGGGCATACACACCAAGAAAACTAGAATTTAATGAGACATATGTACTCCAATGTTCATTGGAGCACTATTGACAATAGCTTGGACTTTTGAAACAACCTTGATGTCCGGTTCGAAGATGAATGGTTAAGGATGATGCTGTCTATATACACAATGGAATATTCAGCTATTAAAAAAGGGACACGTTTGAGTCAGTGCTAAGAGGTGGATGAAACTGGAACCTACTATACAGAGGGAAGCAAGCCAGAATGAGAAACACCAACGCAGTATACGAAACCTTATATATGAAATTTAGAAAGAGGTAACAACGATGCTATAAGCGAGACAATGAAAGTGATACATATATAAATAAAAGAATTTGGGACTCTGTGGGAGAAGGCGAGGGTGGGATGCTAGGAAAGAATAACATTGAAACATGAAACATTGAAACATGTATATTATCGTATGGAGAACAGACAACCAGTTGAAGGTCGTTGAATGAAGCAAGGCATGCAAAACTGGTGCTGCGGGACAACCGAGAAGGATGAGTCCATGAAATAGGTGACTGACATAATAGTGTGGAGGAAGCTCTGATGAGAATTCAGTAACCATGAAACAAGTTCACTTGTCTTACAGGAAAAGAAAAAGTCTCTTTTTCTCCCTGTTATCTCTCATTAACTCTATCCACTCGTCGATACCCAGCCTAGCGGGGATGAACCAGTTTGATGTCAAATCTAAACCGGACATTCCAACTTCTACCTTAGGTTCATGACATGAATGCTTATGACTTCATCGTCATCCACTTTTCTTTTACTGTAGCAATGAGTAGTCTAACCCACTGTGACTGAGGCCTTCAAGTATGTCACTGTGGAGCCCATCCTTTCTTCTTCCTAACATCATCTCCATGTTCCCCTGAGCATCAGGTACCTCCATAAGTACTTCTTAGCTGTTGCTCATGAAGGCAACTGAACAACCCTCATGACCTCTTATCAACCTCATTAAAGTGTGAAATAGACAAATATGCTAAAAAGACCTGGAAAACTTCCCTAATACTGAGAACGCCTTCAGAAAAGGGAGTCCCAGCCTTCCTGATAAATTCTTGGTAAAGGTCCTGTAACTTGTGGGAAAGAATATAAAGAATATGCTCACTTTTGCTATGGAAAGAAGTGGGTAATACGATGGAACTAATAAGTCCTTTCACATGTGACATAAAAAATGATGAGACAGCATGGGAAAGACAGACACAAAGCCACATATATGTGGGGTGAAAGTTCTTGGGTTTTTTCTCTCTACGACAGACCTGTTAAATGCATAAAGCAGCCTGCTCCTAGAAAGGAAGAGGTATATGTTGGTATCAAGATTATCATTTCCTCTCAGTTCCATATCTTTCCATTGTGATCCTTACTAGTCCAGACAAGTAAAACTTAAATTAGAGTTTATCATTCCAAAATAGGAAATGAAACATCCCAGTGGACCAGATTCTCTAAAGTCAAAACAGTGTCTTTATTTCGTATACTAGGAAAGAAGTTTCAATTCTTGGATGGTAAAGAAGAAGCATAAGACTCTCCTCATAGGATATGTTTTTGTTTCCTCCTTGGTCATCTTTCTTCTTTCTTTGAAGGTAAAAGACAGGCAGTGAACTTTAATACAGTCACAGAGATAATTTAGAAAAATGTTAAGCCCTTCAGTGTGAGCGACACAAAGTCCTATGAGATAATAAATAAACACAATTGCATCTCACACTAAGATACATGTTTGTTTATATGTTCAGTCTTGTCCAACTCTTTGCAACCAAATGAAATGGAGAACACCAGGCTCCTCTGCTCATGGGATTTACCAGGCAAGATAGTTGTTTCCTGTGGCCATTTCCTACTCCACTGTTAGATGTATGGAATGAATGAAAATATTACCCATGAATTTTCTTGCATCTCTTTCAAGACAAAATAAATTATACAGGCTCTTTGCTCGAGTGAATCTTTCCGAAATTCCAAAGACGCAATTGGGAATGAGAAATGGTTAAAATATTGTGGACGCTCATGATCACAGCAAGGCTGATACAAATTAAAGGAAATGGTAAACCTCGAAACCTGACCTACCTTAGAATTTAGTGAAGCTCAATATTTGTTAAACATATACCAAAAAAGTTCCCTTCTTTATGTCCTTTTAACAGCTAAAGATGGAGAAATAGGTAAATAGATGGAGTAGAGCTCAGAGAAGTGGGACAGAAATCTCTGTATATGACCCAGACAGTTTTCAAGGGTTTCACCTTTGTTTGCTTGCCTGTTTGCTTGTTTGATTTTAAAGAACTCATTTCCCAGAACTTCATAGAAACTGAAGATCTTGTGTCACCTTGGTGTTGGCGGGAACCATGACCACGAGCAAGTGGCACTGGTTTTCCCTCAGGGCTCCAGGTATAAATCACTATGTCCAGTGCTTAAGTTCTCCGTAAGAGAAGCCACAAATCTAATATCCGAAATCGGTGGGATCATGAAAATAACAAGAGAGCTCCAGGAACAAACAAACAAATAAACATACTCTTCTACTTCATTGTTTATAACAAAGGTTTTGACTGTGTGGATCACAACAAATGCTGGAAAATTCTTAAAGTGATAGGAACACCAGATCACCTGACCCGCCTCCTAAAATATCTGTATGCAGACCAAGAAGCACCAGTTAGGACTGGATGGAAAATAACAGACTGCTTCCAATTAGAGAAAGGATTATGACAAGGCTGCTTATTTAAATTCTATGTATTGTTCACTTCAGTCGCTCAGTTATATCCGACTCTTTGCGACCCATTAACCGCAGCACGCCAGGCCTCCTTGTCCATTACCAACTCCTTGGGTTTACACAAACTCATGTCCATTGAGTTGGTGATGCTATCCAATCATCTCATCCTCTGTCATCCCTTTCTCTTCCTGCCCTCAATATTTCGTAGCAACAGGAAATTCCCCAGAGAGTCACTTAATCACATCAGGTGGCCAAAGTATTGCAATTTCATCTTCAACATCAATCACTCCAATGAACACCCAGGACTGATCTCCATTAGGATGGACTGGTTGGAGCTCCCTGCAGTCCAAGGGACTCCCAAGAGTCTTCGCCTCCCCTACAGTTCAAAAGCATCAATTCTTCAGCGCTCAGATTTCTTTAAAGTCCAACTCTCACATCCATACATGCCCACTGGAGAAACCATAGTCTTTACCAGACGGACCTTTGTTGGCAAAGTAATGCCTCTGCTTTTTAATATGCTGACTAGGTTGGTCATAACTTTCCTTTGAAGTAATAAGTGTCTTTTAATTTTATGGCTGCAATCACCATTGGAGCCTAAGAAATAGTCAGCGACGGTTTTCACTGTTTCCCCACCTATTTGTCATAGAGCGATGGGACCAGATACCATGATCTTAGTTTTCTGAATGTTGAGCTTTAAGCGAACTTTTTCACTATCCTCTTTCACTGTCATCAAGAGGTTCTTTAGTTATTTTTCACTTTTTGCCGAAAGGGCGGTGTCGTTGGCATATCTGACGTTGTTGATATTTCTCCCAGAAACCTTGATTCCAGCTTGTGCTTCCTCCAGCACAGCACTTCTCATGATGTACTCTGCATATAAGTTAAATAAGCAAGGTGATAACATACAGCCTTGACTTACTCCTTTTCCTATTTTGAACCAGTCTGTTGTTCCATGACCAGTTCTAACTGTTGTTTCATGATCTGCATATAGGTTTCTCAAGAGGCAGGTCAGGTGGTCCGGTATTCCCATCTCTTTCAAATTTTCCGCCATTTATACTGATCCACCCAGTCAAAGGCTTTGGCATAGTCAGTAAAGAAGACAGAGATGCTTTTCTGGAGCTCTCTTCTGGATGTTGGCAATTTGATCTCCGGTTCCTCTGCCATTTTTAAAACCAGCTTGAACATCTGGAAGTTCACAGTTCACGTATTGCTGAAGCTTAGCTTCGAGAATATAGAGCATTATTTTACTAGCATTTGAGATGAGTGCAATTGTGCGGTAGTTTGCACATTCTATGGCATTGCCTTTCTTTGGGATTGAAATTAATATTGCTCTTTTCCACTCCTGTGGCCACTGCTGAATTTTCCAAATTAGCTGGCCTATTGAGTGCAGCACTTTTAAAGCATCATCTTTCAGGATTTGAAAAAGCTCAACTGACATCCAAACACCTACACTAGCTTCGTTCGTAGTGATGCTTCCTAAGGCCCACTTGACTTCACATTCCAAGAAGTCTGGCTCTAGGTGAGTGATCACACCATCGTGATTATCTGGGTCGTGAAGATCTTTTTTCTACAGTTCTTCTGTGTATTCTTACCACCTCTTCTTTATATTTTCTGTTTCAGTTAGAACCCTACCGTTTCTGTGCTTTTTTTTTTTTCCCTGTGCTTTTTTAAGTCCATCTTTGCATGAAATGTTCTCGTGGGATCTCCAATGTTCTTGAAGTGATCTCTCGTCTTTCTCATTCTATTGTTTCCCTTCTTTTTTTGCACTGATCCCTGAGGAAGGCTTTTTTTTCTCTCCTTGCTTTTCTTTAGAAATCTGCATTCAAATGTATACATCTTTCCTTTTCTCTTTTGCTTTTTGTCTCCCTTGTTTTCAAAGCTATTTGCAAGGCCTCCTCAGATAGCCATTCATTTTTTGCCTTTCTTTTCCTGGGGATGGTCATGATCCCTGTCTCCTGTACAATGTCCGGTACCTCCATCCATAGCCCATCAGGCACTCTGTCAATCAAATCTAGTCCCTTAAATGTATTTTGCACTTCCAGTGTATAGTCATAAGGGATTAGATTTAGGTCATACCTGAATGATATAGTGGTTTTCTCCATTTTCTTCAACTTCTGTCTGAATTTGGCAATATGGAGTTCAGGATCTGAACCACAGTCATCTTCCTGTCTTCTTTTTGCTAAATGTATAGAGCTTCTCTATTTTGGCTGCCAAGAACATTATCAATCTGATTTCAGTGTCGACCATGTGGTGATGTCCATGTGTAGAGTCTTCTCTTGTGTTGTTGGAAGAGGGTGTTTACTTGACCCGTGCGTTCTCTTGGCAGAACTCAATTAGCCGTTGCCCTGTTTCATTCTGTATTCCAAGGCCAATTTGCCTGGTACTCCATGTGTTTCTGGAATTCCTACTTCTACTTTCCAGTCCCCTATAATGAAGAGGACATCGTTTTTGGGTGTTAGTTTTAGAAGGTCTTGTAGGTCTTCATAGAATTTTCAACTTCAGCGTCTTCAGTGTTACTGATCAGAGCAGAGATTTGGATTATTATGACAGTAAATCCTTTGCCTTGGAAAAGAACAGAGATCATTCTGTCATTTTTGAGACTGCACCCAAGTATTGCATTTTGGACTCTTTTGTTGACTATGATGGCTACTCCATTTCTTCAAAGGGATTCCTGCCCACAGTAACAGATTCTCCCATTCCATCTTAGTTCACCGATTCCTAGAATGTCAATGTTCACTCTTGTCATCTCCTGTTTGACACTTCCAATTTGCCTTGATTCATGGACCTAAAATTCCACGTTTCTATGCAGTATTGTTCTTAATAGCATCAAACCCTGCTTCCATCACCAGTCCCATTCACAACTGGCTACTGATTTTGCTCTGGATCAATTGCTTCATTATTTCTGGAGTTATTTCTCCTCTGACCTCTAGAAGCATATTGGGCACCTACCGAAATCTTTCAGTGTCCTCTCTTTCTGTTTTCATGGATATCATGGGGTAATCAAAGCAAAATACCGAAGTGCTTTGCCATTGCCTATGACAGTGGGCCATATTCTTCCAATCAGGTGAAGAGTTGTCATCAGGTAAAAGAAAATTTCTTCTTGGAGAAAACTCTATTGCAAATCTAGACATTGTATTTAGCAGAGACATTCACCTTGGTAACAAAGGCCTCCACTTCACACGCCCCTGTTTTTCATCCAGTAGTCATGTGCAGATGTGAGAGCTGGAATATAAAGAAAACTGAGAAAAGGAGAAATGATGGCTTTCAACTGTGCCGCTGCCGAAGACTCTTCAGTTCAGCTCAGTCACTTAGTCGGGTCTGACTCCTTGTGACCCCATGAATCACATCACACCAGGCCTCCCTGTTCATCACCAAATCCCGGAGTTCACTCAAACTCATGTCCACAGAGTCGGTGATGCCATCCAGCCATCTCATTCTCCGTCGTCCCCTTCTCCTCCCGCCCCCAACCTTTCCCAGCATCAGAGTCTTTTCCAGTGAGTCAACTCGTCGCATGAGGTGGCCAAAGTATTGCAGTTTCAGCTTTAGCATCAGTCCTTGCAATGAACACCCAGGATTGATCTCCTTTAGAATGGACTGGTGAGATCTCCTTGCAGTCTAAGGGACTCGCAAGACTCTTCTTCAACACCACAGTTCAAAAGCATCAATTCTTTGGTGATCGGCTTTCTTCACAGTCCAACTCTCACATCCATACATGACCACGGGTAAAACCATAGCCTTGACTAGACGGACCTTGGTTGGCAAAGTAATGCCTCTGCTTTTTAATATACCATCAAGGTTGGTCATAACTTTCCTTCCAAGGAGTAAGCGTCTTTAAATTTCATGGCTACAATCAGCATCCGCAGTGATTTTGGAGCCCAAAAAATAAAGTCTGACACTGTTTCCACTGTTTTTCCATCTATTTCCCATGAAGTGATGGGACCAGATGCCATGATCTTTGTTTTCTTAACCTCGAGCTTCAAGCCAACCTTTTCACTCTCCTCCTTCATTTTCATCAAGAGGCTTTTTAGTTCCTCTTCACTTTCTGCCATAAGGTTAGTGTCATCTGCATATCTGAGGTTATTGATATTTCTCCCAGCAATTTTGATTCCAGCTTGTCCTACTTCCAGCCCAGTGTTCCTCATGATGTACTCGGCATATAAGTTAAATGAGCAAGGTGAAAATATGCAGCCTTGACGTACTCCTTTTCCTATTTGAAACCGGTCTGTTGTTCCATGTAAAATTCTGACTGTTGCTTCTTTACTTGCATACAGGTTTCTCAAGAGGCAGGTAAGGTGGTCTGATATTCCCGTCTCCTAGAACTTTCCACAGTTTATTTTAATCCACACAGCCGAATGTCGTCCAGTGGAAAAGGGAATGGCAAATCACTTCAGTATGCTTGCCTTGAGAGTCCAATGAACAGTATCAAAGGGAAAAATGATAGAATACTGAATGAGGAATTCCCCAGGTCGGTAGGTGCCCAGTATGCTCCTGGATATCAGTGGAGAAATAACTCTAGAAGGAATAAAGGGATGGAGAAAAAGCAAAATCAATACTCATTTGTGGATGTTACCGGTGATAGAAGCAAGGTCCGGTGCTGTAAAGAGCAATATTGCATAGGAACCTGGAATGTTAGGACCATGAATCAAGGCAAATTGGAAGTGGTCAAACAGGAGATGGCAAGAGTGAACATAAACATTCTAGGAATCAGTGAACTAAAATGGACTGGAATGGGTGAATTTAACTCAGATGACCATCATATCTACTTCAGAGGTCAGGAATTCTTTAGAAGAAATGGACTAGCCATCATGGTCAACAAAAGAGTCCGAAATGCAGTACTTGGATGCAACCTTAAAAATGACAGAATGATTTCTGTTCGTTTCCAAGAAAACCATTCAATATTACAGTAATCCAGGCCTATGCTCCAACCAGTAACGCTGAAGAAGCCGAAATTGAACGGTTCTATGAAGACCTACAAGACCTTGTAGAACTAACATCCAAAAAAGATGTCCTTTCCATTACAGGGGACTGAAATGCAAAAGTAGGAAGTCAAGAAGCACCTGGAGTAACAGGCAAATTTGGCCTTGGAGCACGGAATGAAGCAGGGCAAAGGCTAATAGAGTTTTGTCAAGAGAACACACTGGTCATAGCAAACACCCTCTTCTGACAACACAAGAGAAGACGCTACACATGGACATCACCAGATGGTCAACACCGAAATCAGATTGATTATATTCTTTGCAGCCAAAGGTGGAGAAGTTCTATACAGTTAGCAAAAACAAGACCGGGATCTGACTGTGTCTCAGGTCCTAAACTCCTTATTGCCAAATTCAGACTGAAATTGAAGAAAGTAGGGAAAACCACTAGACCATTCACATATGACCTAAATCAAATCCCTTATGATTATACAGTGGAAGTGAGAAATAGTTTTAAGGGACTCGGTCTGATAGATTGAGTGCCTGATGAACTCTGGACAGAGGTTCGTGACATTGTACAGGAGACAGGGACCAAGACCATCCCCAAGAAAAGACATGCAATAAAGCAAAATGGCTGTCTGAGGAGGCATTACAAATAGGTGTGAAAAGAAGGGAAGTGAAAAGCAAAGGAGAAAAGGAAAGATATAAGCCTTTGAATGCAGAATTCCAAAGAATTGCTAGGAGAGATAAGAAATCCTTCCTCTGTGATAAATGCAAAATCATAGAGGAAAACAACAGAATACGAAAAACAAGAGATCTCTTCAAGAAAATTAGAGATTCCAAGGGAACATTTCATGCAAACATGGGCTCGGTAAACGACAGAAATGGTATGGACCTAACAGAAGCAGAAGATATTAAGAAAAGATGGCAAGAGTACACAGAAGAACTGTATGAAAAGGATCTTCACGACCAAGATAATCACGATAACGTGATCACTGACCTAGAGCCAGACATCTTCGAATGTGAAGTCAAATGGGCCTTAGAAAGCATCACTACGAACAAAGCTAGTGGAGTTGATGGAATTCCAGTTGAGCTATTTCAAATCTTGAAAGATGATGCTGTGAAAGTGCTGCACTCCGTATTCCAGCAAACTTGGAAAACTCAGCAGTGGCCACAGGACTGGAAAAGTTCAGTCTTCATTCCAATCCCAAAGAAAAGCAATGGCAAAGAATGCTCAAACTACCGCACAATGCACTCATCTCACACGCGAATAATGTCATATTCAGAATTCTCCAAGCCAGGCTTCAGCATTATGTGAACCGTGAACTCCCAGATGTTCAAGCAGGTTTTAGAAAAGCCAGAGGCACCAGAGGTCAAATTGCCAACATCCGCTGGATCATGGAGAAAGCAAGAGAGTTCCAGAAAAACACCTTTTTCTGCTTCATTGACTATGCCAACTCCCAGAGACCACCCGAACTCATGTCCACTGATCGGCAATGCCATCCAAACATGTCATCCTCTGTCATCCCCTTCTCCTCCTGCCCTCAATCTTACCCAACATTAGGGTATTTTCCAATGAGTCATCTCTTCACATCAGGTGTCAAACTATTGGAGTTTCAACTTCACCATGACATAGTCCAATGAATACCCAGGGCTCATCTCCTTTAGGATGGACTGGTTGGATCTCCTTGCAGTCCAGCGGTCTCTCAAGAGTCTTTTCCGTCACCACAGTTCAAAAGCATCAATTTTTCAGCACTAAGCTTCCCTTACAGTCCAACTCTCACATTCATATATGACCACTGAATAAATCATAGCCTTGACTAGATGGACCTTTGATGGCAAAGGAATGTCCCTGCTTTTTAATATGCTATCTAGGTTTGTCATAACTTTCCTTCCAAAGAGAAAGCGTCTTTTAATTTCATAGCTGCCATCACTATCTGCAGTGATTTTGAATCCCGAAAAGTTAAAGACTCTTAGGGGGCCCTTGGACTGCAAGGAGATTTAGCCAATTCATCCTAAATGAAATCAAACATAAGTATTCATTCGAAGGACTAATGATGAAGTTGAAAGTTCAGTTTTGGCCAGCTGACGCAAAGTGTCAATTCACTGGAAAATTCATGATGCTTTTAAAGTTTGATGACAGGAGAGGAAGGGAGTAATGGAGGATAAGATGGTTGGACGGTATCAGAAAAACAATGGACATGCATTGGCACAAACTCTGGGAGATACTGAAAGATAGAGAGGCCTGTTGTGCAGCAGTCCATGCCGTCACAAAAGAGTTGAAGACAACTTGTTGACTGAAAAATGACACTCAATGTCTCTAGTGTCACTTCTTCAAATCACTCTATGATTAAATACTTAATGAAAGTAGTAACAAATAACAACTAAGGTGGTATAATAGCAGATGGTGCAATGCATTTTTTGTAAACAAATATGGGAACTGTAGGGTCTGAAAGAAATAAATCTTAGGATTGAATGAATTTTAAATATTACTGTGAGGGAGCAGATAGGAAGATGGGAAGATGGAGGAGGAATAGGACGGGGTGACAACTGTCTCCCTCAGAAATTCATCAAAAGAAAAATTGAACGCTGAGTAAATCCAACAAAACAACTTCTGAATGCTGGCAGAGGACATCAGGCAACCAGAAAAGCAGGCCATTGTCTTCGAAAAGAGGTAGGAAATAATACAAAAGATAAAAAGAGAGGTAAAACAGGGCGGGATGGAGGTCCATCCCGAGAAGGGAGGGAGGCTAGAAGTTTCCAAGCACTTGGAAACACTCACTGGCGAATCTGTGACAACTCTTGGAACCTCAGAGGGCCACATAACTGGGAGGAACAATAAATAAATAATTAAAACCTACAGACTACGTGTCCAGTGGTAACTCCCAGCAGAGAAGAAGTGCAGCCGCCCGCACACCCCACCAGCAAGCAGGGACTGGGCAGGGAGGGGCGGGCTGCATCCCTTAGAGTAAGGACAGGGCCTGAATGCCCCTAGTGCAATCTGAGGGTGCTAACTTAAGATAGCTAAGCAGACTGTGGGATAGCTAGCCCACAAAAAGGCGAAAAGCCCCAAGATAAGACACCACCAGACCCACTCACAGAACAAAGGACTAAACAGAGCTAGGTAGCTGCGGTCAGCCCATCCACCATCCCCCACTGAAACAGGCAGGGAAGTACAGCCAGAGACAGAAGCAGACAATCGCGGTCCTAGTGAGGCATCCAATACCAAGCTGCATGCAGGCTTCGTTGCTAACCAAGACTTCTTGGGTTCTGGCCGGTTGATATCCGTTGAGAAGGTGCGCTGGTTGTACACCCAGAAAAACGAACAGCAGGGACTGGGGAGGCAATAAGTCACAGTGACCCCGCTGGCCAAACACCTGCTCACCTGAGCTGCTCAGACTGGGGAAGGGCACAAAACGCAGGCCCAACCAAGTCTTTGCCTTTGTGTAGTACCCGAGTACCGGAACCTGGGCGGTCTAGACCAGAGATGTACATCCAACCCAGCGCCGGCCTTGGACGGTTTGCAGCAGAGAAACCTAGAGCCTGTGCAGTGTAGACTGGGACAGCACACATGCCAAGAGTGGGGGCAAACCCAGTGTGGCTGAGACACGGCAAGCACTCCCCACAGATGCCGTTGATATTTGTCTGCAGCTTACCTCCCACCCCATAGCACGACTGATGGGTGAGCCTAAAAAAGTGTCTACCACAGCCCCCTTGTGTCAGGACGGGAATTAGACACTGAAGAGACCAGCAAACAGAAGAAGCTTAAACAGAAGGAACTGAGTTGGAAGAGACAGATGGAGAAGTCTTGAGCCTACTGCAAGAATACCAGAGCCAGAGGCTTAAGCATAAATCCTGAGAACACCAGAGAACTCTTGTTCCAGGGAATATTAATTGATAGGTGCTCATCAAATGCCTCCATCAGTTCAGTTCAGTTCAGTCACTAAGTCGTGTCCGACTCTCCGCGACCCCATGAATCACAGCACGCCAGGCCTCCCTGTCCATCACCAACTCCCAGAGGTCAATCAAACTCATGTCCACAGAGTCGGTGATGCCATCCAGCCATCTCATTCTCGGTCGTCCCCTTTTCCACCCGCCCCCAACCTTTCCCAGCATCAGAGTCTTTCCCAGTGAGTCAACTCATCGCATGAGGTGGCCAAAGTATTGCAGTTTCAGCTTTAGCATCAGTCCTTCCAATGAACACCCAAGATTGATCTCCTTTAGAATGGACTGGTTGGAACTCCTTGCAGTATAAGGGACTCTCAAGAGTCTTCTCCAACACCACAGTTCAAAAGCATCGATTCTTCGGCGATCAGCTTTCTTCACAGTCCTAGTCTCACATCCATACATGACCACGGGAAAAACCATTGCCTTGACTAGACGGACCTTGGTTGGTAAAGTAATGCCTCCATACCTACACTGAAACCAGGCAACACCCAAAGGCCAACAAGTTCTAGAGAAAGACATATCATGAAAATTATCCAGCAACGCAGGAGAATAGACCTGAGCTTCAATATACAGGCTGCCCAAAGACACTCCAAATCCACTGACATCTCATAACTCGTTACTGGACCCTTCATTCCACTCCAGAAAGAAGAAATCAGCTCCATCCACCAGAACACCGGCACAAGCTTCCCTAACCAGGAAACCTTGACAACCACCCATCCAAAGCCACACACAGCAATTAAACTACACAATAAGGAAAACTCCACAGACTGCCAAAAGATGGAAAGGCCACCCCAAACACAGCAATATAGGCAAGATGAAGAGGCAAGGAAATACCCAGCAAGTAAAGGAACAGGGTAAATGCCCACGAAAAAAGAAAACAAAAGAATAAGATATAGGGAATCTATCTGACATAGAATTTCCAATACTGATAGTGAAAATGATTCAAAATCTTGAAAACAAACTGCAGTTACAGATAAACAACCTGGCGACAAGGATCGATAAGATGCAAGAAAGGTTTAATAAGGATCTAGAGGAAATGAAAAAGAGTGAATATACAATGAATAATGCAATAGATGAGATCAGAAACACTCTGGAGGGAACCAACAGTAGAATAACGGAGGCAGAAGACAGTTGTTAAGCGAGCTAGAAGATAGAACTATAGAAATAAATCAAACAGAGCAGAAAAAAAAAAAAAACGAATTAAAACAATTGAGGACAATCTCAGAGACCTCTGGGACAATATCAAGTGCCCCTACATACGAATCATAGAAGAACCAGAAAAAGAAGACACAAAGAAAAACCATGAGCGAATATTTGAAGAGATAATAGTTGAAAACTTCCTGAAAATGGGGAAGGAATTTATCACCCAAGTCCAAGAAACACAGAGAGTCCCTAACAGGATAAATCCAAGGGGAAATACTCCAATACAAACATTAATCAAATTAAAAAAGATCAAACACAAGTACAAATATTAAAAGGAGTAAGGGAACACCAACAAAAAACACACAAGGCGATTCCCATAAGGATAACAGTTGATCTTTCAGCAGAAACTCTTAAGACCAGGAAGCTATGGCAAGAAATACTGATCAGATCAGATCAGATCAGATCAGTCGCTCAGTCGTGTCCGACTCTCCGCGACCGCATGAATCACAGCACGCCAGGCCTCCCTGTCCATCACCAACTCCCGGAGTACACTCAAACTCATGTCCACAGAGTCGGTGATGCCATCCAGCCATCTCATTCTCCGTCGTCCCCTTCTCCACCCGCCCCCAACCCTTGCCAGCATCAGAGTCTTTTCCAGTGAGTCAACTCGTCGCATGTGGTGGCCAAAGTATTGCAGTTTCAGCTTTAACATCACTCCCTCCAATGTAGATCCAGGATTGATTTCCTTTAGAATGGACTGCTTGGATCTCCTTGCAGTATAAGGGGCTCTCAAGAGTCTTCTCCAACACCACAGTTCAAAAGCATCGATTCTTCGGCGATCAGCCCTCTTCACAGTCCAACTCTCACTTACTGAAAGGGATGAAAAAATAAAAAATAAAAACTCTACCGCCAAGATTACTATACCCATATCTCATTCAAATATGAAGGAGAAACCGAAAGCTTTACAGACAATCAAAGGCTGAGAGAATTCAACATCACCAAACCAGCTCTCCAACAAATGCTGAAGGATCTTCTCTAGATAGGAAGCATAGAAAGGGTGTATAAATTTGAACCCAAAACAATAAAGAAAATTGCAATGGTATCATATTTACCAATAATTACCTTAAATGCAATTGGGTTAAATGCCCCAACCAAAAGACAAATACTGGCTGAATGGATACAAAAGCAACACCCTTATATATGTTGTCTGCAAGAGACACACCTCAAAATAAGGGACACATACAGACTGAAAGTGAAGTGCTGGAAAAAGTTATTCCACCCAAATAGAGACCAAAAGAAAGCAGGAGTAGCAATATTCATATCAGATAAAATAGACTTTAAAAGAAAGGCTGTGAAAAGAGACAAATAAAGACACTACATAATGATCAAAGGATCAATCCAAGAAGAAGATACAATTATAAATATATGCACCCAACATAAGAGCACTGCAATATGTAAGACAGTTACTAACAAGTATAAAAGGGGAAATTAACAACAACACAATAATAGTGGAAGACTTTAATACCCCACTCACCCCTATGAATAAATCATCTAAACAGAAAATTATCAAGGAACCACAAACTTTAAAATACAATAGAACAGTTAGACCTAATAGATATCTATAGGATATTTCACCCCAAAACAATAAATTTCTCCTTTTTCTAAAGCACACACAAAGGTGCCCACTCTCACCACTACTGTTCAACATAGTTCTGGAAGTTCTGGCCACAGCAGTCAGAGCAGAAAAAGACATTAAAGGAATTCAACCTGGAGAAAAAGAAATAAAACTCTCAGTGTTCGCCAATGACATGATCCTCTACACAGAAAACTCTAAAGACTCTACCAGAAAACTAATCAATGAATGCAGTAAAGTTGTAGGATTTAAAATCAACACAGAGTAATCCCTTGCATTCCTATACACTAATAATGAAAAAATAGAAAAATAAAATAAGGAAACTATCCCATTCACTGTTGCAACGAAAATAATAAAATACATAGAGATATATCTACCTCAAGAAACAAAAGACTTCTATATAGAAAACTATAAGACACTGGTGAAAGAAATCAAATAGGACACTAATAGATGGAGATATATACCGTGTTCGTGGATTAGAAGAAAAAAATATTGTGAAAATATGTATAATACCTAAAGTAATCCATACATTACATGCAATCCCTACCAAGCTACCAAGGGTATTTTTCACAGTGTTAGAACAAATAATCTCACAATTTGCATGGAAATTCAAAAAACCTCGAATTGCCAAAGGGATCTTGGAGAAGAATGGAACTGAAAGACTCAACCTGCCAGACTTCAGGCTCTACTACAGAGCCACAATCATCAAGACAGTATGGTACTGGCATTAACTCAGAAATATAGATCAATGGAACAAAGTAGAAAGCCCAGAGATAAATCTATGCACCTATGGACACTTTATCTTTTACAAAGGAGGCAAGAATATAAAATGGAAAAAAGCCAGTCTCTTTAACAAGTGGTGTTGGAAAAACTGGTAAAAGAGTGAAATTAGAACACTTCGTAACACCATTCAGTTCAGTTCAGTTCAGTTCAGTCGCTCAGTCGTGTCTGACTCTCCGCCACCCCATGAATCACAACACGCCAGGCCTCCCTGTCCATCACCAACTCCAGGAGTACACTCAAACTCATGTCCACAGAATCAGTGATGCCATCCAGCCATCTCATTCTCCGTCGTCCCCTTCTCCTCCCGCCCCCAACCTTTCCCAGCATCAGAGTCTTTTCCAGTGAGTCAACTCACCGCATGAGGTGGCCAAAGTATTGCAGTTTCAGCCGTAACACCATACACAAATATAAACTCAAAACGGATTAAAGATCTAAATGTAAGTCCAGAAACTATAAAACACCGGAGGAGAACATAGGCAAAACACTCTCTGACATAAATCACAGCAGGATCCTCTATGACCCACCACTCAGAATATTGGAACTAAAAGCAAAATAAACAAATGCGACATAATTCAAATGAAATTCTGCACAGCAAAGGAAACTATAAGCAAGGTGAAAAGACAGCCTTCAGAATGGGAGAAAGTAATAGCAAATGAAAAAAACTGACAAGGAATTAATCTCCAAAATATACAAGCAGCTCCTGCTGCTCAATTCCATAAAAATAAATGACCCAACCAAAAAATGGGCCAAAGAACTAAACAGATATTTCTGCAAAGACGACATACAGGTGGCTAACAAAGCACATGAAAAACTGCTCAATATCCCTTATAATCAGAGAAATGCAAATCAAAAGCAAAATGAGATACCATTTCACACCAGTCAGAATGGATGCTATTCAAAAGTCGACATGCGATATATGCTGGAGAGGGTGTGGCGAAAAGGGAACCCTCTTACACTGTTGGTGGGAATGCAAAGTAGTACAGCCACTATGGAGGACAGTGTGGAGATTCCTTAAAAAACTGGAAATAGAACAGCCATATGATCCAGGAATCGCACTCCTGGGCATACACACCGAGGAAACCAGATTCGAAAGAGACACATGTACCACAATATTCATTGCAGCACTGTTTATAAGAGTGAGGACATGGAAGCAACCTAGATGTGCATCTGCAGACGAAAGCTTTGGTACATATACACAATGGAGTATTACTCAGGCATCAAAAAAATACCTTTGAATCAGTTCTAATGAGGTGGATGAAACTGGAGACTATTATACAGAATTAAGTAAGTCAGAAAGAAAAAAACCAATACATTATACTAAGACATATATATGGACTTTAGAATGGTGATAATGATAACCCTGTATACGAGACAGCAAAAGAGACACAGATGTATAGAACAGACTTTTGGTCTCTGTGGGAGAGGGCGAGTGTTGGATGATTTGGGAGAATGGCATTGAAACATGAATCATATCATATGTGCAACGAATCGACAGTCCAGGTTCGATGCATGATACAATGCTCAGGCTGTTGTACTGGGATGAACCAGAGGGATGGGATAGGGAGGGAAGTGGGAGGGGGGTCACGATGGGGAACACACGTACACCTGGGGCAGATTCATGTCAATAGATGGCAAAACAAATACAATAATGTAAAGTTCAGTTCAGTTCAGTCGCTCAGTCGTGTCCGACCCTCCGCCATCCCATGAATCACAGCACGCCAGGCCTCCCTGTTCATCACCAACTCCTGGAGTTCACTCAAACTCATGTCCACAGAGTCGGTGATGCCATCCAGCCATCTCATTCTCGGTCGTCCCCTTCTCCTCCCGCCCCCAACCTTTCCCAGCAGCAGAGTCTTTTCCAGTGAGTCAACTCGTCGCATGAGGTGGCCAAAGTATTGCAGTTTCAGCTTTAGCGTCAGTCCTTCCAATGAACACCCAGGATCTATCTCCCTTAGAATGGACCGGTTGGACCTCCTTGCAGTCCAAGGGGCTCTCAAGAGTCTTCTCCAACACCACAGTTCAAAAGCATCAATTCTACGGCGATCAGCTTTCTTCACAGTCCTAGTCTCACATCCATACATGACCACGGGAAAAACCATATCCTTGACTAGACGGACCTTGGTTGGCAAAGTAATGCCTCTGATTTTTAATATATTATCAAGGTTGGTCATAACTTTCCTTCCAAAGAGTAAGCGTCTTTTAATTTCATGGCTGCAATCAGCATCTGTAGTGATTTTGGAGCCCAAAAAATAAAGTCTGACACTGTTTCCTCTGTTTTTCCGTCTATTTCCCATGAAGTGATTAGCCTCTAATTAAATAAATTTTAAAAAGAAAAAAAAAATTCCTTTAATGATACTAATTAAATTGCCTCAACTAAAACGCCTCCAGATTAGTTTTAATAGCTAACATGGTAGAAACAATTATGTTTCTCAACTAAAAATACGTTGTATATATACAGTAAATACCACTTTAATTAGCTTCAAGACTCATATCTTGTTTCAAGTTGATTCAAAAGTTTGTTAAACGTCAAATACTATATCCTCCAGCTGTTTTCAACTTCAAAAAATAAAGCTTCTTCAACAATTTGCTATCTCAATTTTAAATTCTGTTTTAGCTACATATGGTAACATGCTTTCTAGGTCACATAATTTAATCTTCCATATTGCCAATAAGTGAAAATTTTGGAATACCTTGCTCAAAAGAGAGATGTTGTTTTCTTCTTCCAGAAAGTCACATAGTGAAGCAGATCTTTGAAGAGGTTGTTGCTTTTTACTAAACCCATAAACGTTCAGCTGTCGAACTAAACATTTCATATTATTGGTTTCAAATATCCTGAAAGGTGCCTTTCTTTCCAAGACTTCTTCCTTGAAGAGTTCTTCATTGATCACTATACAAGTGTCACTCTCATCCCACCAAATAGATTCAAATTGATCACGTTCCACTCTATTGCACAATTTTTGTGGAAAAGTAAGTCAAAGAAAATCATTCAGTTCACCTCTTTCAGAGACAGAAAATGTGTAATGTGGTCTTTTCATCAGAACTGCCTCAGACAAAGCCTGAAAAGCATATTTTTCAATAATAGATCACGAAACCGAGTCTCCAGCAAGTGTATAATCATGCAAAGGTCTGATGGAGGTTTTTGAACCAGTGGATTCATCGTTAAGAGGCACATCTTGAATTTCTGAAGAAATTTGTGCCATCTCACAAAAAACTTTCTTCAAACAGTTTTCTCATTTGTGTGATTTTACACACTGAAAATTCAAATGCTGCTTGGCTGGCCTACAGAGGGAAACTCCCAGACCATCACAGTGTTTCAAAAAGTCACTGATCTCCTAGCAATGGACCGGTCACTGTGACATCACAAAGTCATTAGTCTCCTAGCAATTGAAGCGTAATGTTCAACCAGTGTTTACTTCAGCATAAACTGAAAATACAGGCTCCTTACACAAATCGCAACCAAAACCATGAACCTGCAAAATCTCATTCCTAAAGAATTTTTATATGGATAAATCACATCAGTAAATCTATTTGGTTTCTGAAATAAAAGTGTTTCTCGGTGGTGGCCGAGAGGAGCTACCCACTCCTGAGGCCAGGAGTGGTGGCCGAGAGGAGTTACTCCACGTTCAAAATCAGGAGGGGGTGGCCGTGAGGAGATACCCCTCGTCCAAGGTAAGGTGCAATGGCTGTGCTTTGCTGGAGCAGCCGTGAAGAGATACCTCACAACCAAGGTAAGAGAAACCCAAATATGATGGTAGGTATTGCGAGAGGGCGTCAGAGGGCAGACACACTGAAATCGTGATCACAGTAAACCAGTGGATCTGATCACACGGACCACAGCCTTGTCTAACTCAATGAAACTAAGCCACACTGTGTGGGGCCATCCAAGATGGGCGGGTAATGGTGTAGAAGTCTGACAGAATGTGGTCCACTGGAGAAGGGAATGGCAAACCACTTCAGTATACTTGCCTTGAGAATCCCAAGAACAGTATGAAAAGGCAAAATAATAGGATAGTGAATGAGGAAATCCCCACGTCGGTAGGTGCTCAATATGCTACTGGAGATCAGTGGAGAAATAACTTCAGAAAAGGTGAAGGGATGGAGTCAAAGCAGAAACAGTACCCAGTTGTGGATGTGCCTGGTGATAGAAGCAAGGTCCGATGCTGCAAAGAGCAATATTGCTTAGGAATCTGGAATGTTAGGTCCATGAATCAAGGCAAATTGGAAGTGGTCAAACAGGAGATGGCAAGAGTGAACATAGACATTCTAGGAATCAGTGAACTAAAATGGACTGGAATGGGTGAATTTAACTCAGATGACCATTATATCTACTACTGTGGGCAGGAATCCCTAAGAAGAAATGGAGTAGTCATCATGGTCAACAAAAGGGTCCGAAATGCTGTACTTGGATACAATCTCCAAATGAACAGAATGACCTCTGTTCATTTCCAAGGCAGACCATTCAATATTACAGTAATCAAAGCCTATGCCCCAACCAGTAACGCATAAAAAGCCGAAGTTTAATGGTTCTATGAAGACCTACAAGATCTTTAGAACTAACACTTTAAAAAGATGTCCTTTTCATTAGAGGGGACTGGAATGTAAATGTAGGAAGTCAAGAAACACCTGGAGTAACAGCCAACTTTGGCCTTGGAGCACCGAATGAAGAAGGGCAAAGACTAATAGAGTTTTGCCAAGAGAAGACACTGGTCATAGCAAACAACCTCTTTCAGCAACAGAAGAGAAGACTCTATACATGAACATCACCAGATGGTCAACAGAAAAAACAGATTGATTGTATTCTTTGCAGTCAAAGTGGAGAAATTCTATACAGTTAGAAAAAACAAGACCAGAGCTCACTGTGGCTCAGATCATAAACTCCTTATTGCCAAATTCAGACGTAAATTGAAGAAAGTAGGAAAAATCACTAAACCATTCAAATATGACTTAAATCAAATCCCTTATGATTATACAGTGGAAATGAGAAATAGGTTTAAGGGACTAGATCTGATAGATAGAGTGTCTGATGAACTATGGATGGAGGTTCATGACATTGTAAAGAAGACAGGGACCAAGACCATGCCCATGGAAAAGCAATGCATAAAAGCAAAATAGTTGTCTGAGGAGGCCTTATGAATACCTGTGAAAAGAAGAGAAGCGAAAGGCTGAGGAGAAAAAAGTATATAATCACCTGAATGCAGAGTTCCACAGAATAGCAAGGAGAGGTAAGAAAGCCTTCCTCTGTGATCAATACAACGACATAGAGGAAAACAAGAGAATGGGAATGACAAGAGATCTCTTGAAGAAAATTAGAGATACCAAGGGAACATTTCATGCAAAGATGGGCTCGATAAAGGTCAGAAATTGTATGGACCTAAGAGAAGCAGAAGATATTAAGAATAGGTGACAAGAATACACAGAAAGAACTGTACAAAAAAGATCTTCACAACCAAGATAATCACGATGGTGTGATCACTGACCTAGAGCCAGACATCTTGGAATGTGAAGTCAAGTGGGCCTTAGAAAGTATCACTAAGGACAAAGGTAGTGGAGGTGATGGAATTCCAGTTAAGCTTTTCAAATCCTGAAAGATGATGCTGTGAAAGTGCTGCACTCAATTTGGAGCAAATTTGGGAAACTCAGCAATGACCACAGGATTGGAAAATGTCAGTCTTCATCCCATTCTCAAAGAAGGGCAATGCCAAAAAATGCTCAAACTACCACACAATTGCACTCATCTCACACGCTAGTAAAGTCACGCTCAAAATTCTCCAAGCCAGGCTTCAGCAATATGTGAACCTCCAGATTTTCCAGCTGGTTTTAGAAAAGGCAGAAGAACCAGAGATCAAATTGCCAACATCCTCTGGATCATGGAAAAAGCAAGAGAGTTCCGGAGAAACATATATTTCTGCTTCATTGACTATGCCAAAGCCTTTGACTGTGGGAATAACAACAAATTGGGGAAAATTCTGAAAGAGATGGGAACACCAGAACACCTGACCTGCTTCCTTAGAAACCTGTATGCAGGGCAGAAAGAAACAGTTAGAACTGGACATGGAACAACAGACAGGTTCCAAGTAGGAAAAGGAGTACGTCAAGGCTGTATATTGTCACCCTGATTATTTAACTTCTATGCAGAGTACATCATGAGGAACGATGGGCTGGAAGAAGTACAGGCTGGAATCAAGATTCCTGGGAGAAATATCAATACCCTCAGATATGAAGATGGCATCACCCTTATGGCAGAAAGTGAAGAGGAACTGAAAAGCCTCTTGTTGAAAGTGAAAGGGGTTAGTGAAAAATTTGGCTTGAAGCTCCACATTCACAAAACTAAGATCATGGCACCTGGTCCCATCACTTCATGGGGAATAGATGGGGAAACAGTGTCAGACTATATTTTGGGGCTCCAAAACCACTGCGGATGTTGCTTGCAGCCATGAAATTAAAAGACGCTTACTCCTTGGGAGGAAAGTTATGACCAACCCAGATAGCATATTAAAGAGCAGCGACATTACTTTGCCAACAAAGGTCCGTCTAGTCAAGGGTATGGCTTTTCCAGTGATCATAATGGATTTGAGTGCTGCACTGTGAAGATAGCTGATCGCCAAAGAATTGAACTGTGGTGTTGGAGAAGACTCTTGAGAGTCTTGGACTTCAAGGAGCTCCAACCAGTCCATTCTAAAGGATATCAGTCCTGGATGTTCATTGGAAGGACTGATGCTAAATATGAAGCTCCAATACTTTGGCCACCTCATGCGAAGGGTTGACTCACTGGTAATGATTCTGATGCTTGGACGGATTGAGGGCAAGAGGAGAAGTGGACGACAGAGAATGAGATGGCTGGATGCCATCACCGACTCGATGGAGGCGGGTTTGAGTGAACTCCGGGAGTTGGTGATGGACGGGTAGGCCTGGCGTGCTGTGACTCATGGGGTCACAAAGAGTTGGATTCGACTGACTGACTGAACTGAACTGAACTGAATTGAACTCTTACCCAACCAAACTTGGGTTACTCACTTCTGTGCAATAGTTTATTGTGGAACCAGGCAAGGTGTCCTAGCAGCTGGTGTTTCAAAGACCCACACTCCCCAAATACTTTCAGGGGAACTATCTTTTTGACAGAGTGAGGTTAGGCATGGGGTGTGTGATTAGTTTGGGAACATTCTACTAGTGGCCTGTTCCTGAGGATATTGGGAGTCGACATCATTGACCATCTGGTTCCAACTACTCTGTGGTCTAGGTACTTACATTTCAGCCTGGTTGGGGCTTTAGTATCTCTAAAACTGCTCACAGAATGTTATCTATGGCCCTTGAGGAGGAACTAAAGATCCTTGACTTTGCTTAATGTTCAAGAATCATTATTCTATATTGCTTGATCATTTTCCTTTGTTTCTGGCTTTTCTAGTTTCTCTGATTAAAATTACTCTGGGAGCACGAGGAAGTCTAGAATCTCCTACTCCTCTCTCTTGGTTTTCATAGTTTTCAATCTTAAGACGGGACTGCTTAGAACAAGAAATGAAATAAAGTGTTGGATTTAGAGCGTGATCATAACTGTGACTGAAAATCTCAGTTGCAGGTTCGATTTCTGTCCCAGCTCTTGGAGTGT